>NC_087355.1:5000000-5625000 GCF_030014295.1 Loxodonta africana
TCAAAGGATCTCAGGGAGCAAATATAATGTAGGAACCCAGGCAGCTGTGAATAAGCCCACAGGCTCTACCTCTGCCCTATACCATGTAGGACGTATGGGTTACATTGAAAATCAGACCAGCTGCTCTAAGTTTCTCTCTTGGCATCATGGTCTCTCTGTGTTTAAATTGCTACTGCTCTTAACAAAGCGGCAGAGTTAAGCTTTTTACATTCAATTCAGCCTTCTATCGATAAAATACTACAATGAACAGTTCTAAATTAACATATATTCTACTGTTCCTTCTAAGTCTTGTCTATGCAAATTTTTTTTATTTTGTTCATCATGTTATCCTATGATTGAAAAGCAGGATAGATTCTGCCTGTTTTTTTTTTTTTGAAGTAGATGTATATGTATTTATATAAATGCTGGGGTCAGTTTTTAGCAAGAAAAATCTTCCATGTATGCCAAAATATACCTAAAATTGGTATGTTTTCTCTTAAGTGAAGATGGAGAAAAACACCTGAATAGTGTCATATTCAAGAGTAAAAAAATCACATTTGCCACCTTATAAAAACTTGCTAAATGATGAATTTGCTTATCATTTGCCAGCTGGGTAAACAACAAAAACTCTGAGCCTCAGTTTCTTCATTTATAAGATTGCAATAATATTGGCCAAGCTTTCTCATGGTGTTTGTGAAGATAAAAAGAAGAAAACAAATTTTGAGAGCTGGAGTGGGTGGAAACCTATGAGCTATGCAACTCCTTCTTCCTCAATCTTATATTCAGTTATCACTTGCTCCTACATCATTCTATCAAGATATTATGTTACCCATTTTAAAACCAAGTGACCTACCTGTACCTGCCTAAAAAAAAAAAAAAGTACCTGCCTACCTACCTAAAAATCCTCTACTTTCACTCACTTTTCTGCTTCTTTTCTGAGCAATATGCCTCAAAAGAGCTGTGTATTTTTGCTATCCATACTTCTTCACCTCCCACTGAAGGCCACTCAGCCTTTGTCTCCAACATGCCACTGAAAACCTAGACTGTTGCCTTGGTTATCTAGTTTTGCTATAACAGAAATGCCACAAGCAAATTGCTTTAACAAATAGAAATTTACTCTCTCACAGTTTGGGACGTTATAAGTCTGAATTCAGGCTCTACCTCTAGGGGAAGGCCTTCTCTCTCTGTTGGCTCTGGGGGAAGGTTTTCGTCTCCTTTCAACTTCTGTGGGTCTGGCATTCTTTGGAGAGCTCCATGTGTCTTGGCATCAATCTTACCCTGGGTATGGGAGGTTCTCAGTGCAGGGACCCTGGGTCCAAAGGATGCGCCTCACTCCTGGTTCTTTTTTCTCAGTGGCAGTGAGGTACCTCTCCTGTCTGCTGGCTTCTCACTCCTTTTATCTCTTGTAAGACAAAACGTGTGACTCAAGCAAGGGTATGACTGAGTAAAGGCATGACTTGAGTAATGCTGTGTTTCAATTCAAGATACACCTCACTCTAATCCTGTGTAATAGAGGTTTTAGGATTTATTACACATAAAGTAGAGGATAGTTACATAATATCACAGAATGGAAGATAACTACATCAGATCACAAAATGGAGAATAACTACATACTACTGGGAATCATGGTCTAGCCAAGTTGACATATATTTTGGGGGGACAAAATTCAATCCACGACAACTACCAAAGATTTCTATCTTGCCAAAAGGTAACTCTCAAATTTCTGTCCTTATCTTACTAAAACTCTTAGCTATCAAGTGGCCTAGATGATGCCTTCCAGCTTCCTAAACAATTTCTTTCTTCCAAGTTCCTACGACATCATATGCACCTGGTTTTCCTCAGACCTAAAAACCAATACCTTTTTACCCTCTTCAGTTCCTCCTCTAAGTGGACTGCTGAATTCTGCAGAGACATCTTCTTTACCCTAGTTACTTGATTAACCAAGGTGATTTCATCTAGCCCTTTGACTGTACATACTATCTATAAACTGGTTACTCAATTTCATCCCTCCAGTGTGCAGCATACTTCGAGACTCCAGAGTTGCACATCCAACTGCCTACCTGACATCTCCACCCTTATGGCCAAGAGCTACCTAAAAATGAACATGGTCAAAAAGACACTGTTGCACGTGCTCCACAAATCTGTCCGACAACCCCCTCCCCCACCCCTCCCCCCCACATATCAGCAAAAAGCATCATCATTTACTTGGTTGCCCAAGCACCAAACACTCTACTTGCCTCCCTGCACACCCATAGCTGATGCCCTCAAAACCAACAAAACACCCTAGGAGTTAGTTCAGATCTGTCTATTCCTCTTCCAGTTGGCACTAAGGACTACTGACTGAGGCTTCTGTGTACTAGGAAGCAGGCATCTTGAGTGGAGGATGCACTCATAAAAAATAGCCAACAATATACCAGGGGGTATCTGATAGCACCAAGGTAGACCTCCGTAGGGGTCCTGTGGGAGTGTGACAACTCCTTCCTAACCTGGTCATGGTCAGCTGCCAGGGTGCTATGAATTGCTACAGAAGGCACCCTGCGGTGGAGTCTGTTCCCATAGTCAACACTCAGCCTTCTTCCTTGAACACCCTATAGCTAAAAACTCTGAAATCAACAAGACAGATCTCCCTGGGAGTCAGTTTGAGTCTGTCTCCTCCCACTTCCTGTCCGCACTGAGGACTGCTGACTGAGGCCGCTGTGTAACAGGAAATAGCCATCTTGAATGGAGGCTACACCGAAAGCCAACATACTACAGAGATGGGGGGCTCTAACTGCAACAAGACACATCTCCCTGTGGGTCTGTTTAAAGCATGACAGCCCCTCCCCAACCCAGTAACTATCAGCTAAAGGACTGACAAAAACTCCTACTGAAGGTTCCCTGCAGTAGGGCTAGAAAGCAGATCACCTACATGGAGACTGCTCCCCCAATCAACACAGGGCCACTAGGGTTCTTAAACTAACAAGACAGATCACTCCGAGGTCCTTCTGGGAAGTGCCAGCTCCTCCTCCTCCTGATACTGAGTAAAGTCTGCCTGCGCTTCGCATAAATGCCAACTCAGATATAAGCAGCGAACACAGAGCAGAAAAGGAATACTTGGGCAAAAGAGGAAGGCAAACTCAGCCCCAAAGAAGGCTCACTGGGTAAGGGTTTTCTGAGTGAAAATATGCTTGCAGAAACACAGTAGGAAAGGGAGTAATAACCAGAGAGAGAAGACTGTGCCCCCCCGGATGACAGATTGATTAGTGTGCGGTATCTTGCATAAGTGGTGGCAACCACTGGTGAACAGACTGAATGCAGTATGTTCTCTGGTGGGTGTGGAACACACTGAAAGTTGAAATCTGAGATATAGAACTTCCAAATCTCTATCACAGAGAGGGACAGGAAGCAGTATGCAAAGGCTAAAGGCTTTGCCTGCTTAAGAGTTGACTGCAAGCAAAAACACCAAATCCTGGGGAGAACTGAGATACTTAACACCACTGAATATTCCAATGCCCCGAAAGAAAATCACAAGACATACAAAGAAAAGAAAAACATAAGCTCATCCAAATGAACATGATAAATGAATGGAGTGAAATAGTTTTTTATGGGAACCAGAATAATGAAACAAATAGAAAAAACTATAACGTGAAACATAATTAAGGATCTAAGAAAAATCATAAACAAAGATCTAAAACAACTAAGGAAAACAACGCATAAAAAATGAGGATCTAAAAAAAGAGGTGAAAAGAAACCAAACAGAAATATTGCAACTGAAAGATACAGTAATTAAAATGACAACTAGAATGGAAAGTTTAAGAACAGATTTAATTAGACACAAGAAAGATAAGGGAATTAGATAACTTAGTCGAAATTACAAAAGCTGAAGAGCAACAAGAACAGAGGCTCAAGAAGTCAGAGCACAGTTTAATCAAAATATGGGAGAACATCAAGAGACCGAATGTATGCATCATGGGAATACCAGAAAGAGATGAGGACAAAAAGAATATCTAAAGAAATAATGAAAGAAAATTTCCCAAATCTGACAAAGAACATGGATCCACAAATTTAAGAAGCTCAAAGAATTCCAGGCAGAATAAACTCAAAGACATCCCCAACAGGACACATCACAGTCAGGCTCTCAAAAAATAAGGATAGGAGGGGGGCCAAGATGGCTCACTAGGTAGAAGCTACTTCAGATCCCTCTTGCAACAAAGACATGGAAAAACAAGTGAATCGATCACATACATGACAATCTACGAATCCTGACCATTAAACACAGATCTAAAGAGTTGATCTGAGTGACAGAGACTGAGAACGAACAACCACGGGGAAGCAGCGACAGCTTTTGGAGCCTGGACCCAGCGTCCCAGTCAGAAAACCTTGGTGCCAGGCTTTGGACTGGGCATAGGGAAGTTGGGCACAGCATCCTGAGATGGCGCAAACATGGGACGCAGCCCTAGTCCCCAGAAGTGACCTCAGGGGAAGCCCAGCCAGTGCATGCAGGCAGCACAGCGATGAGGCTGACAGGAGGAGAAGTCACCGGGAGGCAGCAACTGGTTTTGGAGCCTGGAGTGCGGCGTCCCAGCCGGGGAACCATGGCGCTGGGCTTTGGACTGGAAGCAGAGGAACTGACCACGTCTTCTGAGACAGCACAAGCACAGGACACAGGCCTGACCCTCGGGAGCAATCTCGACCAGCCAACGCACACAGGCTACACACCCCTCAGGAATCTCAGATAAAACAGTCATCACCAAACAAGATAAGTAACTTTGTCTATATTCCGGGGTGCTACTCTCTCCTATGTATCTGATCCCTCCCCTCCCCTTCCCAGGCGGCGTCATTAACATTGGAATTTCGTGAGCCAGACAGTGAAGTGCTCTGTGGTTTTTCTTTTTTTTGGGTCTTTTCCTAACCCATTCACCTGGCCTGAGAGAAACACCTACAAAAAACACAGGAACCAAAAATCCTTTCCTAATTGGACTAATAATACAGAACCAGCTCGAGCCAAGCATATGAGATCCACAGTCCTGGGCTTTCCTTACTCCAGGGAAGAAGGTGGCTATTATAATGCAAAGGCAATTCTGACAGGGATCTGACTGTAATTGTTTTGGCTGATTACTGGAAAGACAAGTTTCCTAGGTCTGATACTTCTGCATATTCAACAGAGCCCTCAGTGACCCACAACAGGGAACTGACGGCTGAAGCTCCCCCCAGACCAACTAGCCTCCTGCCTTAGGGGTCTAAGGAGGGTGACACCTACCAATCTGTAGAGGTGCTTGCACTGGGTGCCTAAGGTAGAGCAGTAGAGCCCACCCACCAAAGTGTTTTAGGAATAGAGACACACATACCTCACTGGCACTTGGGGGAAGCCTGTCAGCATCCTGCCCCCACTGGAGTCTCACCCCTGCTGCTACTAGAATCTAGTGCACACAACTATCACCACTACTCCTCTAGGTGGATAAATGACAGTCTGCACCACACACTTGATGACCCAAAATCAGATTGTACTCAAGAAGAGTGAATGGACTTTTAGGCTTATATATCTAGTAAGAGCCCAAACCAGCTGGTAATAGGACACAAGTGATTCAAGGGCTACAACAATCAAGCCAGCACAATCTAGTAGCCCATCTACGTATATTGAAAGAAAACAAAACAAGATAAGACTCAGTGAGCAAATATACAATAAATCACTACAATATCTTATAGATGGCTCGGAGACAGCAGTCAATATCAAACTACGAAAAGAAGCAGACCATGATTGCTTCTACAACTCCCCAAACTAAAGAATCAAAATCTTTCCCAAATGAAGATACAATCCTGGAATTGCCAGAAGCAGAATATAAAAAACTAATTTACAGAATGCTTCAAGACATCAGGGATGACCTCAGAAATGAAATAAGGCAATCTACAGAAAAAGCCAAGGAACACACTGATAAAGCAGTTGAAGAACTCAAAAAGATTATTCAAGAACATAGTGGAAAAATTAATAAGCTGCAAGAATCCATAGAGAGCATTCAGAAATCCAAAAGATTTAAAATACAATTACAGAATTAGACAACCAAGTAGGAAGTCAGAGGAGCAGACTTGAGCAATTGGAATGCAGGGTAGGGGATCTGGAGAGCAAGGGAATTGAGACCAATACAGCTGAAAAAAAATCGATAAACGAATTAAAAAAAATGAAGAAACCCTAAGAATCACGTGGGACTCTATCAAGAAGAATAACTTGCATGTGATAGGAGTCCCAGAACAGGGAGGGATAACAGAAAATACAGAGAGAATAGTTGAAGATCTGTTGGAAGAAAACTTCCCAGACATCATGAAAGACGAAAGGATATCTCTCCAAGTTGCTCATCGAACCCCATTTAAGACTGATCCAAAAAGAAAATCACCAAGACATATTATCACCAAACTTGCCAAAACCAAAGATAAAGAGAAAATTTTAAAAGCAGCCAGGGATAAAAGAAAGGTCTCCTACAAAGGAGAATCAATAAGAATAAGTTCAGACTACTCAGCAGAAACCATGTAGTCAAGAAGGCAATGGGATGACATATATAGAGTACTGAAAGAGAAAAATTGCCAGCCAAAGATCAGATATCCAGCAAAACTCTCTATCAAATATGAAGGTGAAATTAAAACATTTACAAAAAAAACACAAGCTTAGAGAATTTGCAAAAACCAAACCAAACCTACAAGAAATACTAAAGGAAATTGTTTGGTCAGAAAATCAATATTATCAGATACCAGCACAACACAAGGTCACAGAACAGAACATCCTGATATCAACTCAAATAGGGAAATCACAAAAACAAATTAAGATTAATTTTGAAAAGAAAAAAATGCTCAAAAAAGGGAATCATTGAAGTCAATATGTAAAAGATCACAATAATCAAAAAGAGGGACTAAATACAGGTGGCATAGAACTGCCATATAGAGACGGAAACAAGGTGATATAGGAAAATACAAGTTAGGTTTTTACTTACAAAAATAGGGGTAAATATTAAGGTAACCACAAAGAGGTATAACAACTCCATAACTCAAAATAAAAACCAAGAAAAACATAACGACTCAGCAAACATAAATTCAACTACTATGAAAATGAGGAACACACAATTTACAAAGAAAAATGTCTCAGCACAAAAAAGTAAGTGGAAAAATGAAATTGTCAACAACACATACAAAAAGGTATCAAAATGACAGCACTAAACACATACTTATCCATAATTAATCTGAATGTAAATGGAGGAAACACCAATAAAGAGACAGAGAGTCTCAGACTGGATAAAGAAACACGATCCATCTATATGCTCCCTACAAGAGACACACCTTAGAGACACAAACAAACTAAAACTAAAAGGATGGAAAAAATACATATCAAGCAAACAACAAGCAAAAAAGAACAGGAGCAGCAATATTAATTTCTGACAAAATAAACTTTAAACTTAAGTCCACCACAAAGGATAAAGGATACTACATAATGATTAAAGAGACAATAGACCAGGAAGATATAACCATATTAAATATTTATGCACCCAATGACAGGGCTGCAAGATACATAACACAAACTTTAACAGAACTGAAAAGTGAGATAGACACCTCCAAAATTATAGCAGGAGACTTCAACACACCACTTTCGGAGGACAGGACTTCCAGTAAGAAGCTCAATAGAGACACGGAAGACCTAATTGCTGCAATCAACCAACTTGACCTCACAGCCTTATACAGAACACTCCACCGAACAGCTGCACAGTATACTTTGTTTTCTAGCGCACATGGAACATTCCCTAGAACACATCACATATTACGTCATAAAACAAAACTCTGCAGAATCCAAAACATCGAAATATTACAAAGCATCTTCTCAGACCACAACGCTATAAAAAGTGGAAATCAATAACAGAAAAATTAGGGAAAAGAAATCAAATACTTGGAAACTGAACAATACCCTGCTCAAAAAAGACTGGGTTAGAGAAGACATTAAGGAGGGAATAAAGAAATTCATAGAATGCAACAAGAATGAAAACACTTCCTATCAAAACCTCTGGGACACAGCAAAAGCAGTGCTCAGAGGTCAATTTATATTGATAAATGCACACATACAAAAAGAAGAAAGAGCCCAAATCAGAGAACTGTCCCTACAACTTGAACAAATAGAGAGCGAGCAACAAAAGAATCCATCAGGCACCAGAAGAAAACAAATAATAAAAATTAGAGCTGAACTAAATTAATTAGAGAGCAGAAAAACAATTGAAAGAATTCACAAAGCCAAAAGCTGGTTCTTTGAAAAAATTAACAAAATTGATAAACCATTGGCCAGACTGACAAAAGAAATACAGGAACGGAAACAAATAACCTAAATAAGAAATGAGATGGGCCACATCACAACACACCCAGCTGAAATTAAAAGGATCATTATCAGATTATTACAAAAAATTGTACTCTAACAAATTTGCAAACCTAGAAGAAATGGATGAATTCCTAGAAAAACACTACCTACCTAAACTAATACAATCAAGTAGAACAACTAAATAGACCCATAACAAAAAAAGAGATTGAAAATGTAATAAAAAAACTCCCAACAAAAAAAAAACCCAGGCCTGTATGGCTTCGCTGCAGAGTTCTACCAAACTTTCAGAGAAGAGTTAACACCACTACTACTAAAGCTATTTCAAAGCATAGAAAATGAGGGAATACTACCTAACTCATTCTATGAAGCCACCATTTCCCTGATACCAAAACCAGGTAAAGACATCACAAAAAAAGAAAATTACAGACCTATATCCCTCATGAACATAGATGCAAAAATCCTCAACAAAATTCTAGCCAATAGAATTCAACAACATATCAAAAAAAATAATTCACCATGACCAAGTGGGATTTATACCAGGTATGTAAGGCTGGTTTAATATTAGAAAAACCATTAATGTAATCCACCATATAAATAAAACAAAAGACAAAAACCACATGATCTTATCAATTGATGCAGAAAAGGCATTTGACAAAGTCCAACACCCATTTATGATAAAAACTCTCACCAAAATAGGAATTGAAGGAAAATTCCTCAACATAATAAAGGGCATCTATACAAAGCCAACAGCCAACCTCACTCTAAATGGAGAGAGCCTGAAAGCATTTCCCTTGTGAAAGGGAACCAGACAAGGATGCCCTTTATTACCGCTCTTATTCAACATTGTGCTAGAGGTCCTAGCCAGAGCAATTAGGCTAGACAAAGAAATAAAGGGCATCCGGATTGGCAAGGAGGAACGAAAATTATCTCTATTTGCAGATGACATGATCTTATACACAGAAAACCCTAAGGAATCCTCCAGAAAACTACTGAAACTAATAGAAGAGTTTGGCCTAGTCTCAGGTTATAAGATAAACATACAAAAAATCACTTGGCTTCCTCTACATCAACAAAAAGAGCATCGAAGAGGCAATCACCAAATCAATACCATTCACAGTAGCTCCCAAGAAGATAAAATACTTAGGAATAAATCTTACCAAAGATGTAAAAGACCTATACAAAGAAAACTACAAAGTACTACTGCAAGAAACTAAAAAGGACCTACGTAAGTGGAAAAACATACCTGGCTTAGGGATAGGAAGACTTAACATAATAAAAATGTCTATTCTACCCAAAGCCATCTATACATACAATGCACTTCTGATCCAAATTCCAAAGACATTTTTTAATGTGATGGAGAAACAAATCACCAACTTCGTATGGAAGGGAAAGAAGCCCTGGATAAGTAAAGCATTACTGAAAAAGGAAAAGAAAGTGGGAGGCCTCACTCTACCTGATTTTAGAACATACTATACAGCCAGAGTAGTGAAAACAGCCTGGTACTGGTACAACAGGCACATAGACCAATGGAACAGAATTGAGAACCCAGATATAAATCCATCCACATATGAGCAGCTGATATTTGACAAAGGCCCAGTGTCAGTTAATTGGGGAAAAGATAGACTTTTTAACAAATGGTGCTGGCATAACTGGATATCCATTTGCAAAAAAATGAAACAGAATCCATACCTCATACCATGCACAAAAACTAACTCCAAGTGGATCAAAGACCTAAACATAAAGACTAAAACGATAAAGACCATGGAAGAAAAAATAGGGACAACCCTAGGAGCCCTAACACAAGGCATAAACAGAATACAAAACATTACCAAAAATGATGAAGAGAAACCAGATAACTGGGAGCTCCTAAAAATCAAACAGCTATGCTCATCTAAAGACTTCACCAAAAGAGTAAAAAGACCACCTACAGACTGGGAAAGAATTTTCAGCTATGACATCTCCGACCAGCACCTGATCTCTAAAATCTATATGATTCCGTCAAAACTCAACCACAAAAAGACAAACAACCCAATCAAGAAGTGGGCAAAGGATAGGAACACGCACTTCACTAAAGAAGATATTCAGGCAGCTAACAGATACATGAGAAAATGCTCGCAATCATTAGCCATTAGAGAAATGCAAATTAAAACTATGATGAGATTCCATCTTACTCCAACAATGCTGGCATTAATCCAAAAAACACAAAATAATAAATGTTGGAGAGGCTGTGGAGAGATTGGAACTCTTATGCACTGCTGGTGGGAATGTCAAATGGTACAACCACTTTGGAAATCTATCTGGTGTCTCCTTAAAATTTAGAAATAGAACTACCATACAACCCAGAAATCCCACTCCTCGGAATATACCCTAGAGAAATAAGAGCCTTTACAAAAGCAGATATACGGGCACCCATGTTTATTGCAGCTCTGTTTACAATAGCAAAAAGCTGGAAGCAACCAAGGTGTCCATCAACGGATGAATGGTTAAATAAAATATCGTATATTCACACAATGGAATACTACGCATCGATAAAGAACAGTGACGAATCTGTGAAACATTTCATAACATGGAGGAACCTGGAAGGCATTATGCTGAGCGAAATTAGTCAGAGGCAAAAGGACAAATATTCTATAAGACCACTATTAGAAGATCTTGAGAAATAGTATAAACTGAGAAAAACACATACTTTTTGGTTACGAGGCGGGGGGAGGGAGAGAGGGTGGGAGAGGGTTATTTACTGATTAGTTAGTAGATAAGAACTACTTTAGGTGAAGGGAGGACAATTGGACTGGACCAAAAGCAAAGAAGTTACCGGGATAAACTGAATGCTTCAAAGGTCAGCGGAGCAAGGGCGGGGGTTTGGGGACTATGGCTTAAGGGGACTTCTAAGTCAATTGGCAAAATAATTCTATTATGAAAACATTCTGCATCCCACTTTGAAGTGTGGCCTCTGGGGTCTTAAATGCTAACAAGCGGCCATCGAAGATGCATCAGTTGGTCTCAACCCACCTGGAGCAAAGGTAAAGGAAGAACACCAAGGTCACACGATAACTATGAGCCCAAGAGACAGAAAGGGCCACATGAACCAGAGACTTACATCATCCTGAGACCAGAACTAGATGGTGCCTGGCCACAACCGATGACTGCCCTGACAGGGAGCACAACAGAGAACCCTTGAGGGAGCAGGAGAACAATGGGATGCAGACCCCAAATTCTCATAAAAAGACTAGACTTAATGGTCTGACTGAGACTAGAGGAATCCCGGCGGTCATGGTCCCCAAACCTTCTGTTGGCCCAGGACAGGAGCCATTCCTGAAGACAACTCATCAGACATGGAAGGGACTGGACAATGGGTTGGAGAGAGATGCTAAGAGTGAGCTACTTGTATCAGGTGGACACTTGAGACTGTGTTGGCATCTCCTGTCTGGAGGGGATATGGGAGGGTAGAGAGGGTTAGAAACTGGCAAAACGGTCACGAAAGGAGAGACTGGAAGGAGGGAGTGGGCTGAGTCATTAGGTGGAGAGTAAGTGGGAGTATGGAGTAAGGTGTATATAAGCTCATATGTGACAGACTGACTTGATTTGTAAACTTGCACTTAAAGTACAATAAAAATTATTAAAAAAAAAAAAGTAAGGATAAAGAGTGTCTTAGTCACCTAGAGCTGGTATAACAGAAATAGCAGAAGTGGGTGACTTAAACAAACAGAAGCTCAATCTCTCTGCCTAGTAGGGTAGAAGTCCAAATTTTGGGTGCCACCTCCATGGGAAGGCTTTCAGCTGTGTCAGCACTGGAGCAATATCCTTGTCATCAGTCTTCCCTCGGTCTAGGAGCTTCTACACGCAGGAACCTCAGGTCCAAAGCATGCACTCTGCTTTCTAGGTGGTATGACGTCCCCATGTCTCTCTGCTCCCTATTCTCTTTTATATGTCGAAAGAGATTGGCTTTAGACAAAATCTAATGTTGTATATCTTATCAACGTAACTGCTGCTAATCCATCTCATTAGCATCATATTGATAGGATTTACAACACAGGAAAATCACATCAGATGACAAAATGGTGGACAATCGCTCAGTATTAAGAACCATGGACAAGCCAAATTGAGAAACATATTTCTGGGGGACACAATTATAATCCATGACATTCTACCCTTTGGCCCCCAAAACTCATGTCCTTCCCTCATGTAAAACATATTTACCCCAACATAAAGTCTTAATTCAACTCCAAGTACAAAATCCAAAAACTCCTCCTCATCTGTGAAATCTAGAATACAAGTTATCTGCTTCCAAAAGTACAATGGTGCAACAGGCAGGGACAAGCTAGACACCTCCATTACAAATGGGAGAAAGAGGAGGGAAAGAAGGGATAAGAGACACCAACCAAGTCAGCAGAACACATTACATTAGCCCTCAAGGCTGGAAAATAATCCTCTATCCTCTGAGACCATTCCCACAACAGCCCTGCCTTCCAGACTCTTGTTATTGGCCACACTCTCCTGATGCTGGGTGGAGGCCCTTTAGTTCTGAGCTTCAGCTCTGCCTTCCTGGTCCACTGGAACAACTCTGATCCTTCCACTTTAGATGCACCATTCTCCTAGTCCATCTGAGTGGTGACTCCACCTTGAGAAACACCAGAGGACATGGCTCCACCCTTTGAGACCCAAGAGGTCGTGGCATACAGTAAGACTGAGGCAGCTCGACTTCCCATGTTCCTAGTCTATTAAGCTTCTGTTTCCTGGTTCCTCGGCCTCTCTGCCCACATCTGCCCTGCTGGGCCAAGAGTTCCAAAGCTCTTCAGCTCCACCAATAAGTGTCGGAAGGCACCCCACTCAGCCAGTAAACTTCAGCTGGAAGGCACTCATGTCTCTTGCTCCATGGGTCAGCAGGCAAGCCCAGCTGCACTGATACGTGCCCAGAGGCACTCCGCTCCGCCAGGAAGCCTCCTGCGCAAAGGCACTCAGCTTTCTTGCTCAGTGAGTCAGCACCAGCACAGTCTAGTGCTGGTCTGGTTCTGCTGCTGCCAGTTCTCTGCTGCTGCTTCTCAGCACCTGCACAGTATCCAGTGTTAACACCTCCTTCTGGGTCCTCTATCCATTCACAGTTTCAAAACTGCATCCACATTTTAGACTGGAAACAAACAGGAAGGGCTGGTAGTTGGAAAATACAGCCTTGGTGATAAAAAATAATACCGGAGATCACAGGATAGAATTTTGCAATACAGCCAACTTCTTCATTGCAAATACCTTTTTTCAACAACATAAACGGCAACTATACATGTGGACCTCACCAGATGGAATACATACGAATCAAATTGACTACATCTGTGGAAAGAGACAATGGAGAAGCTCAATATCATCAGTCAGAAGAAGGCCAAAGGCCACCCCTGTGGGACAGACCATGAGTTGCTCCTTTCCAAGTTCAAGTTGAAGCTGAAGAACGTTAGAGAGCCTAAATACGACCTTGAGTACATACCACCTGAATTTGGAGACCATCTCAAGAATAAATATGACGCAGTGAACATTACTGAAGACCAGACGAGTTGTGGAATGACATCAAGGACATCATACATGAAGAAAGCAAGAAGTCATTAAAAAGACAAGAAAGAAAGGAAAGAGCAAAATGGATTTCAGAATAGACTCTGAAACTTGCTCTTGAAAGTCGAGTAGCTAAAGAGAATGGAAGATGTCACAAAGAAAAAGAGCAGAACAGAAGATATCAAAGGGTGGCACGAGAAGACATAGTAAAGTATTATAACGAAATGTGCAAAAACCTGGAGATAGAAAACCAAAACGGAAGAACATGCATAGCATTTTTCAAGCTGTGTCTTAGGCTGGGTTCTCTAGAGAAGCAAAACCAGTAAAGCATATAAATATATGCAGAAATTATTATCAAGGAAATGGCTCACGCAATTGTAAAGGCTGGAATGTCCTAAGTCCGTTGATCAGGATAGAGGCTATTCTCAATTCACACAGCTGCAGGGGCTGGCGAACCCAAGATCCGCAGGTCACAGAGCAGGGCTTCTGCTCAAAGGCTGTGAAGACTGACGAATCCCAAGGCCTGCAGATAAGCTGGCAGCTCAAGTCCCAGGAGCCGGAGGTCAGATGAACTGGAGGCAGCCACAGGTTCCACAGTGAGCAAAAAAGCCAGAATGTCTGCTTATATTCAGATGCATGCTAGACCTCCAAGGAAACTCCCTTTCAACTGATTGGCTACTGACAGCATATTCAATCATGGGAATGATCACATATAAACACTGAGAATTATGGCCCAGCCAAGTTGACACACAATCTTAATCATCACAAGCTAAAAGAACTGAAGAAAAACTCAAGGTTCAAATTGAAATACTGAAGGAATCTATGGGTAAAATATTGATTGACACAGGAAGCATCAAAAAAAAAAGATAGAAGGAACACACAGAGTCACTGAACCAAAATGAACTGGTCGATGGTCAGCCATTTCAGGAGGTAGCATATGATCAAGAAGCAATGGTACTGAAGGAAGAAGTCCAAGCTGCACTGAAGGCATTGGCAAAAAACAAGGCTCAAGGAATTGACTGAATACAACCTGAGATGTTTCAACAAATGGGTACAGTGCTGGAGATACTCAAGAAAAATTTGTAAGACAGCTTCCTGGCCAACCAACTGTAAGAGATCTATATTTTTGCCTATTTCAATGAAAGGTGATCCAAAACAATGTGGAAATTACTGTTCAATATCATTTACATGTGTGTGTTTTGTTTTTATTATATATATGTACATATATATACAATATACATACAGATGCGCACACACACACATACATATGTGCATACATACACGAATAACAAAACAAGGAAAAGTACTGATAACAATTACAGTCCTCATTTCTGCAACTGGTCACATGGTTGTAACTGGTATTTACAACCACCTTCTTCAACCATTCCTTCTGTATTCCCTTTACCCTCAACAAGCACCTCAGGGGTTGTGGTTCTTTACCTGGTGGGGAGACCCAAATCTTCATTCCTGAAGTGTCAGGGCCATTAGTAGTCATGCTGGAATTGGGTTGCTGTAGCTTTCCATTGACTTTAATCACAGGGCATGGTAGTACTAATATGTCCAAAGCAATCTTCAGTATTTCAGGCATACTTTTCTTCACCTCCACTATTTAATGTCAATCCGATTTCCGCTTGGTAATGAGGATAAATCACATTAGCCAATATGGTAGTGTCCTTTCTCTTTTAATCCAGAGAGATGAGGGGCCCCAAGTGGCTGAGTGGCATTATTAACTTCCGGTTCAATGGAATTAGTGATGTGTCTCCAAGTAGAAGCATTCCTCCCTTTGGAAGTAACACCTCTAGGCCTAAGACCTCTAGGGGAACAGGGACAGGAAGCAAAAACTTTGCGAATGCATCACTAGGGGTAATAGTGAGTGGTGCCACTCCAATTTCCACCCCTCGATTACTCGACCTATGAATCCTTGTATGGGAGAAACAGCACCATATATTGGATGCTGGTTTAGAGCCTATAGAGCCTCCTGTAGAATACTGCCCCAACCCTGCAAAGTATTGCCACCTGGCAGGCACCATAACTGTGTCTTGAGATGCAAGCTGCTTCAGGATAGGAGGAACAGGTAAGACCAGTAAATTCCATGAGCATGGGCACAATGCTACATTTCATTTGCTGTTAAGTGAGTGCCTTGATCTGAGGCAGTGCTGTGTGGGATACCAAGCCAGTGGATAAGGCATTCTGTATGTCCACGAATGGTAGTTTTGGCAGAAGGACTGGGTGCAACGAAGGCAAATCCAGAGTAAGTGTTTATCCCAGTGAGAACAAAACACTGCACTTTCCATGATAAAAGTGGTTCAATGTAATCAACCTGCCACAAGGTTGTTGGCACAGAACCCTGAGGAAGGGTGCCATATCAGGGACTCAGTGTTGGTCTCTGACACTGGCAGACTGGACACTCAGCAGTGGTTGGAGCCAAGTCGGCCTTGGTGAAGTGGAAGTCAATGGTGCTAAGCCCATTCATAACCTCCATCCCTGCCAGCATGACACTTTGTTCATGGGCCAGTTGGGCAACGATGGGAGTGGCTAAGAGGATGACTGGTTTCCACAGAGCGCGTCATCCTATTCACTTGCCGAGGTCACTTTTTGGTGAGAATTCACACGAGACACACATATCTTCACTCCTTGGCCCATTCAGAGAAGTCTTTCCACATATCTCTTCCTCATACCTCCTCGTAACCAATTTTCCAATCATGTTCCTTCTAAGTCCCTGACCATCCAGCCAAACTACTGGCCACAGCCCATGAATCAATATACAATAAGAAGTCTGGCCATTTCTCCTTCCAAGCAGAGTGAACATCTAGGCGCGCTGCTCGAACTTCTACCCATGGGAGAATTTCCCTTCAGTGAGGTCCCAGAAAGGGGCCCCAGTGCTACTGGTGTCCACTTTCGAGTGGCCCACATGAAGGCCCGCATATCATGAAGAATGATTTGTAAACCAGGCAAGAGTTTTCTCTTCCTCAGTCAACTGATCATAAAGAACTCCCCAGGAGGCCATGTTGTCAGGTGCCGACCAGTAGGTTCTGACTACAGAGACCCTACAGGACAGAGTAGAGCTGCCCCATAGGTTTCCAAGGAGTGGCTGCTGGATTTGAACTGCTGACCTTTTGGTTAGCAGCCAAGCTTTTAACCAATATGCCACCAGGGCTCTCATGAGGCCATAGGTGCAGACTGAGAGAGGGAAACTAATGAGACAGGGGTAGAGACCACGGGCATTTGAGACACTTCCTCATGTAACTTACTTGTGCTCAATCTTGTATACACCACTTTGAGAGTATATATGATGGAGTTCTTGTGTGTACGTCTGACTTTCTAACTCTGTGGGTCAGATAACACCCAGTTCATGGTGACTTAGTGGCCCGTGGTTAAGCATTCAGTCTCTACTAAGGCCCAGAAACAAGCCAAAAGCTGTTTCTCAAAAAGAGAGTAGTTGACTACAAAAGATGGCAGGGCTTTGCTCCAAAATCCTAAGGGTCTGATACTGTGATTCACCAATAGTGACCTGCCAAAGTTTCCAAACAGCATTTCTATCTGCTACTAACACTTCCAGCACCATTGAAACAGCCAGATCATATGGCCCAAGTGGCAGAACAGCGTACACAGGACCCTGAACCTGTTGCCGAACCTTCTCTTGTTCTGGGCCCCACTCAAAATTAGCACCTTTTCAAGTCACTTGATAGACAGGCCAGAGAAGCACATCCAAATGATGGATACGTTACTTCCAAAATCCAAGGAGGCCCACCAGGGGTTGTGCATCCTTTTCAGTTGTGGGAGGTGTCAAATCCAATAACTTATTCTTCACTTTAGAAGGAATGTCTCGGTATGCCACACACGACTGGATCCTCAGAAACTTCACTGAGGTGGAAGGCACCCGAATTTTTGTTGTATTAATTTCCCACCTTCTATGCAAATGTTTTACCAGTAAGTCTAGAGTCACTGAAACGTCTTCCTTACTAGGCCCAATCAGCATAATGTCATCAATATAGCACACCAATGTGATATCTTGTGGAAGGGAAAGATGATTAAGGTCACTGTGGACTAAATAATGACACAGGGCTGGAGATTTGATATACTCTGGAGGTAGGACAGTGCGGGTATACAGCTGACCTTGCCAGCTGAAGGTAAACTGCTTCTCGTGGTCCTTCAAAACAGATGTGGAGAAAAAAAGCATTTGACAGATGAATGACTGCACACTAGTTAGCGAAACCATTGCTGTCCAGTCAATTTTGGCTCCTAGTTTTAGTGACTCTAGAGGACAGCGAAGAGCTGCCCTTTGAGGTTTCCAAGGAGCTGCTGATGGATTCGAACGGATGACTTTTTGGCTACCAGCTGAGCTATTAACCACTGTGCCACCGGGGTTCCCATACCAGGTACCAGATGATGTATGAGTTTGCTCAAGCAATGAAACCACATTTGGAACAGCAGCTGCAACTGGAGTCACCACCTGGCTAAGTTTTAAATAGTACACTTGTCATTCTCCAAGATCCAAGGGTTCTTTTGCACAAGCCAAATAGGTGAATGGAATGGGGATGTGGTGGGAAACATCACCCATGTATTCTTCAAGTTTTTGATGGTGGCACTAATCTCTGCAATCCTTCCAGGAATGCGGTATTGCTTTTGGTTTACTATTTTTCTAGGTAGAGGGAGTTTTAATGGCTTCCACCTGGCTTTCCCTACCATAATAGCCCTTACTCTACATGTCAGGGATCCAATGTGAGGATTCTGCCAGTTGCTGAGTATGTCTATCGCAATTATATATTCTAGAACTGGGGAAATCACTACAGGATGGGTTGGAGACCCAACGTGAGATGGACCTGAGCCAAGACTCCATTAATAATGTGACTTCCATATGCCCCTATTCTTACTGGTGGGCCACGGTAATGTTTGGGTTTTCTGAATTAGTATCAGTTCAGAGCCAGTATCAAGTAATTCCCGAAAAGCCTGTGTCTTAGTTATCTAGTGCTTGTACAACAGAGATACCACAAGCGGATGACTTTAACAAATGGAAATTTATTCCTTCACAATAGGCTAAAAGTCCAAATTCAGGATGTCAGCTCTAGGAGAAGGCTTTCTCTCTCTGTAGGCCTTCTCATCAATCTTCCCCTGGACAAGGAGCTTCTCCCTGCAAAGGACAGACATACTTTGCTTCCGGCACTGCTTTCTTGGTGGTATGAGGTACCTCCTTTCTGATCCCTTCCCTTTCCTTTTTATCTCTTGAGAGATAAAAGGTGGTGCAGCGAAACTCCCTTCACATTGGATCAGGGATATGACCTGGGTAAGGGTCACCCTAATCATCCTTAACATAAAATTACAATCACAAAATGGAAGACAACCACACAATACTGGGAATCATGGCCTAACCAAGTTGACACATATTTGGGGGGGGGACACAATTCAATCCATGACAGCCTGATTATTTCCTTTTCCCCAAAGAACAGTTACTCTTGCAAATGGCGGCAGGTCTCTTTGCGGGAAGCTGGAAAAAAGATCAACAGTATAAATTTTTGGCAGTGTAGTGAGGTACTACCTCGGGGTTGTGGGTCTGTAAACTGGTTCAAGTCTGACAATTTATTGTGGAGCCTTGACTCTCTATTCTGGAGATTCAGGTTAGATTTCTGCTCACTTGACCTAGAATTCTTCCTCTTGTACAGATCAAGTAAATATTTAGATTTCCGATCTATTTCACCCTTAGAGACACCATGACTAAGCAGCAAAGCCATAAGTTCATATGACTCAGGCTATTCTGACTACTGCTTTAACTGTGCTGTTTATTACAGTAACCATGCCCACCTTGGTTTTGTCTATTAAGTGTTACCATTTGGCCCCTAGCACCATGGAGTCCAATCAGCCATGCTGTAGTTCGATATCATAATTCAGTTAGGAGAATTCCCACTGTCACATCTGATTTAGTGTAGGCCACCCCTTAATCCATGCTTCAGTGAACCAACCAGATAAACTATTAGACCCCTTTCTAACCTCTCGAGCTGAAAGATTAAATAGTCTGTTCTTAGTGGGCTCGTATCAATAAACTCAGACGTATCCTACTTTCTGTTCCTTGCTCCATTATCCTGCATTCTTAATAGCCATTCTAACACATATTCCCCAAGTTTCTGTTTGAATATCCTAGAAAAACTCAAGAAGTTCTTTTGGAGTGTAGCATACCTCCTCCTGGGTCACACTTTGTACTTCACCTTCTGGGGTTTGCTGGGACTTAAGTCTAATTATAGGTCTAGAAGCAAAATGGGTGATGGGGGTGTGATCTGGGGACATTCGGCAATCTCTTGGAAGGCATCTGCCTCAGGCAAAGCTTCAGAGGATACTGTCCCAGGTAATATATCAGAAAAAATATTCTTCAGACACAGCTGGGTTAAGTTCATCAGATGGAGGTGGAAGGGATAATAGTTTTACTGGTGAGGGTAGCTTAGCAGACAAAGATGGCATACTTGCTTCAGATGGGAGAGTAAGGACTGGTTCTGTTGGCAGGAGTGATTCAAGGAAATTTAGGGGCTTAGTGTCCCCAGCTTCCTGATAATCTGCTCATATGTCCCCATCCCAAGTTTCAGGATCCCATTTCTCCCCAGTTGGTGCCCTTGCTTTAATTTCAGACATTATTCGATATTTGGAATTCAACTGGCACTGTAATTCAGCCACTCTTGTGATAAGATTCTGGGTTTAGTTTCTGGCAGTATCAGCTCCATTACAAGAAATAAGGCTTTCTTTCAAGGCACAAGTGGCAACTTTCACGTCTTGTATGTGACACTTGAGGTATGACTCTGAAGCTCTGAGCTGATTTCTTTCTTTTACCACTTTGTCTAGTGAAAGTAGGGTCAACCGACCAGTTTCCTTATACTTCTCATTTTGACAAAACTGTAGAAAAACACCAAATATGATAAAAGTGGCTGAATTATCTATATATTCTGAAGCAGAGGAGGAGCATTTTCCAAAAGATAGAATGTAGAGTGAGAGAAACGGGAATCAAGGATATTTGGAAGGATGGCAAAAATATTTCCATTTCCTAGGATTGGGAACGAGTGTGGTATGAAGTTTAGGAAGGAAGAGCTGGAGATTTTTTTTGCAGTGTCTGTCAGATATCCCAGTCGAGATGTGGAAGAGGTACAAAGATGTATATCTGGCGGTCAGTGAGAGGCAGAGGCTAAAAATACAATGTGGGAGTCATCAGTGTGTAGTTGGTATTTAAAAGTGTAAGACTCAAAACAACCATACAAATGAGGGTGAGTAGAGTAGAGAAGAGGGCCTGGACTAAGCCCCGCAGCGCCTCAATGCACAGAAGTCAGAAAGACCAGGATAAACCAGGAAACGTACAAGAAGGAAGTAGCAGAAGTGTGCTCTGTGTGGGAGGGTGAAGACTCACGCATGAGGAAGTGGTCACCAGCACTGGCCTTGGGGAGGTCACAGCTTACATCAACAAGTATGACTGGGGGACAGTGCTGAAGGAAAAGCAAGAAAATGAAACGCCTTCAAGAAAGGATGGAGCAGACGATTTGGAAACAGTGGTTCAGCAACACTTGGAGGCATTTTATTGTAAAGGAAAGTAGAAAAAGGAACCAATAGGAAGAGAATGTGGGATCAAGATAAATTAAAAACACTTTAAGATGAGAGAGAATAACGGTATAATTGTAGGATGATGGGCGAGTTTGGAGTGAGAGAAGAGATGTGAGGGCCCTATGCTCTGAGTAGGGTAGATGGAGTGGAGTGGGAGGGCTGGCCGTTAGAGCACTACTGACCATATCCCCAAAGTGAAGACACTGTACATCTACAAACAGAATAATGCATGAATGAACAGTGTAAAACAGTACGGTGGAATACTATACTGCAATGAAGATGAACAAATTCTGCAAAGCATAACAAGATGGATGCACTTCACAAACATAATGCTAAGTGGAAGAAGTCAGGCAAAAGGATACCTACTGTATGATTACTATATGGTTCTATTATAAACTCTCGAATAGACAAAAGGCATCTACTGCGTTAGAAGTCAGAACAGTGGTTACCTGTGGGCACGTGGGAGGTAGAGTAACTGGAGGGGGATGGGGGTGCTCCCTGATGTGGATTACATCTATTTTGGGGGCTGGGTAACAATTACACATGTGTACTAACTGTGATCATTCAGTAAAATGCACACTTAAAAGTTGAGCATGTTTCTGCAAGTCTTAGACTGATTAACAAAAAATATATTAAAAATGAAATAATTGAAGGTTCTCTCTGATGCCTACTACCCGTATCAGTGGAAAAGTTTCAGTAGAGGCTGATGGCCACTTGCTTTGGACACAATAAAATTTTGACTTAAAGTTGATTCCAAGTCTAAAAATTTAACAGGTGAATTAAACTTAAAAAAAATGCAAATAAAATTAAAACAAGGCTGTTCATTCTTTCCCTCAAAAGTAATAAGATTTTTTTTTTTCATGGTGAAAATCAGCATACCACTCAGAAGAAAAAAAACATGGTATTCTTGAAAATAATTTGTGGCCCCTTAATGTCTAGTTACGTTCACCGTGTCTTAATTCATGCTTTTTATTCCCTCTCAAACTGACTCAAAAAGAAATAATAATATGAATTATCCTATTGTCACATAAAGTTTCTTTTTAAAATTATTTTTCTAGGGAAGGTAAAAACAAAATCAGTTGCAAGAGTCGATTCTTATAACAACGGAACACTTAGTCAGAAATTTTGGCATACCTCTATTACTGCTCTTATTCAACATTGTGTCGGAGGTCCTAGCCAGAGCAATTAGGCCAGATAAAGAAATAAAAGGCATCCAGATTGGCAAGGAAGAAGTAAAAGGATCTCTATTTGCAGATGACATGATCGTATACACAGAAAACCCTAAGGAATCCTCCAGAAAACTACTGAAACTAATAGAAGAGTTCAGCGGAATATTGGAATATAAGATAAATATATAAAAATCAGTTGGATTCCTCTACACCAACAAAAAGAACATCAAAGAGGAAATCACCAAATCAACGCAATTTACAGAGGCCCCCAAGAAGATAAAATACTTAGGAATAAATCTTACCAGAGATGTAAAAGACTTATACAAAGAAAACTACAGTACACTTCTGCAAGAAACCAAAAGAGACTTACATAAGTGGAAAAACATACCTTGCTCATGGATAGGAAGACTTAACATTACAAATGTGTCTATTCTACCAAAAGCAATCTATATATTCAATGCAATTCCGATCCAAATCCCAAGGACATTCTTTAATGAGATGGAGAAACAAATCACCAATTTTGTACGGAAGGGAAAGAGGCCCCGGATAAATAAGGCATTACTGAAAAAGAAGAACAAAGTGGGAGGCCTTACTTTACCTGATTTTAGAACCTATTATACCGCCACAGTAGTCAAAACAGCCTGGTACTGGTATAACAACAGATACATGGACCAATGGAACAGAATTGAGAATCCAGACATAACTCCATTCACACATGAGCAGTTGATATTTGACAAAGGCCCTAAAACAGTTAAATGGGGAAAAGACAGTCTTTTTAAGAAATGGTGCTGGCATAACTGAATATCCATCTGCAAAAAAATGAAACAGGACCTATAACTCACACCATGCACAAAAACGAGCTCAAAAATGGATCAAAGACCTAAATATAAAATCTAAAATGATAAAGATCAAGGAAGAAAAAATAGGGACAATGTTAGGAGTCCTAATACATGGCATAAACAGTATACAAAACATTATTAAGAAAGCAGAAGAAAAACTAGATAACTGGGAGCTCCTAAAAATCAAACACCTATGCTCATCCAAAGACTTCACCAAAAGAGTAAAAAGATTACCTAGAGACTGGAAAAAAGTTTTTAGCTATGACATTTCCGATCAGCACCTGATCTCTAAAATCTACATGATACTGCAAAAACCCAACTATAAAAAGAAAAATAACCCAATTAAAAAATGGGCAAAAGATATGAATAGACACTTCCCTAAAGAAGACATTCAGGTAGCTAACAGATATATGAGGAAATGTTCATGATCATTAGCCATTAGAGAAATGCAGATCAAAACTACAATGAGATTTCATTTCACTCCAACAAGGTTGGCATTAATCCAAAAAACACAAAATAATAAATGTTGGAGAGGCTGTGGAGAGACTGGAACACTTATACACTGCTGGTGGGTATGTAAAATGGTACAACCACTTTGGAAATCAATTTGGCACTTCCTTAAAAAGCTAGAAATAGAACTTCCTTACGATCCAGCAATCCCACTCCTTGGAATATATCCTAGAGAAACAAGAGCCTTTACACGTACAGATATATGCATACCCATGTTTATTGTAGCACTGTTTACAATAGCGAAAAGATGGAAGCAACCAAGGTGCCCATCAACGGATGAATGGATAAATAAATTATGGTATACTCACACAACGGAATACTAAAAAACCAAAAAACCAAACCTACTGCCGTCAAGTCGATTCTGACTCATAGCGACCCTACAGGACAGAGTAGAACTGTCCGATAGAGTATCCAAGGAGCGCCTGGTGGATTTGAACGGCCGACGTCTTGGTTCACAGCTGTAGCACTTAACCGCTACGCCACCAGGGTTTCCCCAGTGGAATACTACGCATTGACAAAGAACAGTGAGGAATCTCTGAAACATTTCATAACATGGAGGAACCTGGATGGCATTACGCTGAGTGAAATTACTCAGTTGCAAAAGGACAAATATTGTATAAGACCACTACTATAAGAACTTGAGAAACAGTTTAAACTGAGAAGAAAACATTCTTTTGTGGTTACGAGAGTGGGGAGGGAGGGAGGGTGGGAGAAGGGTATTCACTAATTAGATAGTAGATAAGAACTATTTTAGGTAAAGGGAAAGACAACACACAATACAGGGGAGGTCAGCACAATTGGACTAAACCAAAAGCAAAGAGGTTTCCTGAATAAACTGAATGCTTTGAAGGCCAGTGTAGCAGGGGCAGGGGTCTGGGGACCATGGTTTCAGGGGACACCTATGTCAACTGGCATAATAAAATCTATTAAGAAAACATTCTGCATCCCACTTTGAAGAGTGGCGTCTGGGGTCTTAAATGCTAGCAAGCAGCCATCTAAGATGCATCAATTGGTCTCAACTCACCTGGATCAAAGGAGAATGAAGAACAACAAGGACACAAGGCAATTACGAGCGCAAGAGACAGAAATGGCCACGTGAACCAGAGATTTACATCATCCTGAGACCAGAAGAACTAGATGGTGCCTGGCTACAACTGATGACTGCCCTGACAGGGAACACAACAGAAAACCCCTGAGGGAGCAGGAGAGCAGTGGGATGCAGACCCCAAATTCTCATAAAAAGACAAGACTTAATGGTCTGACTGAGACTAGAAGGACCCCGGTGGTCATGGCCCCCAGACCCTCTGTTGGCCCAGGACAGGAACCATTCCTGAAGCCAACTCTTCAGACATGGTTTGGACTGGACAATGGGTTGGAGAGGGATGCTGGTGAGGAGTGAGCTTCTTGGATCAGGTAGACACTTGAGACTATGTTGGCACCTCCTGCCTGGAGAGGAGATGAGAGGGTAGAGGGGGTTAGAGGCTGACAAAATGGACACGAAAAGAGAGAGTGGAGGGAGAGAGCGGGCTGTCTCATTAGGGGGAGAGTAATTGGGAGTATGTAGCAAGCTGTATGTAAGTTTTTATATGAGAGACTGACTTGATTTGTAAACTTTCACTTAAAGCACAATAAAAATTATAAGAAAAAAAAAGAAATTTTGGCATAGTTCATCCTCTCCCCCACCCCTCCCCCCAATAGTCAATAATCTGCTGCCAGAAGTACAAACATGCCATGAGGTATCAATCTGTGCTTCTACTACAGAAGACCTAAGTCAAGTCCTGGCTTCCTTCCCCTGGCACTTCTCTATAACAAAGTGACAAACTTGTTACTGATAAAAATGTCTTTTGTTATTACTCACAATTAGTGATGGCCAGAGTGAGTTCCTGTACTCACCATGGAGGGTAGATATGCAGGATGTCCTGGGGACGCCCCTTTAGGTGGCTTGCAGTCTCCTTGGTGAAAAGAACCTTCAGATGGTTCCTGGGGTGGGGGACGATGCCTAGAGAAGTGCTGTCGGCTTGCAGGCCCTCTAACTGCTCACAAATGGCCACTTGCATGGTGCATTCCTCATGCAGTTCCAGAATTTTCACAACCAATACACCAGATTTTCTACCTACAAGTTGAAGAAAAGAAAAAACGGAGATCATGCTACCCGATTCAAGAAACATTTGTGAGAATTAAAAGAGATAAATGAGATTGGGAATACGATATTCCATAACCCAGAAATTTTAGTAAAATATAGACTCTATCATGCTCTGTGTAACATCTTTCTTTAATCAGAATAGGCCTTGCATATTGCCTATACTATATGCATTTTAAGCAAGAGCAAACAGTCATTCTATATGTTTTCAACAGAAACAGAATTGCATTTACAGAAAACTCAGACCCATAAAAACATGAACTAGCAGGATACACGGAAAGTTCATATAGCTATTGCTTCTAAGGAGAGAGACTGCAATAGAACTGAGAAGGGGAACAAACGGGACTTCAAATTTATCTGTTACATTCCATTTCCATACAAACATATTTTTATAAAAATATATACAGCAAAAGGACAAGGTGGTTAACGTGTTATTAACCCTATATAGTGAGTATACTTATGTTTTCCTATTATTCTCTATGTTTTTTTTCCTTTTTTTAAGTAAAAAAATAAAAGATACATGAGGTAACAGCAGCTAAGTGTCAAGCATAGTGCCTTGGGAATAATAATTAAAAAAAAAAAATCAAACCAGTTATCATTGTGTCGAGTGCGACTCACAGCTCCCTCGTGTCAGAGTAGAACTGTGCTCCACAGGGTTTTTAATAGCTGATTTGGGGAAGTAGATCACCTGAACTTTCTTCCAAGGAACCTCTGGGTGGACTCAAACCTCCAATCTTTGAGTTAGCAGTGGAGTGAGTTAACTGTTCATACTATCAAGAGAAACCTTGCTAATGACAGATACTACATATGAGTTTCTTTACCATCTGGCCAACTGGTTAATAGAGAATAATAAAAATTAATACTTAAATAATGATTTTTTATACTTAAATAGTTTAATTTCCTTTCTATTTTTTTCTCCCTTTTACTGTTTCTTCATTCATTTTTCACTCAACCCTCAATTTTCCATCCTTCGTTTGTCAAAATGCCAACAGTATGCGTCCCCATATTAAGCAAGGCTAACACATCTACACAGAGCACCATTTTGCTACTGTTTCTCAAGGTAAAGAAGGAAAAGGAATGGGAAATTTTAGATTTGGGGGAACGTTCAAGAATATGAACACAACAATGCTTACCTGCCATTAGTCTATAAAAACCAAAGCAAACCCACTGCTGTCGAGTTGATTCTGACTCACAGTGTCCCCATTGGGTTTCCAAGGCTGTAAATTTCTACAGAAGCATGACACATTTTTCTTCCACAGACCTGCTGGTGGTTTTGAACCAGTAACCTTTCGGTTACCAGTTGATTGCTTTAACCACTGTGCCAACAGGTATTGTAGGGAAAGAGAAATGAGGGACTAAAAACAAGTATCTAAAGGAAGGCACCACTTAGTTAACAGCCAGTCTGCTCTGCTGTAACATGTGTTTATTTAACGAAAAGTTGTTCATTTTCAGTTGGTGGGTAAGGAAAAGAAATCAAGATAATGTGGAGGTTAGATTGGTTCATCCACATTCCTTCCTGGGCTGGGCGGCCACAAGGTGGGTGGGGAGTTGCAGTCTTCAGATGCAAAGGGAAAAACACTAGGTTCAGCTACTGCACTGGCCATAGAACATTTTTGGACATATGTTAGGAATTTTTGTAAATTGTCCCAATACTGTGCAGTAGCTTTGCTGCTTCCCTGTTTCCTGCTGACAGCAGCTACTGTCCAGGGCTCCACTTCCACCTGTACCCACCCAGCACCTTGCTCCAGGTGAAGGGGCCACAAGTGTGCTCCCATGGCTGTGGGTGCCATCATATTGCTGTGGGCTCCAGCTGTGCTCAGCCATCTGCATGAACAGCACCCAGTCTCCAGGCAGGCACTCATTGTCTTATGTGAGCTCTGGCTAAAAGTGACATGTTTTCAGTGGCTCATCCCAATCTTCTTGTCCCCATTATTAAAGGCAAGGTATTACAGAAACACATAAATCACATTACAGCAGAAACACCTAAATATCAAAGATAAATAATACTATCTTCCAAAACTTTTTATTATAAATCCGGAGAATATTCTAATTAACTGCGAATTCTGCTCGAGACATGTAACACCAAATAACTTGTAGAACAAGCACGTTTTATTATGTTTGGCTCTCACCACAACGCTGGTACACAAAGAATGCTTGAGAAATAATGAGGTTTGGGAATGAATGACAAGCAGCGGTAATTATCTTGACTATGTGATAGAGCGGAGAAGAGCTGTGTCGTTTCCACAGAGCACTCTAAAGCATCTTCTATGGAACATCCTCCAAAAGAGACTCAGTGAGAAATGAGAGGTCTGCCTTCACAGAAAAAAAAAAAAAAAGGCAGGATAATTTCCCCTTGTATGAAGAAAAAAGGCACCGGGCAACCTAAGCCAAATTATATGCTTGAGACAAGCTTTTAACCCAAGGACAAGAGACACTGATTTTACAAATAAAGAAGAGTATTTTATAATATGGTGAATGGTTCTATAAAAGGCTACTTCTGTGCCATTAAAATATTTCCATAAATGCTGCAAGACTCAGCCAAAATCTCACCCTGTCCAGTAAGTATCCCCTGAATCCCACTAGAAACAACTATTCTTTCCCTTTGAAATCCTCAAATAACTAGTCTATGCTTGTCTCTCTTACAACAACTTCCTCATTTTAAATGGAGATAGTATCAGCTAGCCCAAAACATAAATGGAAAAATCAAACAAGAGAACATAGTGCAGTGCCCGGTATCCCACTGAACACATACACAATAATGGCAACCATTGTTACCACCACTGTTGCTATTATTAACTGTTCAAGGTTTCAAATCTAGTATCTTATTTGATCCACAGTAACCCCATTAAATACCTAAGGATGATATTACTCTCCCCTTTTTACAGATAAGAAAACTGAAAAATAAAGTTTATCATTCATATGACTTTCTTAAGGTTGGGGAGGAACAGTGGCAGGTCTAATACTAAAATTCAAGTATCATTAAAAGGCAAAGACCAAGGAGGAAGGTCCTTGTCATCAGTCTTCCCTTGGTCTGGGAGCATCTCAGTGCAGGAACCTCAGGTCCAAAGGATGTGCTCTGCTCCTGGTGCTTTCTTGGTGGTATGAGGCCCACATGTCTCTCTGCCTTCTTCTCTCTTCTATATCTCCAAAGAGAATGGCTTAGGATACTATCTAATCTTGTAGATCTCACCAATATAACTGCCGCTAATCCATCTTATTACATCATAGTGATACGATTTACAACACGGGGAAATCACATCAGATGATAAAATGGTAGACAATCATATGAGGTAATCATGACCTAGCCAAGCTGACAGATATTTTTGGGGGACACAGTTCAGAAGGTAAACAAAGAATTTGTTTAGAATGTAAACGAAGACAGGCCATCATGTTAAGAAATGAACTATAGTGAGGTTCATCACTGTGCTGAACATTGTCAGGATTTCAATAAAATGTACCGTATTTTTAAGCAAAGAACATGTGTGTTATATA
This sequence comes from Loxodonta africana, assembly GCF_030014295.1. Lineage (NCBI taxonomy): Eukaryota > Metazoa > Chordata > Mammalia > Proboscidea > Elephantidae > Loxodonta > Loxodonta africana. The sequence goes on from NC_087355.1 coordinate 5,029,557, forward strand.
TTTTTCTGCCAACTGTGCCCTGTCCCCATAGGGTATTTTTATAAATGTGCTAACAGAAATTGTCCATGGAAGCTCAATTAATGGACTTATTAGACAAAGACTTTAAAATATCAGTATTACATACATTCAAAGAGCTAAAAGAAAACATGGACCATAAAGTAAAGGAAGTTGGAAAAAAGGTACAGGGAAAAAACCCAGAAATATCAATACCAAACCAAACCCAGTGCCGTCAAGTTGATTCCGACTCATAGCAACCCTATAGGACAGAGCAGAACTGTCCCAGAGAGTTTCCAAGGAGTGCCTGGAGGATTTGAACTGCCGACCCTTTGGTTAGCAGCTGTAGCACTTAACTACTATGCCACCAGGGTTTCCAAAAATATCAATAGAGAGATAGAAATTATAAAAAGGAACCAAATAGAATTATTGGAGGTGAAACACACAAAAACTGAAGTAAAAAAAAAAAATTCCTAGAGGGGTACAACAGCAGATTTTAGCTGCCAGAAGGAATCGATGAATGTAAAGATAGTGTAATTGACATTATCGAGTCTGGGAAGCAAAAAGAATGAAGAAAAGTGAACAGAGCCTAAAGAACTTGTGGGATACCTTCAAGCAAACTAACAAATGGATTGTAAGAGCTCCAGAAGAGGGGAAGGGGCAGAAAGAATATTTGAAGAAATAATGGATGAAAACTCCCCACATTTGACTAAAGACATGAATCTACAGATACTAAAACCTCAACAAAATTCAAGTAGGATGTTATCAAAGAGATCTATAGAGACACATTATAATCAAACGGTCAAAAACCAAACAGAAAGAGAGAATCTTGAAAGCAGCAAGGGAAAAATGAATTGTCATATACCAGGGATCCTCAATGAGAATAAGCATCAATTTCTCCTCATGAACCATGGAGGCTAGAAAACAGTGGATGACATAGTTAATGCGGTGAGAAAATAAAGAACTGTCAGCCAAGAATTCTGTATCTGGCAAAACTGTCAACCATAAATGAGGGCAAACTAAGAAATTCCCAGATAAACAAACAAACAAACAAAAATGGTCAAATTCTAGATATACTTTGAAGGTAGAACCAGTATGATCTGCTTATGGACCGTGGGATATGAAAGAGAGTAGTCAAGAATGACTCCAGTACTGTCACCTAAGCAAGGAGAACAACAGAGTTAACATTATTGAGTTACGGAAGATTTCTAGATTAGCATGTCTCTTTTTGTGGGAGGGAGTATAGATGACTAGTATCAAAGCATCAGTTTTGAACACATACTAAGATTGAGAGGCCTATTAGTTATTGCAATAGCCTTGTCACAATTGAACTACCCAGATTACGACCTGATGAACCTATTGTTCATAAAGTCTACCAGAGTGGACTTTTTAAATGTAAATTTAATGACAGCCACTTCAATACTTAAACCTTTAAATGGCTATCCACTGGATAACATTCAAACAAACCACTGCATTGTATAGAAAATCCTTTATTACCAATTACTTCCAACTGCTCTAGCCTCAAACCCCATTGTTCTATTAAAGTATATTTAAATTACTTCTATAAAGAGGTTAAAAATAAAAACCATCATGCTTTAAGATAGAGTGTCAAAACTATCTCCCCAGTGAACTTCTCTCCACATTCAACTTAACTTTTCTTACCCTGAAGAGCTGATTACTTCCCTTCATGTCATTATTTTACCTCATATTTACTGAGATTTTAACATATGGAATTAATAATTTCTTGTAAAAAAAAAAAATTTTTTTTTTTTTGTACCATACAATGAACCCTATGCCACACCTGGATCAATACTAGAAATACGTATGAACTGAATGAACCCTAATACAAATTAATGTAAAGAATTTGTTAGACTATTTTTCCAGTCTTGGTTTCAATGCCAACCAGGGTGCTTTTGACTTACTTACTTAACTTTTACCTCATTTGCACTTGGTATGCACCCAGAGAATATAAACTGATTTAAAAGAAAGTTATGCAAATAATAAATCATTCGAATTTTATTTTGGAGTGTATTATTTTTTTATTTTTTTCTATGCAAATAATACACTCCAAAATAAAATTCGAATGATTTATTTAATCACTGCTTGTATTATATCAGTGTTTTTCCCAATAACACGCACTAAGAGTTGAATTGCATTTATTTGTACATATTTATGACACCTTTTCTTTTGAGTAGTAACAACTATGCCTAATTTTACCAATTATTCTTAAACTCTTAGCAACTCAGTAAGTGTGTCTCTGTTGAAGAACTCATTGCATTATTAATGTTTGGTAAATAAAAATTTTACTTTCTGAGGAAATGCTGTCTAAGTTATCATCAGGTTCATTTCACATATAATTTCAGGATAAAACTCATGAAACTCCAAGAAGGAGATCTAGATTATAATATCTAAACACTAAATTTTGCAGAAATTCATATCCTTACCTTGTAAATTGACACAACGGCAGTGAATTTGGTTTTGGTTTTACTTGTAAACAGGACATTTTTTGTTGTTGTTGTTTATAATTTATGCTCCCCTATCAAATTTTAACTCAGCTGGCAATGATGAACAGACACATTTCTTAACCACAACTACTTACTGAACTGTAAACAATTGTGCTTTCACTTCTTGATTCTACTTTTTTTTTTTTTTTTGCCTTTTCACCCAGTTTAAAATATTCTTCAAGCAAAGCCACAATAATTCTAAGCATGAAACAAATCTGAAACCCAATTATTTAAGAAAAACAAAATCTACACAAGACTGACCAGGCAATCTGAATGATCATCACAATCCCTAGCGATGAATGCAATAAAGTTAGTTGGTGCATTTCAGACTCTAGAATCTCACAGTGCTGAGCAGGACACCCCAAACTGACTCCATCTGGAAGAAGATTTCATGCTTTCTAACAGAGGGTGAATTAGCAATGGCAGGTCATTTTTTAAAGAAATCCAAGCAAGGAAAAAGCATACAAAGCTCCAAGAAGGCAGGCGATCCCTAAGCAAAGTTTACAGAAAAACCAAACAATAGAGGGCAATTATAGGTTAAAGTTTCAAAAATGGGATACTGACAGGATTATCTGATATGCGTACTGATATGGCTGATACACCTCTCTGGTTATCCAGGAAGTGAGTTCTTCTTTACTGAAAAAACTTCTTCATTTAAAACATCTTTTTCATTGCACTACAGGAAATATTTTTTCAGTCAAAACAGAATTAAACTGCTATCCAAAAATCACACTGAAAACTTTTAAGAAGTCATGTGGCTGGGAGCAAGATGGCAGAGTAGCCAGCTGCTCTCATTTATCTCCTTGCAACTAATCCACAGGACAACAAATAAAAACAAGCAGACTGAGATCTTAGAGCTCTGGACAGCAGCTACAATTGTTGGAGAGTCAAGGCAAGTCCAGAAACAGGGAGGAGGAGAAGGTCCAGCACTGAAGTTGAGAAATTTTAGCCTCTGGCATCCAGAGGACTTAGCTCATTGCAGCCATTTTGGGACAGGAAGGGGCAACACTCTGAACAAAGAACATAGGACGGGAGCTAAACTGAGGAAGCTGTAATCCGATTAAAGTGGTGCAGACTGGCTGTGAATGTTCATGAGCCATGCACTTGGGGTGGAGGGTGCGAGGAGGGTGCAATGAGACCAAGGCACTGCAAGCATCACTGAATCTTGCTGAAACCCAAGGCAAATGGTCTATAGGACCCATTCTTCAGCCAGGGTGTGAAAAGTACATCAAACAGTTAACACAGAGGAAAACAACAGGTTCCCTGCCCATAACTGGATACCATGTGAGAGCCTCCAACAGGGTAGTCTGTGAAGGAAAGTGCTCCCCACCCTCACCTCGGGATAGCTGAGCCCCCCCACTTCCCATGCATCTGTTGCTTTTGGAAAAGACCTGCACGTGAGCAATTAGCCACAGAGGGAAAGCCGTGCTCCAAAGCTACATAGGAAAGAGAAGGAACCTAGCCCCAGGAGTGTAGTCTGGACTGTAGCCAAACCCACAGAAGACAGATTCTAACACACTAGCAAACTCAGCTACTTAGGGGGAATCACCAGAATAAGCACCCAAAGACTTAAAGCTGTTGAAAATGTCTAAGCTGTGGCAATAGACAAGAAGCCCAGAGTTCAGAGACAAATCCTCATACAGTACTCCTGACTCAGCACTGAAAAAACCTAAGGACAAGTGTGCCCTCTAGTGGAACTTAGAAGAAGATAGTGGAGGTAAACCTAACAAACACATTTCCTTGAAAAATCAGGAAACTCACAACTTGAAAAGATGACAAAATGTGCCCCACTGAACAACAACAGGAAAAAATACTAAAACACTCAAAATCACCAGAGAAGAAGGATCAATCAAAAGGGAAACAAAGAAAAGTACTTCTATGGAGACCAGTATAACAGAAAAAATAGAAGATTTCCAGACAACACTGTTAAATATGTTTAAAGAAAGGAAAAAACAGACAGAAAACAAACTAACGGAGATCAGGAAACAAAATGAGAAACTCAATAAGGAAACTGGGGAAAAAAAAACGAAGAGAATTACTGGAACTGAAAAATAAAATAATGGAGTTTGAAAATGCAAGAGAAACATTCGACAATAGAGTTGAACAGACAGAAGACAGAATAAATGAACTAGAAGATGAAGTAACTGAACTTCTTAAGTCTTAAGAAAAGGACAAAGAAAAAAACGAAACAACTTCCAAAGCCCACTTTTCAGACACAGACAAGCCTATAAAACAAACCATAACATACATGAGGTATGTGCTTCTTATTTCAGTCAAATAAACTAGTCTAAATGGGCAACTCCTGCCCAAAAGCAAGATGCAAAGACAGAAAGGAACGGGAACAAGATGAATGGACACAGAGAACCCAGAGTGGGAAAGAGGAGTGCTGTCACATTGTGGGGACTGCAACCAATGTCATAAAACAATATGTGTATTAATTTTTGAATGAGAAACTAACTTGAGCTGTAAACTTTCACCTAAAGTCCAATTAAAAAAAAAAATCCCACTTGTGCATAAGAATACATGCACAGATATACAAACTTATTTTTAACAGCAAAAAAGAAAAGCAAACAAAGCCAAATGGAAATATAGGATTTAATTAAGAAATCTATCAGAATTATTGGAATTCCAGAACACCATGACAATAATAAATGCGTAGAAAGAATTTTCCAAGAGATAATTAAGGAGAATTTCCTAAATCTAAACAGGGAATGAAGCCTACATATACTATAAGCTACACAAACTCCAAATAGAAAAAATCCAGAGGTCTACTCCGTGTCACATTCTAATGAAATTCCAGAACGCCAAGGACAAGGAAAGAATTTTGAAAGTAGCAAGAGAAAAGCACAATAATAACATATCAAAGCTGCTTCATAAGAATTAGTGCAGATTTCTCCCCAGAAACCCTAGAGGCCAAAAGATGATGAAGTGACATATGTAAAATACTGAACAAAAACAATTTCCAAGCAAAAACTCTTTATCCGGCAAAGTCGTCATTCAAAAACAAGGAGGCAATCAAGACATTTCAGAAATAGACAGAAGTTCCAGGAATATGCAACTATCAGACAAGCTCTGCAAGTATTACATAAGGAAGTTCTCCAAACAGAAAGGAAAACATTAAACAAATACTCAAATCTACACATGGGAAATAAAATGAATGAATGAATGAATAAATGAGAGGTTTCTAAAAAATGCTACACCATTGGTAAATACAAGGACAAGGTATACAATATTTTCAGGGAATAAATTCAATAGTTTATTTCCACAAACAATACAATATCAAGTGTGCAAGAAGTAAGTACAAATTAAACCTATGATGTTAATGAAGACTCACCAACAGAAAAGTGAGGAGGAGGAACAAAACAGAAATAGACTTTGTATGTTAATGTTGCATATTACTTGCTCGTATGTTAAATGTTCTCACAACTGCAAATTGTATAATGGTAACCACTATACACAGAATAAAAACAGAAGGAATCAAAAAATCAGCCAAGCACAAAAAATAACAGAAAAATAAGAATAAAAAGACAAAGAAGATATAAAACACTCAAAAACAAAGACCAAAGTGAATGAAGTAGATAGTTGGTTTAAAGTAATAACCTTAAATATAAATGGTCTAAACTCGCCCAGCAAAAGGCAGAGAGTGACAGAATGGATAACAAAAACGATCCATCCTTTTGCTGCCTGTAGGCAACACATCTTACACATAAGGACACAAACACTGAAAATAAAATGATGGAAAACATAATAAAAAATACTTAGAATCAAACAAAAATGAAAACATAACCTATCAAAACCACTGAAACCACTGAGACACAGCAAAATCAGTGCTCAGAGGGAAATTCATAGGAATAAATGCCTACAATAAAAAAAAACCAACAAAAAACCACTGCCGTCGAGTCAATTCCGACTCATATAAAAAAGAAGACCCAAAATCAGTAACTTAAACTGACAACTTGAATAAAAAGAAAATGAAGAGCAAAGGAACCCAAAACTACCAGAAGAAAACAATGAAGATTCCAAAACCAGGCAAAGACATCACAAGAAAAAAAAAAAAAATTACATACCAATATCCCTATGAATATAGATGCAAAAATTTTCAACAAAATTCTAGCCAGTAGAATTCAATAATACATCAAAAAAATCATACACCACGATCTCGTGGGAGGCACACCAGGAATGCAAGGGCAGTTCAACAATGGAAAATCAATCAATCACTACATAAATAAAACAAAGAAAAAGAATCACGTGATCACATCGATTGATGCAGAAAAGGCATTTGATAAAATCCAATATCGTCTCCTGATAAAAAACCTCAGTACAATAGGAATAGAAGGGGAAATTCTCAATATAATTAAAGGTATATATGGAAACCCTGGTGGCATAGTGGTTAAGAGCTACGGCTGCTAACCAAAGGGTCGGCAGTTTGAATCCACCAGGTGCTCCTTGGAAACTCCATGGGGCAGTTCTACTCTGTCCTACAGGGTCGCTATGAGTCAGAATTGACTTGACAGCAACGGGTTTATATATGAAAACCAAGAGCTAACATTATTCTCAACTGAGAAGGGCTGAGAGCCTTCCCCTTGAGAGTGGGAAACAGACAAGGATGCCTACTACTGCCATTCTTGTTCAGTATTGTATTGGACGTCCTAGCCAGAGCAATAAGGCAAGAAAGAGAAATGAAAGGTATATGAACCAAAAAGGAAGAAGTAAAACGATCTTTATTTGCAAATGACATGATTCTATACACAGAAAACCCTCAAGATTCCACAAGAAAACAGTTGGATCTAATAGAAGAATTCAGCAGTGTTCAAGTGTACAAGATCAACATACAAAAATCAGGTGAGTTACTTCATGCTAACAAGGAATATTCAGAAAAGGACATTAAGAAAACAATACGATTTACGATCACCCCCAAAATGAAAAATACCTGGAATTAATCTAAGCAGGGACATAAAAGTTTTACACAATGAAAAATACAAAACGCTACTACAAGAGACTAAAAGGGACCTACAAAAATGGTAGCTCATGGTTTGGAAGTGATAATGGCAATACTAACTAAAGGGATCCACAGATAACAACGCAAAAATGGCCGATATAAATGGCAACAGGTTTCTTTACCGAAAAGGAAAACTATTGACGAAATTGACACGGAAAGGAAAGAGACATCGAATAGTCAAGCACTACTGAAGAAGAACAAAGTAGGAGGCCTCACATGCCCTGATAGCAAAACATACTCTAAAAAAACCCGCTGCCATCGAGTCAATTCCGACTCATAGCGACCTTACAGGAAAGAGCAGAACTGCCCCATAGAGTTTCCAAGGAGTGCCTGGCGGATTCGAACTGCCGACCTCTTGGGTAGCAGCCGTAGCACTTAACCACTACACCACCAGGGTTTCCAAAATACACTCTACAGACACTGTAATCAAAACAGGCTGGTATTAGATCAACAATAGACACACAGACAGCCAGTGGAACAGAACTGACAGCCCAGAATTAAATCTATCCATTTAAGACAGCTGATTTTCAACTAGAGGTCAAAGTCTATTCAATGGGAAGGAAACAGCCTCCTTAATAAACGGTGCTGGCCAAACTGGATATCTACTTGCAGAAAAAAGACACAGGACCCATACATCACACCATACTCAAAAACTAAGTCAAAATGGATGAAAGGCCTAAATGTTAAATCTAAAATTATAGTTGTTTGAAGAAAATACAAGGAGAAAATTTTGAGACCTACTCTTTTGTTATAAGAGGATAACAAACATAACTAAAGGCATGAATAGCAGAAGACAAATTAGATAAATGGGACCTCAAAAAGTTAAAAACTTACGTTCATCAAAAGAGTAAAAACAAAACCTACATACTAGGAAAAAAATCTCCAGAAATGATATATCTGATAAAGACTAATCTTAAAATATACAGAAAACTTCAACAACAAAAAGACAAACAGCCCAATTATAAAATGGGGAAAGGACATTAACAGAAACTTCATTAAAGAGGACTTTCAAACTGCCTACAAACACATGAAAAGATGCCCATGATCATTAGCCATTAAAACCAAAAAGTCCAAACCCGTTGCTATTGAGTCAATTCCGACTCATAGCAACGCTATAGGACAGAGTAGAACTGCCCCATAGGGTTTGCAAGGAGCAGATGGTGGATTCGAAGTGTCAAATTTTTGGTTAGCAGTCAAGCTCTTAAAGCTACCATGAAATACCATCTCATACATGCTAAAATGGTGCTAATTAAAAAAACAGTTAACAACAAATGTTGGTGAGGATGTGGGAAGATTAGAACTCTGATCCATTGCTGGTGGGACTATAAAATCGTACAACTATTATGGAAAAACAGAATGGCACTTCCTCAAAAAACTAGAAATAGGACCACCTTATGATGCAGCTGGTATATATACCCTATAGACTTAATACAAGTGACAGAGACAGAGATATGCATGCCTATGTTCACTGCAGCATTACACACAATAGCAAAAAAATACAATCTAAGTACCCATCAACAGATGAGTGGATAAAGCAAAATGTGGTACACTCATACAATGGAAAACTATTCCACCATAAATAATAATGAGTCTGTGAAACAAACTATAACCTGGAGGACACAACGACACAATGCTAAGTGAAATAAGTCAATCACATAAGGAAAAATATTGTATGATCCAATATTTATAAGAAGACAAGAATGTGTGTATATATTCTTGTCTTCTTATAAACGTACACACAGAAAGCAGTGTTCATTGGTGGTTACCAGGGATGATGGGGAAGGGGTAATCACTCTAAATCACAGGTATTTGTTATTTTTAGTGATGGGAAAAGTAGCACTGAATGTTGGTGTAATGAGCACAGCTTGACCAAAGTTAAAGATGCCACTAAGAAATGCACAAGATAAAAGGATGTTTGTGCTAAAGAATATGACATACATAATTTGGCAACAACACCAACAATAACAAAACAACAACAGAGGAGTGTAATGTCACATATGTAGGTGTGCACGTGTATGTGTAGGTACAGGTTAGTACGTATGTGTGCACAGAAAGAAGTATTTATGTGTACATGTACATACAGATATGTGTGCACATATATATATTCATAGAGTACACAAATGTGGATATTTCGCAGACATAATCAAATACTTTGAGAGATTGGTTTTCTAGGTTTGAAGGGTTAGGACCTTAGTCTCATGGGGCAACTCAAGCAATTGGCATAATGTAGTTAACAAAGTTCATGTTCTGCATCTTTGTGAAGTCAGAAGCATCTGGGATCTTAAAAGCCTGGGAGTGACTATCTAAGATACAACTATTGACCTCTACTTGTCAGAAGCAAAAGAGTAAGAAGGAACTTAAAGTCTCAGAGAAGAAACTATTCTACAGCGCTAATGGCCTAAACCAGTCATGGCCTCATCTCCCCTGAGACCAGAAGAAGTAGATGGTGCCTGGCTACCACTAACGACCATTTTGATCAAGGCCACAATAGATGGACCCTGATAGATCAAGAGAAAAACGTGGAACAGAGCTCAAATTCTTAAAAAGTTCAGACTTCCTGGACTAGCTGAGACCATAGGACTCTCTGAAGCTACTGTCCTGAGACACTGTTTAAACCCTGAACTGAAACTATCCTCTGAGATCACCTTTTAGCAAAATAACAGAATGGCACACAAAACAAAGTATATTATCCTTAAGTATGGTGACACCAGAAGGTCAACATTTACTCTAAAACAAAGATGAGAAGATAACCCGGCAGGGAAACTAGAGCACTGGAAATGGAACAACCAGACTGCAATTAAAGAGAATATATGAGACATTGTTAATAATGTAATTAAGTCACTGAATGTATGGAAATTGTCAAATGGGAACCTAATTTACTGTGTGAACTTTCACCAAAAACACAATAAAATGTTAAGAAAAAAAAAAAATGAAAATCATATGGCTAAAGAGAAAGTAAGAAGGTATAGAAATAGATAATTAAATATCCATATTTTTTATAAATAAGGAGGCCTGGTGGTGCAGTGGTTAAAGTGCTCGGCTGCTAACCAAAAGGTTGGTGGTTTGAACACATCAGTCGCTCTGCAGGAGAAAGACGTGGCAGTCTGCTTCCATAGATTACAGCCTTGGAAACCCTATAAGGCAGTTCTATTCTGTTTTACAGGGTCACTATGAGTCAGAATCAACACAACTTTTTTTTTTTTAAAAGAAGTAGCATACCTCAAAAATAAATAAATGTGTGGGAAAAAATTTCAGGAGTCCAAGATTTGAAATAATATACTAGTAATTATAGTGGTTGGTATACTCTATATACTTCAGAGGCTCACAAACCCACACTCATCTAACCAACCCTGATGAATGCCAAAACTGGCACATGTACCTGTACAGGACACCATCTCCATCCCAAGCCCAACACACAGAGAATCTGTGTAGAAACAAGAATTTGAAAAATACCTACTAATGAACTGAGAGAATCCAGGGTATCTATACTACCATTTTATCTCTGATACTCATTCCAATATCAATATCTCAAACTCTACCTAGTCTGTAATGACTATCAATGAAGAATACTCTATTGAGCAACTTCTAATTCATCATTTAAGTCATTTTAAGTTGAGTCAAAATAGACAAAACCTGTAATTACCCAGAACAGTGCATATCCCAATATAAAAAGAAAAAAAAAGCCCATTGCTGTCAAGTCAATTCCGACTAATAACAACCCCATAGGACACAGCAGAACTGCCCCATAGAGTTTCCAAGGAGCGCCTGGTGCATTTGAACTGCCGACCTTTTGGTTAGCAGCTGTAGCTCTTAACCACTATGCCACCAGGGTTTCCATATCCCAATATATGTACAGCAAATTCACAACTACTAAATAGATGTCCACCAATCATCTGTCAGTTTGTTGTACTACGGTGGCTTGTGTGTCACTATGATGTTTGAAGCTATGCCATCAGTATTTCAAATACTAGCAGGGTCACTCATGATGGACAGGTTTCAGTGGAGCTTTCAGAGCAGAAGAAAGGCCTTCCGCGATTGGAATATTAGCCAATTAACTTGGGAGAACATCATGTTTCATGACGTAGAGGAGCAGCAAGGGTGAGGGAGACCCTTGATGAGATGAACTGGCACAATAGGCAAAACGATGGACTCGAACATGCCAGTGATCTCATAAATTGGTATCGACAGAAGTAGGTGTTTTTGTCGAGCGTACTGCCTTCTTCCAAAGATACTGTAACAAACGCTAGCGGGGAACAGGAGAGAAATTAGTTTAAAGATTAAAAAGAGATGTTTATTAATGATAAAAACCCAGTCTAACTATTACCATAAAACCGCCTCTATGGAAAGACATTTAGCAAGAGAACACTGAGTTCAAATCATCATAAAAGAGCAAAGGGAATAAAAAACTCATACGCATCAAAGAGTTAAAAATGCTCTGAGGACTACTTTCACGTGACAACAACATAGAAAGCCAGGTAAGAGAAACACAAATATTTTAAAGTAGAAATAACCTAGGAACAAATCCAACCTCTGTTAGTACAGAAACCAAGGCATAGATCAGCTCAGTGACCTACACAAGCCTTCAGCATGGGCAGAGTTGGGACTAGCACCAAGGTATCCAGACTAGAACCATATTTGTACTTTAGTGTTACAGGATATTTTAAAATTCACCACTGTTCATCCATTTATTTACTTATTTGATGTTTCCTGAGTTACCTGGCACTTCTCTGGGTTCCTAAGTAATTCCTATACATCTTTGTAGCATTTTGCAGTTATTTTCACTTATACTTTGTGCCATTGCAACGCAACAAGTGGAAATACAATTACAAATAAAGCAACAAGAGAGAGAAATCTATTTGACCTAGTGGCGATGTTTATCCCAAGAAAGCCACTGCTTGATCCTGGACGGAGTGTCGATTCAGGTGTGTGCACGTGTAGGTGACCAGAAAGGGGCAGCACAGGCCAGACTCACAGGTGGGTTGAGCTGGCAATGAGGAGGGACACTCTTGAGAGCTTAACGATGGAGATACTGATTCCAAAGGCACTAGACAGTCGACAGGAACTAAGAAACAGGTGGGTCATCATAGCAGATGTCTTAGGATGACAAACCTGACAGAGTGGAAATAAGCCAACTCTGGTGGCAGGGAAATCAGCCTCAGACTCACACATGGTTCAGGCAAGAGGGCACATGGGCTTGAACTAGGTGCAGGTGAACTAGGTGAAAACGATGAACAAATCAGACTTGAGAGAGAGTTCTGCAGTATAATCATCAGATCAGATGGATTTAAAAAAATTTAAGAGAAAATGCCATCAAAGGTTGCTAGGCTAGAAACGGGAGTGCAGACCAGGAACATGTGGGTCTGAGAGGCTGCAGGATGTTCGCCTGCAGAATGCAGATCATAACTAGCACCTACAAGCCTGGGCTTGGTAGGAAAAACCATCAGGACACAGACACAGACTGGACAATCCTGGGCGAGAAGAGACCATGAGATAATTAGATTATCCAGGAAGGACACATTTAACAAGAAGTCAAGAGGACCTATAACAGAAGCCTGGGAACACCATGCTAAGCTGAACACAAAGCAGGTGTAGGCAAAGAAACAGAGAAGAAAAATTAAAAAAGGTAGGAGACAAAGCAAGAAAGAGCACAGTCCTTGATGCCAAGTCACAAGATGACTTCAAGGAGGAAGGGTGACCAAGAAAGCAAATTTGTATAGAAAAGACTCCGGACTCAGATAAGTAAGCAGGATTTCTGCATAAAAGCAGAAGGGAAGCTACCTTAACCTGGGAGGGAAGGGCAAACGAAAGTGGAGGGGCAGTCCATTCTTTCAAAACACTATCAAAACACAAAAGCATAGCTTCCGATTTTTTTCCCAATTTTACAAGGCATTTTATTAACCTAAGAGCTTGCTATTCCATTATTCAGATCAATAACTTTTCTATTTTGTAAGAGGAAGATAAATTCACCACCATGTTTATTCAGAAAGGTAAAAAATACTGTATGATAAACAGCAACCCACTCTTCTTCTTGTTAGGTGACGTCCAGTCAGTTCCAACGCGTAGCGACCCCATGCACGACAGAACGAATCCATTCTTAGACCACCTTATTTAAGAAAGATTCCTGCTAGCATGGGCTGACAATAGAAGGGTCTCACCTAGCCTGCTGGCTCACACTTTATCAGCAATCTCTCCTGAAAACCGAGTAGAAGTCACTTCTCGGCTTCTTTGAAAAGCCTAATTTCAAATAAGCTTTTCAAAGTAATAGGATTCCAGTAAAAAATCCATACATCTTTTGAAAATAAAAACGAGCTGCGAAGTGTAGAAAACTACACTGGTGGAGAGGTTAAGATGACATATGTTGTTAGGTGCCATCGAGTCAGTTCCGACTCATAGTGACCCTATGCACAACAGAACGAAACACTGCCCAGTCCTGAGTCATCCTTACAATCCTTGTTATGCCTAAGCTAATTGTTGCAGCCACTGTGCCAATCCACCTCATTCAGGGTCTTCCTTTTTCCCCTGACCCTGTACTCTGCCAAGCATGACGTCCTTCTCCAGGGACTGATCCCTCCTGACATGTCCAAAGTATGTAAGACGCAGTCTTGCCACCCTTGCCTCTAAGGAGCATTCTGGCTGCACTTCTTCCAAGACAGATCCGTTCATTCTTTTGGCAGTCCATGGTATATTCAATATTCTTCCCCAACACCACAATTCAAAGGCGTCAATTCTTGTTTAGTCTTCTTTATTCATTGTCCAGCTTTCACGTGCATATGATGCAAATGAAAATACCATGGCTTGGGTCAGGCGCACCTTAGTCTTCAAGGTGACATCTTTGCTCTTCAACACTTTAAAGAGGTCCTTTGCAGCAGATTTACCCAATGCAATGTGTCTTTTGATTTCTTGACTGCTGCTTCCATGGATGTTGATTGTGGATCCAAGTAAAATGAAATCCTTGACAACTTCAATCTTTTCTCCATTTATCATGATGTTGCTCATTGGTCCAGTTGTGAGGATTTGTGTTTTCCTTATGTTGAGGTGCAATCCATACTGAAGGCTGTGGTCTTTGATCTTCATTAGTAAGTGCTTCAAGTCCTTTTTACTTTCAGCAAGGAAGGTTGTGTCATCTGCATAATGAAGGTTGTTAATGAGTCTTCCTCCAATCCTGATGCCCCTTTCTTCTGCATATAGTCCAGCTTCTCATATTATTTGCTCAGCATACAGATTGAATAGGTATGGCGAAAGAATAAAACCCTGACACACACCTTTCCTGACTTTAAACCAATCAGTATCTCCTTGTTCTGTCCGAACAACTGCCTCTTGATCTATGTGAAGGTTCCTCATAAGCACAATTAAGTGTTCTAGAATTCCCATTCCTTGCAATGTTATCTGTAATTTGTTATGATCCACACAGTTGAATGCCTTTGCAAGATGACATACCTAAGATCTCATAACACGGACACACACCGGCACGATACTCAACAGGATGGTCAAATGACAATTTGTTGAGCAAGCCAAAGAAAATGTTGCCTTGCCAGTATCAATAGTTTTCTTTCCTTTTTGAACATTTTTATTGTGTTTTAGGGTAAAGTTTACATAGCAGATTAGTTTCCCTTTCAACAGTTCATCACAAATTGTTCTGTGACATTGGCTGCTACCCTTGCAATATGTCCGCACTCTCCCTATTTCTACCTTGCCTTCCCTGTTTCCATTCCTCCAGTTTCCCTGCCCCTCCTTGCCTTCTCATCATTGCTTTTGAGCAAATGTTGCCCGTTTGGTTTTATATAGTTGATTGTTCTAATAAGCACATTCTAGTGAGCACAAGCTTTTAAGACCCCAGATGTTACACACCAAACTAGGATGTAGAACATGTTCTTTGCCCATTTTTTTATTGGAGTATTTCTCTTATTGTTGCTGAAGTATTGAAATTTTCTATATTATTTGAGAGGTAGACCTTATCACATATGTTTTTGCCAAAGATTTTTTCCAAGTCTGCAGGTTCTCTTTCTACTCTTTTGGTAAAGTCTTTCGATGAGCATAAGTAATTTTAAGGAGGTCCCAGTTATCTAGTTTATATCAGTATTTTTCTGAAGGTCAGAAACAGGGTTTTCAACTTATAGATTATTTTAATCAATACTGAGGTCTCAATTTAACCCTATGAGTGAATTTTTGCTTATCAAGCCACATATCGAACTCCACAGGAAACAAGTTTTACCCACTATATAATTCACTGCCTACTTTGCAGTCTTACTTACATTTATAACCGAAAGCACAGAGGAAGATTCTTTTAAATCTAATGTCTATGAGAAAACAACCTTAAAACTGTACAATTGTTATTTTTCTTTTCATGAAAAAGAAATGGAAAAAGCACAAATTAAATAAACCTACAGGAAGCCCAAACGTATCATTTAATTCCTTTTTAATTCACCAGATCTCATTACATAGAATTTTAGGTAGAATAATTCACAAGAAATAACATATTTCTAGGAATGAAGATAAAAATGGATGTTGTAGAAGCAGCCTCAGTAAGAATGACAGAATACACTACCTATAAATTTGGGTTTGGCATAAACTATTTGTTGTTATTAGTTGCTATCAGTCAGTTTCAATTCATGGAGACCTTATGCACAACAGAATGAAATGCTGACCAGTCCAGTGCCATCTTCATGATCGTTCATCATCAGAGAACACTCTGTTATGATCCATAGAGTTTTCACTGGCTAATTTTTGGAAGTACATCACAGTCCTTTTTTCCTAGTCTGTCTTAGATTGGAAACTCCACTGAAATCTGTCCATCATGGATGACTATGCTGGTATTTGAAATGACAATAACACAGCTTCCAACATCTCAGCAACACACAAGACATTCCAGTATGTCAAAATGACAGATAAGTGGTGGGTATCCTCTATATGTTAGGTCCTGCTGTTATTTACAATAACATCTTGAAATAACTTGACATGTATAAAAGTCAAATCTGAATGCTTAATTATTCTGCTACTTTATGCTTAAAATGATCACTGGCCATTATGACTGTGTATGAAATCACAGATCTAACAGTGTACAAAGCATACAAACGAATATCTTAGTTGGCTGTGGTGGTTTGTTTGCTGACTTGAATAATTCAGCCAAGTGTATTCATTTGAGTTCTTCTTACCCATGACAACAAAGAACCATGTTAACTATTATGGCTGCACTGAAATATGGGTAGGGTGTAAAGGAAGGTGTCTTAGCCCAGGTTCTTTAGAGAAGCAAATCAGTGAGATGTATACATAAATACCTATAGAGATTTACTTCAAGGAATTGGTTCATACAGTTGTGGGGGCTAGGAGGTCCCAAATCTGTGAGGCAGCAAGCTGGAGACCCCTGCTGGCTCACGGGGTTGCAGAGGTTGGCAAATCCAAAATCTGCATGTCAGGTAAACAGGCTGGTGATTTTCACAGGCTTATTATGTTTCAAGAACTGGAGGGTTAAGAGAGAGAGTGAGCTTTGCCAGAATATCCATTTATATACCATTTATATAATGGAGGCAGGTCACAATCCTAAGGAAACTCCCTTTGCAACTGATGGTCTAATGACATCAGATCACATAATGAAAGGTAAATACGTTATATTATGGAAGAGCAACTAGTCCAGTATCTGCCAAATCACTAAGAATCACAGCCTAGCCAATTTGACACATAACATTAACCATGATGAAGGGAAAAAAATAAAACTTGAATGCTGTAATTGGCTTTCTGGTTTTACCGGCCAGAGGAAAGGTGGAGATAATCCGGAGACAGCACACTTGACCCCAGAGAAAAGAGGATCTAAGCAAAGGAACTGAAGCAAAAGCTTTCCAGCTCAATTAGAGCTGAGACACACCAAAGATGTTATAGTCAGTATTCCTTCAATTAAAAACAAAGAACAGAAATAAGGTGTAAGAGTCTAAAGGGATTTTAAGAAAAAATTTTAAATCACTTGAAGATTTTGAACTACAAAATTAACAACCCTCCTTCTAACCATTTTTTTAAAAGAGTTATTGAGTCTTATAATTACCACCATCGTACTCCATAGTCTTCACACTTCAGTCTTTCTATCTGTCTCCGAAGATACTAATTAGAAATTCCAAATATTTTATCTTCATTCATAACTTATAATTGCTTATAGTTCCCCCCAAAGATTAGCTTGTAGGTTTTTCCCTTGAGGAGTGGGGTGGGATGGAAAAAGAATAAAGCTAATATAATATTTGGACTGGGCAAATCTGCTGTAAAAGGTCTCTCTTTTTTAAATTGTGCTGTAAGTGACAGCTTACAAATCAAGTCAGTCTCTCACACAAAAATTTATATATATATTTTTTATGGACACCTAGTTGCTCTCCCGTCAGTGAGACAGCACACTCCTTCTCTTCACCCTGTACTCCCTATGTCCATTCAGCCAGTATCTATCCCCTTCGGCCTTCTCATCTCGCCTCTAGGCAGGAGCTGCCCACATAGCCTCATGTGTCT
This sequence comes from Loxodonta africana, assembly GCF_030014295.1. Lineage (NCBI taxonomy): Eukaryota > Metazoa > Chordata > Mammalia > Proboscidea > Elephantidae > Loxodonta > Loxodonta africana. Next base: position 5,047,536 of record NC_087355.1, read on the forward strand.
ACTTGAGCCAAGAAGCTCACTACTCATCAGTATCATTTTCTATGACATGGTCCAGTCCAATCCCCGTCTGAGGAGTTGGCTTTGGGAATGGTCCAGTCTTGGGCTAACAGAAGGTATGGGGACCATGACCTCCAGAATCCTTCTACTCTCAGTGAGAGGAATAAGTCAGGTTCTTTTTATGAAAATTTGAGGTCTGCATCCCACTGCTCTCCTGCTCCATCAGGGATTCTATGTTGTGTTCCCTGTCAGGGCAGTCATTGATTATAGCCGGGCACCATCTAGTTCTTCTGGTCTGAGGCTTATGGACTCTGATTTATGTGGCCCTTTCTGTCTCTTGGGCTCATAATTACCTTGTATCTTTGGTGTTCTTCATTCTCCTTTGCTCCAGGTATGTTGAGACCAATTGATGCATCTTAGATGGCCGCTTGCTAGCATTTAAGACCCCAGATGCATATCACCAAAGTGGGATACAGAACGTTTCCTTGATAGATTTTACTATGTCGATTGACCTAGATGTCCCCTGTAACCATGGTCCCCAGACCCCTGCTCCTGCTACGCTGGCCTTCAAAGCGTTCAGTTTATTTAGGAAACTTCTTTGCTTTTGGTTTAGTCCAGTTGTACTGACCTCTCCTGTACTGTGTGCTGCCTTTCCCTTTGCCTAAAATAGCTCTTGTCCATGATCTACTTAGTGAATAGCTCTCTTCCTCCCTCCCACCCCACCTTCGTAACCATCAAAGAATACTTTCTTCTGTGTTTAAACTATTTCTTGAGTACTTATAATAGTACTCATACAATATTTGTCCTTTTGCAACTGACTGATTTCACTCAGCATAATGCCTTCCAGACTCCTCCATGTTATGAAATGTTCCACAGATTTGTCACTGTTGTTTATTGATGCATAGTATTCCATTGTGTGAATATACCATAATTTATTTATCCATTCATCTGTTGATGGACACCTTGGTTGCTTCCATCTTTTTGCTATTGTGAACAGTGCTGCAATGAACATGGGAATGCATATATCTGTTCATGTAAAGGCTCTTTATTCTCTAGGATATATTCCAAGGAGTGGGATCGCTGGATCATGCGGTAGTTCTCTTTCTAGTTTATTAAGGAAGCGCCAAATCGATTTCCAAAGTGGTTGTACCATTTTACATTCCCACCAGCAATGTGTAAGTGTTCCAGTCTCTCCACAACCTCTCGCAAAAGCCTTGTTGGAGTGAGATGCTATCTCATTGCAGTTTTGATTGGCATTTCTCTAATGGCTAATGATGGTTAGCATTTCCTTATATATCTGTTAGCTACCTGAATGTCATCTTTGGTGAAGTTCATGTTCATATCCTTTGCCCATTTTTTAATTGGGTTGTCTTTTTGTTGTTGAGTTTTTGCAGTATCATATAGATTTCAGAGATCTGACATTGATCAAATTGTCATAGCCAAACACTTTTTCCTTCTGTGTGCTGTCTTTTAACTCTTTTGATTAAGTCTTTGGATGAACATAGGTGTTTGATTTTTAGGAGCTCCCAGTTATCTAGTTTCTCTTCTGGTGTTTGTGCATTGTCAGTAATGTTTTGTATACTCTTCATGCCATGTATTAGGGCTCCTAGTGTTGTCCCAATTTTTTCTTCCATAATATTTACCATTTTATTTTATATAGGTCTTTGATCTATTTTGAGTTAGTTTTTGTGCATGGTCTGAGGTGTGGGTCTTGTTCCCATTCTCAAGGGGAATGCTTTAGACTGTTTCCAATTAGGATGATGTTGGCTGTTGGGTTTGTATAAATGTCCTTTATTACGCTGAGGAATTTTCCCTCTATTCCCATTTTGCTGAGAGGTTTTGTCATGAATGGGTGTTGGACTTTGTCAAATGCCTTTTCTGCATCAGTTGATAAGATCATGTGGTTCTGACTTTTATTTCATTTATATGATGGATTACATTGATAGTTTTTCTAATGCTGAGTCATCCCTGCATACCTAGTAGGAATCCCACTTGCTCGTTATGAATTACTTTTTTGATATGTTGTTGAATTCTATTGGCTAAAATTTTGCTGAAGATTTTTGCATCTAAGTTCATGAGGGATATAGATCTGTCATTCTCTTTTTTTTGTGTGGTATCATCAACTGCTTTTGATATCAGGGATATGCTGGCTTCATAGAATGAGTTTGGGAGGATTCTGTCATTTTCTTTGCTCTGAAATACCTTTAGTAGTAGTGGTGTTAACTCTTTTCTGAAAGTTTGGTAGAACTCTCCAGTGAGGATGACAAAGCCAGGGCTTTATTTTTGTTGGGAGTTTTTACTTTTTCAAGTCTCTTCTTATGGGTTAATTTAGTTGTTCCACATCTGTTCGTGTTAGTTTAGGTAGGAAGTATGTTTCTAGAAATTCATTCATTTCTTCCAGGTTTTCAAATTTGTTAGAATATATTTTTTCATAGTATGATTCTTTTAATTTCAATTGGCTCTGTTGTGATATCACCTCATTTCTTATTTGGGTTATTTACTTCCTCTCCTGTTTTTCTTTTGTCAGTTTGGCCAATGGTTTATCAATTTTGTTAACTTTTTCAAAGAACCAGCTTTTGGTCTTGTTAACGCAATTATTTTTCTGTTTTTGTTTTCTATTTCATTTAATTCTGCTCTAATTTTATTATTTGCTTTCTTCTGGTGTGTGGGGGTTTCTTTTTTGCTCTCTAAAAAAAAATTTTTTTTTTTTTATTTGTTCAAATTGTAGGGATAATTCTTATTCTTTAATTTTGGCCCTTTCTTCTCTTTGTATGTGTGCATTTATTGCTATAAATTAACCTCTGAACACTGCTTTAGTTGTGTCCCAAAGGTTCTGATAGGAAGTGTTTTCATTCTCACTGGATTCTATGAATTTCTTTATTCCATCCTTAATTTCTTCTATAACCCAGTCGTTTTTGGGCAAGGTGTTGTTCAATTTCCAAGTGTTTGATTTCTTTTCCCTGCTTTTTTCTGTTATTAATTTCTACTTTTATGGCTTTATGGTCAGACGCTTTGTAATATTTTCATGTTTTGGATTTGGTTAAGGCTTGTGTTATGACTTAATATGTGCTCTACAGAATGTTCCATGTGCACTCAAAAAGAAAGTATACTTGGCTGCTGTTAGGTGGAGTGTTCCGTGTACGTCTATGAGGTCAATTTGGTTGACTGTGGCATTTAGATCTTCTGTATATTTACTGAGCTTCTTTCTGGATGTTCTGTACTTCACTAAAAGCGGTGTATTGAGGTCTCCTACTATTATTGTGGAGCTGTCTATCTCACTTTCCAGTGATGTTAGACTTTGTTTTATGTATCTTGAAGTCCTGTCATTGGCTGTATAAATAGTTAATATAGTTACATCCTCCTGATATACTGTCCCTTTAATCATTATATGCGGTCCTTTATTATCATGTGGGGTGGATTTAACTTTAAAGTCTATTTTGTGAGAAATTAATATTGCCACTCCTGCTCTTTTTTGATGGCTGTTTGCTTCATATATATATTTTTTTATTCTTTGAGTTTTAGTTTGTGTCTTTAAGTCTAAAGTGCATCTCTTTTAGATACATTTTTTAAATCCATTCTGCCACTCTCTGTCTCTTTATTGGTGCATTTAGTCCATTTACATTCAGCATAATTATGGATAGGAGGTTAATGCTGTCATTTTGATTTTTTTTTTTTTTTGTGTGCGGTTGACAGTTTCTTTTGTTCACTTAATTTTTTCTGCTGAGTAGTTTATCTTCATATATTGTCTTTTCCTCTCATTTGTTGTTGTCAATTTTGTTTTTGCTGAGTCTTTATGTTTTTCTTGTATTTTATTTTGATGTGTACGGTTGTTAATCTCATTTGTGGTTACCTGAATCTTTACCCCTCTTTTTCTAAGTTTAAGCCTAACTTTTATTTCTTTATATCACCTTGACTTCCTCTCTATATGAAAGATCTATGACTATATTTTTTAGTCCCTCTTTATTGTTTTAATGTTGTCATCTTTTACATAATGACATCATTGTTTCCCTCTTTTGAGTGTTTTTTTTTTCCCCATTTGTTTTTGTCTTAATTTATTTTTGTGATTTCCCTGTCTGGGTAGATATCTGGTTGCTCTCTCCTGTGTTCTAGTCTTGAGTTGATATTATTGATTTTCTAACCAGAGAACTACTTTCAGTATTTCTTGTAGTTTTGGTCTGGTTTTTACAAGTTCCCCAAACTTCTGTTTATTTGGAAATGTCCTAATTTTGCCTTCATACTTGAAAGACTGTTTTGCTGTGTGTATCATTCTTGGTTGGCAATTTTTTTCCTCCAATGCTTTATTTAAATCATCCCATTACCTTTTTGCCTGCATGGTTTCTGCCGAGTGGTCCAACCTCATTCTTACCGATTCTCCTTTGTAGATGACTTTTTGTTTATCCCTAGCTGCTCTTAAAATTCCTTATCTTTGGTTTTGGAAAGTTTGATTATGTCTTGGTGACTTTCTTAGAAATCTACTGTATGTGGGGTTCAATGAGCACCTTGGATAGATATCTCATCTTTCATGATATCAGTGAAGTTTTCTGCCAACAAATCTTCAATAATTCTCTATTTTCTGTTATCCTTCCCTGTTCTGGTACTCTAATCATTCATAGGTTATTTCTCTTGATAGAGTACCACATGATTCTTGAGGTTTCTTCATTTTTTTTTAATTGTTTTGTCTGATTTTTCTTCAGATATATTGGTGTTTTATCTTCAATCTCACTAGTTCTGACTTCCATTTCCTCAATTCTGCTCCTCTGACTTTCTATTGAGCTGTCTAATTCTGTCATTTTATTGTTAATCTTCTGAATTTCTGATTGCTGTCTCTCTATGGATTCTTGCAGCCTACTGCATTTTTCAGTATGTTCTTGAATAACATTTCTAATTCTTCAACGGCTTTATCTGTGAGTTCCTTGGCTTGTTCTGGATTTTGTCTGATCTCCTTCCTGATTTCTTGATGAGCTCTGTGTCTTAATCTTTTTTTTCTACATCTGCTAATTCCAGGAATACACCTTCACCCAGAAGATTCCTTGATTCTTTGTTTTGAGAGATTGTTGAAGTGATCATGGTCTGCTCCTTTATGTGATTTTATGTTGACTCTTGTCTCTGAGCCATCTATAAGTTATTCTATTAATTTCATGTTTGCTTAGTGTATCCTAGCTTCTTGCTTTTTTTTTTTTTGATATGCCCACATCAGCCGCTTGGGTAAGCTAGATTATTTGCGCCTTTCAAACTCTAACGTCCTGTCACCAGATGGCTAGAGCTGTTACCAGGTGTATGAGCCTAGGAGTTCATTCACTTTTCTTGTATGGATTCAGCTCAGGTGTGCAGGTAGTTGGTTATCAAGTGTGTGGTACAAGCTCTGTCCTACAGTCTTAGAGGGGCAGGGTTGATTGGTATAGATGCCAGTGTCTGGTTGCATCAAGGGTTCACGCTCTGAACAAGGCAGAAGGCTGAGAACTGTCCCCCAAATGCCTCTGAGGAAAGAACGTCCCTGTTCCTTAAAGGGCACAGGTTGGTGGGTTCTACAGCTGGAACACGGGCACTCAATGCTTTTGGCTGTAAGAACTGGGAAGCACCACTTATCCTTGGGCCCATTGTGGGTGACTAGGTGATGTGGGTGGAGCCATCAGTCCTCTGACCCCTGATGTGGGTAGGTCAGGAACCTGTTTAATAAGCAAAGCGGTATCAAACATCAAAAAGCTACCTCTCCACCACACGGCTGAATCAGTTGAAGTCAGATCTCAAGCACATACTCCGTTGTCATAAGCAGAGCCTAATCTCTTGAAATGGGCCCAACACTCAAGTCCATGTAGGGGTGAAAGGCATTCAACGTCCATGGCCACTTGTGCCTGGACAGGAACCCCTTCTGCCCTGAGCTCCCCAGATTAGTGGAGCTGGCAGATTATCTTTTCTTCCAATTGTTAATTTATTCTTTCTCCAAGGCCAGGAGAATGTCTCGGGGCATGCAGCAGGATCTATCTCAGGCCCAGAGAAATCAAAAGCCACTGAAGCCAGCTTGGGGGCTGGGGGTGCAGTAAAATAAATGCAAATACTTAGGTTTTGTCAAGGTTCTTCTCTGATTCCGGAGGTGTGAGTAGATTGTGTGACTCGCTGTCTCTCCCTGAGGAAGCCGCGTCCCAAACACTACCACCAGCCCTGCTGTAGTCGCTTCAGGGGATCATGCCTGAGGGGTGCTGGTTCCTGCTGAGTGAGGTCCTGCAACTCCTCGTTGCTTCTGAACCGTCTCTCCCTCCCCCTGCTGATAGTCCGATTTCCTAACTGCCTTTGATGTTCAGGGCTTCTAGCTTGTCATATACAACCGTTTCACTTGTTTTTTGGGGTCTTTGTTGTAAGAGGGATTGCCAGAAGCATCTGACTACTCTGCCATCTTGGCCCTGCCTCCCCTCCTTCAAGCCATTTCATTCTTATTTCTTCAATCTAAATAATAAAAATAAATTGGTCATTAAGTGTGTCATTATTATCCTCAAAATTTCCTACTTCACCAGATAAACTAAACCACACAGATTACTGCCAAAAATAAGCCAAATTAAATGAATAACAACATTACACAGAACTCTGTTTTCTGGCTTTTAAATATATAACATTAGAAGACTAGGATTAAATCATATTTGTTTTCAAACAATTATTTTCCAGCTAAATAAAGGGATCTTTTAGTTGTTAACCTGACTATACTAGGCCCAAAATGAAATCACTTGTGTTTAGCCGCATCTTAGGAAACTGAAATCTAAGTTTTTATTTCTTGTAAGTGCATAACCTTTTTCAGGAGCTGAAATCCAAGTCAAGCAATTGTCTCTCCCGGAAATGGAAACATAAGCTAGCCAATCAGGACTTGCCTGCACAGTTTAATCTAGTTCAAAATTTCCCCTTAATCCCAAATAATGAAAGATAAACAAAAATGTCTCCCAGCCAGTAAGAAATTCACTGAGCACAGCTTCCTCGTTCCTGCGGGTGCACTGTTATAAAAGCCTTTCTGCTTGTACCACACTTTGGAACTGTTGTCTGCCTGCCAGATAAAACATTCCCTGGTTCATGAACTGAAAATGAAGCTTATGAGTTCATACACAAATTTAATAGTGTGAAAATTTTATTTTTAACGGTTTATCAACCAACTTGGTGTAATTAGTCTATCACTTTTCTCCTCTAAGTTACTCTTTAATTATGAAAATATGACTCAATAATTAATTTTTTTAGACATTCACACATATTTAAACAGAATACTTTTAATTCAATGCATTATCAATTCTTCGCTCTTCTTCGTGATCACGCCACCCTTTCTATAGAGAATATGCTGACCTTCGCGTTCCTTCTTCACAACAACAGAAGGCAAAAACAAGGAAAACAATGTTATTGTTGTAGTTAAGTTGTCATCAGGTTGATTACTATGTGTGCAGAAGAGAACTACTTCATAGGGTTTTCACGGCTGTGACCTTTAGGAAGCAGATCACCAGGCCTACCTTCTCAGGTGCCACTGGGTGGGTTTGAACCACCAACCTTTTGGCTAGTAGTCGAGTGCTGAATTGTCCATGTCACTCAGGGACTTCTAAGAAAAAGAATACTGATTCTTAAGAGTTATGAGTGGAAGTATAAAAATAGCCCAGTACAGTAATGTAAGAAAATAAAAGTTGAAATCCATATACCAAAGATGTAAAAAAAAAAACTTTTTTTAAGCCTGGTCCCTGATTTCTGAGTGAGGAGACCAAAACCAACTGATTTCTGAGCTACCATCAAGTCAATTGTAACTCATAGCAACCCCACAGGACAGAGTAGAAGTGTCCCATAGGTTTTCTAAGGAGCAGCTAGCAGATATGGACTGCTGATCTTTTGGCAAGCTCTTAAACACTGTACCACCATGGCTCCTGAGTGAGGAGAGCACACCTTAATTCCAAAATATTGTGTTCATCTGTCTGAACCTGTCAAATGGCTACCTATATGACTTAAACAAAGTGCTCATCTCTGATCTGTATATCTAGTAGACTCCTGACATCAGATGGGCAGAGGCAAAGGAAACAGAGGAGACTGTGAACATCTGGGGCAAAAGAAGGCAACTGAATCATACAGTGGAAATCTTGGGGCCAAGGCAAGAAATCCAGGAAGAGAGTTGTTTTGGAACTTGGAGCATTCAAAGGTGCCCATGTACAATTTGGAGAGCCACAAGCATGCCCAGGCCAAGATGCATGCTATGAAATTATTTGAGAAGACCTACACTTTCACCTTGGGCTGATTTCTACAATCAATGTAAGCCTGGCTAAGTATTGAAAGAGAGCCCAGTAAAAAGTCAACTGCAAAAACTGCAAATGGTGCTTTATATTCCCCCAAATGTTTTTCTTAGAATCAGTATTCTTCTTCTTAGAAGTCCCTGAGTGACATGGACAATTCAGCACTCGACTACTAGCCAAAAGGTTGGTGGTTCAAACCCACCCAGTGGCACCTGAGAAGGAAGGCCTGGTGATTTGCTTCCTAAAGGTCACAGCTGTGAAAACCCTAGGGAGGGAGGGAGGGAGGGAAGGGCGGGAGGGAGGGAGGAAGGATGGAGGGAGGGAGCAAGGAAGGAAGGAAGGAAATAAACAGCAAACCTTGAAGAAAAGGAAGAAGCTGATTTTCAGAGTTAACGCATTACACTATTGAAGTGACAAGTTTACAACAACAACAAAAAATTGCAGGTATACTGAGAAATAAGGAAAACAGCCCATTCAATGGAAGAAAATAAATGAACAGAAACCCTATGAGAAAGTTCCAGCATTGGACATCTTAGATAAAGAATTTAGAACAACTGCCTTAAATACACTCAAAGAGCTAAAGGAAATCAAGGAAATAATGTATAACAAAATGAGAATATCAACAGAGATAGAAATTATAAAAAGGAACCAAAGAAAAATTTTGGAGCTGAAAAGTACAATAACTGAAATATAAGATTCACTAGAGAGGTTCATCAGCAGATTGGAACTGGCAGAAGAAAGAAATAGCAAACTTGATGATAGAACAATTGAAATTATCCACTCTGTGGAACAGAAGCAACGAAGAAAAAATAACAGGATCTAAAGGACCTGTGGGGCAATGTTAAGCAGACCAACATACTCATTATGGGAATCCCAGAAGGCGAAGATACAGAATAAGGCCCATAAAGAATATCTGAAAAAATAATAGCTGGAAACTTTCCACATTTGGCAAAATACATGAATTTACACATTCAAGAAATTCAACAAACCTCAAATAGAATTAAAAAGGAGGAACATGATCAGATATAATCAAACTGGTTAAAAACCACAGATGAAGAGTGAATCTAGAAAGCTGAGACAGGTGAATAGTCACATGCAAGGGATTCTCAATTCCATTAAGTACCTATTTCTCCTCAGAAACCATGGAGGCAAGAAAGAAGATGATGTATTTAAAGTGCTAAAAGAAAAGAAGTGTCATCCAAGAATTCTTTACTCACAACTCTGTCTTTCAAAAATAAGGGCGAAATTACGACTTTCTCAGAAAAACAGATGCTCAGAGAGTTTACCACCAGACCTGCCCTAACAGAAATGTCAAAGGTAATCCTTTAGGTTGAAAAGAAAAGATAGGAGATGGTAATTTGAAACGATGAATAAATAAAGACTTCTGATAAAGCGACTTCGTGGGCAAATATAAAGGTCAGTTTTACTATATTTTTGGTTTGTTCCTCTACTTGTTTGTCCTACATGATATACAGGAACAGAATTTTGTATGGTATTGAAGGTAAATTGCTATCAGTTCAAAATAGACAGTTATAAATTTAGGATGTTAGTAAACCCCATGATAAATACAATAAAAGTATCTAAAAAAGAGACATAAGGAATCAAAATGGCTCATTACAAAAAAAAAATTAAATACAAAAGATGGTGAATTGCAGGGTATGATGAGAAAAACAGGATTAAACGCGCAGAAAACAAATACAAAGATGAAAAAAGAAAGTCCTTCCTTATCAGTAATTATTTTACAAGGTAATGGATTAAACTCTCCAATCAAAAGGCAGAGACTGCTAGAGTAGAAAAAAAAAGACATGACCCAACTATATGCTGCCCAAAGGGGACTTGAGTTTAGATCCAAGAAACAAATGGGTTCAAAGTAAAAGGATGGAAAAAATATTCCATGCAAATAGAAACCAAGTAGAGATGGGAAGCTATATTAATAACAGACAAAATAGATTTTAAGTCAAAAACTGTTACAAGAGACAAAGAATGACATTATATAATGATGAAAGAGTCAATTCATCAACAAGAAATAACAATTATAAACATACATGGAACTAAATATAGAGCACCAAACCGTATGAAACAAACACTGACAGAATTGAAGGGAGAATACAATAATAGTTGGAGAATTCAATGCACTCCTTTTAATAGAAGTCTTTGGGTGTTGCAAACAGTTTGTGATAAGCTACTAAACGAAGGTTGACAGTTAAAGTCCACCCAGTGGTACCATGGAATAAAGGTCTAGCAATACATGTTTGTAAAATTACAGCCATCGAAAACTCTATGGAGTGCAGTTCTACTCTGAAATGCATGGGATCTTAACGAGTGAAAACTGACTCAACGGCAAGAGGTTTGTTTTTTTTGGTTTATAAATCAAATAGACCTAACAGACATTTATAGAACACTTCACCCAAGAACAGCAGAGTAAATATTATTTCTGAAGTTACATAGTTCATTCTCCAGAACAAGTAATATGTTGGGTCATAAAAAAAAACTCAACACATTGAAAAAGACTGAAATCATGCTAAGTATTTGTCTCTGACCATAACAGGATGAAGCTAAAAATCAACAACAGAAGAAAAACCAGAAAGTTCACAAATACATAGAAATTAAATAACATGCTATTAAATAACCCATGTGACAAAAAAATGAATCACGAGAGACATTAGAAAACACAGGAGAGAAAAATGAAAATGTAAGTAAGGCGTACCAAAACTAATAATATACAGCAAAGGTAGTGTTCAGGGAAAATTTATAACAGTAAACGTCTATACTAAAAAAGATGAAAACCTGCAAATCAAGACTAACTTACACCTTTAGAAACTAGAAAAAGAAGAGAAAACTAAGCCCAGAGCTACAATAAGTAAGAAAATAATAAAGATTTCAGTGGAGATCAACAAAATAGAGAATAGAAGAACAACAGACATAATCAGCAAAGGCAAAACTTGGCTCTCTGAAAAGATCAACAAAATTGACAAACCATTGGGTAGACCAAAGAAAGGGGGCAAACGGAAGGGGGATAACTAAAGTCAGAAATTAAAGTGGAGACCTTACTACTCATCTTACCGAAATAAAAAAGATTATAAGAGAATACTGTGAACAGTTTTACACCAACAAATTGGATAACCTAGATGAAATGGGCAAATTTCATAAAAACACACAAACTATTTAAATCAATTCCAGAAGAAATTGAAAATCTCAACAGACCTATAACAAGTGAAAAGATTCAATCAGTAATCAAAAACCTCACAACAAAGAAAGTCCTGGACCACAGGGCTTCACTGGGGAATTCTACCAAATACTCAAAGAAGCATTAAAAAAAAAAATCCTTCTCAAATTCTTCTGAAATATAGTAGAGGAGAGAACACTTCCTAACTCATTATATGAGGCCAGCACTACTCTAATACCAAAGTCTAATAAAGACACCAGAAGAAAACTACAGATCAATATCTGAATATAGCTGCAAAAATACACAACAAAATACTAGCAAACAGAACACAACAGCATATTAAAAGGATTATAAATTGTGACCTAGTGGGATTTAGCCAGGAATGCAAGGGTGGGTCAACATAAGAAGTCAGTGTAATAGATCACATTACTAGAACAAAGATAAAGAACCACATAATCATCTTAATTGACAGAGAAAAGGCATTTGACAAAATCTAACACCTTTGCATAATAAAAGCAATCAGAAATTAGGAATAGAAGGGAAATTCTTCAACATTCTAATGAGCATTTATGAAACAACAGCTACCAAACACTCAGTGATGAAAGACTGAAAGTTTTCTGCCTAAGATTAGGAACAAGACAAGAATGCCTACTCTCATCACTGATAATAAATACTACCCTGGAGTTCTAGCTAGATCAATTAGGCAGGAAAAATAAATAAAAGGCATTCGAATAGGAAAGCACTAAAACTATCCCTATTCATAGATGATGATCCTACCTATAGAAAACCCCAAGGGATCCACAAGAAAGATACCAGAGTTAATAAAATAAAATAAAAAAAAACTTGCACAGTACAACATCAACATGAAACAAATTACTATGTTTCTATACACTATCAAGGAACAATCTGAAAGGAAATAAATAACAGCATTTACAATAGCAACCAAAAGAATAAAATACCTAGGAATAAATTTAACGAGGAGTGTAAAGGAACTGTACGCTAAAAACTATAAAGTTGATTAAAGAAATCCTAAAGAAACTAAAGATATCCTGTGTCATGTGTTGGAAAACTTAATTTCGTTAGCATGATCATATAACCTAAAGTGATCTACACATCCAATGCAATCCATAACAAAATGTCAACAGTTTTTTTCTGTCAAAAGGGAAAAGCTGAGTTTCAAATTCATATGGAATTAAAGAGGCCCCAAATGGCCAAAACAATTTTGAAAAAAAATCTAATAGGAGGATTCACATTTCCCAATTTCAAAACGTAATACAAAGCTACAGTACTCAAAAACAGGGTGGTACTAGTACTAGTATAAAGACAGATATATAGACAAATTGAATAGATCGAGAGTCAAAAATAAACCCACACATGTATGGTCCATTGATTTTCTACAACTCCCAACTACATTCAATGGAGAAACAATACTCTCTTCAACAAATGGTGTTAAGACACACACACACTTCAAAGAACTTAGAGCAGGGACTCAAAGAGATACTTGTACATCAATGTTCATTGCAGCATTATTCCCAATAGCGAAAAGGTGGAAACAACCCAAACATTCATCAACAGATAAATGGATAAACAAAATGTAGCACATACAAACAATACTATTCAGCCATCAAGGGAAATGAAATTTTCATGCATGCTATGACATAGATGAGCCTTGAAAACATTTTAATGTTAATTAAAATGTTAAACACAAAAGGAAAAAGATTGTATGATCACACTGATATGAAATATCTAGAAACGGCTAATGCACAAAGACAAAAGTAGATTAGTAGCTGCTGAGGGCTTAATGGAGGTAAGAATGAGGAGTTATTGCTTTAAAAAGAAAAGAACTTTTCAAATTAATTGCTTTATGCAAAAATAAACAGATTTGGTTAACACAAAGTGACTTTTCAGATTCCTTGATTCCAAGACATTTTACCCCCAAACTTGTGAATTCTGTTGTATCCTGGAGTCAATACGTACGCTTCATGTGGTAGTTTATTGTTTCTTCCCTAAAAGCTGCATTATAAAATGTTCTTTTAAAAATCATGCACATGCACACACACGCACGCACACACACGCACGGTATTTTGAGATGTTAAAATCTGAAAGTCAAGTCATCATCCATGGAATTGTTCCAACTCTAATAAATTAAATGTTTCTGGGTTGGTTTTTGTAATACGTGTGTTAAATACATATGTATATGTCAAACAAAACAAAAGAAAAACCCAGTGCCGTTGAGTTGATTCCGACTCATAGCGACCCTATAGGACAGAGTAGAACTGCCCCATAGAGTTTCCAAAGAGCACCTGGTGGATTCAAACTGCCAACCCTTTGGTTAGCAGCCGTAGTACTTAGCTGCTATGCCACCAGGGTTTCCTATATATATCCCCTGTGTTGTGTGATTCCAAACAAAGTTTCAACAGGGAAATTCAGTCTGTTTTTTTCCATAAGTTGAGCCTCAGAAAACAATAATAAAGAGTATCAAGAAGCATAAAATATGCACAAAATATCTCATGTTAGAACACATTTTTTCTTTTACTCTACATTGCCCTTTCTTCCTCCCCTCCCCATTTTCTTCTTTCTGATACTGGTTATATATAAGAAGATATATTTGAATTCATTTCAATCAGCAAACCACATGACAAGAAAATTATCACCAGAAGAATATTATTCCTTTAATGAGGAAAAATTCTCATTAAATTTTGTTATTAAGTGATAAAGACCTAAATATGTCTTGTTTTTTTAAACTTTCCACAGCTTAGTAAAGAGTGTCAACAATACCTATAAAGTTAAGTCTTACATAAAAATCAAAAGATATTAGTTTCCATGCTGGTTTAAAGATTTTCATGTGAAATATTGGCAGAATAACCGACCCCCAACCCCACTCCTGCAAAAAAAAAAAAAGAAAATATGTGAGAAGTAGATGTCTCAGGGAGTGAGAAATAAGTATAAAGTTTAGTCCTTTTGGTATCTGTGGGGCGAGAAAAGGCCAGAATGGTTAAAGACATTCACTTAAAGATTTCAAGTTAATTGTATTTTCTTACAAAATTAAACATGTACTTATTATAACACATAGCAATAAACTCTTGATCTTTCATTCCAGAGAAACAAAATCTATGCTCACAAAAAAACTTGTACCCAAATCTTCATAACAGCTTTATTCATTACAGTCAAAACCTGGACACAACCCAAACATCTTTCAGTGGGTGAATTGTTAAATACAATATGGTACATTGATATCTTGGGATACTGCTCAGCAATTAACAGGAACAAACTATTGATGAATGCAACGTCTTGGATGAATCTCCAGAGAATTAAGTGGAAAAAGCCAATCTCAAAAAGCTATTTGTTGTATGATTCCATTTATATAACATTTTTGAGGTGATAAAACCATATAGATGGGCAAACAATTACTTGTTTTCAAGGGTTAGGGAGAAGAGGCAAGAGAGAGAGGTGGCTTTGACTATTAAAAAGGTAATATGAGGGATTCTTGTAATGAAACTATTGAATGACTTGACTGTGATGGCGCATTCATGAACCTACACATAAAATAAAATTGCACAGAACTAAATGAGTACATATATAACTGTTGATATCTGAGTAAAGTTGGTGGATCATATCAATGTCAATACCCTGGTGCTATTGTACTGTAGTTATGAAAGATATCGTCATTGGAGGAAACTGAGTAAGGATCATACAGGATCTCTCTCTGTACTGTTTCTCACAATTGCATGTGAATCTACAATTATCTTAAAAATAGACACACATAAAAAAGTCATAAAGATGTGCTGGAGATATTCACTCAAATATTTCAAATTATGCATGCTCTCAACTATGGGGTAAATACAACACCCAAAATGAAAGAAATACGGAAAAAGTTTCAAGCTAAAGAATTACAATCTAAGGATTATTTTTTAACACATAATTTCCCAATCTGAAGAACATAAATAAGGGGAGGTTAACTGAGATATACTATATTTAAAATATAGAACAAAAACCCAGATGTGGCTTATGAAATTACTACTAATTTCTAGATTTCTCAGTAAACCTATTAGAAAAAGGAAAAGGCAAGCCTGACATATTTACTTGCTCAAGACAAATTAATCCAAGATGAAAAACCAACTTCACTAGGTAAGGAATAAGATAGGATTATGACTTAAAAATCAAAGGTAGACAGTGACATCATGAAAATGGCAGGGTAGCATCTCCAAGAAATGTTCCCTCTGCTGAAGCTGGCATAAACAGACACAATCAACTTTTATGAAACTGTAGAATCAAATTAAAAAAACTTATAACAAGGAGTGCTAAATGAAGAAAGAAATTGTTAAACTTCTAAACAAAAGCATTTACACTGTTTTTATTTGCCTGTTTACCATCCCTCATTCCCCAACCTGACAATCACTGTGGGACAGCAGCCCACATTCTTCATAAGAACCTTCAAATAAGACTTTCTTCTAAAAAAAAACTGCAGATGTGTGTTTTGATCTGTCTGGCAGAGCTTAAGGAAATCTCTGTCATGTCACTGGCTGAGTACTGAGATAATGAAATAGATACTTCAGTGATCACACGTAATAAGGAACACAAATTCTGAAAATATACTTTGGAAAAGACACTAAACAGACAACTTCAGCTCTAAACAATCAACAACAGCAATCCCTAGAAAAAGTGAAGATTCAGATTTCCACAATACCCACATTATAATATTTGAAATATCCACTTTTCAACAAAAAATTCCAAGGCACACAAAGAAACAGAAAAGTATGGCAATTCACAGGAAAAAAAAATTGACAAAAACTGTCCCTGATGAAGCTAAGATACTGGACTTAATAAAGATTTTAAATTAACAGTCTTAAATCTGCCCAAAGAGTTAGAGGAAATCATGGGGGGGGGGGGGGACAAAATAACATAATAACAGAGACTATCAATAAATAGAAATTACATATATTAAAAAAAAAAACACTTTTTGGAGACTGAAAATTACAATAGCAGAAATGGAAAGTTCACTAGAGGAATTCACCGGCAGATTTAAGCAGGCAGAAGAATCAGCAAATTTAAGAATAAGGTAACTGAGAGGCGGGGCCAAGATGGCGGACTAGGTAGACGCTACCTCGGATCCCTCTTGCAACAAAGACTCGGAAAAACAAGTGAATAGATCACCTACATAACAATCTATGAACCCTGAACAACAAACACAGATTTAGAGATGGAAAACAAACAAATACGGGGAAGCAGCGATTGTTTTCGGAGCCTGGAACCAGCGTCCCAGTCAGTGGATTTTCTGGAAAAGCTAGTTTCCCAGTGATGGCTCGGAGACAGCAGTTCATATCAAACCACATAAAGAAGCAGACCATGACAGCTTCTACAACCCCCCAAACAAAAGAATCAAAATCTTTCCCAAAGGAAGATACAATCCTGGAATTATCAGATACAGAATATAAAAAACTAATTTACAGAATGCTTTAAGACACCAGAAACGAAATAAGGCAAACTGCAGAAAAAGCCAAGGAACACACTGATAAAGCAGTTGAAGAACTCAAAAAGATTATTCAAGAACATAGTGGAAAAATTAATAAGTTGCAAGAATCCATAGAGAGACAGCATGTAGAAATCCAAAAGATTAACAATAAAATTACAGAATTAGACAACGCAATAGGAAGTCAGAGGAGCAGACTCGAGCAATTAGAATGCAGACTGGGACATCTGGAGGACCAGGGAATTAACACCAACATAGCTGAAAAAAAATCAGATAAAAGAATTTAAAAAAATGAAGAAACCCTAAGAATCATGTGGGACTCTATCAAGAAGGATAACTTGCATGTGATTGGAGTCCCAGAACAGGGAGGGAGGACAGAAAACACAGAGAAAATAGTTGAAGAACTCCTGACAGAAAACTTACCTGACATCATGAAAGACGAAAGGATATCTATCCAAGATGCTCATCGAACCCCATTTCAGACTGATCCAAAAAGAAAAACACCAAGACATATTATCATCAAACTCGCCAAAATCAAAGATAAACAGAAAATTTTAAAAGCAGCCAGGGAGAAAAGAAAGGTTTCCTTCAAGGCAGAATCAATAAGAATAAGTTCAGACTACTCAGCAGAAACCATGCAGGCAAGAAGGGAATGGGATGACATATACAGAGCACTGAAGGAGAAAAACTGCCAGCCAAGGATCATATATCCAGCAAAACTCTCTCTGAAATATGAAGGCGAAATTAAGATATTTACAGATAAACACAAGTTTAGAGAATTTGCAAAAACCAAACCAAAGCTACAAGAAATACTAAAGGATATTGTTTGGTCAGAAAACCAATAATATCAGATAGCAGCACAACAGAAGGTCACAAAACAGAACGTCCTGAAATCAACTCAAACAGGGAAATCACAAAAACAAACAAATTAAGATTAATTAAAAAAAAAAATAATACACATAACAGGGAATCATGGAAGTCAATAGCTAAAAGATCACAAAAATCAAAAAGAGGGACTAAATACAGGAGGCATTGAACTGCCATATGGAGAGTGATACAATGCGATATAGAACAATACAAGTTAGGTTTTTACTTGGAAAAGCAGGGGTAAATAATAAGGTAACCACAAAGAGGGATAACAACTCCATAACTCAAGATAAAAGCCAGGAAAAACCTAAGGACTCAACAAACATAAAGTCGAACACTATGAAAATGAGGATCTCACAATGTACTAAGAAAAACGTCTCAGCACAAAAAAGTATGTGGAAAAATGAAATTGTCAACTACACACATAAAAAGGCATCAAAATGACAACACTAAACACTTATTTATCTATAATTACGCTGAATGTAAATGGACTAAATGCACCAATAAAGAGACAGAGAGTCACGAACTGGATAAAGAAACACAATCCGTCTATATGCTGCCTACAAGAGACACACCTTAGACTTAGAGACACAAACAAACTAAAACTCAAAGGATGGAAAAAAAATATATCAAGCAAACAATAAGCAAAAAAGAAGAGGTGTAGTAATATTAATTTCTGACAAAATAGACTTTAGACTTAAATCCACCACAAAGGATAAAGAAGGACACTATATAATGATAAAAGGGACAATTGATCAGGAAAACATAACCATATTAAATATATATGCACCCAATGACAGGGCTGCAAGATACATAAATCAAATTTTAACAGAATTGAAAAGTGAGATAGACACCTCCACATTTATAGTAGGAGACTTCAACACACCACTTTCGGAGAAGGACAGGACATCCAGTAAGAAGCTCAATAGAGACACGGAAGACCTACTTACAACAATCAACCAACTTGACCTCGTTGACTTATACAGAACTCTCCACCCAACTGCTGCAAAGTATACTTTTTTTTCTAGTGCACATGGAACATTCTCTAGAATAGACCACATATTAGGTCATAAAACAAACCTTTGCAGAGTCCAAAACATCGAAATATTACAAAGCATCTTCTCAGACCACAAGGCAATAAAACTACAAATCAATAACAGAAAAACTAGGGAAAAGAAATCAAATACTTGGAAACTGAACAATACCCTCCTGAAAAAAGACTGGGTTATAGAAGACATCAAGGAAGGAACAAGGAAATTCATAGAATGCAACGAGAATGAAAATACTTCCTATCAAAACCTCTGGGACACAGCAAAAGCAGTGCTCAGAGGTCAATTTATATCGATAAATGCACACATACAAAAAGAAGAAAGAGCCAAAATCAGAGAACTGTCCCTACAACTTGAACAAATAGAAAGTGAGCAACAAAAGAACCCATCAGGCACCAGAAGAAAACAAATAATAAAAATTAGAGCTGAACTAAATCAATTAGAGAACAGAAAAACAATTGAAAGAATTAACAAAGCCAAAAGATGGTTCTTTGAAAAAATTAACAAAATTGATAAACCATTGGCTAGACTGATTAAAGAAATACAGGAAAGGAAACAAATAACCCGAATAAGAAACGAGAAGGACCACATCACAACAGAACCAACTGAAATTAAAAGAATCATATCAGATTATTACGAAAAATTGTACTCTACCAAATTTGCAAACCTAGAAGAAATGGACGAATTCCTGGAAAAACACTACCTACCTAAACCAACACATTCAGAAGTAGAAAAACTAAATAGACCCATAACAAAAAAAGAGATTGAAACGGTAATCAAAAAACTTCCAACAAAAAAAAGCCCTGGCCCGGACAGCTTCACTGCAGAGTTCTACCACACTTTCAGAGAAGAGTTAACACCACTACTACTAAAGGTATTTCAAAGCATAGAAAATGACGGAATACTACCCAACTCATTCTATGAAGCCACCATCTCCCTGATACCAAAACCAGGTAAAGACATTACAAACAAAGAAAATTACAGACCTATGTCCCTCATGAACATAGATGCAAAAATCCTCAACAAAATTCTAGCCAATAGAATTCAACAACAACATCAAAAAAATAATTCACCACGATCAAGTGGAATTTATACCAGGTATGCAAGGCTGGTTTAATATCAGAAAAACCATTAATGTAATCCATCACATAAATAAAAGACAAAAACCACATGATCTTATCAACTGATGCAGAAAGGCATTTGACAAAGTCCAACACCCATTCATAATAAAAACTCTCAGCAAAATAGGAATTGAAGGAAAATTCCTCAACATAATAAAGGGCATCTATACAAAGCCAACAGCCAACCTCACTCTAAATGGAGAGAGCCTGAAAGCATTTCCCTTGAGAAAGGGAACCAGACAAGGATGCCCTTTATCACCTCTCTTATTCAACATCGTGCTAGAAGTCCTAGCCAGGGCAATTAGGATAGACAAAGAAATAAAGGGCATCCGGATTGGCAAGGAGGAAGTAAAATTATCTCTATTTGCAGATGACATGATCTTAGACACAGAAAACCCTAAGGAATCCTCCAGAAAACTACTGAAACTAATAGAAGAGTTTGGCAGAGTCTCAGGTTATAAAATAAACATACAAAAATCACTTGGATTCCTCTACATCAACAAAAAGAACATCGAAGAGGAAATAACCAGATCAATACCATTCACAGTAGCCCCCAAGAAGATAAAATACTTAGGAATAAATCTTACCAAGGATGTAAAAGACCTATACAAAGAAAACTACAAAGCTGTACTACAAGAAATTCAAAAGGACATACTTAAGTGGAAAAACATACCTTGCTCATGGATAGGAAGACTTAACATAGTAAAAATGTCTATTCTATACATATAACGCACTTCCGATCCAAATTCCAATGTCATTTTTTAAGGTGATAAGGAAACAAATCACCAATTTCATATGGAAGAGAAGGAAGCCTTGGATAAGCAAAGCATTACTGAAAAAGAAGAAGAAAGTGGGAGGCCTCACTCTACCTGATTTCAAAAGCTATTATACAGCCACAGTAGTCAAAACAGCCTGGTACTGGTACAACAACAGGCACATAGACCAATGGAACAGAATTGAGAACCCAGATATAAATCCATCCACGTATGAGCAGCTGATATTTGACAAAGGCCCAGTGTCAGTTAATTGGGGAAAAGATAGTCTTTTTAACAAATGGTGCTGGCATAATTGGATATCCATTTGCAAAAAAACGAAACAGGATCCATACCTCACACCATGCACAAAAACTAACTCCAAGTGGATCAAAGACCTAAACATAAAGACTAAAATGATAAAGATCATGGAAGAAAAAATAGGGACAACCTTAGGAGCCCGAATACAAGAAATAAACAGAATACAAAACATTACCAAAAATGACGAAGAGAAACCCGATAACTGGGAGCTCCTAAAAATCAAACACCTATGCTCATCTAAAGACTTCACCAAAAGAGTAAAAAGACCACCTACAGACTGGGAAAGAATTTTCAGCTATGACATCTCAGACCAGTGCCTGATCTCTAAAATCTACATGATTCTGTCAAAACTCAACCACAAAAAGACAAACAACCCAATCAAGAAGTGGGCAAAGGATATGAACACACCCTTCACTAAAGAAGATATTCAGGCAGCTAACAGATACATGAGAAAATGCTCTCGATCATTATCCGTTAGAGAAATGCAAATTAAAACTACGATGAGATTCCATCTCACTCCAACAAGGCTGGCATTAATCCAAAAAACACAAAATAATAAATGTTGGAGAGGCTGCGGAGAGATTGGAACTCTTATACACTGCTAGTGGGAATGTAAAATGGTATAACCACTTTGGAAATCTATCTGGCGTTATCTTAAACAGTTAGAAATAGAACTACCATACAACCCAGAAATCCCACTCCTCGGAATATATCGTAGAGAAACAAGAGCCTTCACAGAAACAGGTATATGCACACCCATGTTTATTGCAGTTCTGTTTACAACAGCAAAAAGCTGGAAGCAACCAAGGTGTCCATCAACGGATGAATGGGTAAATAAATTGTGGTATAGTCACAGAATGGTATACTACGCATTGATAAAGAACAGTGACGAATCTGTGAAACATTTCATAACATGGAGGAACCTGGAAGGCATTATGCTGAGCAAAATTAGTCAGAGGCAAAAGGACAAATATTGTATAAGACCACTATTATAAGATCTTAAGAAATAGTATAAACTGAGAAGAACACATACTTCTGTGGTTACGAGGAGGGGAGGGAGGGAGGGCGGGAGAGGGTTTTTTATTGATTAATTAGTAGATAAGAACTCCTTTAGGTGAAGGGAAGGACAACACTCAATACATGGAAGGTCAGCTCAATTGGACTGGACCAAAGCAAAGAAGTTTCCGGGATAAAATGAATGCTTCAAAGGTCAGCAGAGCAAGGGCGGGGGTTTTGGGACCATGGTTTAAGGGGGCTTCTAAGTCAATTGGGAAAATAATTCTATTATGAAAACATTCTGCATCCCACTTTGAAATGTGGCGTCTGGGGTCTTAAATGCTAACAAGCAGCCATCTAAGATGCATCAATTGGTCTCAACCCACCTGGAGCAAAGGAGAATGAAGAACACTAAGGTCACACGACAACTAAGAGCCCAAGAGACAGAAAGGGCCACATGAACCAGAGACCTACATCATCCTGAGACCAGAAGAACTAGTTGGTGCCCGGCCACAATCGATGACTGCCCTGAGAGAGAGCACAACAGAGAACCCCTGAGGGAGCAGGAGATCAGTGGGATGCAGACCCCAAATTCTCATAAAAAGGCCATACTTAATGGTCTGACTGAGACTAGAGGAATCCCGGCGGCCATGGTCCCCAGACCTTCTGTTCGCACAGGACAGGAACCATCCCCGAAGACAACTCATCAGACATGAAAGGGACTGGACAGTGGGTGGGAGAGAGATGCTGATGAAGAGCTAATTATATCAGGTGGACACTTGAGATTGTGTTGGCATCTCCTATCTGGGGGGGATGGGAAGATAGAGAGAGTGGGAAGCTGGCAAAATTGTCACGAAAGGAGAGACTGGAAGGGCTGACTCATTGGGGGAGAGCAAGTGGGAGTACGGAGTAAGATGTATGTGAACTTATTTGTGACAGACTGACTTGATTTGTAAACGTTCACTTGAAGCTCAATAAAAGTTAATTAAAAAAAAAAAAAAGAATACGGTAACTGAAATTAACCAGTCTAAAGAATAGAAAGAAAAAAAAAAAGGACCTGTGAGATGCCATAAAGCACACCAACATATTTATTGTGAGAGTCCCAGAAGGAAAAGTGAGAGAAAGGGGTAAGAAAGTATATTTGAATAACTAATGACCAAATGAGAAAAATTTCCCAAATTTGATAAAAGACATGACTCTATACATCCAAGAAGGTCAATGAAAGTTAAGGGGGATAAACTCAAAGAGATTCACACTGAGACACATTATAACCAAACTGTCAAAAGACAAAGACAGAATCTTCAAAGAAACAAGACAGGGGTAACTCATTACCTACAAGGACTCTCAATCAGATTAACAATTTTTCATCAGAAGCCATGGAGACCAGAAGGCAGTAGGATGATATATATAAGGTGCTGGGGGTGGGGGTTGGGGGGAGAGACTTGCCAAATAAGAATTCTATAACCAGTAAAACTATCTTTCAAAAATGAAGGTAAAATAAAAGCATTCCTATACAGACAACAAAAGCTGAAAGTAGGTCTACCCTACAAGAAATGCTGAAGAGGGTCCTTTAAGCTGAAAAGAAAGAACACTAAACAGTAACTTGAAGACACAAAGAAATATAGAATTCCAGTAAAGGTAACTAAATAGAGAAATGTAAAAGCCAGTACACCTACTACTCGGTTATCAATTATCTCGTTATCTGACAATTCACATTTACCACAACAGTAAAAAATCTACTGACTATTTTGTGCATCAACAACATACATCTGTCCGCAATGAATGCCAAGGTGGAAGGCAAAATTAATGCTGGCTGTGATGGTTAGGAAACCCTGGTGGCGTTGTGGTTAACTGCTAAGGCTGCTAACCAAAGGGTTGGCAGTTTGAATCCTCCAGGCGCTCCTTGGAAACTCTATGCGGTAGTTCTACTCTGTCCTATGGGATTGCTATGAGTTGGAATCGACTCGACAGCATTGGGTTTGGGTTTTTTTTTGGTGATAGTCAAGGTTATGTGTCTACTTGTCTGAGGCATGATTCTCGGTAGTTTGGCAGTTATGTAATGACTCAATTTGGCAGTTATGTCATGATGTAGTCATCCTGCATTTTGTCGTCTGATGTGGTCATCTTCCGTTTTCTCATAATGCCGATTTTCACGTAACGACCTGGTCTTTGGAACCTAACCATATCCATAAGTGAGTGGTAGGTGTACTGTTATGTTTTTTGTTTGTAATTTCTCTTTTTGTTTCTTATAGGATATGAAGGAAACCCTGGTAGCATAGTGGTTAAGAGCTATGGCTGCAAACCAAAAGGCTAGCAGTTTGAATTCACCAGGCACTCCTTAGAAACTCTATGGGATGGTTCTACTCTGTTCTATAGGGCTGCTATGAATTGAAATTGACTCAACAGCTATAGGTTTGGTGTTTATTTTGTTTGGTTTTGATATGATATGAAAGATAACTGAATAAAACTAAAAATTAATTAACATGGTCTTTTTTTTTTTTATGAGTCCTTGTTGAGCAGGGGTTAAAGTGCTCTGTTGCTTTCAAAGTTCAAAACCACCAGTTGCTTCACGGGACAAAGATGTAGCAGTCTGCTTCTGTAAAGATTTACAGTCTTGGAAACCCTATGGGGCAGTTCTATTCTGTCCTGTAGGGTTGCCATGAGTTGGAACAGACTCGATGGGAATGGGTTTGGTGCTTTTAGTTTATACTATATAAAGATCTTTTGGGGTGATGCAAATAGTTTGCGCTTATCTACCCAGTGGAGCCAAAAAAGAAATGCCTGGCAATCTGCTTCCATTAAGATTACAGCCAAGAAAACCCTAAGGAGTTAAGTTCTGCTCCGTAACACATGGTGTCACCAAGCATTGGAATCGACTTGACGGCAACGAGTTTGGTTTGATTTTTTTTTTGAAATGTGTGAAGATGTAAATTGTTTAACAGTAACAGCATAAACAGAGGGGACAGAGATACATAGTAGTAGAGTCTTGTAAACTATTAAAGCTAAGATATTATCAAGTCAAACTAGGTTTTTATAAATTTAAGACCTAAATTAAAAAAAAATTGTAAATTGAAAAAGAGAATAAATCCTAACTCATCATTCTGATGCCAAAGCTAGCGAAAGATGTCACTACCACAATAAAAAATCTACAGAGCAATATTACTTATGAATATACATGCAAAAATGCTCAACAAAATACTTGCACAATCCAAGTCCAACAGCATATTGAGGATTATACATCATGACAAAGTGAGGTTTATCCCAGGAATGCAAGGGTAGTTCAACGTAAGAAAACCAATGTAACACACCACATTAACACAACGAACTAAAAGAACATGATCAGCTCAAATGATGCAGAACAAGCCTTTGACATATCCAACACCCTTTCATGGAAAACAACAACAACAACAAAAAAAAACACACTAAGAAAACTAGGAATAAAAGGCATCTCATACAACATGATAAAATGCATTTATGAAAAATTCACAGCTAATATTATACTCAATTGTGGAAGTCTGAAAGCTTTTCCCCTAAGATCAGGAACAAGACAAGATTATCTGCTTTCACCACTGCTGTTCAACACTGTATTGGAAGTTCTAGCCAGGGCAATTAGGCAAGGGAAAAAAAAAAAAAACATAAAGGCATCCAAATTTGAAAAGAATAAAACTATCTCTTCACAGACATGATCCTATACGCAGAAAATCCCAAAGAAACTAAAAAATAACTACAAGAGCTAATAAATGAATTCAGCAATGCTGCAGGGTACAAGATAAACAAAAATCAGTTGTTGGCTCATTATACCAGCAATAAACAATATGAAAAGGAGATTTAGAAAATAACTCTATTTACACTGCCATCCAAAATAATAAAACACTTAAGAATATATTTAACCAATGAGGTGAAATACTTGTACAACATCCAGTACAAAAATTAACTGAAAGAAATTTTAAAAGATTCAAATAAAGGGAAATACATTTTCAGGACTAAAACTCATAAAATTTTAGGATGACGATACTACTCGAAGTGATCTATAGAGTCAACATAATCCCTATCAAAATCTCAACGGCTTGTTGTTGTCGCACACTTGCTCTGAGTTTCTTCAGCTTCCATCTGAATTTGCATATGAGTAATTGATGATCTGTTCTACAGTCGACCCCCGGCCTAGTTCTGACTGATGATATTGAGCTTTTCCATTATCTCTTTCCACAGGTGCAGTCAAACTGATTCCTTGCATTTCATTGGGTGAGGTCGACATACATAGTCACCATTTATGTTGTTGAAAAAAGGTATCTGCAATGAAGAAACTGTTGGTCTTGCAAAATTCTATCATGTGATCTTCAGCGTAGTTTCTATCACTAAGGCCATATTTTCCAACTTCTGTTCCTTCTTTTTTGTTCCCAACTTTCACATTCCAGTTAGGTAATTATCCATGTATCCTGACTGCATGTTTGATCAATTTCAGACTGAAGAAGTTGGTAAAAATTTTCCTTTCTTCATCTTTGGCCTTAGTGGCTGTGTGTGTAAATCTGAATAATAGACATGTTAACTGGTCTTCTTTGTAGACGTATGGATATTATCCTATCACTGACATCACTGTACTTCAGGACAGAGCTTGAAATGTTCTTTTTTGGCAATGAATATGACATCATTCCTCTTCAATTTGTCGTTCCTGGCATAGTAGATCATATGACTGTCTGATTCAAAATGGCTAGTATCAGTCCATTTCGGTTCACTAATGCCTAAGACATCAATGGTTATGTGTTCCATTTCATTTTCAATGATTTCTAATTTTCCTAGATTCACATATTATACATCCCATGTTCCTATTATTACTGGATGTTTACAACTGTTTCTTCTCATTTGCAGTCACGCCACATCAGCAAATGAAGGTCCCGAAAGCTTGACTCCATCCATGTCATTAAGATCGACCCTATTTTGAGGAGGCAGCTCTTCCCTAGCCGTATTTTGAGTGCCTTCCAACCTGAGGGGCTCATCTTTCGGCACTATATCAGACAATGTTCTGCTGCTATTCGTAAGGTTTTCACTAATTTTTTTCAGAAGAAGACCGCTAGGTCCTTCTTCCTTGTCTGTCTTAGTCTGGACACTAACTGAAACCTGTCATTATGGGTGACCTTGCTGATATTTGAATATCAGTGGCACAGCTTTCAGCAACACGTAAGCCCCACAGTACAACAAACTAACAAACTCAATAGGATGGCTAAATTAAAAAAAAAAAAAATTAGAAGAAGAAAAAATAAAGAGAAATGAACAATTGATGGCAAGAATATAGAGAAATCAGAACTCTCACATACTGCTAGTAGGAATATAAAATCGTTTAAGTTCTGTGGAAAACAGTCTCACAGTTTCTAAAAAAATAAAACACAATTACCATGTCACCCAGCAAGTCCACTCCTTTACAGAAAATAATGAAAAACCTGTACTCAAACAAATACATGTACATACATGTTCATAGCAGCATTATTTGCAACAGTCAAAAGGTGGCAACTACCCAAATGTCCATCAACACATGGATAAACAAATTGTGGTAGATTTACCCAATGAACTGTTATTCGGACATAAAAAGGAATGAACTCAAGATTCATGCCACAACACAGATGAACTGAGAAAGCACTATGCTAAATGTAAGAAGCCAGGCAAGAAAGGTCACACATGGTATTATTCTATTTATATGAAATATCTAGAAGAGGTAGATCCATAGAGACAGGAGGGAGATGAATGACTGCCAGGGGACTGCTGGAGGAGGAAATGGGGAAGAACTGCTTAGTGGTGTTTTATTTGGTGGTGATCAGAATGTTTTAGAACTAGTATGGGTGAGGGTCTCACAACATTGTGAATGTACCTAAAGCCTATGAATGTATCACTTTAAATTTGTTTATTTTATGTTATGTGAATTTCACATGAGTAAAAACAAGCAAAAAGAAGCAAACAAACAAACAAAAAACCAAAGGTAGAACCAAGGGAAAGGGGGAGATGCTGCTTCTGGTTGTTTCTGAAGTACCAAATCTAATCTAAAACAAACAGGCCTCAGAAGAAACCATCACTTCTTTTATTGACACCATTTATTCATTGCTCACTTTGTGTCAGATGCTGTTCTAAGTGCTCCACATACATTTTATCGCATCTAGAATCACAACAGGTCCATGAGAGAAGTTTCACAATTACGTTTGTGCTCAGTAAGAAAATTCAGGCTGAGAGAGTTTAGTTTAATGGTATAGGTATTTTAATGACCCATCATTGAATTTCAGCTGTTTACTAAACTTTAGTTCTTAAAATTAGGGGGAGATGGAGTTGTACATATTTGATATTTATGAGTTTTTCTTTAATTTGTTGTTCTTAACTGTCATTGAGCAGGCTTTGACTCATGGTGACCTTATATGTAACAGAATGAAACACTGCCCGGTCCTATACCATCTGCATGTTCATTGGGTATGTTTGAGTCCATTATTGTGGCTATTTTCTTTTACCTACCAAGTTGCTGTAAGTACATAGGAATAAAAAATATAAATTTGATGTTGAAAGAAAAAATTTTTCTGCCAGACCACAAACTACTCAAAATATCAAACAATAAGTTCTCCCCAGTACATATTTATATCAAAACTTTTTTTTTTTTTTAAATTGACAGAAAGAAAGCAATCCACCACTTCTCTATTTAAAATCATAAGGTTCTAGGGCATCCTATACAAATGTGACTGGCTGCTAACTGAAAGGTCCGCAGTTCGAATCAATCTGCAGCTCCGCCAGAGAAAAGACCTGGCAATCTGCTCTCATAAAGATTTACCATTGCCATTGATTCAATTCTCTCAGTGACAGAGTAGAACTGTCCTATATGGTTTCTAAGACTGTAATCTTTACTTTTTTTTCTAGTTTTATTGTGCTTTAAGTGAAAGTTCACAAATCAACTCAGCCTCTTACGCAAAAACTCATACACAGCTTGCTACATACTTCCAATTGCTCTCCCCCTAATGAGACAGCCAACTCCCTCCCTCCACTCTCTCTTTTCCTGTCCATTTCGCCAGCTTCTAACCCCCTCTACCCTCTCATCTCCCTTCCTGACAGGAGACGCCAACTTACTCTCAACTGTCCACCTGACACAAGAAGCTCACTCCTCACCAGCATCCCTCTCCAACACATCGTCCAGTCCAATCCCAGTCTAAAGAGTTGGCTTTGGGAATGGTTCCTGTCTTGGGCCAACAGAAGGTCTGGGAGCCATGACCACCAGGGTCCTTCTAGTCTCAGTCAGACCATTAAGTCTGGTCTTATAAAAATATGGGGTCTGCATGCCACTGCTCTCCTGCTCCCTCAGGGGGTCTCTGTTGTGTTCCCTGTCAGGGCAGTCATCGGTTGTAGCCGGGCACCATCTAGTTCTTCTGGTCTCAGACTGATGTAGTCTCTGATTTACGTGGCCCCTTCTTTCTCTTGGGCTCATAATTACCTTGTGTCCATGGTGTTCTTCATTCTTCTTTGGTCCAGCTGGAATGAGACCAATTGACGAATCTTAGATGGTCACTCGCTAGCATTTAAGATCCTAGACGCCACTCTCCAAAGCGGGATGCAGAATGTTTTCATAATAGATTTTATTGTACCAATTGACTCAGATGTCCCCTGAAACCATGGTCCCCAAACCCCTGCCCCTGCTACACTGGCCTTCAAAGCATTCACTTTATTCAGAAAACTTCTTTACTTTTGGATTAGTCCAGTTCTGCTGACCTCATCTGTATCGTGTGATGTCTCTTTCACCTAAAGTAGTTCTTACTACAATCTAATTAGTAAATACTCTTCTCCCACCCTCCCTCCCTCCCCCATCTCATAACCATCAAAGAATATTATCTTCTCTGTTTAAACTATTTCCCGAGCTCTTATGTTAGTGGTCTTATACAATATTTGTCCTTTTGCAACTAATTTCACTCAGCATAATGCCTTCCAGATTCGTCCATATTATGAAATGTTTTACAGATTCACTGTTCTTTATGGATGTGTAAATGAATATACCAGAATTTATTTATCCATTCATCCCTTGATTGGCACCATGGTTGCTTCCATCTTTTTGCTATTTGTACACAGGGCTGCAGTGACTGTGGCTGTGCATGCATCTGTTCTAGTAAAGGCTCTTATTTCTCTAGGATATACTCCAATGAGAGGGAATTCTACATTATATGGTGCTACTATTTCTAGCTTTTGAGGAAGTGTCAAATCGATTTCCAAAGTGGCTGTACCATTTTACATTCCCACCAGCAGTGTGTAAGTGTTCCAATCTCTCCACAAACTCTCCAACATTAACTATTTTGTGATTTTTGGATTACTACCAGCCTTGTTGGAGTGAGATGAAATCTCATTGTAGTTTTGATCGGCATTTCTCTAATGGCTAATGATCATGAACCTTTCCTCACGTATCTGTTAGCTACCCAAATGTCTTCTTTAATGAAGTGTCTGTTTATGTTTTTTGCCATTTTTTAACTCGGTTATTTGGCTTTTTGTAGCTGAGTTTTTCCATATCGTGTAGATTTTAGAGATCAGGCGCTGAACAGAAATGTCACAGCTAAAAACTTCTTCCCAGTCTGTAGGTAATCTTTTCACTCTTTTGCAGAAGTCTTTGGATGAGCAAAGGTGTTTGATTTTTAGGAGCTCCCAGTTGTCTAGTTTTTCTTCTGCATTCTTAATAATGTTTTGTATACTGTTTATGCCATGTATTAGGGCTCCCAGCCTTGTCCCTATTTTTTCTTCCATGATCTTTATTGTTTTAGATTTTATATTTAGGTCTTTGATCCATTTTGAGCTTGTTTTTTATGCATGGTGTGAGGTATGGGTCTTGTTTCATTTTTTTGCAGATGGATATCCAGTTATGCCAGCACCATTTGTTAAAAAGACTGTCTTGCCCCCTTTTAACTCTTTTGGGGCCTTTGTCAAATATCAACTGCTCATATGTGGATGCATTTATGTCTGGATTCTCAATTCTGTTCCATTGGTCCATGTATCTGTTGTTGTACCAGTACCAGGCTGTTTTGACTACTGTGGTAAAATAAGTTCTAAAATCAGGTAGAGTGAGGCCTCCCACTTTGTTCTTCTTTTTCAGTAACGCTTTACTTATCCGGGGCCTCTTTCCCTTCCATATGAAGTTGGTGATTTGTTTCTCCATCTCACTAAAAAAGGTTCTTGGAATTTGGATCGGAATTGCATTAAATGTATAGATTGCTTTTGGTAGAATAGACATTTTTATAATGTTAAGTCTTCCTATCCATGAGCAGGTATGTTTTTCCACTTATGTAGATCCCTTTTGTTTCTTGCAAAAGTGTTTTGTGGTTTTCTTTGTATAAGTCTTTTACATCTCTGGTAAGATTTATTCCTAAGTATTTTATCTTCTTGGAGGCTACTGTAAATGGTATTGATTTGGTGGTTTCCTCTCTGATGTTCTTTTTGTTGGTGTAGAGAAATCCAACTGATTTTTATATGTTTATCTTGTATCCCGATACTCTGCTGAACTCTTCTATTAGTTTCAGTAGTTTTCTTGAGGATTCCTTAGGGTTTTCTTCTATATGATCATATCATCTGTGAACAGAGATACTTTTACTTCTTCCTTGCCAATCTAAAAAAAAAAAAAAAAATTTTTTTTTTTTTGCCAATCTAGATGCCCTTTATTTCTTTATCTAGCCTAATTGCTCTGGCTAGGACCTCCAGCACAATATTGAATAAGAGTGGTGATAAAAGGCATCCTTGTGTGGTTCCAGATGTCAAGGAATGCTTTCAGGCTCTCTCCATTTAGGATGATGTTGGCTGTTGGCTTTGTATAAATGCCCTTTATTATGTTGAGGAATTTTCCTTCTATTCCAATTTGGTGAGAGTTTTTATAATGAACAGGTTTGAACTTTTTCAAACGCCTTTTCTGCATCAACTGATAAAATCACGTTGATTCTTGTCTTTTATTTATATGATGGATTACATTAATTGTTTTTCTAATGTTGAGCCACCCCTGCATACCCAGTATGAATCCCACTTGGTCATGGTGAATTATTTTTATGATACGTTGTTGAATTCTATTGGCTAAAATTTTGTTGAGGATTTTTTAATCTAAGTTCATGAGGGACATAGGTCTGTAATTTTCTTTTTTTATGGAGTCTTTACCTGGTTTTGGTATCAGGGATATGCTGGCTTCATAGAATGAGTTTAGAAATATTCCATCCTTTTCTATGCTCTGAAATACCTTTAGTAGTAGTGGTGTTACCTCTTCTCTGAAAGCTTGGTAGAACTCTGCAGTGAAGCCATATGAGCCAGGCCTTTTTTGCTTGGCAGTTTTTTGATTACCTTTTCAATCTTTTCTGATTTTATGGGTCTATTTAGTTGTTCTACCTCTGTTTGTGTTAGTTTAGGTAGGTGCTGCATTTCTAGGAATTCATCCATTTCTTCTAGGTTTTCAAATTTGTTCGAGTACAATTTTTCATAATAGTCTGAAATGATTCTTTTAATTTCAGTTGCATCTGTCATAAGATCACCCACCTCATTTCTTATTTGGGTTTTTTGCTTCCTCTCCTGTTTTTTTTTTTTTTGGCAACTTGGCCAATGCTTTATTGACTTTGTTGATTTTTCAAAGAACCAGCTTTTGGTCTTGTTAATTGTTTCAATTGTTTTTCTGTTTTCTAGCTCATTTAGTTCTGCTCTAATTTTTATTATTTGTTTTCTTTTAGTGCCTGAGGGTTTCTTTTGTTGCTCTCTATTTGTTCAAGTTGTAGGGATAATTCTTTGATGTTGGCCCTTCTCTTTGGATGTGTGCATTTATTGATATAAATTGACCTCTGAGCACTGCTTTCGCTGTGACCCAAAGGTTCTGATAGGAAGTGTCTTCATTCTCATTGGAGTATATAAATTTCTTTATTCCATCCTTAATGTCTTCTATAATCCAGTCTTTTTTGAGCAGGCTATTGTTCAGTTTCCAACTGTTTGATTTGTTTTCCCTTCTTTTTTGTTTTATTGATTTCCACTTTTATGGCCTTACGGGCAGAGAAGATGCTTTGTAATATTTCAGTATTTTTGATTTTGCTAAGGCTTGCTTTATGACCTAATATGTGGTCTATTCTAGAGAATGTTCCATGTGCACTAGAAGAGAAAGTATACTTGGTTGCTGTGTTTTGTGGAGTATTCTGTTTGTCTATGAGGTCAAGTTGGTTGATTGTGGCATTTAGATCTTCCATGTCTTTACTGAGCTTATTTCTGGATGTCCTGTCTTTCACCGAAAGTGGTGTGTTGAAGTTTCCCGCTATTATTGTGGAGCCGTCTCTCACCTTTCAGTGCTGATAGTTTGTTTTATGTATCTTGGTGCCCTGTCATTGGGTGCATAAATATTTAAGATGGTTATATCTTCTTGGTATATTGTCCCTTTAATCATTATATAGTGTCCTTCCTCATCCTTTATGGTGGATTTAACTTTAAGGTCAATTTGGTCAGAAATTAATATTGCCACTCCTGCTCTTTTTTGATTGTTGTTTGCTTGATATATTTTTTTCCATCCTTTGAGTTTTAGTTTGTTTGTGTCTCTAAGTTTAAGGTGTGTCTCTTGTAGGCAGCATATAGACGGATTGTATTTTTTAATCCATTCTGCCACTCTCTGTCTTTTTATTGGTGCATTTAGTCCATTTACATTCAGCATAATTATGGATAGATACGAATTTAGTGCTATCATTTTGATGTCTTTTTTTGTGTTGTTGATAGTTTCTTTCTCCCACTTAATTTTACATGCTGAGTAAAACCCAAAAAGATTGTCTTTATATATTGTTTTTTCCTCATATTCCTTGGTGTTGATTTTGTTCCTGCTGAGTCTCTATTTTTTTCTTGTATTTTATTTTGATGTGGAGGATAGTTTGTCTCCTTTGTGGTTACCTTATTATTTACCCCTTTTTTCTAAATTTAAACCTAACTTTTATTTCTTTGTATCACCTTGTCTTCCTCTCCAAATGGAAGATCTATGACTACATTTCTTAGTCCCTATTTATTGTTTTAATGTTGTCTTCTTTTACATAATAATATCCCTGTTTCCCGCATTTTTTTATCTTGATTTATTTTTGTGATTTCCCTTTCTGGGTTGACTTTTGATTGCTCTGCCCAGTGTTTTAGTCTTGGGTTGATACCTGACATTATTGATTTTCTAACCAAAGAAGTCCCTTTAGTATTTCTTGTAGTTTTGGTTTGGTTTTTACGAATCCCCTCAACTTCTGTTTATCTGAAAATGTCCTAATTTCACCTTCATATTTGAGAGACAGTTTTCCTGGATATAAGATTCTTGGCAGGCAATTTTTTTCCTTAAATTTTTTCTATAAGTCATCCCATTGCCTTCTTGCCTGCATGGTTTCTGCCGAGTAGTCTGAGCTTATTCTTATTGACTCTCCTTTGTAGGTGACTTTTCGTTTATCCCTAGCTGCTCTTAAAATTCTCTCTTTATCTTTGGTTTTGGCAAGTTGATTGTAATATGTCTTGGTGACTTTCTTTTAATATCTACCTTATGTGGAGTTCCATGAGCATCTTGGATAGATATCTTTTCATCTTTCATGATATCAGAGAAGTTTTCTGCTAAGACTGTAATCTTTATGGAAGCAGACTGCCATATCTTTCCCCCATGGAGCAGCTTGTGTGTTGTAACTACCGCCCTTTTTTGGTTAGCACCCAGGCGCTTAACCACTGCACCACGAGGGTCCTTCTCATAAAGATTACAGCCCAGGACACCCAGTTCTACTATGTCTTGTAGAGACACTATTGGTCAGAATCAACTTGATGGCACACAACAACACACAAAACCATGATTTACCTAGTCTTCACAGTCTTCCAACCTGTGTCCCAGGCACCTGAAATAAGTGGCTTCTCAAAATGTAATACAGACTTATACCTTGAAAGATTACTTATTTCAGAAGAAAAGCCAAATTTCTGTTAATATTACTGATTTTGCTAATTCCTTAATCCCTTGACTTCTTAACCCTAATTTTCTCAAGCCCCAGCAGATAAAGTAATGAAGGCCCACATAGATTAGTTAATAAAACTTTATACTTAGACTTCAAAGATAGCAATTCAAATCTGGGCTTACTCATTTTTTAGCATATACTCAACCCACAATACCCCCATGTGGAAAATGAGGAAAGTAAGCTCCAAATTAGGGGATTATATTGCATAGTAAATGATTTCATACAAGTTGAGCCTACAGCATTGTGCCTGGCAAACAGTGAACTTCCAGAAGTGGCACGATGACAATGAGGATAATGTTGAAGAACTAAAGAAGACAAACAGGCTTTCTCTCCAAACTGTTTCCTAGGACTGCAGTGTTTAATTTAAAGTTTATTCAACTCTTCCTTCCACGTCAAGGATATTTAAAATATATTTTCAGATTTTAAAGTCAAAAAAATTAAGGATAGGTACCTTACTGAACACGCAAAGTCCAATTGTTATTCCTCAATAGTAATGCGAAGAGGAAATTGGCAGGGGGTAAAAAATTATTCACATGAGGCAGCAGTGGTATCACTGAAAGAGCAAGGCACTGGAATAATCAGAGCACGTCACTTCCTTCCTGTATGCCACACACTCCCATTTCACCAACCAGGTGCTTAGAAACCTCAAAGTATTAACAATCTACCTTTGTATGAGGGAAAAGGAGAAAAGGATGGGACATGAATGCCAATATAAAATGTGAC
Source organism: Loxodonta africana (assembly GCF_030014295.1). NCBI lineage: Eukaryota > Metazoa > Chordata > Mammalia > Proboscidea > Elephantidae > Loxodonta > Loxodonta africana. Next base: position 5,083,197 of record NC_087355.1, read on the forward strand.
AGCTCCAACACTCTGGACTTTGAAGTCTGTAGTGGCCACACTCAAGGGAAGATCTGTGGATCTAGGTCATTCATTTGCTGTCTTTCTCTTATTGTCTCACACCCTCTCTAACCTCTTTCCCATCCTACAGTTCAACACACCAGCCCAGCCCCTGAATAAAAAGCTAGTTTCCATGACTAAGAATTGAAAAGTGATCTCATTAAAAAGAGATTCAAGTTTGTCATTGCCTTGTGTGATTACTTCAAAAGGAGGGAGACAAAAAGCAGAATAGGAAGGAGGAGCAAGACTGACAGTTTAAGTGGCAAGGCCATATTTTTCTGGTTCAAGCAGAACAAAAGTTTATAATGCATATAACCCTAATCTACATTCAAAATGATAAGCAACACAAAGATTAAAGAGAAACAGAAAATTTTATTTATTATATAAGTGGAGACAGGCAGGATGTAGAAGAAAGTGGTCACTACAAATCCAGGTCATTCATATTCGAGAGGTTTAAGTGTAAACATGTAGATACCTGTAAGCAGGACAATATGAAAGATTACTAAAAAGTAAAAGAAGAGATAACATTGTTGATGTTTATTAATTAAGTCTGAAAATGTTATGGATTACATTCCACCCTGATTAGTTCAAGGATGGACATATCTCAGCCAGAATAGGGAAAACAATTTCAGGGATTTCTAGTAAAATATCACAAAATAAAGCATTATTTTTACTGGACTTGAAGCTAGGAGTTACCAGATGGAGAAGGCCTGCCAACCTTTTCACAACCAAAGTCGGAAGCATTAGGTCTTCCCCCTGTGATGTTTAATTAGGATTACCATTAAATTCTCCATTGGGGTTAAGCCAGTTTGTCATTAGGTCTGCACTGAATAACAACACAACTGGACAAACTTTACATATGCCTGGCTTTCTGACTGATCAAACAGATTGTGAAGATTTATTATTGAAAATCATAATCCTTCATATGAAAGAAAAAATCCAAGAAATGATGTAATGAGTATAGAAATAGACTTTCTAGAGATTTACATAAAATGAAAACTATTCTTGGGTCATATGTATCAGATCATCTTGATACATGCATGCATATGTCATATTATAATACCCTCCAATAAAAGAATTTAAAAGAGAGAAGATAGTTGCTAAAGCTGGCAAAGAATTTTAAAGGGAATAAACGGGATAAGAATTGAAAAGTGTAACAACTGCATGTGTAATAGTTGGGACCATATGTTATAAAAAACCAAAAACGAAACCCACTGCCATCGAGTTGATTCCGACTGATAGCGACCCTCTATGTCTAATAAAATATATTACTACTTGGGGGATCACCTATAAGACCAGCATTTCTCAAACTCTCGATGTGTGAAAACCACCCAGGTGCCTAGTAAAACACATATTCCAAGGGTTCACATGGTGAGGCTATTAATAGAAGAAAATACTGAAGTTGTCAAGGAATTATTTTACTTAGATTCACAATCAATGCCCATGGAAAGCAGCAGTCAAGAAATCAGATGACGTGCTGCATCAGGCAAATTTGTATTGATATGTATTGACACAGTGGCTGCTACAATGGGCTCAAACAAAGCAAGGACGTGAGGATGACAGAATATTAGATAGTGTTTTGTTTTGTTGTACAGAGGGTTGCTGACTTGGAATTGACTTGACGGCACCTAACAACAACAATAATATGATACATAGAGAAAAAAATCATGAATATTAATGATCAACTTCACATATTTTAAAATAAAAATACTTTTATATGGCATATTCTTTACCCATAGTCTTATGCCTGTATAAGCCTTACCTTTAAGTGTCTTCTGGTAAGAAACACATTGATGTCTCCAAAAAGAAATGGCAGATCTCTCTCGATTCTGTAGTTCGTTTAGTCTTTCTGCTAGTCCACCTCTGTTTAATTAAACATAAAATATTAAGTTTAGTTAAAAGATAAACTTCAAAATAGTTGGAGCATTTACATTTTACAACTCCCCAGCCAGAGATAAATAGACAAACCACAAAATTATAACCTATTTGACATTACATACTCTTCCTAGAAGCTGTATCTTCCTAGGCAAGTAATTTCCTTTTTAAAGTTTTTTTCAGAATCTTAGTTTTCTAATTCTTAGAAATACAGCCCTACTCTCATATCAGATTAACCACCTTCCCATTAGTTCTTAGTTCATGTATTCAATAAACATTTATTCATTATCTGCTACATGCTGGCATCTAATACTTTGCTTGCTGCTAGGGACACAAAGATGGTTACAAGTTATGCCACGGAGGGTCTCACAACCTACTCAGCAGCCAGATGGGAAAACAAATAAATTATAAAGTGGGCTCAGAGCTGTAATCAAGAAATATACCTTGCCAAAACTGTCGCTAGGCAGAATGTTCAAATAAGAGCATTTGGGTATGGGCCCACTGTTTTTACAACAGAGATAACTGAGTAACACAAACACACTCCAAGGATACCAACGGTATAAAAAAGAAAACTTCTGTGTGTGACAGGAAGACGATTCGTAACAATGGACATACATACGGCCACTTCACGAGAGAGTCTGCCTGCCTGCCTGCCTTCCTATCAGTCTGTCTACCTGCCTACCTATTTTAAACCACCAGCCTGTGTTCGGAAAAGTCAGAACCTGCTAACATATCTACGATCTCAACAAAAATTAAGAACAGCTGTTATCCATTATAGCTATATAATTTATCAATGTGTTATCACATAAGATTATGTTGTTATCTTCAGGTGCCAAGTCAGCTCCGACTCAGCAACCTTACGTATAACAGAAAGAAACACTGTCTGGTCCTGCTCCATCCTCACAATTGTTGCTATGTTTACAGCCTTTGTTGTAGCCACTGTGTCAATCCATCTTGCTGAGGGTCTTCCCTCTTATTTTATTTATAAACATAGGTAAAATCTTTCTGGTATTCTCTGCTTTCAGCCAAGATCCATCTGACATAAGCAATGATATCCCTCATTGCACATCCTCTTTTGAATCCAGCTTGAACTTCTGGCAATTCCATGTTGATGGACAGTTACAGCCATTTTTGAATTATCTTTACCAAAATTTTGCCAGCATGTCTGTCACTCTGTCATGCTGTGGCGGCCTTCATGTCGTGACGGTGCTGGAAGATATCACTCTGTCATGCTGTGGCGGCCTTCGTGTCGCGACGGTGCTGGAAGATATGCCGCTGACAGCTCAGGTGCCAGTAGCGTCACCCCTAGTGGATGCGTGTTAGCGGAGCTTCCAAACTAAGACAAAGATTATGTGCCAATTCATTCATCATTTTCACATCATCATCCCACTTCATCCTAATAATCTTCCATTGTGGAAGAAAGAACAGGTAATCAATATTCAATCTCAGAAAATCAAACTGAGCTTTGGAGAGTGGACAGTAAGCTCTCCAATATCACATAACTCGTGAGATGAAAAACTAGGAACTGAAGCCAGAAAGGATTCCGCGCAGTGCCTGGCACGCAGTCAAGCTTCAATGTTAGTTATTGCTGTTACTATTTTGGTTATGATTTTTGCCTACACCCTATGCTCTTTCCACTATGAAAGATCTCGCTCTAATACATATTATCGCTAACAACCAGATTATGCTTATTTTCCTATAGGAACAAAATATTACTAGATGTGTGCACATGTGTGTGTCATAAATAAGAGGAAAAAATTTTTTTGAGTATTACATTATTAGATTCTTGGATGTTTTTCTTTTTTTTTTGATTTTACTTACTTTGTTGTTGAGGATATACGCAGCCAAACACAACAATTCAACAGCTTCTACAGGTACAGTCCCCGAGAGACTGATTCCACTCCTTGAGATGAGCAATCATTCCTACCCTCCCCCCTGAGTTGTTCCTCCCATATTAACATAAACTCACTGCCCTCTAAGGTTTCCATTTAATCTCCCAAGTCACTGTTGTCACTTTAATCCCATATAGTTCTTAAAAGAGCACAATGCTCAAGGGAGACCTTTTTTTTTTTTTTACTAGTTAAGCCAAACTATTGTTTGGTCACAAGAAGATTTCAGGACACGTTCTCGGTTTAATGTTTAAAGATTATCTCAGGGCAATTGTTTCCAGGGTTCATCCACCCTCCATGGCTCCAGAAACTCTGGAGTCCATAAGACTGTGAAATTTTGTTCTATATCTTCCCCCTTTTAATCAGGATTCTTCTGAGGAATCTCTGATCAAAATGTTCAGTAATAGTAGCTGGGCACCATCCATTTCTCCTGGTCTCATGGCAAAGGAGGCAGCTGTCATATAGGTAATTAGCCACACATTCCATATCTTCCTTCTATTCCTGATTTGATTCTCCTTGTGCCTCTGTTGCTCCAGGTGAATAGAGACCTGTTGTTGTGTCTTGGACAGCTTCTTGCAAGCTTTTAAGACCCCAGGCACTACTTAACCAACTAGGAGATAAAACAGAAGCACTAAGAACATTATTAGGCCAATTAACTGGGATGTACCATGAAACCATGACCCTAAACCTCCGAACCAAGGAACCAAATTTCATAACATGTTTGGTTGTATATAAGCAACCTCAGTAGCTACTTTTTTTTTTTTTTTCTGTTACTGTAAATGTATCTATCACACAACTTTGGCCAATTCAACTTTTTACAGGTGTACAACTTATTGACAGTATCTACAATAATGTGCTGTGCAACCCTAACTTTAATCAATGCAATTTTCCCATCACCGTTAACCTCCCCTTTTTCCCCTTTCATCTGCCCCTGGTAACTACTAATAAACTTGGTTCTCTATACATTTGTCTTTTCTTGTCTTTTTATGTAAATGAGATCATACAATATTTGTTCTTTTGCAACTGGCTTACTTGCTTGGCATAATGTCTTTAAGCACCATCAAGACATTCCCAGATAAACAAAAGTTGGAGGAATACATTACCACCTGCTTTGCAAGAATTACTAAAGTAAGTCCTTCAAATAAAAAGGAAAGGACACTAGACAGATCCTGGAAGCCACACATAGGAAAGAAAAATAAAAGAGAGATCTCTAATTACTTCGAGTAATATTCTATTGTATGTATGTACCACATTTTGTTTATCTATGCATTTGTTAATAGACATTTAGGTTGTTTCAACCTTTTGGCTATTTTGAATAGTGCTGCAATGAACACTGGTATACAAGTCTCTGTTTGCATCTTTCCTTTCAAGTCTTTTGGTTATATACCTAGGAGTGGAATTGCTAGGTCATATGGTAGCTCTATTTTTAGTTTTTTGAGGAACCACTACACTGTTTTCCACAATGGCTCTATCATTGTGCATTCCCACCAGCAATGGATAAGAGTTCCAATTTCCTCACATCCTCACCAACATTTGTTATTTTCTGGGGTTTTGTTTGTTTGTTTGTTTTATCTGACTCATCCTAGTAGGGCTGAAATGGTATCTCATTGTGGTTTTGATTTGCATTTCTCCGATGGATAATGATGCTGAGCACCTTTTCATGTCTTTGGTGGCCATCTGAATGTCCTCTTTGGTAAAATGTCTATTCAAGTCCTTTGCCTATTTTATGAATGGGTTTTTTGTCCTTTTGTTGTTTGTACTATATAGCTAAAGTAATCAAAACAGCCTAGTAGTGGTATAACAACAGAACACAGACAAATGGAAAACAATTGAGAGTCCAGAAACAAACCCATACATTTATGATCAACTGATTTTTGACAAGGGTGGTAAATTCATTTGATGGGAAAAGAAGAGTCTCTTCAACACATGGTGCTGGGCAAACTGGGTTCTTACATGCAGACAAATGAAACAGGACCCATGCCTCAAGCAATACATGAAAAACAAATTCAAAATGGATTAAAGACCTACATGTGGAAACTAAAACCATAAAATTCTTAGAAGAACAAGCAAGGGCAATGCTGTCAGGCCTAGTTTTCAACAATCGATTATCTAATGTAATAAAACAGCACAAACAGCAAAAAATAAATAAGACCTCATAAAAATTCAAAACTTTTGTTCATCAAAAGACTACCCAAAAAGTGAAATTATAAGCTACTGACTGGGAGAATATCTTCAGAAACAATATATCCTACATGAATCTAACAACCAAAATATATATAGAACAGAAACATTTTAAACCTTCATAATTACAAATATGCCAAAGAACCCCTATTTAACATATACGTAAGCCTTCTTCACATTATTCATCCTGCTGATCATATTATCATAAAAATTATAGCTAACATTTAGTGAGGTATTACTCTAAGCACACTGCATGAAGTAATTCATCCTGTCTCCAAACAACAATATTAGGTAGGTACTGTTATTATCTCTTTGTCATCAAGTAGATTCTGACTCATAATGACCCTGTAGGACAGAGTATATCTGCCCTATAGGGTTGCCAAGGAGTGGCTGGTGAATTCAGACTGCCAACCTTTTGGTTAGCAACCTGAGCTCTTAACCACTGTGCTCCAGGGAGCTCTGGTGTCAGAATCAACTTGATGGCAACAGATTTAGCTTTTTCTTGGTTTATTATCGATGATTTTACAGATGATAAACTGAGGTACTAAGATGATAAACACCTGCCAAAGGTGAGACATGTAACCAGTAGCATTGCTGGCCACAAAACTAGGATACCTGGTTCAAGAGTCCATATTCAGGGAAGAGGGCAAGATGGTGAAATAAGCAGTTGCATCCTTGTGTACCCCAAATAAAAAGTAACACAGCTAGTGATCCTAGAGTTCTAGACAGTAGTTAAAACACTAGAGAACCAGGTGAATGCCAAATCAGGAGAGAGATACAGCAAGGACCAGGGAAGGCGGAGATTCACTGACCACCTATACTCTACCTGTCAGCCCAGTTCAGTGTGGCCATTTGGGACAGTGAAAGATGGAACCCCTTAACAAAGAGCCCACAGTGGTAGTAACACTGATGACATAGACCAGGTCAGTCAGAGATATTGGGTAAAAAGCCTTGGAAAGAACTGGCAAAGAGGAAGGGTGTGTACTGGACTAGGCAGACTTGAGAGAGTGGCATATGAGCACAACATAGATTTGAAACCTGGGAAACCCAGGAAAGTGATGGCCAATTAAAGTGCAAATTGGATTGTGGGAATTCACGAGCAGAAGATAGAAAACACGCACATACCTGGAACAACAACAAAAAAACACTGCCATTGAGTCAATTTTGACTCATAGCAACCCTACAGCACAGGGAAGAACTGCCCCATCGAGTTTCCAAGGAGCGCCTGGTGGATTCGAAATGCTGATCTTTTGATTAACAGCCACAGCACTTAACCACTACACCGCCAGGGTTTCCCACAACTGGGCAGGGACATGGAAAAGGTGCAATGATGGGGGTGAGTGCTACTGTTACTGCGCGCAGTGGCTGGAGAACACTAGGAGCCGGGACCACAGGGCAGTCATGGGAACTGTCCATCAGCCAGGTAGCCGACAGGAATGAGCTGGCTCTCCCCCACGATCACCGGGAGGCAATGAATGAAGAAAATAAACTGCCAACCAAGAATTTTTTACTCAGCAAAGGTGTCCTTCAGAAATGACAGAGAAATCAAGACATTCCCAGATAAACAAAAGTTGTAGGAATACATTACCACACGCTTTGCAAGAATTACTAAAGTAAGTCCTTCAGATAAAAAGGAAAGGACACTAGACAGATCCTGGAAGCCACACATAGGAAGAAAAATAAGAGAGATCTCTAATAAAAGCAATGACATGAGCAAATAAAAGAGCTAACTGTATGGTATTTCCAGTGGGCAAATTTAGTAGTTCGGTTCTACAAGCATTGTAACATTAAATGTGTAAGAAATAAATAGAAATTTAACCTAACAGACGGAGGATGTATAATGACATAGTTGGTGTAACAAAAACAGAAATTGGGGGAAGGAGGAGAGAAATAGAAACAGAGTTTCAGTATATTAATGTTGTATGTTACTTGCTGTTGGTATCAAGCTAAAATAAGTTCCTGTAAATGTAAGTTGTTAAACGTTATTTCTGTGGTACCCACTAAGAAGATATTTTAAAAATACACAGAAAGAAAGAAGAAATCAAAAAGACTCAATATAAAAAAACAACTAAACACAAAAACACCCCAAAGTGTAGGAATTGTAGGACAAAGCAGATAGAAGGTACATAAAAAACAATTAGCAAACTAAAAGAAGTAGGTCCTTCGTTCTCAGTAATTACTTTAAATGTAAATGTTTTAAACTCTCCATTCAAAAGACAGAGAGTGGCAGAATGGATTTAAAAAAAAAAAAAGAACCATCCTTACATTTTCTACAAGAAGCATACCTTAGGCCCAAAGATACAGAAAGTCTGAAAGTTAAAGGATGGAAAAGAATAGTCTCTGTGATAGATCAGGGGTGGCCATACTGATATCAAATAAAATAGATTTCAAATCAAAATTTGTTATAAGAGATGAAGAACATTACATAAAAATAAAATGGCCAATTCATCAAGAAGACATAGTAATCATAAATATATATGAACCTAATATCAGTGCCCTAAAATATATGAAACGAATACTAACAAATCTGAATTAACAATTAGACAATAATAGTGGGACACTTCAATACACCACTTTCACTTTTGCACAGAACATCTAAAAAGAAGATCAGCAAAGACAAAGAGGACAACAGCATAAACCAGTAAGATACAATGCATATGTACAGAGCACTCTATCTATAATAAGGTTTGGGGTTAGAATGTTGAATATACCATGGACTGCCAAAAGAATGAACAAATCTGTCTTGGAAGCAGTACAACCAGAATACTCCTTAGAAGCAGGGATGGAGAAGCTACATCTCACATACTTTGAACACATTGTCAGGAGGGATCAGTCTCTGGAGGCGGACATCATGCTTGGTGAAGTGGAGGGTCAGCGAAAAAGAGGAAGACCTTCAATGAAATGGATTGACACAGTGGCTGTAACAATGGGCTCAAACATAATTACAATTATGAGGATGGTGCAGGATCAGGCAGTGTTTCATTCTGTGGTACATAGGATTGCTATGAGTCAGAATCAACTTGACTGCACCTAACAATAACAACACTCTATAATAAGAACAATACACATTATTCTACTGTGCACATGGGTCATCCTTAAAAACAGACCACATGCTAGGCCACGCAACATGTTTCAACAAATTTAAAAAGATTGATATTCTAGGGTCTTAAACGCTAGTGAGTGGCAATCTAAGATGCTTCAATCAGTCCCAGCCCACCTGCAGCAAAGGAGAATGAAAAGCACCAAAGACGCAAGGAAAATATTAGCCCAAGAGACAAAAGGGGCCACAAAAACCAGCGACTCCATCAGCCTGAGACCAGAAGAACTAGATGTTGCCCAGCTACGATTAATGACCACCCTGACAGGGAACACAACAGAGAGTACCTGACGGAGCAGTGGAAAAGTGGGGTGTGAACTCATTCACATAAAAAGACCCAACTTAATGGTCTGACTGAGACTGGAGGAACCCCAGAAGATATGGCCCCTGGATTCTCTGTTAACCCAGAACTAAAACCATTCCCCAAACTCAACTCTTAAGACAAAGAACAGACTGGACTATAGGACATAAAATGACACTTGTGAAGAGAGTGTGCATCTTAGTTCAAGTAGGTACACAAGACTAAATGAGCAGCTCCTGTCTGGAGGGGAGATGAGAAGGTAGAAAGGGATAGCAGCTGGTTAAACGGGCATGGGAAATCTGGGATGGAAAGGAGGAATCTGCAGTCACGTTACAGGGATAGCAACTAGGGTCACATAACAATGCATGCACAAATTTTTATATAAAAAACTAACTTGAGCTGTAAACTTTTACCCAAAGCACAATAAAAAAATAAATAAAAAGACAAATTATTCAATGTATCTTCTCCAACCACAAAGAAATATTATTAGAAATTAACAGCAGAAGGAAAATTAGGAGCCACACAATTAAATGGAAATTAAATAACCCACTAATAAACAACCAATAGGTCAAGGAAGAAATCAAGTGAAAAATAAAAAAAATACCTGGAGATATATGAAAATACCAAAACCTACAAAACACAGTTAAGGCTGTCCTCCGAGAGAAATTTACAGCAATAAATGCCTGCAGTAAAAAGAAGATCTCAAATAGCCTAACTTTACAACTAGAACTAGAAAAGAATTAGAAAAAGAAGAGCAAACTAAGTCTAAAGCTACAAGAAAGAAAGAAATAACAAATATACGAGTAGAAATAGAGAACAGAAAAGTAATACAATCAACAAAACCAGAAGTTGTTTCTTTGAAAAGCCAAAAAACTGACAGACTGTTATCTAGGTAGATGACGAAACAAAGGGAGAAGATGCAAATAACGAAAATAAGAAATGAAAGTGGAGATATTACAACTGATCCAATAGAAGTAAAAAGGATCATAACAGAATACTACAAACTGTAATTCAACAAACTTGATAACTTAGATAAAATGGCAAATTCCTAGAAGCACATAACCTACCTAAATTGACTCAAGAAGAAGTAGAAAAGTTCAACAGACCCATAACAAGTGAGGAGATTGAATCATAGTCAAAAATCCCAGACTGGATGGCTTCACTGGGGATTTCTACCAATCATTTAGAGAAGGCTTGACATCAATCCTGTTCAAACTCTTTAAAAAGTAGAGGAAGGAATACTCCCTAACTCTTTTTATGAAGCCAGCATTACCCTGATACCAAAACCAAAGACACAAGAAAACTACAGACCAATATGCCTCATAAATATAGATGCCAAAATTCTCAACAAACTACTTGCATACAGAATCCAATACCATATTAAAAGAATTAACCACCATAAGCATGTGGGATTTACTGCAGAAATGCAAGGATGGGTCAACATTAGAAAATCAATCAGTATAAATCAATCAGTGTAATACACCACATTAATACAACAAAGGAAAAGAACCATATGATCATCTCGATTGATGCAGAAAAAGCATTTGATAAAATTCAACATCCTTTCTTAATTAAAAAATCTCAACAAGATAGGAATAACGGGGACGTTCCTCAACATGATTAAGGGCATTTACGAAAACCCAACAGCTAACATTATACTTAATGGAGAAAGATTGAAAGCTTTTCCCTCAAAAATAAGACAAGGATGCCTGCTCTCACCACTCCATTTCAATACTGTATTATAAGTCCTAGACAGAGCAATAAGGTAAGAAAAAGAAATAAAAAGTATCCAAATTGGAAAGAAAGACATAAAACTATTTCTATATGCAGATGACACAATCCTGTATATGGAAAACCCCCCAAAACCGACTAAAAGCCTCTAGAGCTAATAGGGGAATTTAACAAACTTGCAGGATACAATGTCAAGACACAAAAATTTCTATACATCAGCAATGAGAAATCTGGACAGAAGATTAAGAAAACAATTCCATTAACAACAGCATCTAAGGCAATAAAGTATCTAGGAATAAATTTACCCAGGGAGGTGAAAGACTTATACAATGAAAATAATAAAATGCTGCTGAAAGAAACTAAAGAACACCTAAAGAGATGAAAACAAGTTCCTTGTTCATACATTGGAAGACTTAATATAGTCAAAATGTCAATACTACCCAAAGTAATCTACAGATTCAACACAATCTCGATCAAGATCCTAACAGCATTTTTTACAGAAACAGAAGAAAATCCTCAACTTTATATGGAAAGCAGAAGGCCCCAAATAGCCAAATAAATCTTGAAGAAAAAGGACAAAGTAGGAGGCTTCACACTTCCCAACTTCAAAACATATTAAACAGCTACAGTAATCAATACAGCCTATTAATAGTTTAATAAAAGACACACAGACCGAAGCAATAGAATTGAAAACTCAGAAATAAATCCAGACGTTTACGGTCAATTCAGTGGGGTACAAAAACCATCTCTTCAGCAAATGATGTAGGTAAACTGGATTTCACATGGAGAAAAAAGAAGATATATATACCTCACACTACACTAATTCAAAATGATCAAGGACCTAAACGTTAAATCCATAAACATAAAGTTCTTGGAAGAAAATATGTGGGTGAATCTATGGAACCTAAGTTATTTCAATGACAGGTTATCAAATGCAACAATGAATTCACGAGCAGCAGAAGACAAAATAAATAATTGAGACCTCAAACCTACACACTGGGAAAAAAAATTTGGGAATGAAATGATAAGGGTCTAATATGTAAAATATATAGAAAACCTCTAAAACTTAACAACAAAAAGATACATAACCATATCAAAAACTGGGCAAAGGACATGAATAGACATTTCACCTAAGAAGATATGCAAATGGCCAACAGGCACATGAAAAGATGCTCAAGGTCATTAGCTATCAGAGAAATGAAAGTCAAAACGAACATGAGATAGAATATCACTCCCACTAGCATGGCCAAGATATAAAAAGCAGAAAATAACGAGTGTTGGAGCAGATATGGATAAACTGGAACCCTAATCCATTGCTGGTAAGAATGCAAAATGGTACAGCCATTGTGGAAACAGTCTGGTGGCTCCTCAAAAAACTAGAGGTAAAGTTGCCATATGACAGCAATTCCACTCCTAGGTATCTAATAGAAGTGACACGACCAGACATATATACACCTATGTTCATCACAGCACTATTCACAACAGCAAAAAGATGAAAACAACCTACGAGTCTATCAACAGATGAACAGAGAGGTAAAATGTGGTACATACATACAATGGAATAATACTCATTGATAAAGAGAAATGAGTTCCCAAAACATCTTGGACAGGGTTAAACCTGGAGGACATTACATTGAGCATAATGTCAATCACAGAAAAACAAGTACTATATGTTTTCACTTTTATGAAATAACACAAACAAGTACAAATACAGAAACTAATGTTCATTAGTAGCTGCCAGGGACAAAGGGAAGAGGAGGGGGATTTGCTCTCTAGATAGCAGACACTTTTGGAGATGGGAAAGGTAACACCGAATGAGGGTGAAGTATACACAGCTTGATGAAGGTAGACGATGTCACCAAAAACTACACAAGAAAAAAGGACCTGTGGGTAACTGCCATGGCATATATTAATTCTGAAACAACAGAAAAAACAACCAAAAAAAATATGTGCAGGTACAGATATATGTATGCAAGGCATATATGTGTGCATATTATACATATACACAGGTATATGTATATGCATCTATGTGACTATATGCACATATAGTCATATATATATAATAAAGAACACAGGAGACACAGTGACAGATACTTCTTAGACATAACCAAACACCTTACAGGACTAGAGTTTTGGGTTTTAAGGATTAGAATATGGGACATCTTGGCCAATTGGTATGTTGTGCTACATCCTAGTTTAGAGAGTAATATCTGCATATCAAAAGACTGCAAGCCGTCATCTAAGACAACTAATGGTCTCTACTTAGCTGGGGCAAAAGAGAAAGAAGGAAACCAAAAACTCAAAGAAGGAACTAGTCTACAAGACAGTCTACACAAACCACAGCCTCATCTACCCTGAGACCAGAAGACCTAGATGGTGCCTGGCTACCACTACAAACCATTCTAATCAGGGCCACAACAGATGGACCTTGATAGAATGGGAGAAAAATGTGGAACAGAACCTCAAATTTCTTTTAAAAAAACACTGACCTACAGGACTGGTTGAGACTGGAGAACTCCGCAAGACTACTGCCTTGAGATAGTCTTCAAATCTTAGACCAAAACTAACACCTGAGGTTAAAAAAGTCTTTATCAAAATAATAAAAAGACAACATACAAGCTAGGAAAAAATCTTTAGGAATGTTTTATGTGATAAGGGTCTAATATCTAAAATACACATTAAACTTCTACGACTTGACAACAAAAAGACAAATAACCCAATCAAAAAAAAAAAATGGGCAAAGGACATGAACAGGCACTTCACCAAAGAGGACATTCAAAGGGCCACCAAACACATGAAAAGAAGCTCATTAGAGAGATGCAAATGAAAAGTATAATGAGATACCATCTCATCCCTACTAAAATGGCAATGATAAAAAAACAAAATAACAAATGTTGATGAGGATGTGGAGAGATCAGAACCCTTATCTATTGCTGGTGAGAAAGTAAAATGGTACAACTGTTGTGAAAACAATGTGGTGATTGCTCAAAAAACAAAAAAGATGATCCAGCAATTCCACTCTTAGGTATGTACCCTAGGGACCTAAAGTAGGGGCACAAACAGACACACGCACACACATGTTCATTGCAGCATTACTGACAATAGCAAAAAGGTGAAAACAACCCAAGTCCCCATCAACAGAGGAACGGATAAAAAATGGATGTACATACATTCAATGGAATACTACTCAGCCAGAAAGAGAAATGAAGTCCTCATATATGCCACAACATGGATAGAGCTTGAAGACGTTATGCTGGGTGAAGTAAGTCAATAACAAAAGGGCAAATACTGTATGACCTCATTTAAATGAAACGACAAGAATAAATTAATACATAGAGACCAACGGGTATTAGTGGCTATCTGAAGAGGAAGGGCGGAGGGAGAGAAGGAATTATTTATTCTCTGGGAACTGGTAGTTTTGTTTATAGTGATGGAAACGTTGGCATCAACTAAGGGTAATAGCTCCACAACTTTATTAGTGTAACTGATATCACACTAAATTCTATACCAGAAAAAGGGTGAAATGGCAAATACTGTAACATATAATTTTACAACAATAACAGCAACCAAAAATAAATAAATGAAGAGGCTAAAGTTGCTGACACTACTTAAATACATCGAAACACCTCATGGGCAGAGTTCCTAGGGCTGTCCAGTCAATCGGCGTGATACTGTTTTCAGAAGTACTGTTCTACACCCTAGGTCGGTGAGTAGCAACCTGGGGTCTTAAACACTTTTCAGCAGCCATCCAAGGTACAACAACGGGCCTCTACTCACCTGGAGCAGCAGAGGAAGAAGGAGACCCAGGAAGTGGAGAAGGAATTGGACTGCAGGTCTAATTGCCTCCCTGAACTACCCATCTCCTTAGCTGTGAGACCAGAAGAACTGGATGGTGTCCAGCTATCATTACCATACTTTCTAATCAATGAATCAATAGATGAATTCTGATTAAAATGGAAAAAAAGGTATGGAGTAAATTTCAAATTCTTACATAATCCAGATTTACACAATCTATTTTTTATTGAGACAGAGGAACCCCTGAATCTACTGCTCTGAAGAAAATCTCTAAACCATAAATGGAAATTATCCCATGAAGTTATCCTTAAGAGCTAAATTAGCAAAGAATGTCCAACTTGACCACTGCGTTATTTTAAAAATTATCTATATATCAAATTGTCAACAGTACCTCTAAAACACAGATGAGAAGTTCAGTGGGTAGCGAGTTTCACCAGTGGTGGTTAAACAATATGGGAAGAGATAGTGATAGCGAGAAAGCTGATACAACATGAAAAATGGAACAAATGTTATCCAATTGTACATATAGAACCTAAAGAATGGGTGTGTGTTTTCACCAAAATTAAAAAAAAAAAAAAAAAGCCCATACTCTCAGCCTTGATGACACACACCTACCACAACTTAAAGAGGGACTACTTAAAATGATACAATCTAATAGAAGAAAAAGTCAAAAGACTTTACTCTTTGCACAACTATTTAGATACATACTTGCTAAATGTTGATGTTTCCATGATATGACTTAACAGATAAAAAAAAAAAAAAAAAAGGACAAAACACAATCTGACAGCAACATCTGGTTAAAGTCAAACCCCAGAATTTTCACAAATAAACTGCAGTATTAAAAAAAAAGAAAAGAAAAAAAAATTTTTTTTTTTTTTTAATTATAAGATGAAAGGTAAAAGGCATAAAAATGAGAGCATCTATACCAGGGCGGAAGAGTTCTCTACACACATGAGTAACAGGAGTCCTTGGCTATTATTTCCAGCGTGGTTTAAGGCATTAGAAGCTCTATTCCAACTCCTATCAACTCCTTTCAATGCACTCACTTGACAGAGCCCTACGCTCTGCCTGCTCCACATCTGTAGTCCCAGGGTTGAACGTGGCTAGAGAGAAGCACAACCACACTGATGTTCAATCCTGAGCTAAATTCAAGACTGCTAATAAGTCAAAATTAACTCCAAGGCACCCAAACAACACCAACAATCAGCTGCTAACTGAAAGGTCAGTGATTCAAACCCACCAGATGCTCCCCAGTAGAAATGACTTGGCGATTTGCTCCCATAAAGATTACAGCCTAGGAAACCTTGTGGGCCAGTTCCATTCTGTCCTATAGGGTGACTATAAGTTGGAACAACAATCTCAAGAGGGCCTGGCACTGCTAGCCAATCTCAGTATATTCTCCCAGAGCATTCACTATCTCACTGTGTGACTATTTCATACGCTCTCTCTTCTCAAACTTCCAATGCCTCCCTCCCTCATCCCCATGCTCAGACGACAAATGCACTTCCTATTTCACAGAGAATATAGAAACAATCACAAAAAAACTTCCCCTACCACATACCCACCTATCTGCATCTGCTCTCCTCACCCACCTGTTACATGGGACATTGTGCATGCTCCTGACCCAGGCTCCCCCCTCTGGCTATGTACTCCTTTCTGCCAGTCAAAGGCTCTATCAACCATCTACTCTCCTGTTCCTTTAGGACCTTCCCAACAGCAAATAAACATGCTCAATTTCTCCCCACTTAAAAAAGCAAATCTCAACCCCCTCATTCCTTCCAACTAACACCCTATTTCTCTGATGTCCTTAGGGAAAACTCTTTCAAAGAGTTTCTATACTTGCTGTCTTCAATTTCTCTCCTTCCCTTCTCTTAGAACCTACAGCAATCTGGCTTTGCCCAATCACCCACTGAAACTGCTCCTCTCCACATAGCCCTCACCACCTCAGTGACAACCCAGCAGTCAACTCTAAGTCCTCATTATATTTTCCTCCGCAGCATGTGAAACATTTGATCGCCCTTGTTCCTCTTCAAAAACACTTCTTTATTTGGCTTTCAGGGCACCACATTCCCCTAGCTTTCTTCCTCTTTCAGTAGCCTCTTCCTCATCGCCTCAACCTTTGCAGATGAAGTGCCTGGGCTCAGGCCCTGGGAGACTCTCCTATCTGCACCTGATGCCCTGTAAACACATTGAGCTCCTGCTTCAAAAACCCACTGTGCACTATGGCCTACCCTTTACACCTGCAGCATGAGGGCTTTCCTGTGAAGTCCACACGCAAATTCCACTGAGATACACAGCAGGCATGACAAACCCAATATGCTCAAAAGTCTCCAGATCTTCCTACCAAAATAAACAAAAACAAAAATGTCACCTGATGTCTGCCACTCCCTTACCCCCATCTCAGGAAATGGCAGCTCCATTCTTCCAGCTGCTCAGCATGTCACTGTTTTTGTTTCTAGGGCTGCCATAACAAAGTACCACAAAGAAGGCAGCTAATAAGAACAGAAATTCATTGTCTCACAGGTCTGGAGGCCAAGAATCCAAGATCAGAGTGTCAGCCACATTGGTTTCTTCAGAGGCTTTGAGGGAGAATCTGTTCCATGTCTCTCTCCTAGCTTCTGGTGATGGCTGGCGATCCTTGGCGTTCCTTGGCTTGTAGATGCATCACTCTAATCTCTGCCTCCATCTTCACGTGGCTGTCCTCCCTCTGTCTCCCTGTCTCTTCTCTTCTTTTTTAGGACAGCACTGACACCGGATTAGGAACTACCCTACTCACGCATGACCCCACGTTGCTGATAACATCTACAAAGACCCTATTTCCAAACAAGGTCACATTCACAAGTACAAGGGTAAGGACTTCAACATATTTTCTTCTGGGACACCATATAATCCATAACAGTCACCTTTTGAGGGGGGTTTCCTTGAGACTTCTGTTTAAAATTGAAATGCCCTCCCCTACCTCTGGACCATTCTCTGTCCTCCTTCTCTGCCTTTTCTCCATAACGTTTTCCTCCTTCTGACGTTACTTCTGTTTTACTTACTGGCTTATTGTCACCCTTCCCCTCCACACAGGCAGGGGCTTCAGTCACTTTTCTTTACTGCTGTCTCTCCAGGTTGTGAAGCATTGCTCGGTGCATTGTCAGCCCTCAACAGGACATCACTTTCTCTAACTGAATGGCATCAATTTCATCAACGAGATATACAAATCTCTTTAATCAGCTTCCCTTTGCATCCTCCTAAGACACTATTACAAACCATCACCTTTGCTTCGGAAGCCCCAACTTCTTCACTCTGGATCTTAGGTCTTATTTTACAAAAAGAAAAATGGTGATCAGGCATGAACTGACTCAGTTTGCTGTCCCCAACCCCACTCCCCCAGTGCCATAATACTCTTCTACTCTTCTCCCCACTCTTATGCTCAGGATAGGTCTCTCTTTCCAGTGCCCCTAACTTTACAGGGCACTGACAGAGCAATTATTTCCAACCTCTCTTTCTCTCCACTGGCTCCTCTCCATTATTCTCTAAGCATGCCTCTCCTTTTCTCCTAAACCTTTTTAAGCCCTGGATCTCTTTAAGCTACTACCAGCTACTTTCTCCTCTCTCTCTTCCTACCTTCTAAACCAGGTATCTTAGAAGATTGAGCTACAGAACTGTCTCCCATCCCTCATGTCTCATGCACTCTTTGGCCCATTACAACAGGCCTTCTCCCCTGTATTCCACTAAAATTTAACAAAGGCTTTCTAAATGCCAAATCCATTGGGCTTTTCTCAGCCCTCATTGTGTATTATGATATAATACATAGATTCCAAAACCTGTGCTCTTCATTATCACGCTTACTCTTTCTACTGAAACTTCCTTTTTTCTTGAAACTCTCTACTACTTTTGCTGCTGTGGCACTGCTTCTAGGGGTTTTTCTCCTAACTTCCCATCAGATTTTTGTTTTGTTTTAATTAAAAACAGAGTCCTTGTATTAAACAGGATTGAGCACTTTGTCCTACATAATAAATTCCAGGCTCATTTTCATGTCCTGCTTGGCCCTCTAGGATGCAGCCTCTGACTGGCACTCCAGTCTTGTCATCCACCACTTCCTCCCTCAAACCTGACCCTCTCCTAACATGGATGTTCCTGTGCTTCTCCACATGCACACTGACCTTTTTCCTGTCCGTGACTCTTTGCTCTCTCTCATATTTCCTTGCATTTGTAAATGGTGCCATGCCCAATCTGTCATCATACGCATAAAACCAATCTGAAATGGTCTATATTTATTTCTATTTCCTCTTTGGGCTATAAGTTACTAGAGAACAACAGCTGTAATTTATTTGTCTCTATAATCTAATACAGCTCCTGGAACACGGATGTTCGATAAAATATAATAAACCAACAACAAACCCTCATTAAGAAAAGCAGTCATGTAAGCTTGTTATGAATGAAATAGTGAACGCTCAACTTGAATGAACAATTCCATAAATCATTTCCAGAAGTTAGGCCTTTGTTAATTGCTTATTGGAATTACAATTTTATTCTGCCAATTTTTCCCCAAAGAAAAAAGTAATTTAATAATAACATTTTAGATATCTGGGTTTTAAAGAAAAGAGAAAAAATGGGGGAAAAAATTTATAAAGGCGTAATTTAACCTTATAGGTTTCTTCTTCTTTGCTGAATCTTCCGGAGTCCTAGGAAACTTATTTGTCTGTTTCTGGGGTGTATACAAAACGGTCTCTGTAGATTTTATCCAGGGCTCTACCAGTCTCTCCATAATCTGTCTTTCATCTGATCCAAAATCCACAGGGTATTTGCGAGGGGATTCTGAATCAATGAGCAAGACATTGTCTGAGTCATCTTCTTTTCCGCTATCTGATGAATACTCCAAAATTTCCATACAGTTTGTCTGAAAAATCAAGAGAGATGAAAAATTTGGAGAATTTTTTACTCAAGTACGTATCTCCATGTTCCTATTATTCTATTTTCTTATGATTATAGTCACTGTTACAACATTTTGCATACAGTACCTGTAGCTTTATATTTTGACACAAAATCCAAGATTCAACATTCAAAACTATGCATCTGAAGAAAAGGATAAATTGATACTAAGCTGAACATTATCTAATAGAACTCACCAAAATCAGTACGGATATTTCAATCTTCCTTCAGTAAACTAAAAGGCATGTGCCCCACAGAGAGCAGTCTCCAAAACTAAATAACATTAACCTGAAAGGCTGATGATATTCACTGTAATCTCATACCCATTGGAAAAAAATGTATTTCTTAGACTCTGAAGTTGAAAAATTTAAATGTTAACTGTTAAATACTACTATTTGTTATAAACCATATAATGCCTCTTCAGGTATAAACCACTTAATTTACCAAAGGAATATTCATGGATAAAGATGAAAATTTGATTTTTCCAGCACAACTTCAATATATGTTTTCCAGAGACATGTTTGAAATTGTTAGTATCAACAGGAACGCTCTCTTTTTCCTAACATTTCCTAAAATGTTTCTCTTTTCTCACACTCAAATTAAGAATTTTTTGAAAACTGTACAGTGTCACATCTTTCTCCTACAGAGTGGTTGGTGGGTTTGAACCACCAAGCTTTTGGTTAGCATTTGAGCACTTAACCACCAGGACTCCTTGTATTATAAAATAGGAATTCACAATACCTGGTCAATTCTGGACAGACGAATCAAAACCTACTTCTCTAAGATTTTCTGCCTTTGGCTAGATATACACTAAAACTTTTAAGGGTGAAAACTATGATTTATGGCAAAATAATAACAATAAATAGGTATTTTTTATTTCCCTATTACTGTTTTGCAGGTCAGTCCCATGTTGTTCTAATGTCAGCAAAAATTTATCCTTCAATGTTCTAATTTTCCAGTGTATTCATAGCTTTATCTAATTTAGTACATAAAGTGTAAATTTACTAAATAAAAATTGCACATTTAAATGAATGTGTCTATTGTATCCAGTCAATTCATAAGGTATACCTGATCTCTTTTGTGGGTATGTGTTTGCAGTGGGCCCATTCTCTTGGTCCACCTGAATGGAAGCCTCATCCTCCAGAACTGAGGTGGGGCCAACTCTACTTGAAATCTAGGTGACAATGTCTCTGCCTTTTGAGACCTTGTGGGTGGTGGCTCCCACCTTTGAAACCTAGGAGGCAGTGGTTCCACTCTTTGAAACCTGGCCCCCAGGCTCCTTCCTAATCTTGCTGATATCTGACTTATTCCTAGAATGATGCTTTCTTTCCTTGGAGGACAAAAGATGTTTGCAACCATATGGCTCCATTAATCAATTCCTGCTTGCAGAATGCCAGGCAGACACCTTTCCTTCATTTCTCCCTGTTTCTGTCCCAGTCTAAGCAAACAGGATATCTTCTGAGATGGCTGATTAGATTTATCAGTCACATGCTTAACCTCTTTAGCAAAAAATTGAGTAGCCACGCCCTTGGTGAAAGTTCCAGGACATGTTTTCTTAGTTTGTATGACAGAATTTTGCCAATCTTTAAGTTCTGGTTTCATTTAGCACAGTTTATCTCTAAATCTATCTCTTTGGTCCTGCATTTCACTATAAGCAACAAGGAGAAAGTATGTTACATCTTCAAAATTTTGCCTAGATATCTCTTCGACCAAATATCCAAATACATTACTTACAATTCTACCTTCCACAAAAGAGCTGAACATAATTCAGACAAGTTCTATGCCACTTTATTAAAAGGATCACCCTTCCTTCAGTCTCCAATAACATGTTTATCATTTCCTTTTACAGCCTTAGCAGAACATTTAATTTCTATATTTCTAGGAGAATTCTGTTCACAGCAATAGAGGCTTTCCCCACAGCTCTCAATTCTTTCTGAGCCATCATCACTATCATCCTTGATGTCCATAAGTCTACCAATAGTCTATTCAAGGCAATCTAGGCTCTTACTATCAAAACCCCCCAAAAAAACCAAACCCACTGCCGTCAAGTCGATTCCGACTCACAGGGACCCTACAGAACACAGCAGAACTGACCTATAGGATTTCCAAGGAGTGCCTGGTGGATTCAAACTGCCAATCTTTTGGTTAGCAGCCAAACTCTTAACCACTACATCACCAGGGTTTCCTCTTATTATCAAGCACATCAAAATTCCTCTACCCTCTGCCAATCACCCAGTTGTAAAGCCACTTCTAACATTTTCAGTTATTTGTCAGAGCAGAAGCCCACTTCCCAATACCAAATTCTGTCTTAGTTTCCTAGCTGCTGCTTTAACAGAAATACCACAAGTGGGTAGCTTTAAAGAACAGAAATTTTATTTTTTCACAGCTCTTGAGGCTAAAGTCCAAACCAAGGTCTTAACTGTTGTTGATTCCTTGTGTGTTGGTAGGCCTGGATATTCTTTGGTTCCTCGGTGATCCTCACATGCATCTGTCTTCATACACATGTGCATACCTGTGTCTAATCAGCCCTTTTTTTTTAAAAAAAAAATAACTCATCGGTGATTAGATTTAGAACTCACCCTACTTGGGTATAATCTAATTAACATTTTAAAAACCCTATTTCCAAACAGGATCACATGCACAGGTATAGGATTCCAACATATATTTTGAGGGGACAAAATTTAAACCATAACCACCAACAAAATTGGCAAACTGACAAAAAAAAAAAGCAAGAGAAGATGCAAATAACTCAAATCATGAATGATAGTGGAGACATCACAAATTCACCTAGAGAAAAAAAAGGATCATAAGACAATACTACAAACAATAGTGTGTCGACAAATTAGATAACCCATATGAGATGGACAAATTCATGGAAGCACATGCACTACCTAAATTGTCTGAAGAAGAAATATAAGATCTAAACAAACCAATATCAAGTGAAGAGATTAAATCAGTAATCAAAAACCATCAACAACAACAAGTATGCTGAAAACAAAATTTTTAGAAAACAATTCAATTTACAAGAGCATCTAAAAGAATAAAATACCTAGAAAAATTTAACCCAGAGAGGTAGGAGATGTGCACACTGAAAACTATAAAACATTGCTAAAGAAATTAAAGAAGACTTAAATAAATGGAAAGACATACTATGTTCATGGATTGGAAAACTCTGACATTGTTAAAATGTCAAAATGACCCACAGCTATGCAGAGATTTTTTTTTTTTTTTGCAGAGATTGAACACAACTACTATCAAAATTCTAACAGCCTTTCCAGTAGAAAAGATAAATTCATATGGAATTGCAAGGGGCTCCAAAAGCCAAAATAATATTCAAAAAAAGAACAAAGTAAAAGAACTCATACTTCCTGATTTTAAAATATACTATAAAGCTACAATAATCAAAACATTGTGTACTGGTACAATGATAGATATAAAGACAAAGGAAATAGAATTAAGAGTCCAAAAATAAGCCCATATATATCTGAGGTCAATTGATTTTTGACAACTGCCAAGTCCATTCAATGGATAAAGAATAGTCTCTTCAACAAATGGTGCTGGGACAACTGGATCTCCACATGCAAAAGAACAAAGTTGGAGCCATACCGCACACCATCTATGAAACTTAACTCAAAATTAACCTAACTATAAGAACTAAAACCATAAAAGTAGGAGAGGAAAACACATGGATAAGCTTCGGGACTTAGTTTTTTGACACTAGATTTGTAGATATAACACCAATAGCGTGAGCAACAAAAGACAAAATTGACAGACTGGATTTCATCAAAACGAAAACTTTTGTGCATCGAAAGACTTCATCAAGAAAGTGTAGATGCAATCTATAGAAAGGGAGAAAATATTTGAGATTCTTATATCTGAAAAGTGTTTTATATCCAAAATATATTTAAAAAAAAAAACAAAACTATTGCCATTGAGTCAATTCTGACTCATAGTGACCCTACAGTACACAGTAGAACTGCTCCACAGAGTTTTCAAGGATTGCCTGGCAGACCTGAACAGCCAACCTTCTGGTTAGCAGTCCCAGCACTTAACCACTACCCCACCAGGGTTTCCAAACTCAACCAAAAAAAGGCAAACAACCTAATTAAAAAATGAGCAAAAGTCTTGAACAGACATTTCTCCCAAGAAGATATACTAATGCCAATAAGAACATGAAAAGATGCTTAATGTCATCAGTCATTAGGAAAACGCAAATCCAAACCACAAAGAGGTACCACTTCGTACCCACTTGTTGTTGTTGTTTGGTGCCATAGAGTTGGTTCCAACTCATAGCAACCCTACAGGAGAGAGGAGAACTGCCCCATAGATTTTCCAAGGAGTGGCTGGTGGGTTTGAACTGCTGACCTTTTGGTTAGCCGCTGAGCTCTTAACCACTATGCCAAAATAACAACTATTGGCAAGGACCTAGAGAAATTGGAACCCTCATCCATTGCTGTGGCAATGTAAAATGGTGTAGCCAATTTGGAAAACAGTTTAGTGGTTCCTCAAAATATTCAATTACCATATAATTCATCAATTCCTCTCCTAATTATATGCCCAAAAGACTTGAAAGCAGGACACAAACAGATGCTTGTACAACAATGTTCACTGCAGCATTATTCACAACAGTCTAAAGGTGAAAACTACTCAAGTGTCGACCAACAGATGAATAGATAAACAATATGTATATCCACACAATGGACTATTACTCAATCATTAAGAGAAATGAAGTTCTGATACATGCTACAACATGAATGAAACTTTAAAACATTATGCTGAGTCAAATAAATGATATATAAAAGAACAAATATTATATGATCCTACTTATATGGAATACCTAGAATAGGCGAATGCATAGAGACAAAAGTCTACTAGTGGTTACCAAGGGCTAGGGGGAGACAGAAATAGGGAGTTATTGCTCAAGGAGTTCTAAATTTCTTTGAAGTGATACAAAAATTTTGAAAATGGATAATGGTGATAGTCTGGCAACATGATGAAAGTAGTTAATGTCACTGAATTATACACGTAACAGTTAAAATGACCAATATTTTGTTATAAATGTTTTTTTATTTTGGTCAAGCTAAGGCTTGTAGTTATTAGCTGTTATAGTGTTACTGAACTTCGAGAAGACCACTAATAACTACAAACCTCAGCTTGAAAAAAATAAACATCTTTTTCTTTTTTAATGCCAAGTACAATCATGCCATTAAATTTAAAGGATTTCCCTCATGCTTTTTTTTTTTTAAAGAAAATAAGGAAATTTCTATTTAACAACAACAACAACAAAAAAAAAAGTGAAGGACAACTATTTCTACCAGATAATAAACTCTACTGTAAAGCCATAGTTAAGGCCTGGAAGTGTAGTGGTTAAGAATTCGGCTGCTAACTAAAAGGCTGGCAGTTCAAATCTACCAGCTACTCCTTGGAAACCCTATGGGGCAGTTTTACTCTGTGCTACAGGGTTTATAGGGTTGTTATGAGTTGGAATCGACGTGACAGCAACAGGTTCGGTTTTGGTAAAGCCATAGTAATTAAAGGTTTATTACCACACAGGAATAGATGAATTAACAGAATGGAAATGAGATTTCAGAAATGGACTAAACACAAATGAGAGTGTATACATAAAAAGTCATAAAAACAAGAGCCCAAATCAGTGAGGAAAAAATCTACTTGGGGACAACTGGCTACCTATCTGAAAAGAAAAAAAAAAAAAGCTGAATCTCTCTCACCATTGACAGCAAAAAAAATTCCCAAATGATCAAAACATTAAAATATTTTTACAAAGGCCTAAAAAACAATAGGGATGTATTTTAAAAATAGTCATAAAACATAAAAAGTCCTTTCTGGTATGGCACAAAAGTTCTCAAAAGAAATGATTAAAGTTTTATTTAAGGTGATGAAAAAATTGCCAACAAAT
This sequence comes from Loxodonta africana, assembly GCF_030014295.1. Lineage (NCBI taxonomy): Eukaryota > Metazoa > Chordata > Mammalia > Proboscidea > Elephantidae > Loxodonta > Loxodonta africana. The sequence goes on from NC_087355.1 coordinate 5,108,942, forward strand.
ATTGGTGATGACTGCACAACATCGATACTCCACATTTTTATGCAAATAATGCGTACCTTCTATGTCTGTTTGCTTTCCATGCAAATGATGGATTTATTTTAAATCTACTAAAAAATCACTGAATCAGTCTGGCTAAAGCTAAAACTCCGTAAGTCTACAAAATGAAAAGCTTTGATATTTTTCTTAAAGAAGAAAAATTCCAACTAGACTACTGCCAAATTTTAAGCCTGAAAATCTCAAATGTTTGGAATGTATTTCCCAATAAAACTACCAAAACTCAGATTAACTACTAATACGTACCAACCATAAGCCCAATTTTTCCACATTATAGGATAAATTCATGACGTTTTCACTGGCTAATGCTTTTCAGGAGTAGACTGCCAAGTCCTTCTTTCTAGTCTATCTTAGTCTGGAAGCTCAGCTGAAACCTGTCCTCCATGGGTGACCCTGCTGGTATCTGAATACCAGTGGCATAGCTTCCAGCATCACAGCAACACACAAGCCCCCACAGTACAACAAACTGACATATACATCAATAGCCATGGAAGCAGCAGTCAAGAAATCAAAAGATGCATTGCACTGGGTAAATCTGCTGCAAAGGACCTCTTTAAAGTGTTGAAGAGCAAAGATGTCACCTTGAAGACTAAGGTGTGGCTGACCTAAGCCATGGTATTTTCAATCGCATCATATGCATGTGAAAGCTGGACAATGAATAAGGAAGACAGAAGAAGAATTGACACCTTTGAGTTGTGGTGCTGGAGAAGAATACTGAATATACCATGGACTGCCAAAAGAACGATCAAATCTGTCTTGGAAGAAGTACAACCAGAATGCTCCTTAAAAGCAAGGATGGCGAGACTGTCTTACATACTTTGGACATGTTCTCAGGAGGGATCAGTCCCCAGAGAAGGACATCATGCTTGGCAGAGTACAGGATCAGCAGAAAAGAAGACCCTCAGTGAGGTGGACTGACACAGTGGCTGCAACAATGAGCTCAAGCATAACAACGATTGTAAGGATGGCTCAGGACTGGGCAGTGTTTCGTTCTGTTGTGCATAGGGTAGCTATGAGTTGGAACCGACTTGACGGCACCTAACAACATAGGATAAAACTTTTCTTGGATAAGAAATTTTGTGAGCACTCTAAGTAAGTTATACAATGATAGTCTCTGTTTCTTTTCAAATAAAAATCAGCAGCTTAGAAGATTAATCTTTGACATTTTTAACAAAGGTGATTTTAAAAAATCAGGCTTTTCAGTTAAGAAATGGTTGACATCTTCATTATTCATCTTTAAGAGTAGCACTGGGTAAACTAACTCCCATTGAACTGGGATTTTTATGAAAGTTCTCTAATACCATCAGGAATACATTCCATAGCAGTGCTCTAAATATTTTCACTTTACATCCATTTTCCACAATTAAATAACAGCTCGATAATTAAGGAATAAATTCTTGAAGACAGTACCTAAACTCTGCTTAGAATTTTAGACACTGTATTAATTCTTTCAAATCACCATATCATCACTTGGCAAATTATCATACCTTGCACAAATTGGTTTGCTCTTGACACTTATTCAGTTAGAAGAAAATTTAAATTCATTACCAAAAACATATAAAAAAAAATGTTCTAAGCAGTATGGAAAATACAGAGGTGAACAATATATTTTCATGTTGACATAGAAAAAGAACATGCACTTGAGTCAGAGACTTGGTTTTAAATTCTAGTTCCAATATCTACTAAAGGTGTAACCTCTCTGAGCCTCGATGTCCCCAACTATAAAAGGGAAATTTCACCAATTTCACAAAGTCACCATGAGGATTAAATGAGAGTATAAACAGCACTATAACGTTCCTAAGGACAGGGATGGTAGCTTGTCTTACTTAGCCCTAATGCCCAGCACTGGCTATGCAAATAACAAGCCTTTCTATCCTAAATCACTCATCAAACATTTATTGCACGCTTACTCTACACTAGGCAATGTTCCAGGCTGAGGACAAAGATAAGTAAGACATTTTTCTTGACCTCAAGGAACTTACAACATAGAAGGAACAGAAAAGCAAATAAATCAGTGAAATAAAGACTTACAGATGCTACAACAGATACAGGGCATGGGAGACCTCACAAAGGAAGGAGGGTTCAAGTTTATCAGCAAGGACGGTTGATGATAAAGTCTTCCTTGAAGAGGTCACTTCTGGCCTTGAAAATGAACAGGTATTTCATAGGTTGGAGGGTGGGGAAGAGGACAGCATTCTAAGCAAAGACAACAGCGTGAGTACAGACATGGAGGAATGAATAGCTGGCCATGTTTGGGGAGCCAGGATACGGTCAATAATGTGGAGGCAGAGGACAAAATGACAATGACCACTAACGAAGTTATGCTAGAAAGGCGATTTACCATAACCCAGGAAGTTCCAAGCAGAGGATTTCTAACTCACCAAATAGAAAGCATCCATCTACTTATGAATTTCCCCTCTCTTTGGCAAGCACATAAAAAAAAAAAAAAAAAAAAAAGTTTGGCATTCTAGGTCCTCCATGACTCCTGTTGCTGTTGCTGTTGTTAGGTACCATCGAATTGGTTCCAACTCATAGCAACCCTATGTACAACAGAAAAAAACGCTGCCCAATCCTGCGCCATCCTCACAATCGTGGTTATGCTTAAGCTCACTGTTGCAGCCGCTGTGTCAACCCATCTCATTAAGGGTCTTTCTCTTTTTCGCTGACCCTCTACTTTACCAAGCATGATGTCCATCTCTAGAGACTGATCCCTCCTGCTTCTAAGGAGCATCTGTGACTCTTAATTCTCCAATTTCATTTTCCTGGTGTTCCTCCATTAAAAAAGACTAACTCAGTTTTACGAAATTACTGTAAAGTTCCCCCCCAAAGCTGTTTTTATTGTGCTTGTTGTTGTTTTCATATTTTCACACATTTTAACTGGAATGCCTTTGCTCCCTCCTACCTTTACTCCTTCCTCCTTCGTATCAATGTTGAAGACTTTGTTCAAGCATCCTTCATCTCTAAAGCCTTTCTCCCCACCCCCAACATTCTGTTAATGAGAGAATTCTACAGTAAGCACACCTATACCCACTATCTACATTCTACCACTAACCTTTTACTATACTTGTTTTAACATATATCTATTATGGAGTCTTTCTTAATTTACAGAGTACTAATCATGCCCTTCTGTATATGTGCATTTATATGTACAATAATTATTTGTATACATGTCTGTCTCTCCTTTGAGACTATGAGCTACCTGAAAGCCTGACTTGTTTTTGTGCGTCTAGCTCCAAGAAACTTACTGTGAGAGAGAAGATAAAAAAAAAATCATGAATAAATAACACTAAAAACATCTCTTTATAGCTTCTCTAAATAACAAAGGAGAAAAACTACCCAACTAGACCCAGCTGTTCTATTTAAATAGAAACAAAGGGGAAATTAATTTTTCACCACTTCTGAAGTTGATAGAGAAAAAAAAGTAAAGACGTTCCTTCTGTCTTCTGAGGAGAGCAAACAGATTTCTTTCTACATTAGATGTCACATAACGAGAAAGGCCCTACAAAAGACCATGACCAAATTTATTTATACTACTCACTTAACCCACCACGTGTCTGTCAGTTTGTCATACTGTGGGAGATTGCATGTTGCTGTAATGCCGGAAGCTATGCCACCAGTATTCAGACACAAACAGGGTCACCCACGGATGACAGGTTTTAGCTGAGCTACCAGACTAAGACAGACTAGGAAGAAGGGCCCAGAGGCCTACTCCTGAAAAGCATTAGCCAGTGAAAACCTCATGAAAAGCAGCAGAACACTGTCTGATATAGTGCTGGAAGATGAGCCCTTCCCCAGTTGGAAGGCATTCAAAAGATGACTGGGGAAGAGCTGCCTCCTCAAAGTAGAGTTGATCTTAATGACGTGGATGGAGTAAACCTTTCAGGACATTCCTTTACTGATGTGGCACAACTCAAAATGAGAAGAAACAGCTGCAAACATCCATTAATAATCAGAACCTGGAATGTAAGAAGTATGAATCTAGGAAAATTGGAAATCATCAAAAATGAAGTGAAACGCATAAATATCAATATCCTTAAGGCATTAGTGAGCTGAAACGAACTGGTATTGGCCATTTTGAACTGGACAAACAGTCTACTATTCTGGGAATGACAACTTGAAAAGGAATGATATTGCATTCATCGTCAAAAAGAACATTTCAAGATCTATCCTGAAGTACAACGCTGTCAGTGATAGGATAATATCAATATGCCTACAAGGAAGACCAGTTAATATGACTATTATTCAAATTTAGGCACCAACCACTAGGGCCAAATATGAAGAAATTGAAGATTTTTATCAGCTGCTGCAGTCTGAAATTGATCAAACATGCAATCGAGATGCATTGATAATTACTGCTGATTGGAACGAGAAAGTTGGAAACAAAGAAGAAGGACTGGTACTTTGAAAAAATGGCCTTGGTGATAGAAACAATGCCAGAGATCAAATGACAGAATTTTGCAAGACCAACAACTTCTTCATCGCAAATATCTTCTTACACCAACATAAACAGTGACTCTGCACATGGACCTCACCAGATGGAACACAGAGGAATCAAACTGGCTACATCTCTGGAAAGAGATGATGGAAAAGCTCAATATCATCAGTAAGAACAAGACCAGGGGCTGACTGTGGAACAGACCATCAATTAGCTCATACACAAGTTCAAGCTGAAACTGAAGAAAATCAGAGCAAGTCCACCAGAGCCAAAATATGACCTTGAGTATATCCCACATGAATTTAGACACCATCTCGAAATAGATTTGATGCATTGAACGCTAGTAACCGAAGACCAGATGAGTTGTGGAATAACATCAAGGACATCATATATGAAGAAAGCAAGAGGTTATTGAAAAGACAGGAAAGAAAGAGAAGACCAAGATGGATGTCATAGGAGACTCTGAAACTTGCTAACGGATGTCGAGAAGCTAAAGAAAAAGGAAGAACTGATGAAGTAAAAGAACTAAACAGAACATTTCAAAGGGTAGCTGGAGAAGACAAAGTATTATAATGACATGTGCAAAGAGCTGAGATAGAAAACCAAAAGGGAAGAAGACGCTTGGCGTTTCTCAAGCTGAAAGAACTGAAGAAAAAATTCAAGCCTCGGGTTGCAATAGTGAAGGATTCTATGGGGAAAATATTAAACGACACAGGAGGCATCAAAAGAAGATGGAAGGAATACACAGAGTCATTATACCAAAAAGAATTAGTCAATGTTCAACCATTTCAAAAGGCAGCATCTGATCAGAAACTGATGGTACTGAGGGAAGAAGTCCAAGCTGGCAAAAAACAAGGCTCCAGGAATTGAGGGAATATGAACTGAGATGTTTCAACAAACAGATAGAGTGCTAGAGGTGCTCACTTGCTTATGCCAAGAAATATGGAAGACAGCTTCCTGGCCAACTGACTGGAAGAGATCCATATTTATGCCTATTCCCAAGAAAGAAGATCCAACCAAATGTGGAAATTATAGAACAATATCATTAATATCACATGCAAGCAAAATTTTGTTGAAGATCATTCAAAAACAGCTGCAGCAGTATATTGACAGGAACTGCCAGAAATTCAGGCCAGTTTCAGAAGAGGACGTGGAACCAGGGATATCATTGCTGATGTCAGATGGATCCTGGCTGAAAGCACAGAATATCAGAAGGATGTTTACCTGTGTTTTATTGACTATGCAAAAGCATCCCACTGTGTGGATCATAACAAATTATGGATAACATTGCCAAGAATGGGAATTCCCGAACACTTAATTGCGCTCATGAGGAACCTTTACATAGATCAAGAGGCTGTTGTTTGGACAGAACAAGGGGATGCTTATCGGCTTAAAGTCAGGAAAGGTGTGCATCTGGTTTGTATCATTTCACCATACCTATTTAATCTGAATGCTGAGCAAATAATCCGAGAAGCTGGACTATATGAAGAAGAATGGGGCATCAGGATTGGAGGAAGACTCATTAACAGCCTGCGTTATGCAGATGACACACCCTTGCTTGCTGAAAGTGAAAAGGACTTGAAGCACTTAGTAATGAAGATCAGATTAGAGACCACAGCCTTCAGTATGGACTGCACCTCAACCTAAAGAAAACAAAAATCCTCACAACTAGACCAATAAGCAACAACATGATAAACGGAGAAAAGATCGAAGTTGTCAAGGATTTCATTTTACTTGGATCCACAATTAACATGCATGGAAGCAGCAAGTCAAGCAATCAAATGACGCATTGCACTGGGTAAATCTGCTGCAAAGGACCTCTTTAAAGTGTTGAAAAGCAAAGCCATCACCTTGAAGACTAAGGTGCGCCTGACCCCAAGCTATGGTATTTTCAATCGCATCATGTGCATGTGAAAGCTGGACAGTGAATAAGGAAGACCAAAGAAGAATTGATGCCTTTGAATTGTGGTGTTGGCGGAGTATATTGAATATACCATGGACTGCCAAAAGAACGATCAAATCTGTTTTAAAAGAAGTACAACCAGAATGCTCCTTAGAAGCAAGGATGGCAAGACTGCATCTTACAAACTTTGGATGTGTTGTCAGAAGGGATGAGTGCTTGGAGAAGGACATCATGCTTGGCAAAGTACAGGGTCAGTGGGAAAGAGGAAGACCCTCAATGAGGTGGACTGACACTGGCTGCAACAACGAGCTCAAGCATAACAACAATTGTAAGGATGGCTCAGGACTGGGCAGTGTTTCTTTCTGTTGTGCATAGGGTCACTATGAGTCAGAACCGACTCGTGGGCACCTAACAAGAACAACAGCAACTCACTTAACAGGTTAACCACTTCTGTTCTGATCCATTGTTGTGCCTATGAAGCCATCTTTTTTTTCAGTAGATAATTATGAAATATGTGCTTGTACCAAATAAGCGAGAATAGTTATATATGCACAGCTAGAGATTTTTAACAGCAAGCAGTGCATAAAACAGGAGAAAATGGGAAGCAATACAAATATGGCAGGCATATCTCTTTACATTCTGTCAAAGAAAAAGACACTACTACAACAGGAGGGGGAAAAAAACACTGAAAAAAGTAAAATAAAAACGAAGACAAAGCCACTGTTGGAAATTGCTGAATTTAATATTACCATCAGGGAAAACGGCACTGACTCACAGGCTATTTTTTAAAAATGTGGTGAAAATATTTTCTTTCACACATATTTTGCTTCCCAAATAATGAGATTCTTAAACATGTCATAGAAAAGAAGTCCTTTCTAAAAAGCATCTCTTCATAACTGCCATTCAGAACACCAACTGTCTATCATGACACAGCAACCAAGAAACACAAAGGTATTGTTGGGGACAAGCAACTTGTGATTTCCTTCTAGACTTTCTCAATTCATACAATGATGAAATGGCCAAGTGTTGCAATGCATACACGGCTTTAGATGAAAACACAGGACATCTAAGACAGAAATGGCCAGAGAGTAACATTTAATAGGAAGTTGTTCCTATACAGGATATTGCAGTTTCTAAGATGAAGAGGAAGTCAAGAGGAAGAATTAACGTGTCTTAAGAGCCTAAGGAGATACCGAAGAAACTATTTGTGATCTCAAATACAGTTAAAACACTAAGTAGTATATTAAGGTTATGAATTTTAAACTTTCACAATGCAATCTGGAGTAAAACTAGCCCACAAAAATGAAGTCATGTCCATGCAATTGTTACCCCATGCCTCTCTCCTTTTTTATTCCTTGCAGAAGCCTTTTCTGGGAAAACACCTGATGATGACACACACTGAAAGGGACAAATGGGAAGAACATTATCCACTTATCTGTTCCTATACACTATGAGAATCCTGGTCATTTTTTTCTCCATTTTATGATGTCCTGCAATGTCCTCTTCACATACCAACCAATCCACCAATAAACTTCCAGTCTCTATATAATAAATGGCTATTTTCTCCTAAACTTTATTTCCACTTGCCCAGGAAATGTATCCCAGTCACAGAGAACACACCATCTGCCAATTCTTTGGCATTATATGAACCAGCCCAAGTTATCATTTTAGCTCAGCACAAGTTTCATAATAAGGCCTAAGTACCCTCTGGTAGAAGTTGTTTCTACTCCCTTCATTTGTAGACACTGCAACCACATTATGAACTTGATATCCCATCTACATATCTACCTTCTTTCATTTTTTAAACATGCTCAGAATTCTTTTCCTGATGTTTACAGCCACAAAACAGATCTCTTCCATCATCAAGCAGGAACCTGAGGTAATATATGCGTAAGTTGCTTTTTAATCAATAGTAGGCTATATAAAGGAAACCCTGGTGGCACAGTGGCTAAGTGCTACGGTTGCTAACCAAAGCGTCGGCAGTTCAAATCCGCCAGGCGCTCCTTGCAAACTCTATGGGGCAGTTCTGCTCTGTCGTATAGGGTCACTATGAGTCGGAATCGACTCGACGGCACTGAGTTTGGTTTGGTTTTGGTTTAGGCTATATAAATGTTTAACAGCAGTATTAACAAGAAGAAAACTATTAATAATTACTCATAAAAGAAGATTACATGTTACTTCCTTTTCTGAGTATGGAAGGTGAGGATGAAGCAAATGTAAACCACTCTTCTATCCTGACATCAAGACCAATGGCATGTTTACCTTCTGCAAAACACTGAGAGAAACTGAGAATCTGCTTTTATTCTAATTACAAAAATCTCTTTTCAGAACTCACTATTTCACTGAAAATAATCTGACCTCAGCAGTGAGATCTCCCTGGCAAAATGAAATCATCTTTTTATTTCTCCTACTGAGTCTGTTGCAACCACTAACATCAGTCAGCCTAAATTTCTAACTTGGCTATTGAATCACTGTGTTGTTAAGGTCTCCACCTTCCCTTCTTGCCTATTTTTCTTCATATACCTTTTCTCTTCTACTACCATTTCACAGCTCCTTCCTTACTTCATTCATTTAACAAATACAGAGTACCAAGTACTCTGCTAGATGCTGCTGCTACAAAAGTAAGACTGCGCTAGTTATGGGCAACAAGGAAATAACCTGTCACAATACAGTATTCTAAGTGTTACAACGGGAGTAAGAACAAGGTGCTATGGGACTTAAGAGTGGCACCAAGTCAGACAGGAGGGGAGGGGTGAGGAGTCAAAGAGGGCTTCCAGAGACAGGGACAGGAAGCCTTCACGGTGAAACTGTGCCTGTAAATACTCTAGGAAACATGATGGGGCTAGTGTGCCACGGCTGGGGGTGGTCAGGAGAATTTCCTGCCAACCAGCCATTAAAGTTCTTTATATTCCCACTGTCCTAAATGCACACGTTTATAAGATGGTGTATATCACCTGTGCCCTGCAACTGTGGTTGACACTGCTGAGTTCACAGTTTTGTAGGTCAGAAGTCCAACAGGGCTAAGTTTTTGTATGGAGGCTCTGAGGAAAAAGCTACTTCCAGGCTCATTCAGGTTGTCAGCAGAGTTCAGTTTATTGTGGTTGTAGGACTGAGGTCTCCATTTCCTTGCTGGCTGTTAGCTGCAAGGGGTTCCTGGGTCCTAGATGCCACTCACATTCCTTGTCATATCTCCTCCATCTTCAAGCCAGCAACTGCATACTGAATCCTTCTCCTGCTTTGAATCTTTAAATCCCTCAGTCTCTGATCTCTAGACCCAGAATTATAGGGCTCATGGGACTAGGTTGGGCCCACTAAGGATAAACTCCCTTCTTAGGAGTCAGCTGTGCCATGTAACATAACCTAATCATGGCAGTAAAGCCCATCAGACTCGCAGTCTCAAGGATCATGCTGGGCATGTGCATCAGGAGGTGCGGATCGTGGGGGCCATCACAGAATTCTGCCTACCACAACTTATAAAGAAAATACAAGAACTTGGCAACAAAAAAATTTTATGACACCAAAATAGGGTGCTTGGGTTGTCTCTCTATAAGAATTTTTTTTTTTTTTTTAATCCTGAGATTGCAATAACCAAAGAATTATAGAAAACTGTCAAATCTATGCCTCTGGCTCTTTTATCTTCAATCTACTCATCTTTACAAATGCCTTGGAGACATTTAAACGGCAGTGGTGGTTCAGTGGTAAAATACACATCTTTCATGCAAGAGATCTGGGTTCAGTTCCCAGCCAATGCACCTCAAGTGCAGCCACCACTTGTGTGTCTGCGGAGGCTTGGATGTTGCTCTAATGTTGAACAGTTTAAGCAGAGCTTCCAGACTAAGACAGACTAGGAAGAAAGGCCTGACAATCTACTTCCAAAAATCCAGCCAGTGAAAACCCTATGAATCACAACAGTCCAATCGCATTGTGCATGGGGTCCCGTGATGGTTAAGGCTGTGTGCCAACTTGTCTGGGCCATGATTCTCACTGGTTTGGCAGCCATATAATGACGAAATCACTTCCATGATGAGATCTGATATACAGTGATCACCTCCGTGATGGGATCTGCTGTGAGCAGCCAATCAGTTGCGGTTTCCTTGGGGGTGCAGCCTGAATTCAATATAAGTGGATTTTTGCTCACTATTTCTGGATCCTGACCACCAGTTCTTGGGACTTAAGCTAGCAGCTTACCTGCTGATCTAGGGATTCGTTAGCCTCTGTGGTCTAGATATTGGGTTCACCAGCCCCTGCTGCTATGTGACTCAGGAGAAGCCTCCAACCTAATCCATGGATTTGAAACTTTTCAGCCTCTACAACTGCATGAGCCATTTTGTTGATATGTATCTTTCTCTTCCTCTCTCTCTGTATATCTGTATGCCTGTGTATGTGTCACTGTATATATATAAATATTACATACACATATATATACACATACACATATACATATATACACACACACACACACATCACTAGTTTTGCTTCTCTAAGGAACCCAGCCTAAGACAGGTCTCCATGAGTAGGAGGTCAACATGATGGCAGCTAATAACAAGTGACATTTAAATTTGAATATCTCAAGTCTGGGGCCAAGATGGCCAGCTAGTCCGAAGTTTCTGCTGAACCCTCTTGCAACAAAGACCCGAGAAAACAAGAGAATCAATTACATATATGACAATGTATGAACAGTGAGCATCAAACATAGAACTGAGGGATCAATCTGAGTGACAGGGGAGCAAGAGACAGTGCAGAAGCAGCAACGAGGTGCTGAGCCCACGCCGCGCCTCAGCTCCGATTCCTTGGCACCATTCTTTAGCGCGAATGCAGCAGGGCTGATGGTAATTTCCTAAGACACGGCAGATTCAACAAAAGAAGGTAAGCAAAGTGGCGCACCCCTGACCCTGTGGCGTGTCTACAGCAGGGCTGCCTGTGGAGTTCAGAAAGCACCTGCTTCTTGAAAAAACGCAAATGAAGTGCCGGCATCCTGACCCCCTGGTGTGATGGCTACAAGTCTGGCTGTGGGGTTTAGGACCAAGCTGCTTCAGCTAAAGAAGGCAAGTGTGGAACGCAGCACTAACCCCCTGGGGCAATCTTGGTGGGGATCCAGCCAGTGCACACAGGCTACACACGTTTCTGGAATCTGAGATGAAACAGTACTCTCAACACAAGATAAGTGATTTTATTTAACATACCATGGGGATCTAATAGCTCCTTTTTCTGAAAGTACTGTCTCCGATCTATCTGATCCCTACCCCCTCTACCCAGCCAGCTTCATTAGCAGTTGAATTCCCTGGGCCTGAGACAGAGCCCTGCCGCACACTCTCTGACCCATTCTCCAGGCCTGGGATATCGAGCAAATTAACAAATGGGAAAAATACTTTTCTGACTCCCCTAAACTGGAAGCTCAGAGCAGAAGTGGCTCCAGTCCAGGCATAAGTGATCCACAGATTTTAGCTTTTACCCATACACAGAACCAGGTGGCTATTACAATGCAAGGGCAAATCTATTAGAGTTCTTACTGTAATTGTTTCAGCAGCACAGTGGAGAAGCAGGTTTTGGAGATTTGATACCGCTCTGCCTATTAAAGACACCCCTCACCTACCCACAACAGGGACCTGAGGGCTGAGACACCATCCACACCACCAAGCCACCCATGAAAGGGGTCTGAGAATAGTGGTGCCTTTTGGTACCAGTAGTTACAGGTATAAGCATTGGGTACCTAGGGTACATCTACAGAGCCCACCCACCACAGCACCCTAGAGAACGGAAATGCTACTATTTCAATGACACTTGGGGGAAGGCTATTAGCACCCTGCTCTCCTCAGACTGTGACCCACTGCCGCTACGAGAAACAAGTGCATACACCCGTCATCACTACTCCTCTAAGATAGTAGGTGAGCACCTACACCACACACTAGGTAGGTGACTGACTATCAGGGCACCTGAACTGAATCTATACAAGAGTAGTGAATGGACTCCGAGTCTCATATACCTGGTAACAGGTCTAAACATCTGGTAACAGGACTTTAGTGCTTCAAAGGCTCCAATAATCAAGTTAGCTCACTCTAGTAGCCTACTTGGATATATTGAAACAAAACAAAGTAAAAAGATAGGACACAGTGAGCAAAGCTAAAATAAATTATTCCCATAACTTATAGATGGCTCGGAGACAGCAGCTGATATCTAATCACAAAAAGAAGTAGACCATAATTGTTTCAACAAACTCCCAAAACAGAGAATCAAGGACTCACCTGGATGAAGATGTATTCTTGGAATTGCCAGATATAGAATACAAAAGATTAATATACAAAACTCTTCAAGACTTCAGGAATGACATCAGGAACAAGAACAGGCGATACAAAGAAAAAGCCACGGAACACACAGATAAAGCAGTTGAATTAAAAAGATTATTCAAGAACATAATGAAAAATTCAATAAGCTTGCAGAATCCATAAAGAGACAGGATTCAGAAATTCAAAAGATTAACAATAAAATCACAGAATTAGACAACTCAGTAATAAGTCAGAGGAGCAGAATTGAGGAACTGCAATGCAGAATTGGGAAGATGGAGGATAAGACAATTGGCACCAACATATTTGAAGAAAACTTAGGTAAAAGAACTTTAAAAAAGCAAAGAAACCCCAAGAATCATGTGGGACTCTATCAAGAAGAATAACTTGCGAGTGACTGGAATACCAGAACAGGGAGGGATAACAGAAAATACACAGAGAATAGTTGAAGATTTACTGTCAGAAAACTTCCCTGACATTGTGAAAGATGAAAGGATATCTATCCAAGATTCTCATTGAACCCCACACAAGGCAGATGCCAAAAGAAAGTCACCAAGCCATATTATCATCAAAATTCCCAAAACCAAAGATAAAGAGAAAATTTTAAGAGCAGCCAGGCATAAGCAAAAAGTCACCTACAAAGGAGAATCACTAACAATAAGTTCGGACTACTAGGCAGAAACCGGGCAAGCAAGAAGGCAATGGGAGGACATATATAGAGCACTGAAGGAGAAAAAATGCCAACCTAGAATCATATATCCAGAAAAACTGTCTCTCAAATATGAAAGTGAAATCAAGTCATTTACAAATAAACACAAGCTTAGAAAATTTGCAAAAAAAAAAAAAAAAAAAAACTACAAGAAATACTAAAGGGAATTCTCTGCTCAGAAAATTAATAATATCAGATATTTAATATAACACTAGGACACAGAATGGAGCATCCAGATATCAACTTAGGGAAATCACAAAAATAAAAAAATAAACGCTCAAAATGGGGAATCAGTGACAATATAATGTAAAAGACGACAATAATCAATGAAGAGGGACTACTTAAGTAGGCACAGATCTTTCATATGGAGAGGAAATCAAGGCAATATAGGGAGAAACAAGTTAGGTTTATATGGAGAAAAATAGAGGTAAATATTAAGGTAAACACAACAAAGACTAACAATCCCAAACTTCAAAATAAAAACCACAACAAAGACTAACAATCCCATACTTCAAAATAAAAACCAAGATAAACATCCCAAAGAACCCAGTGCCATCGAGTCGATTCCAACTCATAGCGACCCTATAGGACAGGGTAGAACTGCCCTATATAGTTTCCAAGAAGCACAAGACTTAGCAAAAACAAATTCAACTACAGTGAAAAAGAGGAACACACAATTTATAAAGAAAAAAATCTTAGCACAAAAACCTAAGTGAAAAAATGAAACTGTCAACAACTTACCAAAAAAAGAATAAAAATGACAGCACTAAACTCATAAAACTCATACCTATCCATAATTATGCAGAATGCAAATGGACTAAATGCACCAATAAAGAGACAGAGAGTGGCAGAATGGATAAAAAGAACATGATCCAACTATATGCTGCCTACAATAGAAACACCTTAGAGATACAAACTAAAACTATAAGGATGGAAAAAATATATCAAGTAAATAATAATCAAAAAAGAGCAGGAGTAGTAATATTAATTTCTGACAAAATAGACTTGAAAGTTAAATCCACCACAAAGGATAAGGAAGGACACTATATAAAGATTAAAGGGACAATATACCAGGAGGATATAACCAAATTAAATATTGACACACCCAATGACAGGGCTGAAAGACACATAAAACAAACTCCAAAAACATTGAAAAGTGAGATAGGCAGCTCCACAATTATGGTAGAAGACTTCAACACAGCACTTTCAGTGAAGGACAGGACATCCAGAAAGAAGCTCAATAAAGACACGGAAGGTCTAAATGCCACCATCAACCAACTTCATCTCATGGATATTTACAGAACACTCCACCGAAAAGCTGCAAAGTATACTTTCTTCTCTAGTGCACGTGGAACATTCTCTAGAAGAGACCACATACTAGATCTTAAGGAAAGCCTTAGCAGAATCCAAAACACTGAAATATTACAAACCATCTTCTCTGACCATAAGGCCATAAAATTAGAAACCAATAACAGAAAAAGCAGGGAAAAGAAATCAAATACTTGGAAACTGAAAAATACCCTGCTCAAAAAAGACTGGGTTATAGAAGACATTAAGGATGGAATAAAGAAATTCATAGAATACAAGGAGAATGAAAATAGTTTCTATCCGAAGCTTTGAGACACAGCAAACGCAGTGCTCAGAGGTCAATTTATATCAATAAATAAACCCATATAAAAAGTAGGGCAAAAATCGAAGAACTATCCCTAAACTTGAACAAATAGAAAGACAGCAAAAAAAGAAACCCTCAGGCACCAGAATAAAGCAAATAATGAAAATTAGAGCAGACTTAACAGAGAACAGGATAAGAATTGAAAGAATTAATAAGACCAAAAGCTGGTTCTATGAAAAAATTAACCAACTTGATAAACCATTGGCCAGATTGACAAAAAAAAAAAAAAAAAAAGATAGGAAGCAAAATACCTGAATAAGAAATGAGATGGGTGATATTATAACAGACCCAACTGAAATTAAAAGAATCATATCAGATTACTATGAAAAATTTTACTCCAACAAATTTGAAAACTGAGAAGAAATGGATGAATTCCTAGAAACACAAAACCTACCTAAACTAACACAAACAGAGGTAGAACAACTAAATAGACCCTTAAAAAAAGAAGAGATTGAAAAGGTAATCAAAAAACTCTCCAAAAAAAAGAGCCCTTGCCCTGACGGCCTCACTGCAGAGTTCTACCAAACTTTTACAGAAGAGTTAACACCAGTACAAATGAAGGTATTTCAGAGCATAGAAAAGGATGGAATATTCCCAAACTCATTCTATGAAGGAGCATATCCCTGATAACAAAGCGAAGTAAAGACTCCACAAAAAAAGAATATTATAGACCTATATCCCTCATCAACATAGATGCAAAAATCCTCAACAAAATTCTAGCCAATAGAATTCAACAACGCATCAAAAAAATAATTCACCATGACCAGGTGGGATTCATTCCAGGTATGCAGGGATGGTTCAACATTAGAAAAATAATGTAATCCGTTGCATAAACAAAACAAAAGAACCACATGATTTTATCAATTGATGCAGAAAAGGCATTTGACAAAGCTCAACACCAATTCATGATAAAAACTCTCAGCAAAATAGGAATAGAAGGAAAATTCTTTAACATAATTAAGGGTATTTACAAAAAGCCAACAGCCAACATCGTCCTAAATGCAGAAAGTCTGAAAGCATTCCCCTTGAGAACAGAAACCAGACAAGGATGCCCTCTATCACCACTTTTATTCAACATTGTGCTGGAGGTCCTACCCAGAGCAATTACGCTAGATAAAGAAATAAAGGGCATCCAGATTCGTAAGGAAGAAGTAAAAGTGTCTCTATTTGCAGATGACATGATCTTATACATAGAAAACCCTAACGAATTCTCAGGAAGCTACTGAAACTAATAGAAGAATTCCGCAGAGTATCACGATCCAAGATAAATATACAAAAATCAGTTGCATTTCTCCACACAAACAAAAAGAACATCGAGGAGGAAACCAACAAATCAATACCATTTACAGTAGCTCCCAAGAAGAGAAAATACTTAGGAATAAATCTTACCAGAGATGTGAAAGACTTACACAAAGAAAACTATAAGACACTACTGCAAGAAACCAAAAGAGACCTACGTAAGTGGAAAAACATACCTTGCTCATGGATAGGAAGACTCAACATTGTAAAAATGTGTATTGTACCAAAAGCCATCTATAGATACAATGCAATTCTGATCCAAATTCCAAAGACTTTTTTTAATGAGTTGGAGAAAAAATCACTAACTTCATATGGAAGGGCAAGAGGCCCCATATAAATAATCCAAAGCATTACTAAAAAAGAAGAACAAAGTGGAACGCCTCACTCTACATGATTCTAGAACCTATTATACTGTCAAAGTAGTCAAAACAGCCTGGTACTGGTACAACAACAGATACATAGACCAATGGAACAGAATTTAGAATCCAGACATAAATCCATCCACATATGAGCAGTTGATATTTTACAAACGGGGAAAAGACAGTCTTTTTAACAAATGGTGCTGGCATAACTGGATATCCATCTGAAAAAAAAAGAAACAAGACCCATACCTCACTCCATACACAAAAATTAACTCAAAATGGATCAAAGACCTGAATATAAAATCTAAAACGACAAAGATCATGGAAGAAAAAATAGGGACAATGCTAGGAGCCCTAACACATGGCATAAACACTATACAAAACATTACTAACAATACAGAAGAAAAACTAGATAACTGGGAGCTCCTAAAAATCAAACACCTATGCTCATCCAAAGACTTCACGAAAAGAGTAAAACAATTACCTACAGACTGGGAAAAATTTTTTAGCTATGACATTTCTGATCAGTGCCTGATCCCTAAAATCTACATAATATTACAAAAACTCAACCACAAAAAGACAAATCACCCAATTAAAAAATGGGCAAAGGATATGAACAGGCACTTCACTAAAAAAGACATTCATGCTGCAAAAAATACATGAGGAAATAAATGCTCAGGATCATTAGCCATTAGAGAAATGTAAATCAAAACTACAATGAGATTCCATCTCACTTTAACAAGGCTGCCATCAATCCAAAAAACACAAAATAATAAATGTTGGAGAGGCTGTGGAGAGCCTGGAACACTTATACACTGCTGGTGGAAATGTAAAATGGTACAACCACTTTGGAAATTGATTTGGTGCTTCTTTAAAAGACTAGAAATAGAACTACCACACGATCCAGCAATCTCTTAGAATATATCCTAGAGCAATAAGAGCCCTCACACGAACAGATATATGCACACCCATGTTCACTGCAGCACTGTTTACGATAGCAAAAAGATGGAAGCAACCACGGTGCCCATCAGCGGGTGAATGGATAAATAAATTACAGTGTATTTAAACAATGGAATACTATGCATCAATAAAGAACAATGATGAATCCATGAAACACTTCATGACATGGAGGAATCTGGAAGGCATTATGCTGAATGAAATTAGTTGGTTGCAAAAGGACAGACATTGTATAAGACCACTATTATAAGAAGTGTCGAAATAATTTAAATAGAGAAGAAAATATTCTTTGATGGTTATGAGAGGGGAAAGGGTGGGGGAGGGGCTTTCACTAGTTAGATAGTAGACAAGAACTATTTTAGGAGAAGGGAAAGACAACACACAATACAGGAGAGGTCAACACAACGGGACTAAACAAAAAAACAAAGAAGTTTCCTGAATGAACGCTTCAAAGGCCAGCAAAGCAGTTGCAGGGGTTTGGGGACCATGGCTTCAGGGGACATCTAAGTCAATCGGCATAATAAAATCTATAAAGAAAACATTTTGAATCCCACTTTTGAGAGTGGCGTCTGGGGTCTTAAATGCTAACAAGTGGTAATTTAAGAGATGCATCAATTGGTCTCAACCCACCTGGAGCAAGCAAAAACAAGAAAGACACAAGGTAACTATGAGCCTAAGAGACAGACAGGACCACATAAACCAGAGACTACATCAGCCTGAGATCAGAACTAGATGGTGCCCAGCTATAGTCTATGACTGTCCTCACAGGGAACACAACAGAGAACTCCTGAAGGAGCAGGAGAGCAGTGGGATATAGGCCCTAACTTCTTGTAAAAAGACCAGACTTAAGGGTCAGACTGGAACTAGAAGGACCCCAGAGGCCATGGTCCCCAGACCTTCAGTTTGCCCAAGACAGGAACCATTCCCAGTGCCAACTCTTCAGACAGGGATTTGACTGGAATATGGGATGGAAAATGTTACTGGTGAAGATCAGGCTTCTTGGATCAAGTAGACACATGAGACTATGTTGGCATCTCCTTTCTGGAGGGGAGATGAGAGGGCAGAGGGGGCCAGAAGCTGCCCGAATGGACACAAGGAGATAGAGTGGAGGGAAGGAGTGTGCTGTTTCATTGGGGGGAGAGCAATTAGGAGTGTATAGCAAGGTATGTATACATTTTTGTATGAGAGACTGACTTGATTTGTAAACTTACACTCAGAGCACAATAAAAATTAGTTAAAAAAAAAACAATTTGAGTATCTCACTGAATCTCATACCAGTAACCTTCTCCTTCGGAATTGCCCCTTTCTCAGATTTCTGTTACACCAGTCAGCCAATATTCCAGGACATCACCCTTAAAATTATCGCTTTATTTATCTTTTGCTGTGTATTCTCATTTATATCCAAAACGAACTGAAACTAGTTCATCAATAAATCTTAACACCTTATTCTTCCTCTATATTTTCTAATACATGGCATCTATTACTGGTCTCCTAACCTGGTCTCCCTACCACATTTCATTCTTCACTTTCCCTCTGCAAACACACTCCCCCGTCCTACACATGCTACCCAGACAGTCTGCAAAGTGTAATCAGTATTCTCCTGCTCGGAGTCCCCAGCAGCCCTTTAGCTCAGCCACAGGAAACCAAAGCTCCTCATCCCAGCACTCACAGCCACCACTCAACTCTTTCGGGGGCCCAAATGCCTGGCGACCCCATCATCCAATTCCTTACCACACCGTCCGTGTCTTGAACACCTGTACCTCTCTGTGCCTACCCTTAAGTCTCTGCACCGCCCTTCGCTCAGTCAGACTTGCCTTAGCCTTGAGAAGTCAGCCAGTGATGACTTTTCTGATTCCTTTCCTCCCATGGTGGAGACCATCTGCATTGCTTTCTTCAGCAGCCTTATCTTCTGGCATTTTGTTACCGTGCAGTAGTTTCCTATCATTTTGTAATAGGCATCTTTTACCTTTCTCAATATACTGTGAACTCTGTAAGCATGTAAGTGTATGTATTTATTTTTAAATATACATTCATATACATCCTTTTTAATATGCCACAGCACTGTATGCAGCTCATCCAGGAATCTAATCTTTTTTTCCATTATCAAATCTAAGTCCCCAGTCCTGATCTCTCACCCTGTCTTCTAATTTATCTCTTGTTGCCCGGAGGAACTAAGTCTTTAGAAAAGAGGTTAATAAAGCAGGCCACCTACTGTGGCCTCTTCATGAATGAGGTAACAGCACAAATAACATCCTTGAGCTACATGAAAATAAATTAATATGTAAAAAGAAGAAACACATCTGAGGATAACCACCTTCTTCCAGGGATCAAGAGGACACAGAAAAGAAATTTTAAAGTAGAACAGTTACAGAATTTAGAAAAAGCATATTTTCAGGTTCAAAATGGCATAAGAGCTGCTTTGTTTCAAAAGTAAATGATGGGCAACAATCTAAAAGCCCATCCATGGGGGAATGGCTACCAGTATAGTGATAGGATGGAATGTGACACAATCATAAAAAGAAGGACATTTTCCCCAAGTCACTTCAACCCCACAGCAGCAGGTATGGGATGCTACTATGGGCCTAAAAAGCGTGGGGAGCACATAGCTCCATATACATTTTTCTTTACTCTCTGGAAGAATTTAATAAGAGTGTCTGCCTATTAGGAGAATGGGACACTAGGCAGATAGGGTACAAGAGTAAGCTGGCTTCCCATCCTTTTCCCTGGCGCGTGAGGCACATGAATGGGAACCTGAGCAGGCGAAGAGTTCCCTCCACACAGGAAGGCATACAGCACATTCATCCTTGAATTGTTTTAAAGCCTGATGCCCAAGAAGAAACTCAATGCTTCAAGAGGAAACGTTTATATATTTCTCCACCTAACCCAGGTTCTCTTGCAGAAGAAAACAAGCTATGTAGGTATCACTCTCCAAACAAGTATGAACTCCTCCTTCCACCACAGGTGCTGAGCGGCATACAGCACTGAGATGTGTAAACCCAGCCTCTTTTGGAGACTGGAGCCTGCTGTGGAGGCAGCTGAGGGGCCAAGGCGGTGCCTGCATAGGGGAGGGTGCCTACATACTCCCCTGCCCCCCCAGATCCCCTGCAGTAAGACTGTCAGTTTGCTACCTGCTTAAGGACACAGAAGAAACATCTAAAAACCCACCTCAGAATCTGCAGTATATATGGACCCAGGACAAGTTCCAATCACAGGCTAAGAGAAAAAAGCAATGATTAAAGATTAAGTTGCCTTTGTAATGAACTGTTTTGAATCATTAGGCCTGCTTTATAGGAAATGCCACTGAAAAAAGAATTCTTGGGAAACACACTGTATTTCAGAAACTCAAAACAGTTTGTAAGATTTACTGCAACTGAAAGAAACCAAGTAAATGTGGATATATCCTGAAGGAGAATTTCACTGATGAACAGAAGTTTGGGCCTTCCAAGTGGGAATTAAACAACTGGGCAGATTTAACCGATTAGTGGTATTAGTCCCTCATCCAGGGCTAGGGCTCACAGTTTACATGCGGAAAAACAAAACCTGCTTTGAAGTTGTAAGATTAAAAACACTGCTTAGAAAAATTGGCAGGGTTCTTGGGATAGCTTTTGGCCCAACAGGCCAACACAATGGCAATGGTTCCCTCAGGTGAAATTCTAGGAGCTGCCTGCCAGGACTGTGCTAAAGCTACAAAGTCCATGTCAAGGACACAGCAAGCAGAGTCCCTTCTGCACCTACAGGAATACTGGGATCACAGGAGCCCTTGGTTTTTAAAGCCTGATATCTAAGAGAGCAGAAGCCATTCAAGCCTGTGGAAGAGGTGGGGTCAGTTCCAGGCTACACAGGATTAAATGAGATTAGCCATCATTCTAGTCACAATGCACAAAATACTTTCCTCAAGAACCAAATGTTTTATTTCATAATTAAGTGAAGCATAACACTTTTACAGGATCAACAGTACACAGGCAGCTTATTTACCCCTTCTCCATGTTCTCCATTGAAACAATGATCCAAGTGCACTTAGAACATAGATTATTACCCTCCAAGGTGTGTAGTAAACTCTCCAGAAGCACATGAGTCACCTTCCTTTATGGCCCAAAATTCATGTGCAGAAGATTGCTGGAAGACAGTATTTTTCCTTAGCCCAACACTGGCACAAGAGAGAGAGAGAGAAATGAGAAAACAGGGGGGGAAAAAAAAAAAGCCCAGCTAGCACACTGACATCAGCTAGGCCTACCCACCTGACTAAAAAGTAAATTCAGCTGTCCCCAAATGAATTATTGTGTAGAATATGTTTCTACTCTGCTTAGTGGCAAAATCAGAAAGTGAGTGTTTTCTTAAAGTATTTTTCAATAAAATGAATGACGGTCCACTATGCTTCCAAACATATACATCACAGAAAGTATGCATCTGTGGTGGCAACAAGCCTCCTGTTAGATCACTGGAAGGGGTAAGGGAAGAAGGGAAACCAAGAAATTAAAGAATTTGAAATATTCTACCTAAAAAAATAAATGAAAGCAACTTTAATTTCTATGCCTTTTAATTCCCACAGAGATGCTTTTGCCACGTGAATTAGCCTCTGGAACTCCCCCAGAGCGCAATGTAACATGACAACCTAAAAAATCACAACTCTGTCAACTCACTAGGGAAGGGGACATCTGGGCAGTGGTGATACTACGGAGGTGCAGGGGGTGCAGACCCCACTGGCTGACACCATCAGGATGGTGATACCAAAATGACTACCCATAAAATTTTTGTGCAGCATTTCCGAAGTTTTTTTTTTTTTTTTTACAAAAACATTCCCATAGTCAGTTATTTAACAACAAAATTTCATAAGCCCAGCTTACGTGTATCAATATACCGACAAGGCTAAAACTCTATGCTAATTTACTTTTTCAAACTTCTAATGTGCTCTGTTCAGAGCTGTCCTTATTACCCAACTACAATGATGCTGTCGAATCACATGGTTTCATCTGCATGTACTACAAACACAAGCTATTGTCTTCGTTGCTGCTGGTGTTTACATATCCAGGAGCGTGTGCTGTGGCCCTAACAACTAAGGGCCACTCTACCTCAAGCACTCATCACCAAGGACCTGCTCTCTCAGACCACATTAAGCCAATTAAAATAAATGTTACCATCTGGTAAGTCTTCTGATTTACACAGGCCAGAAGTGGAACATTATAAACAAGCTCGCATAATCTTCATCAAATCCCATATTGCTGATGAGAAAAACGAGGCTAGGAAAACGTAATAAAGTTAATAAAAGCTTAATAAATCTAGGGCCATCTTTTTTCCAAAACAGAGGCTTGTCTGTGGAAGACCAGAACTCCTCACAGAAACTAGGCACCTCACGTGGGCCTCTTTGGGGAAAATCCATCCTTTGAGCCTCTAGGCCTGGCCCAGCAGCTGCCTCACCAATGCCCACCCCTTTTTCAAACCTGGCCTCAGGTTGGTGCTCCTCCTCTTCTCTTACCACTCTTACATGTCTTGCATTCCTGATCTCCCCATAACCTACCAGCTCCAAGACAGTTCTCCCACCTACATTTCTGCTCCTCAGCATGGATCTCTAGCTCAGTGCCACTGAGTGTGAACAGAATCACCTGTTGTTGTTGTCACGTGCCGCTGTCTTGGTTCCAACTCATAATGTCCCTGTGTACCACAGAACAAAACACTGCCTGATCCTGCAGCATGCTCAAAATTGTTGTTATACTTGAGCCCATTATTGCAACATCTGTGTCAATACATCTTGTTGAGGGTCTTCCTCTTTTCCACTGACCCTCTACTTTACCAAGCATGATTTCCTTCTCCAGGGATTGATCCCTTCCAATAACATGTCCAAAGTACAGAAGACACAGTCTCACAATCCTTGCTTCTAAGGAGCATTCTGGTTATACCTCTTCCAAGGCAGGTTTGTTCATTCTTTCAGCAGACCACAGTATATTCAATATTCATCGCCAACACCAAAATTCAAAGGTGTCAATTCTTCAGTCTTCCTTATTCATTGTCCAGCTTCACATGCATATGATGTGACTGAAAATACCATGGCTTCGGTCAGGCGCACCTTAGTCTTCAAGGTGACATCTTTGCTTTTCAACACTTTAAAGGGGTCCTTTGCAGCAGATTTTTCCAATGCAATGTGTCTTTTGATTTCTTGACTGCTGCTTCCATGGCTGTTGATTGTGGATCCAAGTAAAATGAAATCCTTGACAACTTCAATCTTTTCTCCATTTATCATGATATTACTTATTGGTTCAGTTGTGAGGATTTTTGTTTTTTTATGTTGAGGCGTAATTCATACTGGAGGCTGTGGTCTTTGATCTTCATCAGTAAGTACCTCAAATCCTCTTCACTTTCAGCAAGTAAGGTTGTGTCATCTGCATATTGCAGGTTGTCGATGAGTCTTCCTCCAATCCTGATGCCCCATTCTTCTTCATATAGTCCAGCTTCTTGGATTATTTGCTCAGCATACAGATTGAATAGGTATGGTGAAAGGATACAACCCTGATGCATACCTTTTTTGAGTTTAAACCACACAGTATCCCCTTGTTCTGTTCAAACAAATGCCTCTTGATCTCATGAGCGCAATTAATTGTTCTGGATTTCCCATTCTTCCCAATGTTATCCATAATTTTTTTATGATCCACAGTCGAATGCCTTTGCATAGTCAATAAAACGCAGGTAAACATCCTTCTGGTGTTCTCTGCTTTCAGTCAAGGTCCTTCTGACATGAGCAATGATATCCCCGGTTCCATGTCCTCTTCTGAATTCGACCTGAATTTCTGGCAGTTCCCTGTCGATATACTGCTACAGCCGTTTCTGAATGATCTTCAGCAAAATTTTTGATTGCATGTGATATTAAAGATATTGTTCTATAATTTCCTCATTTGGTTGGATCACCTTTCTTGGGAATGGGCATAAATATGGATCTCTTCCAGTCAGTTGACCAGGTAGCCGTTTTCCAAATTTCTTGGCATAGATGAGTGAGCACTTCCAGCTCTGCATTCATTTTTTGGGACATCTCCATTGATATTCTGTGAATTCCTGGAGCCTTGTCTTTCGCCAGTGCCTTTAGTGCAGCTTGGGCTTCTTCCTTCAGTAGTTCCTGATCATATGCTACATCTTGACATGGAAGAATGTCGACCAATTCTTTTTGGTATAATAACTCTGTGTATTCCTTCTATCTTCTTTTGATACTTCCTGTCATTTAATATTTTTCCTATAGAATCCTTCACTATTGCAACTGAAGGCTTGAATTTTTTCTTCAATTCTTTCAACTTGAGAAATGCTAAGCATGTTCTTCCCTTTTGGTTTTCTATCTCCAGCTCTTTGGCGCATGTCATTATAATACTTTACTTTGTCTTCTCGAGGTCCCCTTTGAAATCTTCTGTTCAGTTCTTTTATTTCATCATTTCTTCCTTTTGCTTTAGCAACTCGACATTCAAAAGCAAGTTTCAAGAGTCTCTTCTGACAACCATTTTGGTCTTTTCTTTCTTTCCTGACAGGAATCACCTGTAGGCTTGTTAAAGCACAGATTGCTGAGTCCCACCCACAGATGATACTAAAGCTTCTGGTTGGTGGAACACACCTTGAGAATCACGGTTCTGTCTAGTAATTCACATCTGAATATTTGGTGTTGGTTTCTAATCGCCCAGCCCAGCCTTATCCTAGCCCATACTTATAAGCCCGCTTGGGACAAGAGACTACCTCACTAACTACAGGGCCCCCATCTCCACCCAGGCACTTCCAGGTAACCAAAGTTTGTCAGAAATCCCAAACCAGGATGATTTTGAGATCATTACTAATGGTCTGGTGAAAACCATATAGTATATGCTGAACTGAATTACATATTAATAAGACATAAATTCATAAATTGTTACAATATATTCATACAGTGGTTTACAATTTACAAACCACTCTCATTCTCATGTGACATGTCTCATTTGCACTTCACAACAAGTTTCCATATAGATATTACCATTCCCATTTTAGGAACAATAAAACTGATGTCAGAGAGGTTAGGTGACCTACCTGAGGTCACAGAACTAGTACCTTAGATACCACCTTTTATGTGACTGTGATCATTTAATCCATTTATCAGCTGTACATTTTTTAGTTATAATTTCATCAGCATAACTCATTGTGAGAAGGCAGTCCTTCGGACACGCCTGGCAGCTACGGTCTTCCTAGTTCCTTCACTTGCTAGCATCTCTCGACTTCAGAAACAAACCACCGTACCCTCCCCCCTAAAGCCTAATGGTTTGTCTAAATGTTGACAGGGTTAAGAGATACAATTCTGAGTGCGGTGCCAAGATGTCTGAACACCCCCTCCTCAAGTGGTCAGGTGGAAAAATTCTCCATGTAACAGGTTACATAGCTTGGGGGTATAAAACAGCTGGAGGAGGGATTTTTTCTGTCTCCTCAGCTATGGTACCAGTGGAACACACATAGCATTAAGCTTACAGTCCACTAAGTGGACCTACCTGGCCAGGAGGAGACCAGCAGAACATAGGCTCCCACTGTGTCTCTCAGCCATGATACCATGTGGAGGGCTTGCGTGAAAGAGTTCTTTATAATCACCAGGGCAGTCTCCAGAAGCCGGGGGGTTAGGGGATATCAACATGTTATATAACTGACCCATTTAAATCCCTCACCCACGACACAAAGTGGGGTATGCATGAAGTTTTCCATCTCCGGCGGACAGCTCTTGAGCCAGGGGAGCTGCTCACATGTTCTATGCTGACTGCTTTTTTTGTAAGTAATAAAAGCTACTTTCCATGTGCTAACTCGTGTTCAGGCTCTGATCAGAAGAACATGTTTATGGAGCAATCCATATTAGTTTCTAGCTCCCTTTTTCTAATGGCTTTCCAGGTGATCTAGAAATTGGGGACCACTTGTGAATACTGCACATATCTGGTATAATGCATCTCAGATTTGGTTCAACAAAACAGGGTCTGATGAAGCTGAGGCATCCCATATTTAGTGTGTTGTCTTACACTCATTGCTTATTTTCAACAACAAAACAAAAAACAGCATTTAAGAAAGCTATGAAATAGTATGTGAGTGCTTGCCACACACTCAATAAATGTTTTTTGAATTGAGTCCTAAGACCATGCATGCAAACAGCACTAAAGCAATGCTGCTGGCCCAGCAATTCCAAGAGCAAGACTGGTAGACACCATGAGGTATCTTAAAACAAAGAAAGCAAACTAGTAGCCAGTGGACATGTTTGGTTGGGCCCATGGTATTTTTCACTTTTGGTGTTTATATTTTATTTGAACTAGTTGCCAACATACAGAAAATGGGAGATTCCACATACAGACCTGGATTGCTAGTTTCTCTTGAAATTGAGAGAATCTACCAATGCTGGAATGACATTGTTGCCAGATACCAGCTGGCAGGAGCTCACTGACTTCCACCAGGATGGGACAGGACTGGGCCCTGGGGCCCTACAGGGTCATATCACCTGCCTGGGTACCAGGCATTCATGGGCCTCCTGCACTGGAGCAATTTCTCATGCAGTTAAAATGAATTACTGACAAACAAGGCTAAAACAAATTTCTCTAGGCTCACTGAATTACAATTTAAGAATGACATATTTGGCTGCTTAGGGACTACTAAGGAATGACAGACAATTCACTAAGCCACAGAGCAATGAGATGGAGAGACTAATTCTTGTTCCCTCACTTGAGGGAAAGCCACTCACTCCACTTCTGTAAGACTGGGTGATAAGTTGTTCAAGGTTCTTATAAACAGTTTTCCACACAAGCCTACATATATAAGTACAATAAGGAAGTCAATTGTGATCACACTATTATGGTTTGTTATCATTAAGGACCAGGTTTCTGGAGAAGGCACAGGAAGAAGAGGCTGGTGGCACATTCTGAAATGAGATCTACCATTCATGACATAATCTTGAGCCACAAGAAATGCACACAACACACATGTACAATTACTATAATTTCTTCAGAGATGTGATTCTGTCTTCCCTAAATTGTAGAACACTTACAAATCACTTAAGTTTACCTGCAGCTGTTCAGTTCATTTTCTAGGAACAGGGGAAAAAGAACTCAAGCAAACTGATTTCATCCCCTATTGTCATCCTGGAAACCCTGGTGGCGTAGTGGTTAAGTGCTACAGCTGCTAACCAAAGGGTTGGCAGTTCGAATCCACCAGGTGCTCCTTGGAAACTCTATGGAGCAGCTCTACTCTGTCCTATAGATTCGCTATGAGTCAGAATCGACTCGACAGCACTGGTTTGGTTTGGTTTTTGGTTTGGTTTTTGGTTTATTGTCATCCCTACAGAAAACGTAAGACATAAAATTGCTACCCTATATTTATCAGCTCTCTGTCTCTTTTTGCCCCTTTGGAGGCAGCAGAAAAGGAAGGGTATCCCAGACCCTGCTCACAGCTCTGGAATGCACTGGACAGGACATGGGACTCCCAGAAAAGCAGAGGCCATGGCCCAGGCTTTCCAAAGAAGCGAAGGTGTGAAAGTTTGGAACTAAGATTCCTGCTCCAATACAGTGATAGCAGGTGATATAAATGCTTTATCTAATGTGCCAAGGTGAATAATATAGAACAGAACTATTCTAAACATCTGTAAAAGGGTCTGAGACCTCCGTGATTCATTCCCATAACTAGGTATCTGTGAAGTCAAAGGTATCCTAAAGTTAGTGTTTTAAAATGAAAATGAATTATACAAAAAAATGTTAACTCTAATGTGCTGTGATTCTGAATTATTTTAATAATGGAAAAAAAACCTCAAAGTGTGTGTGTGTGTGTGCACGTGCCTGCATGTGTGTCCCTTGCATCCTAAATTTCTAAATGGGCAAGACGAAAGCCTGTAAAAATAGAAAGAAACACATTCTATGAAAACCAAATCTTCAATTTTTTTTGGAATAATACAATATTATACTACACTGAAGTAATACAAGGGTCAGGCGATGCTCTTGAACTGAGAAATAAACTCTAATTAGACAGTCTAAGCGTATGCCATGTCATGTTTAGAAAGAACTACAGGAAGAAAAGCTGGGGCTTTACCTCATCATTTTCTCTTCATAAGACTATTGTGGGAAAGGTATCAGGAGGTCTTAGCTTCAAACTTTAATCTTAGAAAATTTGGTGTTAAATCCTATCTTCTGCCACAATGAAAAAATGAGCCAAACTCAGGAATTAGCATACATTGTAAAACTATCATTTCTGACATAAGAACACTTGTGGGTGGTTCGATCCCAGGGTTTCAGCACCAAAAAACCAAACAAAAACAAAAAAAAGAATATTTGTCAGAAAAAAAATGAGATTATCTCTCAATTTAGTTCTTTAAAAAAGAAAATGGTCTGTCAAAAAGCCAAGTTACTTGTCAGAAGGTCTGGTAAAGAAGGATGCCCATTTTCAGCAGGCTGGAGAAAGAAAGACTGCCAGGATGAACCTAAACCACACTTTTTAGTGACTCAACACCACAAGTCTGCTGAAAGCACAGATAAGCACATTGACATGTATGCTTTTTAATATCACTTACTGACCTTCAGGCAGCATTAAAGCACTACAAGTTCTACATATATGAGGTCTCCTTTCCTTCTCCTTTATTTCCTCCCCATTTCCTTCCCTGACTTTTTCCCAGAATTCCAAATTTCAGACTTCAAATTTCTTTCTCATAAGTGAAAAATAAAACAAAAACACCTATTTACGGAAATGAATATGAGGCTCACTGTGTTTCCCTCTTAGAAGTTCAGCTTAATTAAAACAAAAGAACCAGAAATCATGTCGTGAGGAAAATAAATGCTATCTTGCTCCATCTTACCCACCCATGCCTCTTCCAGGCAGCTATCCTAGAGCCTAGCAGTAGCAACAAGATAGACATGGAGCGGAGCAGTGCCGATGGTCTCCCACACAGGAAAGGAAGCACTGCATGTTCCAACAGGCAGTGAGGGAGTGGATGGGGGAAGACAAGAACCCGGTGGAATGATTTTCCTTCCTCAGATCCAAATACAAAAATGTGCCACGGCTGAGAAACTTAGTCTCAAGACTCTAAGTAAATGATGTACAAGACCCTAGCCAGCATAGAAATGTAATTGTTCTCTTATAAGCCTAGACAATATATCCCCAATTCCTTAATTTCCTACTTAAGATACAAAATATTTTAAGTAAGCACTCAACCTAAACTGAGTAGGAGAACACAGGGGATTCTTCTCTTATGATCTAATTTAAAGCTCCCTGGGTTGTCCTCTCTCTGTACCTTACCAGCAAAGTAATGCATGGAAAGTTTTTTATTGAGAAACAGTTATTTTCCACACATACGCAAAATAAAGGTAGTAATGCCCACCTCAAGAGGCTTACCGGGGAGACTGAATAAGAAATTGCATTTGATTCTACAGCGCCCCCACATATCAGGTAGGCCCCAAGAAATGGCAACTGTTATTACTGTATAAGTTTTAAAAACTAAAGTTCAGCATCCAAAATTTTCCAGGACTTTATATATATGTTGGTCTCACCATAGGTATCACACGTAACCTCCTCATCCACCACAATGTGCCATCTACTCAATAATGTTTTCCATTAAGATTTCTTCTTGAAATAAAAAGTTATACAAAATGATTTGTGTAACAAATCCACATATTCAACCTGTGAGACACAGTAGTTTGGTTAATGAGCTGTCTACTTACAATTATCCTACAATTTCCTGGCAATAGGTTTTCAAACAGCCAATCCATGTGATCGTGGATCCTTATTGTACACTGACTTCCTTAACTACTTTTTCCTAATTAAGTACAGAATTTTTCTCCACTTAATTTTTCCCATGGCTGAAATTTTAATTACATCAGGAAGCAAATTTTGTTAATTGCCCTTAAAAGCCAAGACTGACCTGTATTACTGACTACCATATGAAAGCTTCTATATTGTGAAGACTGATGGAGCCTTCAGGCTTCGACGACACCAACTCTGATCTCTTAGCTTTGTCCTGCCACCCTCATTTCAGAAGTAAAACTTCCTGATACATGAAAAAAATATAACACCATCAATTCTATTTCATGAGAAATGAATGTTTCAACGTATATTTAGTTATGCTTTTACCATAAATAAAAACCAAAAAAACAAACCCATTGGTGTTGAGTCAATTCTGACTCATAGTGACCCTATAGGACAGAGTAGAACTGCCCCATACAGTTTCCAAGGAGTGCCTGGTGGACTAAAACTGCTAACCTTTTGGTCAGCAGCCGTAGCTCTTAACCACTACGCCACCAGGGTTTCCTTATCATTCATATGTAACAACTACAACATGTCCACTTAAGGGGGAAAGGGAGCAGAAATATTAAACTCCTTCTAATATTTAACATTCAGAGGCTTTCCAACAAATTCACGCAAATCCAACCTACATGAAAAATATTTAATTAACATTGTTCAGAGGTCCTTGGAATAGTGATAAATATTTTTGCCAAAGAAAGATTTAATGGGAAAGGAAAGTTTCTTGCACTCAAGCATCAATGGACTCTTATTTTAAAAAGCCCACCCAATGTAACCCATATAGAAAAATGCCCCAAAGGAATGTTTATAATCTAGCTCTTGTATGAAATGTTTAGCTGTAAATATTTAAGATATGCCTGTAAATGCATATGTTTGTGATTTATTTCTGTGTGTGCATGTGTGTGGTATCATAAAAAGGCTCCATTTATCACAATTTTGACCTGTAACTGTTATCCATTAACCAGGCAGGTTGTGAGTACTTGGTGAGCAACTAGGGCCACATATCAGAACAGATCCTAGGTATGTATTAATTAATAAAAAAAGACACAGCGATCAATCACAAAAAAGAAACCTTAAGCAAGTAATCAATATAAGCAAATGTAATTTGCTACCTATTACCAGACATTAGCTAAACGTTAAAATTCCAGCGGACACTAAGGCAAGCCATCTTCAAAAACTTTCACTGATATCAAGAAAAACGTGTATTGCCTTGGCTAAATACCGTAATGAACAGAAAAAAAGTTATCTTCTGAGCGTCTCGTGAGCTAGCAATAGGCAAAGATGTCTGTTCACGCCTTCACACATACACAAATTAAGTATTTTAGAAAAAACCTGCTTAAGTGTATATGTAATCTCCAGGCAAAACCAGCAAGTGCCAAACAAGTGGCATAGCTAGCTCTAGTCCTCAGCTGTGCACTAACTGCTAAGTCATCCAAGCGTACCTGATAATACCTGTGCCACTGAACTACTGTACAAGTGTCACCAGGTGAAGAAGAAAGCCAATAAATAATCTTGAATGCAAAAAGGTCAACGTATTTCTGTGGCTGGGAAAAAAAAAATGGTAAAAGAAAGGAACTGAGAATCGCTGATTCCAATGAATGAAGGAATAAAAAAAAATACTTGAAGATAGATATACCTTGATAGGTAAACAGCTTTTTATAAAAGTTATATTTTTCTTGCTTCTAATTCACCTTTTCCAATTTTTAATTCACATACGTAACTGAGAAAAGCATTATTTCTGAATATGCATCTTTTTTAGAGGTATAAAGCAATACCCTAAGCGACAGTAGGGTCAGTGTGGTACATGTTAATCTCATATGGGGAGGAGAGCTGTTACTTTTTACCAGTTCAGGCATGGAAAGTCAACAAGTAGACAAGAATGCGATACCAGTATCAAAGCACTGTTCTTATATGAGATAAACCATAAACCTGAAAAACAACAAGTATTAGTAAGCTTGTTTTTAAACAACTAATTCCCCAGACCCATCTATCATGCAAAGACAAGACCAACATTCCTCACTTAGAGTCAGAATCTACACTGAAACTTATTTGAATGGACTTGGCCCTGGTTGGCAGCAAGCCAGTAATCTTCATCACTGAATCACTTAACAGAACACTGTGTTCTTGGCACAAGTACAAAAAAATGTGCTGAAATCCATGCTGAGGAGAATCTCATATATATTGTAAAGCAATTTTTAAAGATAATGAGAAATATTAGACAGACAGAAGTGAGAGAGTGTGTGTGTGTGTTTTAAATGTTTGGTATGTATTATTTCGGATAATGTTTTATCCTCACTCATTCTAGCCACTTTCAATGCTTCCCCTAACAATCACTTGACCTCTACCCCCAGCACCCCAATCTCACACTCTGGGCTTCCTCCTGTGCTATGACTCCTCTACAAATGTCATGGAAAATTCCAAAGCACCCTAAGCTCCTACAATAGGGAGGGACAGCAAGGAAAGCCAGAAACAATGTGTGACTCACTTCCATGGAAAGCCCTGGAGAAAAATGTGGGCCACAGCTCAGTCCTCTCACACGATGCAGTTCAACTAGGTAAGAGGTAGTAAAGTTACGTCATTCTCACAGAGGTTATGTCAACTCAGCTGCAAAGGTAAGATGCAATTGAAAAGGAAAGTAAAAAACAATTTGTCAGGGATCTATATACTTTCAAGGAAGAAAAAAAAACGAGACCGTTTAGTTTTTGGCTTCTTCTCTGTCTCCTGGTCCAAAGTCCAGCTCTCCAAAAATGCCATCCCGGTGTAAAATTAGTATAGTTCATTCCCACTATTCACAAAAACAGTTCACAAATGCCTCATATTCTGAGGAAAACCTATGAGTCCTAGAGTATTCAGAGGTGTAAGACTCAAACCACAAAATATTCAGCAGTCTACACTGCCAGAGGACACTAAAGAAATGACGGATGTTTGTTTTCCCTGAAGCCTTTTATTTTTTAATTTTAATTCTTCACCACTTTTATTGCTAGTGCTTAGGAAGAAATCAGGTCTCTCCTCTTAATAGGATTCAAGCCGTCAACCTTTTGTTTAGCAGCAGTAGCTCTTAACCACTAAACAGGCACATAAATTTTTAATTGATTTTGATATGTTCATGGTCTTTTTTTTTTTTCACTCGAGAATGAAGACAGAAGTACACTGTATTTTTTTAACATAGTAAAATGTTTAAAGAAATTTTAAACCCTTATTCTTCAAAATTATTATTATTTGTTCAACATATGATATGCTCAAAACGCAAGTTTTAAGTAATATAAAGCACAAGGGATTAGAAAAAATCAAAATATATATGATTTACCTTAGGCAGAAATTTCTTTTTATTTTTAGGCAGATTTATCTCTCCAAATATGGTTTATTCAATTGAATGTTGCAACTAATCTAAGTATCTTAATACCAACTATTATGGATTGAATTGTATCCCCCCAAAATATGTGTTGTAAAGCCTAATCTCTATGCCTATGGTTATAATCCCATTTGGTACTGGGCTGTCTTTATTACGTTAATGAGACAGGATTAGTGTAGAGTTTGTCCTAAATTAATCTTTTTTGAGCTATAAAAGAGATAAAACAAGCAAGCAAAAGAAGCAGAGGTGGGGGAAGAGAGATGCCAAGCCACATGAAAGATGCTCAGGAGCAGAAGCTCAGATGAGACAATGACCTTCCTTGAGATCCAAGAAAGACAGAAAGCTTTCCCCTAAAGTCAGAACCTTGAATTCAGACTTTTAGCTTCCTAAACTGTAAGAAAATAAATTTGTTTGTTAAAACCACCCATTTGTAGTATGTCTTTATTGCAG
Source organism: Loxodonta africana (assembly GCF_030014295.1). NCBI lineage: Eukaryota > Metazoa > Chordata > Mammalia > Proboscidea > Elephantidae > Loxodonta > Loxodonta africana. The sequence goes on from NC_087355.1 coordinate 5,143,157, forward strand.
TACTAGATAACTAAGATGCAGACTAATCTCTACAAATAGATGGACCAGAAGTATGTTTAGAGGTTGGCCTAGGCTTAAAATTTTATTGTAAGCAAATTAAAAGTCAACCCTACTATGTATTTCTACACTACGACCATCTAACCAATTAACAAAAATTAGTTAATTTTATATAAAACCATTGTTTATATTACACATTTGCTAGGAGGATATTCTCTCTTATGGCATTCCACTATTAAACAGAAGCACTTCAACAATTTAGAAAGCCTTGGCACTAGAATTATGAAAATTCTATGCACAGACCACCTGTTAATCCTTAGATAAACTATTATGCCTACATAGAATGACAGAGAAATGAACCTGCCTCCTTTTGTACACACCTTTAAATATATCAGAATGCAGTGTTCATTTAATGTAAGTGAACATAAGGGGATACTGACAACCTCAATTAAAAGAAGTAAGAGTTAAAAACAGTGAGAGTATTTTTTTAACTTTTTGTTTTGATATTAGGACATACAAAGGAGTTACAAAGACAGTATAGTTTCTGTATAGTCTTCATCCAGTTTACCCATAGGGTTTCCAAGGCTGTAAGTCTTTAAGGAACCTGACTGCCACATCTTTCTCCCGTGGAGCATTTGGTAGGTTTGAACTGCCAGCCTTTTGGTTAGCTGCTCAGCGCTTTAACCACTGCACCACCAGGAAGTTACAAATAAGCAGTGGGAAAGCCAGAATGAACCCTGTGGTGCTGGATTGGAGTTGAAGGTATCAGTATGAACTTAACTATATTATTTTTTTTAAATATGCATACAGATAGATTTAAGAAAGAAATACAGAAATATACGTGTGTGTGCGTCTGTGTGTGTGTGTCTGTGTGTGTGTGATTTCCTATCTCTGTCCACTGACAGGGCCTAGAAACAGAGGTACTTTAGTGTCAATGAGCATACCTAGTGCCTAGATCTGGTTTCTAATACCGTTCTCCAATAAAAGGAAGGCACCAGGGCTCCTTAGAAAAATGATTGAATCAATGATCAGAGTAAAGCAAATGTAAGATAAACTTGGAACATCTTGTAACGTCAAAAAATAAGGAAGCACCCAAAAGAAGGCAGAAAGGATAGGGTTGTGTTCAAAGGACATAGGAGCCAATCTGAAAGTGTTCTCAGTGGCTAAAACTGAACGGATTTGAGCAAGGAAATAAGAATGATATTATCGATTTATTTATTTATTTATTTATTTATTTATTTATTTATTTTAGCCCAGAGAATAAAATAAATATCCATGAGTCCATACTCATACAGATAAATGGTTGAATAAATAAATAAATAAATGTGGGACAGACAACTCTCTTTTATGTAAGAATTTCAATTAGTAAATGTAGAAGGAATGAGGGAAATAGAAAATCACCATTAGACCACCACAGTAATAAGTGCTGTAAGCAAGATCCATTATTGGATGTTGAAGTTAATGGGCAAAACTTTAAGGAGAAGCAGGACATTTTCATGGCTTCAAGTACTTTCCCAAAAGTATTTTAATTACATAGGGAAACTTTACAGTGTTGTATCCTGGCAGACATTATCTTAACCATGCAACCAATGTTAACAATGACGACACATTAATATGTGTCCCTGATAAGATGAACTGAGTGTACACTACCATAAAAATCCATTATCTCAGTCCAATCATGAGAAAATATCAGAGAACCCCAAATGGAGGGACATTCTACAATATACCTGAAAATAATAAGCAAACATATCAAGTTCTTGAAAGACAAGGAAGACAAAACCGTTACAGATTGGAGGGGACTCAGGAGACAGGACAAATAAATGTTATATGCGATCCTGGATTCGAGTCAGGGACGGAAAAAGAACATTAGTAAAAAACCTAGAGAAATCAGATTATTTAGTTAATAGTATTATACTGATGTTAATTTTTTAGCTTTCCTAATTGAATTGTGGTACTGGTGAAGAATATTGAATATACCATGGACTGCCAGAAGAATGAACAAATCTGTCTTGGAATATGTATAACCAGAATACTCTTTAAAAGCAAAGATGGCGATACTATGTCTCACATACTTCAGACCCTATGACTGCAATCAATTCAGCGGCAGTGGGTTTTTGGGTTTTTTCTCCTCCAGCTCTCATTATCTACAATAAAAAACATGTTGCCGTGGAGTCAATTCCAACTCATAGCAACCCTACATAACAGAGCAGAACTGTCCCATAGGGTTTCCAAGGAGTAGCTGGTGAATTCAAATGGCCAGCCTTTTGGTTAGCAGCCAATCTCTCAACCACTGCACCACCAGGGCTTCTTCTCCGCAACATGAGGAAACACTTATTTCTTCAATTACTGAATACACAGAAAGTAGTCTCCAAATTGCTAAAATCCCACGTGGTTGTGAGAAGCTAATTTACTTTTATAGTCTACATGTACAGTTCTTTTAGTTCAGCCTTACAGTATCAGCTCAAACACCGTTTTTCAAAGTTACTTAGGTTAGCTTCTTTTTCCCCCCAACTGCTTCAGTAAGGTTACATCATTTGCTAATCTACATGCCATCCTGGGTTCTCCTGACAACCCAGTTGATGTATTTAAATTTGTGTGCAGTAAAGCTCACTCTTTGGGGTCTACAGGTCTACGAGCTGGGACAAGTGCATGGAGGTATATATCCCTCACCCCAAAAATTCTTTCATGCTGCCTGCCCCTTTTGTAGTCAATCCCTTATCCCAAACCCCAAACCCTGTCAACCACTAATCTGTTTTCCATTCTCATATACATATCTGGTTCTATCTTCTTTCACTTAGCAAAATGCATTTACATTCATTCACATTGTTGCATAGATCAGTAGTTTGTTCCTTTTTATTACTAAAAATGATGCTGGTGCCGCTTCCCCGCTCCACTGCCGTGTCTCCCTAGCCATTGTTTAGCCATTGAAGTAGGCGTCGTTGGTTTGCTGTTAGCTGGCACTGAGTTGGCCATCTACTCATGGTGACCCCAAGAAGGAAGCTCTGCCCAGTCCTGTGCCACCTCCACAGCGTTGTGGATCAGACCACTGTGATCCAGTTTATTGGCTGATTTTCAGACGTAGATTGCGAGGCCTTTCTTTCTAATCTGTCTTAGTCTGGTAGCTCCACTGAAACCTGCTCAGTATGATAACAACATGCAAGCTTCCACTGCCAGAAAGGTGGTGACTGTGCCTGTGGTACACTGGCCAGGAATTTAATTTGAGTTGCCTGCATGGATGGCAAGAATTCCACTACTGAACTGTCAGTGCTTCCATGTGTGTAGCAGCAGGTGTATTTCAGAAATCAGAAAATCACAAATATGAATTCAGACTCCTGTCTTCTCACGGTGAATCGGAAATTCAGATAACAACGTACCAGTAATCCTGCATAGAAACAACTGGCTACAGCTACTGGTAGACGGGCACGTTCTCTCCATTTTACCACAGCCCCTGCCATTCCCAAGTTTAATACCCATCTCCCTTCACATCATGAGGTTACCTGTCTGATACCTAAAGCCACTTGAGTTTGAGGCCCATCTACAAATACCATTGGGTGTGTAACACCCAGCCCTTATCCCCAAAAACTTAAATCCACATGCTTGGGTCCCTGCACAATTTTGCCCCCAAATGCCTTTTATAACTTCACCTCTTACCATCTTCCCTCCTGGAGGCCTGTACTCCAGTTTACAATAACACTCTCACAGCTCTTTGCTTGTTAATGCTCTTGCCCCGAGCCTTTCACCCCAGTTTCTCACATTTTCTTCTTTATGAAATCTTACTCAGCTTTCAAAACCTAACTCAGCTATGATTTCCTCTGTGAGGAAAGCTTCCCTGAAAACACCCAGGAGAAAATTAAATATGTCCTCCTTCGAACTTCATTGTAGTTACTATATGCATGGTATAGTTAGCTACATGTGGATTTGTCCCCCTACCTCTATGAACAGTTTTGATAGAGTGCAGTGATCCTATCTCATTCACCACCAAAAAAAAAAAAAAAAGTTTTTTTGTATCTCTAAAATCTAGCATGCAGCATGTGCTTCTCTCTCTCTCTTACTCCTCTCTCTTTCACACACACACACACACACACACACACACTCCATACAGCACACTCTCCAGAGCCAGTCTGGATCATCTCTGGTTAAGTTTGCTTTTATTGGTTCACATAAAAATAGTAAGAAATGGAGGAAGAGAAATAAACTTCCACTTGTAGGAACTGAGTGTGCAGTTCACAGCATTACACACAATCAAGTAAACACAGAAAGATGGAACAAGTACCTAATGTGCTGCCACATTCCTGCCTTCTTTAAGCTGTGACTGAATTTGTCAGCTCTTATTTATTTATTCATTTTTAATTAGGAAGGAGGAAAACAGGAGGAAGGAAAGGAAAAATCTTTGGTACCTTACTGAAAGGTTAACTCTAAGAATCAGTACAAAGCTGGTTTCTATGCAGTGGAAGACAAATATACCCAGTTCTCCAACTTCTTCCCCATTTCTGACACCAGTCATTTCCCTTACAGCACTCGTTCTCTACTGGGTTCAATAATTCACTGCAAAGCTCACAGAAAACTCAGGGAAACACCTTATCTGCAATAACAACTTTAATTACACGAAAGGATATAAACAAAGGTACAAACATAGAAATGAATACTGCAAGGTCCTAGAGGGGTCACTGGAATCTCCACATCTCACAGGGACCTGCTTACCCTCCCAGGAACAGATGTTCACTCTCATTAACCAGGAAAATTTTTAACCAGGAACTGTTCTGTAATATCACTTGGTGAGTTCTACAGTTGGCCAATCCTCTAAGCATGCTCCTGGCTCCAGGGTGGCGCAGGACAACTCTCAGCCAAGGTGCAGCCTTTACACTCTGCTGCCACCGTCTAGGTTCACTTGGTGTCTCTACTTCTTCTAGTACCATCATAGCTGCTGCCTCCATCACCTTCGCTGGGTCACAACACAGGGCCAACATGTCCAAAGGATGCCCTCCATTCCTGGCTCTAGATCAGGAGGCCGCACCTGAGCCTCTGTGTTCTAGGGTTTTTATCAGTCATGAGGCAGGCTCCCAGCCAATCCCTGTAAAGGTCAGCTGGGCCGGAACTCTCCAGACAATCCCTAGCCAGTCAGAGTAAAGGTCAGACCAGGCCAGGCTCCCCAATCAATCAGGGTAAAGGTCAGTTCCTGGGCGGAGTTCCCCAACCAATCAAGGTAAAGGTTAGACCAGGGAGTTCAGGAACCAGAACCAAAAGCCAAACTGCTTTTTGCTAATGTGACTCCACACCCATGCCTACCCAATTTAAGCCAGCGTTATAATTAATTACACAATTCTAAGTTTTTGCAGACAAAAAGAAAAGGTATGAAGAAAACAGTATGGACAGCATTCATTATGAACATAGAAATGAGTACCTCTTTTCTACTTGTAGTGATCATTTACGAGGACATGTCAATGGACATTTCTCAAATTATTCCTGAAGCTATGGGTTAGGCTAAAGCATAATAATAGCTCATATATCTTCTAACCAAGCACGATTTTCTCTTTGCCTTTTTTTTTTTCTTATTCGTTAAAAAAATAATTATCAGTTTCATGAAATCATCCAAGGCTATTCATGTTAGGTCAATGAAAACAAAGTATCTTATGTTCTTCAGAAAAAAAAAAAATCATACAAATATCAGTATTATCACTGCAGACTCTTTCTGACCAGGAACAACATGCCTTTTGCCATTGTAGAAGAGAATTAATTGACAACAGCAAACTAAAAGTTTCCTAGAAAGTATGAGCCACAGGTTCACAAGGTAGATTCTTCAAGTCCCTCTTCTGTTGGTAAACTGCCACAAAATTGAATCTCTCAGGAAATACTAACTGGCTAGAAGATGTGAATCCTTTCTACAATAATGTTTAAATAATATCCTTAGTAGTTGGCAATCACTACACAAAAAGCATGGGATACTCGGTAAGGACAAGAGGAGACTTCAGCTAGCAATGAGCTATAAAAATGTCTAGATGGAGACTCAAATTTTTACTCCATGTTCTCAAATTTCAAACTCTGAAAGCCAGTTTGTTTAAACAGTTCTTTTGTCATAGCTCTTCTTCAAAATATTTTTTATCTCATTTTATGCATTATAATAACTTGGGGAAAATAGTAAAATACTTCCATTTTCTATAGCTATATTTTAAACTTAGTCCCCTTTTTTTTCGTAGTCCCCTTTTTAATCAAAGACTGTCACCACAATACCTTTCATTTTAGCATGATTTTTCTTTCCCTCATGAAATCCTATCAGAATATACCAAAAAAAAAAAAATCGCCATGTCTAGTTCCAGTCTGCAAGAATTCTTTCAACACAAGCGCTGAATAGAAATAATGATAGCAGGCACCATTTTCTTGTTTCTCACATCAAAGGCAATGTTTACTGTATTTCATCACTAAAACATAATGTTTAAGGAAGTTCCATCCTATTCCTTGTATGCAAACAATTTTTCTTTTTGTTTTTCCTATGAATATCGAATTTCATTAAATAGTTTTTCTACAACTATTTAGATAATCTTTCTTTTTTTTTTCTTTTTGCCTTCAAATGGCTAATCTGGTTGTTGTTGTTGTTGTTGTTAAGTGCCACCTGTTGGTTCCAACTCATAGCAACCCTAAGTAAAACAGAACAAAACACTGCCCAGTCCTGCACCATCCTCACAATTGTTGCTATGCTTGAGGGCATTGTTGCAGCCACTGTGTTAACTCATCTCATTGAGGGTCTTCCTCTTTTTCGCTGACCTTCCACTTTACCAAGCGTGATGTCCTTCTCCAGGAACTGGTCCCTACTGATAACATGTCCAAAGTACACAAGACAAAGTCTCACCACCCTCACTTCTAAGGAGCATTCTAGCTGTACTTCTTCCAAGACATATTTGTCCTTCTGGCAATCCATGGTATATTCAATGTTCATATCACCAACAAAAATAATTCAAAGGCATTGTTATTCTTCTTCAGTCTTCCTTATTCATTGTCCAGCCCTTGCATGCATGTGAGGTGACTGAATATACCATGGCTTGGGTCAGGTACACCTTAGTCTTCCAAGTGACATCTGCTAATCTGGTAAATCACATTAATCAGTCTTCTAATGTGAAAAAGTCCTTGCGCTCCTCAAACCCAAGTTGGTCAAGATTTTTTTTTTAATATGCTGCTTAATTCAGGTTCTTTACATCTCTATAATAAATGAGTTTGGCATGTAAGTTTTCTTTTATATACTGCCCTTGCCTGATTCAGCCTACATACCTACCTCATAAAATGAGCTGGGTATACTTAGGAATAAAAGAATAGTTTATATAAAACGAAGATTTTCTGATCCTTGAAATTTGGTAGAATAGCTTAAGTTTGGTAAGAATATTTTTCTAACTACTGGTTGAGTTCCTTTTACGCTTACGTGACTATTCAGTTTTCCTATTTCTCCGTAGGTTATTTTTAATAAGTTATATTTTTCTAGTCACCTGCTTATACCTCCCCCTCAGAACATACTACCATATATGACAAAATGCCCCAAATGCATGCATTCACTAATAAAGCACCATGGTTCCATTTGTGTTAGCAACTATTTGTCTAGTTAAAAGTTGAGGAAAGAAGGCATAAAATTATAACAGCCACTAAAAATGATAAACACTGAAGACCTAGAAAAACTCCAAAGTTACACCACAACTAGGATAATAACTATGCAAAGACTACATTTACTCTTGGATAAAAATTAAAGTAGCAGTAGAAGAATGTAAATGATTATGTTAAGTTCTGTTTCAAGCAAAAGTAGCTGAGAGATCAGGGGTTCTTTTTGTCCATCAAGCTTCATATGGTGGAAGCTCTACCCGAGGTGTGGCACACTGAAAGTACTGTGACCCTGATCACCCTAGCCCCAGCTTGCTTGCAAGGTGGAGGCTGTATGTCAGGAGAGGCAAGCTGAGAAGGCCAGATGCCAAAAGGCCCTCCCAGAAACTTGCTGGTAAAGAGATGTCCTTAGAGAGAAATGGGTCACTGTCCCCACCTACAACTCTGAAGCAGTGGATAAGAGATTCTGTCCAGTGGGAGAGGCAGGCTGTGAGAGCAGAGAGCTGGAGATTTTGATCATTATGAGGAGGCTGGGAGCTCTATGACAACAACAAGCTAAATCACAGACCAACAGAAAGTCTACCAGAGGGAACCAGAAAAAGAGGCATCTAAAAAAGGCCCTCCTTGGGCTGGAATAAGCCTAAAAGACTGGCCTCAAAGACTATTCCTGCTAAGGGGCTCAAGTTTAACTAGATCACACCAAGGAACAATATATGCCCCAGGGCATTCTCCAAAAAAAGAGAAAAAGAAAAAAAATAGGGCAATCAGCAGCAATTAATGGAGACTGACATCTGGGTGTGATACAAAAAGGGGCAGACAGCTTAAAAGAAAATGAGAACAGACTGTGAAACAGAGCCTTGATGAAATCATTGTCAACCCGGGGTGGTTGTGTATGCCCAAACCTGTGTCCTCTAAGGAATGACATCAGAGAAATCATACTTTGGGGGACACTTCCACTAAAATAGTGCAGCCAAGTAAAGAAAACATACAAGCATGAAAAACAGCAAGCCATGGGGAGCAGAAAGGTGGGGGAATCAGTATCTAGAGTTTTCTACAATATATTATATGAAAATCCAGTTTTTAATGAAAGTAGTTCAAAACAAGAAAATATGACTCATATGCAGAAAAATAAAAACAGAACAGAAACTGCCTTTGAAGGGGCCCAGATGGCAGATTTAGCAAAGACCTCAAAGCAGCTATTATACATATGAAGTTCCTGGGTGGTAAGGAGCTCTGGTGTTGCAGTGGTTAAGCGCTCAGCTGCTAACCTGCAGGTCAGCAGTCTGAATCTACAAGCTACTTACTGCATGGGAGAAGGATGTGGCAATCTGCTTCCATAAAGATTACAGCCTCAGAATTCCTATGGGGCAGTTTTACCTGTCCTATAGAATTGTATAGAATTGTTACGAGTCAGAACAGACTCAACGGCAATCGGTTTGGGTTTTTTGGTTTGTTTTTCTGGGTGGTACAAATGGTTGACATGCTTGACTGCTAATCGTAAGGTTGAAGGTTTAAGTCTACACAGAGACACCTCAGAAGAAAGGCCTGGTGATCTATTTCTGAAAAAATCAGTCATTGAAAACCCTATGGAGCACGGTTCTACTCTGACACATGTGAGGCTGCCATGCATTGGAATCAACACATTTTCATTACAAATACATTAAAAAAAAAAAAAAAATTAATGCTTAAAGAAGTCAAAGAGGTTGACATGAGCAAAAATGGTGACGTAAGGACCTCCAAAAGTTTACCCCCTGATAAAAATGAAAAAAAAAAAATGGAGAAAATTGTCACTCAACTTTGCCAGACCTATGAAAATTCACCAAATGCTTCCAGCAACTCAGGGAGTGCTAGGCAAAGAAAAAGAACTGAAACTCGGTTCAACAGCAAGCTTTGCGGTATTCTAAATTACCCTACTCCCATTCCCTGTTCCACAGCACTATAGCAGCCAGGAGAATAACAGGCCACATTCCTTGGCCAGAGGGAGCACAACAGGACTGGAGTTCTTTTAAAGGCTCATTCCCATAGGAGAGTCATATTTAACCCGCCCTGGTGGTATAGTGGTTAAGTGCTACAGTTGCTAACCAAAGGGTTGGAAGTTCAAATCCACCAGGCGCTCCTTGGAAACTCAATGGGGCAGTTCTACTCTGTCCTATAGGGTCGTTATGAGTTGGCATCGATTTAACAGCACTGGGTTTTGGTGCTTTCCTGAAGGATTCCACTAGAATTTGCCCACTTATACCGTGGGGGTAGGAAAGAGGGTTGTTCAACATTTTAAAATCTTGGCTTCATGAGGTGATAGAAAAAAATTGACCAATTAATGGTGCACGGTCAGGCAGTGTTTCATTCTGTTGTACATAGGGTCGCTATGAGTTAGAACCGACTCAATGGCACCTAACAACGGCAAACAATAAACCAACCAAAAAACTTAAAAGGAAAAACTCAGAAACGAGATGTCTGAAAAGCTCATGCATATTCCTGGGAATCTCAAGGACCACTCAGGACAGACTTTAAAAGGGCACAGGGTTAAGGCAGAGCCGTAAACTTCCTTCCTGGGTGTGAAGGCGTGCCACAACTGGCAAAGACTGAGAGGCTTACTAGTTCTAGGCGTTTAAGGAAATATATATACAATCATTAGCTGGCCGTTAAGCTAACGAAGCAGACGTCAGTGGGCACATATGACAAAAAATATAGACTTAACAGAACTACCTTAGAAAAGTCACTAAACAAACAAATATCCACAGCCACAATAATCAAAACCAGCAAACCCTGGAAAGGGGAGAAAATCTAATTTACAAGACTGCCATACTGGATTATTTGAAATGTCCAGTTTTCAATGAGAACAAAAAGACATGCAAAGAAGTATTTCTCACATACAGGAAAAAAATACAGTAAATACAAACTGTCCCAGAGAGCGCACTTACTAACAAAGACAGTAAATCAGCTATTTTAAATATGTTTTAAGAACTAAAGAGAATTCTGGTTAAGATGACATCGTAACAATCCCCTACAACAAAGACTTGAGAAACTAAAACAGACACAAACAATGACTCAAAATCCAGAACATCAAATGGAGTGTAGAATGAGGTGCTAGCATTTCACACATCATGACCATTATGGAACAGTATCAAGCAACGACCTGGAGTGAGGAACCCAGGAACATAGCCTCAAGGAGAACACAGCTAGTAGCAGAGATTCTGTGTAAACATCCCTAGAAAGAAAGGACAAGGTAGGCAGGACATGTCCTGGGACAGGACAACCCCACCCCCACGCCCCACCCCCGGAGTGGCAAAGCTTTGAAGATCAGGAACCACAGGGAAGTGCTACTAAAGCAACCCGAGGTGGACTGAATAGTTGGAGCCCTGATGGGTTAAGAGCTCATCTGCTAACCAAAAGGTTGGCAGTTTGAACCCACCAGGGACTCTTTGGAAACCCTATAGGGCAGTTCTACACTGTCCGATAAAAAAAAAAAATAGGGTCACTATAAGTCCAAATCAACTTGATGGCAACAGGTTTTTTGTTTTTTTTTAAAGGAAACTGAATAGACAGGAAGTGCACATACGCAGAGTAGCAAAAAGGAGTACAGAAGGGCTGGGGGAGTTCCAATCCATCTGGTGACTGCAGAGGAGGGAGGGAGCTAGGAATTAGGGCAGCAACTGATTGTTGGTTTAGACAGGCGACGCCATAGAATAGTCAACCCTCAGAGTAATAATTAGAAAATTCACTGCTGTCAAGCGGATTCCAACTCACAGAGACCTTGTAGGACACAGTAGAACTGCCCACAGGGTTTCCAAGGATGTAATCTTTCTAGAAGCAACTGTCCTTCCAAAAAATTGCTCCTCTGCAAACCGCTCTCCTCTCCTGTCTATAGGCTCTGTTTTCCCCCCTCCCCTTCCCTCTGCACTAATCCGCACAGGTTCCATTTCACCTCCCGCCCCCAGCCCTCCAAGAGGTGCAAGTCATCTAGGCAAACCCAGGCAGGCTCCACTTCACCCATCCCCACTTCCCAGACTGCTGGTTTCTGTACCTTACCGACCAACCCCTCACCATGCCCTAAGGCCCCCTCCCTCAACTGTGCAGAACACGTGGCTCTCCAGTCTCTTCCTGGCTGAGTGGGCCTCTGCAGCTCACCCTGCCTGCCCCTCCCTGCAACTCATCCTGCAATCCAGGAGCCTAACTATTTGTGCCAACATGAAGGGACCACAGTATCCCTCAAGAACTGTGAAGGTTCCTGACATTCAACATCTGGCACCTCACATGGGAAAGAAACCTATTCTAGCACCACCATGCAATCCTCTAAGAGAAAACATATGCACCTATGACATAAAACTCCCACGCATATGCAACTCAACACACCCAACAGTGAGAGGAAAGCACACTCATCCAACTAACAGCACCAAAGCCATTCACAGACCAAATGTACAAAACGACAATTAAAACAATACAAATAAAAGGATCCAATCCAAAGAAAAATGGAAGAAGCTAAGCAACTAATGAACCAAAGAAAAGAAAAAGAAAATTATAGGATGAAAAAATATATATACATACATATGTATGAATACATATATAAAATAAAACCTTATAGGATCAAAAACAGCAGTCAATTACAAATCACACGAAGAGACAGAAAAAGATGGATCAAAAAAATGGACAAAATAAAAGGGCTGAAAAGATCTATGAGGAAGAATAGATAACGGAACTAGTGGACAAAGGCTTCAAAAAGCTAGTATTAAGAGACAGAAAGGACCACATAAGCCAGAGGCTACATCAGCCTGAGAACAGAATAACTAGATAGTGCCTGGCCACAACCGATGACTGCCCTGACTGGGAACACAACAGAGAACCCCTGAGGAAGCAGGACAGCAGTGGGATACAGACCTCAAATTCTCATAAAAAGACCAGACTTAATGGTCAGACTGGTACTAGAAGGACCCCAGAGGCCATGGCCCCCAAACCTTCTGTTAGCCCCAGAAAGGAAACATTTCCAAAGCCAACTCTTCAGACAGGGATTGGACTGGAATATGGGATGGAAAATGATACTGGTGAAGAATGAGCTTCTTGGATCAAGTAGACTCACGAGACTATGTTGGCATCTCCTGTCTGGAGGGGAGATAAGAGGGCAGAAAGGGCCAGAAGCTGCCTGAATGGATACAAGGAGAGAGAGTAGAGGGAAAGACTGTGCTGTCTCATTAGAGGGAGAGCAATTAGAAGTGTATAGCAAGGCGTATGTAAATTTTTGTATGAGAGACTGACCTGATTAGTAAACTTTCACTTAAAGCACAAATTAAAAAAAAAAAAAAAAGCTAGTATTAAATCTTAAAGCGATCAAAGGAAACACAGAAACAGACTAGAATCATTTAGGAAAGCAATACAAAAACAAAATAAATTAAATAGAATACTAAAAAAAAAAAAAAATAGCTTACCAATAAAACAACAGAGATAACTTAATGGAAGAATACAGAAGTCAAATTGAAACAACGGAAGGAAGAATAAGCAAATAAAGGAAAAAACTGTTGAGATTACTGAGTATGAAGAACAAGCAGAAAAAAGACAAAAGGAAACGAAGGAAGCACACAGGTTATATGGGATATCAAGAGAAATAACAAAAGAATGTTAGCAATAAAAGAGGAAGAGAAAAAATTACAGAAAGAACCTCTGAACAATTAATGGCAGAAAACTACCCAAATGTCATGAAAGATGAGAAGATTTTCACCAAAAAGCTCAACGAACTCCATATAAGATAAATCTCAAGAGAAAGTCATCAAGACATATTTTAATCAAATTTTTCATTTCCAAAGAAAAAGAAACAATTTTGAAAGTAACATGTGAAAAGCAAAGTATCACCTATTAAAGGGATCCCATAAGATTAGGCTCTAACTCCTCATCAGAAACCATGAAGGCAACAAAACAATGAGATTCATACACAAAGCTTTGAAAGATAATAAATGTCAACAAAAAATTATATTCCAGCAAAATCATCATTCAATATTAGGAGAAATTAGGACATTCACAGATAAGCAGAAATTAAGGGAATTTGTAACCACCAGACCAGCCACACAAGAAATATCAAAAGAAGTCCTTCCAATATAAAGGTAATGACAACAGAGAACAACTTAAGGAAAATACAAATGACAACATCACCCTGATACCAAGCCAAGTAAAGAAACCACAACAGTAAAATAAAAGTTAAAAAATGATTACAGGGAACCTGAGATACAAAGTTGTATTCGATGACAACATCAAAAAAAGGGGGGGGGGGATGATTTGTGTAGCTATAGAACTAACATATGAGGAGGAAGTTAAGGTGATTTCAAGATCTAATAGACTGTTATAAATGTTGTTGTTGTTAGGTGCTGTCAAGTAGGTTCTGACTCACAGCAACCCTAAGTACGACAGAATAAAACACTGCCTGGTCCTGTGCCATTCTCATAATCATTGCTATGTTTGAGCCCATTGTTGGAGCCACCGTGTCAACCCATTTCGTTAAAAGCCTTCCTTTTTTTCATTGACCCTCTACCTGACCAAAAGCATGATGTACTTCTCCAGGGACTGGTCCCTCCTGACAACATGTCCAAAGTATGAGAAGCGAAGTCTCTCCATGCTTGCTTCTAACGAGCATTCTGGTGGTACTTCTTCCAAGATAGATTTCTTCATTCTTCTAGCAGTTCATGGTATATTTAATATTCTTTGCAAACTCCGTGATTCAAATGCACTAGTTCTTCTTTGGTCTTCCTTATTCATTGGCCAGCTTTCATGTGCATGTGAAGAGACTGAAAATACCATGGCTTGCGTCAGGTGCACCATGGTCCTCAAACAGACATTTGGTATTTAACACTTTAAAGAGATCTTTTGCAGCAGATTTGCCCAATGCAATACAGCATTTGACGTCTTGACTGCTGCCTCCATGGGTACTGATTGTGAATAACCAGTAAAATGAAATTCTTGACAACTTCAACATTTTCTCCATTTATCATGATGCCGCTTATTGGTCAAGTTGTGAGGATGTTTATAAATATAAGATGTTACATGTTAGCCACATGGTAACAACAAAGAGAATTAATACATTTACTCACCAAAATACAGACGAAAAAAAAAAAAAACAAAAAGATCCAGTAAACACAACACCATAACTAATAAATGAAAGAAAAAACAAATTGTATACCAAAAAGCTCAGCACAGAAAGTAAAGAACAAAGAAACCATTAACAACACAAAAAAGAAAAGCATAACAAAATGGCTACAGGAAATTCATACCTACTAAATATAAATGGATTAAATGTACCCATCGAGAGAGAGTGACAGAATGGATAAAAAAACACCACCGATTAATATGTTGCCTACAAGAGACACACCTTAGAAATAAAAACAAACACAAGTTAAAAATCGTAAGATAGAAAAATACATATTAAGTAAACAGTAATCCGAAGACAGCAGAAGTGGCAGTGTTAGTAACTGACAAAACAGACTTTAAGTCAAAATCCATTATAAGAGTCAAAGAATGACACTATATAATGACAAAAAGAACAATTCAACAAGAAGACTTAGCGATTATAACTCTCCATGCACCTGAAGTCAGAGTTCCAAAATTTATAAAGCAAACCCTAACAGTATTAAAGAGAAACTGACAGATCTACAGTAATAGTAAGACATTTAAATACCCCACTTTCGATGATGGACAAAACAATCAATAAAGATACAGAAGACCTATGTGGCACCATTAACCAACCAGATCTAACAGAAATATACAGAGCACACGCCCAAAGCAGCACAATACACATCCTTCTCTAACACACATGTAACATTTCAAGAATAGCCCGTATCTCAGGTCGCAAAGCAAACCTCAACAAATTTTTAAAAACTAAAATCATACAAAGCACCTTCTCTGAACATAACAGTTGTTGTTGTTAGGTGCCATCGAGTCAGTCCCGACTCATAGCGACCCTATGCACAAGAGAATGAAACACTGCCTGGTCCTGAGCCATCCTTACAATCGTTATGCTTGAGCCCATTGTTGCAGCCATTGTGTCAATCCACCTCGATGAAGGTCGTCCTCTTTTCCTCTGACCCTGTTCTTTACCAAGCATGATGTCCTTCTCCAGGGACCGATCCCTCCTGACAACATGTCCAAAGTATGTAAGACGCAGTCTCGCCATCCTTGCTTCTAAGGAGCATTCTGGTTGTACTTCTTCCAAGACAGATACGTTCGTTCTTCTGGCAGTCCATGGTATATTCAATATTCTTCGCCAACACCACAATTCAAAGGCATCAATTCTTCTCCGGTCTTCCTTATTCACTGTCCAGCTTTCACATGCATATGATGTGATCGAAAATACCATGGCTTGGGTCAGGAGCACCTTAGTCTTCAAGGTGACATCTTTGTTTTTCAACACTTTAAAGAGGTCCTTTGCAGCAGATTTTTCCAATGCAATGCGTCTTTTGATTTCTTGACTGCTGCTTCCACGCATGTTGATTGTGGATCCAAGTAAAATGAAATCCTTGACAACTTCAATCTTTTCTCTGTTTATCATGATGTTGCTTACTGGTCCAATTGTGAGGATTTTTGTTTTCTTTATGTTGAAGTGTAATCCATACTGAAGGCTGTGGTCTTTGATCTTTATTAGTAAGTGCTTCCTCTTCACTTTCAGCAAGCAAGGTTGTGTCATCTGCATAACGCAGGTTGTTAATGAGTCTTCCTCCAATCCTGATGCCCTGTTCTTCTTCATAAAATCCAGCTTCTCGTATTATTTGCTCAGCATACAGATTAAATAGGTATGGCGAAAGAATACAACCCTGAGACACACCTTTTCTGACTTTAAACCAATCAGTATCCCCTTGCTCTGTCCGAACAACTGCCTCTTGATCTATGTAAAGGCTCCTCACCAGCACAATTAAATGTTCTGGAATTCCCATTCTTCACGATGTTATCCATAATTTATTATGATCTACCTTTTTTTTTTTACCCAGGTGAATGTCTTCGCATAGTCAATAAAACACATGTAAACGTCCTTCTGATATTCTCTGCTTTCAGCCAGGTTCCATATGACATCAGCAATGTTATCCCTGGTTCCACGTCCTCTTCTGAATCCAGCCTGAATTTCTGGCAGTTCCCTGTCAGCATACTGCCGCAGCCACTTTTGAATGATCTTCAACAAAATTTTGCTTGCATGTGATATTAATGATATTGTTCTATAATTTCCGCATTCAGCTGGATCACCTTTCTTGGGAATAGGCATAAATATAGATCTCTTCCAGTCAGTTGGCCAGGAAGCTGTCTTCCATATTTCTTGGCATAGACGAGTGAGCACTTCCAGCATTGCATCTGCTGAATGCAGACCATAATGGTATCAAGCTAGAAATCATAACAGGAAGAATAAGGAAAAAAAATAAACCATGGAAACTAAGTAACATAGTACTAAAAACCTATTGGGTCATAGAGAAATCAAAAGTGAAATTAAAAACTACTTAGAATAAAATGAACATGAAAACACAACATATCAAAACCTCTGGGATAGAGCAAAAGCACTGCTCAGAGGGAAATTCTAAAAATAAATGTCAACAATAACTTAACGCAACAACCTAAACAAATAGAAAGGAAGAGCAAAACAGGACCAAAGCTACTAGAAGAAAGGAAATAATATAGAAACAGAAATAAATGAAATAGGAAACAGAAAAATAGAATCAACTAAATCAGAAGTTGGTTCTTTGAAAGGATAAATCAAATGGACAAACCACTAGCTAGGCTGAAAAATGAAAATAATAGTAGATGCAAATAACCAAAATAAGAAATGAAATTGGAGACATTACAACACATTCAACTGAGATAAAGAGGATCATAACAGAATACTACAAAAAATTGTAATTCAACGAATTTGAAAACTTAGAAAAAATGTATAAATTCTGAAAAACACACAAAATACCAAAACTTAAAAAAAAAAACAAACACAAATAGAAACAGAAAATCTAAACATAACAATAGAATGCTCCTTAGAACCAAGGATAGCAAGACTATGTCTTACATACTTTGGACACGTTATCGGGAGGGATCAGTGCCTGGAGAAGGACATCATGTTTGTTTAAGCAGAGGGTCAGCAAAAAAGAGAAGACCCTCAACAACGTGGACTGATATAGTAGCTGCAAAAACGGGTTTAAGCATGACAACGATTGTGAGGATGGTGTAGGGCAGGGCAGTGTTTCGTTCTGTTTTACATAGGGTTGCTATGAGTTGGAACCAACTCGAGGGCACCTAACAACAACAACAAACATAACAAAGCCAGAGACTGAAGATCTGATCAAAAAACTCCAAGGAAAATAAAAACAAAGCCCAGTAACAGATGGCTTTGCTGGAGAATTTTAACAAACATCCAGAGAAGAGTTAACACCAATTCTACTCAAACTGTTCTAAAACAGAAGTAAAACTTAACTCATTGTATGAAGCCAGCATCACCTGATCCCCAAGCCAGATAAACACAACACAAAAAAAGAAAACTATAGACCTATATCCCTCATTAATGTAGACAGAAAAATCCTCACCAAAATTCTAGCAAACAGAATTCAACAACATATTAAAAAATCATACAGCATGATCAAGTGGGATTCATACCAGGAACGCAAGAATGTTCAACATTAGAAAATTAATCAGTGTAATTCACCGCATAAATAAAATAAAGCAAAAGAACCACATAATCATCTCAATTGATGCAGAAAAGGCATCTGATAAAATTCAACACCATTTTCTGATCAAAACTCTCAGCAAAATAGGAGTAGGAAGGAAATCTCTCAACATAATTAAGGGTATATATGCAAAACCAACAGCCAACATTATTCTCTATGGAGAAAGAAGTCTTAGCAAGAGCAATAAGGCAAGAAAGAGAAATAAAGGGTATCCAGATTGGAAACGAAGAGGTAAAACTATCCTGATTTGCAGATGACATGGTTCCATACACAGTAAACCCCAGAGATTCCAAAAGAAAGCTTCTGGATCGAATAGAAACATTCAGCAACACTGGACGGTACATGATCAACACACAAAAACCAGCTGAATTCCTCTACACTAATTAATAGAGGGAGAATTCCAAAAAGGAAATAAAGAAATCAACGCCATAGGTAATCAATAGGTTAATTCCTATTTAATTGTATTGTTTTGGGGGGCTATTGTAAATGGTATTGCTTTCTCGACTCCCCTTTTGAAATATCCCTTGTTAGTCTTAGTGTAAAGGAGCCCTAGTGGTGCAGGGGTTAAGTACTTGGCTGTCAGCCAAAAGGTTGATAGCTTGACCCCATCAGACGAACCACGGGAGAAAGATGTAGCAGTCTGTCTCTATAAAGACTTAAAGCCTTGCAAACCCTGTGCAGACAGTTCCACTCTGTCCTATACAGTCACTATGAGTCAAAATTGACTTGATAGTAAAGGCTTTGTTTTTGTTTTCTGGGGGGGTTTGCATTCATTGCAGCACTATTCCCAAGAGCAAAAGAATGGAAACTACCTAAGTGCCCGTCAATGGATGAATGAATAAACAAAAAGTGGTACACACATACAATGGAATACTACACAGCTATAACAAATGATTCCTCGAAACATACCATAATGCAGATTAAACTGGAGGACTTTATGCTGAGTGAATTGGTCAATCACAAAAGGACAAACAGTGTATGTTCTCACTTTTAAAAAGAGAAGAACAGGTTTATACATAGATACCAACATTAAGGGATGGGAGGGGGAGAAACAGAATCACTCTCTAGATAGTAAACATTTTTACTTTGGGTGATATGAAAGGTAACACCAAATGTAGGTTAAATGTTCGCAATTTAATGTCCCTAATAAGTACATACATAAGAACAAGGGACATTTTTGGAAAATGCTGTGACACACAATTTTGCAACAACAACCAAAAAAATGTGTCTGGTTACATATGTAGGTATGTATGCATATAAAGGCAGACTCTGGGTTACGAACAATATCAATTTCTGTATGTGTCTTCAAGATGTTGTAGCTAAGAAGGAACAGGAGCATACAGTTCTTATTTCGCCTTGCTTTAGTGCAAAAAAGGAAACCCTGGTGGCATAGTGGTTAAGTGCTATGGCTGCTAACCAAAAAGGTCAGCCGTTCAAAGCCACCAGGCACTCCTTGGAAACTCAATGGGGCAGTTCTACTCTGTCCTATAGGATCGCTATGAGTCGGAATCAACTCAATAGCAATGGTTTTGGTTTTTTTGGTTAGTGCAAAAAAAGGCTAGAAGCCTTTTCAAACGATTTAAAAGCTGCACATTCAGCAAGTGGGGTGATTGTGATGAAGAATTTGTTGCAGGTAGAGGCTGGGTCAATCATTTCAAAGTAAGGGCAAATTTACATAACATCAAAGGGCAAGTACGAGTTGTCTATAAGTCTGGCATTCATAACTCGAGGATTTACTGCATGTATATAAATAGGCATATGTCATGGATTGAATTGTGTCCCCCCAAAATATCTGTCAACTTGGCTAAGTCACGATTCCCTTGTATGACTGTCTACCATTTTATCTTCTGATGCCATTTCCCTAATGTTGTAAATCCTATCACTATGATGTAATAAGATGGATTAGTGGCAGTGATATTGACAAGGTCTACAAGATTATGTAGTGTCTTAAGCCAATCTCTTTTGAGATATAAAAGAGAGAAGTGAGTAGAGAGACATGGGGACCTCATACCACCAAGAAAGCAGTGCTGGAAGCAGAATGCTTCCTTTGGATCTGAGACTCCTGCACCGAGATGCTCCCAGACCAAGGGAAGGCTGATGCATGACAAGGACTTTCCTCTAGAGCCAAGAGAGAGATAAAGCCTTCCCCTGGAGCCAGTGCCCTAAATTTGGACTTCTAGCTTACTGGACTGTGAGATTAAACTTCTCTTTGTTAAAGCCATCCACTTCTGGCATTTCTATATAGCAGCACTAGATGACTAAGACAGCACATACGTGTATATAAATGTGCATGTACAGGTGTATGTATATATGTGTGTATGTACATGTAGGTGTTGCATGTATGTATGTAATATATATATGTATATATATACACACGTACACATACATGTAAATTAAAGCACATAGGGGCACAGTTACGGATACTTCTTAGGCATAACCAGACACCTCACAGGATTGGAGTTCTGGATTTGAAAGCTTAAGACATTAATCTCATAGGACAACTCAGTCATGAGCGTAATGCAGTTAATTACGT
Source organism: Loxodonta africana (assembly GCF_030014295.1). Lineage (NCBI taxonomy): Eukaryota > Metazoa > Chordata > Mammalia > Proboscidea > Elephantidae > Loxodonta > Loxodonta africana. The sequence goes on from NC_087355.1 coordinate 5,163,932, forward strand.
TTAAGCTCTACACCCTAGTTTGCTGCATAGAGTGTAGGGTCTAAAACGCTTGCAAGCGGCCATCTAAGATACAATTACTGGTCTCTACTCATCTGCAGGAAAGGAGAAAGAAGGAAACCAAAGGCACAAAGAAAAACCAGTCTACGGGACAAAGAGCCTATATGAACCATGGCCTCATCTACCCTGGACCAGAAGAACTAGACAGCACCTAGGTACCACTACTGACCATTCTGATCAGGGACAGTATAGATGGAGCCTGATAGAATGGAAGAAAAATGTAGACCAAAACTCAAATTCTTAAACAATCCAGCCTTGCTGAACCAGTTGAGATTAGAAAACCCGAGACTACTGGCCTGAGATACCCTTTAAACTTTGAACTGAAACTACTCCTGGAAGTCACATTTCAGCTAAATAACAGATTGGCTCATAAAATAATATTATCCCTGAGTTCTGTGCTCCTTTAAAAAATAATCTACATGAGACAAAACAGATAACATTTACTCTAAAGCAACGTTGAGAAAATAATGGGGGGCACGGAAATTAAATTAATGATAACGGAACAAAGACAAAAATAATGAAAATTTTGGCACTTTGTAAAAAAATTTAACCAATGTAACTTAACAATTTGTATAGAAGTTGTTAAGTGAGAATCTAATTTGTTGTGTACTTTCACCAAAAACACAATATGAAAAAAAAGAACTAAAGAAAAGTATGAGAATGATGTGTCACCAAATAGAGAATATCAATCAAGAGACAGAAATCATAAAGGGTGACAAAAACTCTGGAGTTGAAAAGTACAATAGTTGCTATAGGGGCAGGCAGAAGAATCAGTGAATGTGAAGACAGGTCACATGAGAATACCTTTCCTAAAGAACAGAAAGAAAAAAGGAAAAAAAAAAGGTACAGAGCTTCGAAGACCTCTGGGATACCATCAAACATAATAATATATGAATAACAGCCTTCTCAAAAGGACAGGAGAGTGACAAAAGAGTAGAAAAAATATTTGACAAAACAAAGGAGTAGAAAGATTATGTAACAGCCTATCATCCAGTAACTGCCGGCTGCCAAAAGCTTCCCAAATTTGAAGAAAAACACTCATTTAAACATCCAAGAAAGTAAAGGAAATCCAAGTAAAATAAACTAAAATCAACCCACACATTGACATATCATAATCAAACTGTCAAAAGACAAAGAGAGAATCTTGAAAGCAGCAAAAGGGAGGTGGCTTATAACATTCAAGGGATCCTTAATATTAACAGCTGATTTCTCATCAAAAACCATGGCAATCACATTCAGCAAAGATGGCAGCATAAACAGATCATTGTTCTAACTCTCCTTCACAAATACAAGAAAACGAAGCATGGCCATAAGTCTCTGAATTAAGGAGCAGAGGACAGCAGCAAAGAACTGCACATGGGCAAGAATCAACGAGTTGCATAATACAGTAGGAAAACTGCTTTTTCCACTGTCCCTACACCTCCCCACAGTTAGGCAGGCAAATTAACTGAGCAAGTGACCCAACCAAGAGAGCCTGCTTTCCTGAATACCATACTTCTCACCCGTGCAGAGACAGAATCCCAAGCCTGTGCTCTAAAATCAACAAGGCCAATCTCCCTGAGGGTCAGCTTGGGTCTCTCTGCTCCCTTCTTCCTATTGTTGCTGAAAACAGCTGGCTGAGGCTGTTGTGTTCTAGGAAGCAGGCATTTTGAGTGGAGGCTACACCCATGGCCAACATACTACGGGTGTGGGGAGGAGGGTGTGGCTCTGATAAAAACAAGGCAGATTTCCTAGGAGTCCGAACGGAGGGTGTCAGGCCAACACCCACTCAGTAACTTAGCTGCCAGTCCGCTGCTAGTTGTTACAAAAATCTACCTTTAGCAGAGTCTGCTCCCATAGTAATCACTCTACTTGCCTCCCTGAGAACCTGAGACATCTGGCCTCCAAGACAAACGTGACAGATCTCCTCCATTCGGGCCAGGTCAGGTCTGACTGCTACTCCTTGTGCAGAGGACTGCTGACTGAGGCTACTGTGAACTAGAAAGCAAGTGTTCTGAGTAGAGGCTACACCCACAACCATAATACTAAGGGAGAAGGGGCTCTGTTAGAAACAAGGCAAGCCTCCCTGGGGGCTTGTTTGGGGCGTGCCAGCTCCTTTCCCACACAGTTAACTCTCGGCTGTAGGACTTATAAGAACTCCAACAGAAGGTCTCCTGCAGTGGCTCCATGACATGGGTCACCTAAATGGAGACTGTTCTCCCAACCGCCACACAGCCACTGGGGCTTTGAAATCAACAACAAAAATGTCTCAAAGGATCTTCTGGGAAGTGACAGCTCCTTTGCCTCCAAAACAGTGGAAAGTCTGCCTGTGCTACCCATAAACGGCAGCTCAAATATAAGCATACACCACAGAACAGAGAAGGAAACCTCTGGTAAAATCGAAGGTTAACACTCAGCATGGCAGGGGGCTTGTGGGTGTGGGCTTCCTCACTGTAAACATGGTTGCAGAAACAGCAGGTGAGGAAATACTAACCAGAGAGAGAAAAAGAGAGAGAGGACTGCGTGCCCTGGTGGAAAGATTGTTAACTGCAAGATATCTAGCCTTAGTGGCTGCAGCTGCACAGATTGATGACAGAGTGTTCCTGGGTATGATTAACAGACACTGAAAGATGGACACTGACAGAAGTGGGGCCAAAACAGCAGAGTAGTAAGACACTTCCTATGGTCTCTCTTGAAACAAAAACCTGAAAAAACAAGTGAATAAATTATATACGACAATCTAGGAGCCCTCAACATCATAGACAAAGTTCAGGACTCGGACTGGGCAGCAGCAGGAAGGGAGAGGCAGTTCAGAAGCAGTGAGCAATTGCCAGACCTGACTGGCCGGCACACTGCAGGGTGTATCAGCCAGCATGCACAGTGAGGAAAGCAGTGGTGTTTGGGATGCATCTTCCACTTCGAGAGAGACTGAGTTGTGGACAGTGTGCTCAAGCCTCCAGAACCAGGGAGAAAAAGCAATCAAACAGCGAAAGATAAGTACAAGTACTTATACTGCCCAGATCAAAAAAAAAAGCCTTTTGGAAAGTACCTCTCTCCCATTTACCTCCCCCCTCTCTACTCTGCTCTGGGTCTCCACCTGGCTTCAGTGATTCCTGAGCTCCCTTGGCCAGAAGGAGGACCCATCTTCCATCCTGAGCCATTCTCCTGGCTTTGGAGAGGGAACAAACTGACAAACAGGAAAAAATAATCTGCTGGCTCCCTTAAGCCAGGAACTCAGGACAGGCATAGCTCCTTTGCCTAGGCACAGGCATAAGGGGTCCATGGACTTTGAATGCCTTTCACCCCTGCGTACACCTGTGTGGGCCCATTTCAACAGTGTATCCCTTCATTAGCATAACAGGCTATGTACTTTCAACTGTATATACTATAAGGGAGAGTGGCAGATTCATGACATATGACATTAAGGAGGGTCCTCACGTACCCACGTCAGGGGCCTGGGGACTGGCGGTTCCACCCAATCCACCGAGCCACCCGTGAAAGTAGTCTAGGAATAAGTGGTGACTCTTAGTCCTTACAGCCAACAGCAGAGTCCGGCTGAAAAACTCACCTACCTACACACTCTAGGAAACAGAGACACACCTTCCACCCAGGAGCAACAGTCAGACCCTATGTTGCTTAGCATATGACCCCCTAATGCAGCCAGATACCTGTGCCTACTCCAATTACCCCTGCCCATCTAGAACTGTAGGTGAGAGCCTGCACCACACACTTAGTGATTGACTACCTGAATCCACACAAGAAAAGTAAACTGACTCCTGGGCTCACATACCTAATAATAGCTCTAACCACCTGGAGACAGGGTGTTAGAGATTCAGAGGAGGCAATAATCAAACTGGCTCATAAGACCAGCTTATTTGGGCTTATCAAAACAAGAAGCTAGGAAATATAAAATAAATAAATATAATAACTTATTGATGGCTCAGAGACAGCAGTCAATATCAAATCAAATAAAGAAGAATACCATGATAGCTTCAGAAAGCCACCAACACAAAGAACCAATAAACTTTCCAGAGGAAGACAGCTTCCTGGAATTACCAGAGATGGAATTCAAGACTAAAATACAGTACTCTTCAAGAGATCAGGAAGGAGTCCAGGCAAAACACAGAACTAGCCAAGGAACACAGACAAAGCAATAGAAGTAGTTTAGAAGGCTATACAGGAGCACAGTGACAAATTTAAAAGGTTGCAAGAATTCGCAGAGAGACAGTAAACAGAACTCTAAAAGACTAACAATAAAGTGGCAGAATTAGACAACTCAATACACAGTCATAGGAGCAGAATTGAGGAAATGGAAGTCAGAATTAGTAAGACTGAAGATAAAGCACTTGACACCAATTTATTTGAGGAAAAATCAGATAAAAGAATTTTAAAAAATGAAGAAATCCTGAGAATTATGTGGGGCTCTATAAAGAGGAACAAACTACGAGTGACTAGAGTACCAGAACGGGGGGATAACAGAAAATACAGAGAGAACTGCTGAAGATTTGCTGGCAGAAAACTTCTCTGGTGTCATGTAAGATGAAAAGGTATCTATCCAAGAAGCCCATCAAACCCCACATAAGGTAGATCCCAAAAGAAAGTCATGAAGACATATTATAATCAAACTTGCCAAAACCAAAGATAAAGAGAGAATTTTAAGAGTGGCTAGGTATAAATGAAAAGTCACCTACAAAAAAAAAAAAATTTTCTTTTTTTTTTTTGAAGAGTCAATAAGACTAAGTTTGGGCTACTCAGCAGAAACCCTGCAGGCAAGAAGGCAATGGGATGACATATATTAAGCTCTTGAAGGAAAAAAATTATCTACCAAGAATTATATATCCAGCAAAACTGTCTCTCAAATATGATGGTGAAATTAGGGCAATTAAAGATAAACAGAAGTTTAGGGAATGTGTAAAAATGAAATTAAAATTACAAAAAATACTAAAAGGAATCCTCCAGTTAGAAAATCAACAACATCAGATAATAACCCAAGACTACAACACAGGACAGAGCAGCCAGGTATCAACCCAGATAGGGAAGTCACAAAAATAAATCAAAGCTAAAACACTGAAAATAGGGAAACGGGGTCATCAACATGTAAAAGACGACAACATTAAGACAAAAAAGAGGTACTACAATGTGTAGTCATAGATCTTTCATATGGAGAGGAAGTCAAGGTGACATCAAGAAATAAAAGATTGGTTTATACTTAGAAAAACAGGGATAAATATTAAGGTAATGACAAAGGGATCTAACAATCCTGCATATCAAAACAAAAACAAGAAAAACATAAGGAATCAGCAAATACAAAATCAACAAAAATGAAAAAGATGAAAAGAAAATATATAAAGAAAAATGATTCAGTACAGAAAATTAAGTGCAACAAAGAAACTGTCAATGTCACCAAGGAAAATACATCAAAATGACAGCACTAAACTTATACCTATCAATAATTACGCTGGATGTAAACTGACTACACGCACCAATAAAGAGACAGAGTGATAGAGTGGATAAAAAACCACAATCCCTCTATATCCTGCCTACAAGAGAAACACCTTAGACTTAAAGACAACACACAAAAAAACTCAACGGATAGAAAAAAAATACATCAAGCAAACAATAATCAAAAAAAAGCAGGAGTGGCAGTATTAATTTCTGACAAAATGGACTTTAAAGTCTATCACAAAGGATAAAGGACACTATGAAACGATTAAAGGGTAAATACACCCGGATGACATAACCATTACAAATATTTATGTACCCAACGACAAGGCTCCAAAATACAAAAAACAAACTCTAACAGCATTGAAAAGAGTATAGACAACTCCACAATAATAGTAGGAGATTTCAACACAACACTTTTGGTAAAGGACAAAAAAGAAGCTCAACAAAGACATGGAAGATCAAAATGCCACAATCAACCAAACCGATCTCAGAGACATCTAAAACAACACTCCACCCAACAGCAGCCAAGTGTATTTTCTTTGCCAATGCACATGGAACATTCTCCAGGATAGACCACATTTTAGGCCACAAAGCAAGCCTTAATAGAATGCAAAACATCAAAATACTACAAGGCATCTTTTCTGATCATAAAGCCATAAGTGTAGAAACCAATAAAAGAAAAGGCAAGGGGAAAAAAATGAAATACATGGAAATTGAACAATACCCTGCTGAAAAACTACAGGGTTACAGAAGAAATTAAGTACAGGATAAAGAAATACACAGAATCAAAGGAGAATGAAAACACATCCTACCAGAACCTTTGGGACACAGCAAAAGCAGTGCTGAGAAGTCAGTTTACTGCAATAAACGCACACATCCAAAGAGAAGAAAGGGCCAAAACCAAAACATTAACCCTACAATTCGAAAGAGTAGAAAGAGACCTTCAGGTACCATAAGTAAGGAAATAAACTTAGAGCAGAATTAAATGAAATAGAGACTAGAAAAACAATTGAAAGTGTTATCAAGATCAAAAGCTGGTTCCTCGAAAATACAAAGAAAATCAACAAACCACTGACCCAAATGACAACAGAAAAACTCATGAGGAAGCAAATAACCTGAAGAAGAAATGAGATGGGTGATATCACAACAGACTCACCTGAAATTAAAAGAATCATAACAGACTACTATGAAAAATTACAGTCCAACAAATTTGAAATCCTAGAGGAAATGGACAAAATATTACAAAAACACTACCTACCTAAACTAACACAAACAGATGTACAACAATTAAATACACCCATAACAGAGGAGGAAACCCTGGTGGCTTAGTGGGTAAGAGCTACAGCTGCTAACCAAGAGGTCGGCAGTTCAAATCCACTTGGCGCTCCTTGGAAACTCTATGGGGCAGTTCAACTCTGTCCTACAGGGTTGCTATGAGTCAGAATCGACTCGATGGCAACGGGTTTGGTTTTTTTGAAAAGATCATTTAAAAACATAACAAAAAAAGGCCTGGCCCTGTTAACTCTTCTCCAAAGTTTCAGAGAAGAGTTAATACCACTACTACTAAAGGTATTTTAGAGCACAGAAAAGGACGGAACACTCCCAAACTCATTCTATAAAGCCAGCATATCCCTGATACAAAAACCAGGTAAAGACGCTACAAAAAAAGAAAATTACAGGCCAATATCCCTCATCAACTTAGACGCGAAAATCCTCAACAAAATTCTAGCCAACAGAATTCAACCACATATCAAAAAAATAATTCACCATGACAAACTGGGATTCATACCACGCATGAGGGGATGGTTCAATATTAGAAAAACAATCAATGCAATCCATCACATAAATAGAACAAAAGACAAGAACCACATGATTTTATCAATTGATGGAGAAAAGGCATTTAACAAACTGCAACAACCGTTCATGATAAAAAAAAAAAACTCATAGCAAAATAGGAATAGAAGAAAAATTCCTCAACATAATAAAGGGCATTTATACATAGGCAACAGCCAACATCATCCTAAATGGTGGGAATCTGAATGCATTCCCCTGGTGAACAGGAACCAGACAAAGATGCCCTTTATCACCACTCTTATTCAACATTGTGCTGGAGGTCCTAGCAGAGCAGTTAGGCAAGAAAAAGAAAAACAGGCATCCATAGTGGTAAATAAGAAGTAAAAGCATCCGTATTTGCAAATGGTATGATCTTATACAGAGAAAACCCTAAAAAACCCACAAGAAATCTACTGGAACTAATAAAAGATTTCAGCAAACTGTCAGGATACAAGATAAACATACAAAAATCAGTTGGATTCCTCTATACCAAAAAATGGGACTTTGAAAATGGAAATAACCAAATTAATATCATTTACAATAGCCCCCAAGAAGATAAAATACTTAGGAATAAATCTAACCAGAGGCTTAAAAGACCTATACTATGAGACACTACTCCAAGAAACCAAAAGAGACCTACATAAGTGGAAAAACATACCTTGCTCATGGACAGGAAGACTCAACATTGTGAAAATGTCAATTATACCCAAAGTGATCTACAGGTACAATGCAATCCTGATCCAAATTCCTACAACATTTTTTAATGAGACGGAGAAACAAATCATCAACTTCGTATGGAAAGGAAAGAGGCCCAGAATAAGTAAAGCATTGCTAAAGAAGAACAAAGTGGGAGGCCTCACATTATCTGGTTTTAGAACCTATTATACCCCTACAGTAGTGAAAATAGCCCAGTCCTGGTACAACAACAGATACAAAAAGACCAGTGAAACAAAACTAAGAATTCAGATGTAAATTCGTCCACCTATGAGCACCTGATATTTGACAAAGGCCCAAAGTCTATCAGATGGGGAAAAGACAATGTCTTTAACAAATGGTGCTGGCATAACTAGATATCCCTCTGCAAAAAAATGAAACAAGACCCATACCTCACACCATCCACAAAAATTAACTCAAAATGGACCAAAGATCCAAATATAAAATCTAAAACAATAAAGATCATGGAAGAAAAAATAGGGATATCACTAGAAGCCTTAATACATGGCATAAACAAAGTACAAAGCATCACTAACAATGCACAAACACCAGAAGAGAAACTAGGTAACTGGGAGCTCCTAAAAATCAAACACTAATGCTCATCCAAAGAATTCACCAAAAGAGTAAAAAGACGACCTACAAATGGGGAAAAAAGTTTTGGCAATGACATATCTGATCAGAGTCCAATCACTAAGATCTACAAGACACTGTGAAACCTCAACAACAAAGACAAATGACCCAACTTAAAAAATGGGCAAAAGGATATGAATAGGCACTTCATCAAAAAGACATTCAGGCAGCTAATAGATACATAAGGAAATGTTCACAATCATCAGCTATTAGAGAACTACAAATCAAAACTACAAAAAGATACCATCTCACCCCAACAAGTCTGGCATTAATCCAAAAAACACAAAATGATAAATGCTGGAGAGGTTGAGGAGAGACTGGACACTTATACACTGTTAGTGGGAATGTAAAATGGTACAACCACTTTGGAAATCGATTTGGCACTTCCTTCAAAAGGTAGAAATAGAACTACCATAGGATCCAGCAATCCCACTCCTTGGAATATATCCTAGAGAAATAAGAGCCGTCAAACCAGCAGATATATGCACACCCATGTTCACTGAAGCACTGTTCACAATAGCAAAAAGATGGAAACAACCCAGGTGCCTATCAACGGACAAATGGATAAGCAAATTACAGTGCGTTCACACAATGGAATGCTACACAACAATGAAGAACAATGATGAATCCGCAAAACATCTCATAACATGGATGAATCTGAAGGTGTTATGCTGAGTGAAATCAGTCAGTAGCAAAAGCACAAATATTGTATGAGACCATTATTATAAGAACTCAAGAAAAGGTTTAAACACAGAAGAAAACATTCTTTGATGGTTACAAGGGTGGGCAGAGAGGAAGACGGGAATCACTAACTAGGTAGCATACAAGAATTATCTTAGGTTATGGGAAGGACAACACACAATACTGGGGAAGTCAGCACAGCTGGACTATACCAAAAGCTAAAATGTTTCCTGAACACAACCAAACACTTCAAGGTACAGTGTAGCAGGGACAGGGGTTTGTGGACCATGGTTTCAGGGAACACCCAGGTCAATCGCCACAGTAAAGTTTATTAAAAAAATATTCTGCATCCCACTTTGGAGTGGCATCTGGGGTCTTAAAAGCTAGCAAACTGCCATCTAAGACACATCAATTGGTCCCAACCCACTTGGAGCAAAGGGAAATGAAGAACACCAAAGACACAAGGAAAACATTAGCCCAAGAGACAGAAAAGGCCACATAAACCAGAGACTCCATCAGTCTGAGACTGGAAGAACTAGATGGTGCCCAATACCACCAATGACCACCCTGACGGGGAATAAAACTGACAGTTCCTGGCGAAGCAAGAGAAAAGTCGGATGCAGAACTCTAATTCTAGTAAAAAGATCAGACTTAATGGTCGGACTGAGAGTGGAGGAACCCCAGAATACATGGCCCCCGGACTCTGTTAACTCAGAACTAAAAACATTCCCAAAGCCAACTCTTCAGACAAAGAATAGACTGGAGTATAAGACATAAATGATACTCATGAAGAGTGTGCTTCTTAGTTCAAATAAATAAAACATGAGACTAAATGGGCAGTTCCTGTCCCAAGGTGAGATGAGAAGAGACAGGAGTTGTTTGAATGGACATGGGATATCTGGGGTGGAAAGGAGGAATGTGCAGTCACACAGGGATAGCAACTAGCATCACATAACAATGTGTGTATAAATTTTCGTATGAGAAACTAACTTGAGCTGTAAACTTTCACCTGAAGCACAATAAAAAGAAAGAAAAATAAAGTTGGACAATTATATCCAGAACTTTTAAACCCTAATTAAATCAGGGGACAAAAAAGAACTTTTATAAAGAGGAAGAGAAAGTGGTAAGCAAAGGCTGAAGGTGCTGCTCGATTAACAGTCTGTTACAGAAAGCAGTGCAGGCAAAAATGCCAAATCCTGGGGAGTACGGAGAAAGTTAACATCTTAAAAAATCACAATATCCACCAACATATCACAGGACACACAAAGATAAAAGAAATGATGGCCTACCCAAATGAATCATGAAGGGAGTGAAATTGCATATACGAAAGTCTGAATAATAAAAAAATAGAAGAACATAATACATTAAATGTAATCACAGAACTAAAAAAAAAAAAAAGACAAATGTCCAAAATGATATAAGAAAAACAATGCATGAACAAAATGAGAGTCTAAAAAGAGAAATTTTTAGAAAATAATAAAAGAAAAGAAATATTGCAATTGAAAGGGACAATAACTGAAATGAAAAACAAAAAAATTCAACAACAAATTTAATCAGGGAGAAGAGAGAATCAGCAAATTACGAGAATAAGATAGTTGGAATTAAGAATGATGAAGAACAACAAGAATGAAGACACAAGAATACTGAGCACATTTTAATAGCATTATCTATTGTACAATATCAAGAGACCTAATATATGCATGATGGGAATTCCAGAAGGAAATGACAGAGAGAAAGGAACAAAAGATATCTGAACAAATAATGACCAAAAAAAAAACTCCTCAATATGACAAAGGAAATGAATCTACAAACCTAAGAAGCTCAATGAACTCCAAACAAAATAAATCCAAACAGATCTGCACTGACACACACATAATCAAGCCCTCAAATCATAAAAAGAGGATTCTAAAAGCAGCAAGAGAAGCTGTCTCAAAGGATCCCCAATAAGATTAAATGTCGATTTCTCCTAAGAAACACTGGAGTCCAGAAGCCAATGGAATAACATATCTAAAGTGATGAAAGAAAAAAAACTGACAACCAAGAATACCATACCCAGGGAAACAGTAGTTCAAGAATCAAGGGGAAATTAACAAATTCCCACACAAACAGAAGCTGAGAGTTCATACCTACCAGGCTAGCCATACAAAAAATACTAATAAGCAGAGCTACGGCTGCTAACCAAAGGGCTGGCAGTTCACATCTGCCAGGCGCTCCTTGGAAACTCTATGGTGCAGTTCTACTCTGTCCTATAGGGTCGCTATGAGTCGGAAATGACTTAACGGCACTGGGTTTTAGACGGAAGTGAAAGACAATACAAAGTAATTCTAAGCCACACATTTAAAAAATAAGGTATCTACTAAAGTTAACTGCACATACAAGTATAAGAACTAGTAACAAGGTATCCATCCTTGATAATTCTAATTGCTTTATCCTTCATGTTTTTTTCAGGAGAAACATATAAAAAGGCAAGGATAAACTATATTACAGGATACACGAAATATAAAATGTAATCAATGATCACAAAGACCAAAGTTCTAGAATTAAAAATTAAATACAGCAATTCCTCCCTTACCAACTATCTCATTATCTGATATTTCACATTCATAACAATAGTAAAAAATCTACTATTTTGCACATTTATGATGTAAGCCTGGCAGTGAAGAACTCCAAGGTGCAAGCAGACAGTGGCATCACTAGGGTTAATTCCACCCAGTGCAGTAACTCATAGTGTCACCCCCACCAGGGACCTCATCCCATACCAGCCCCAGTCTGCATGGCGGAAGCGCCCTGGGCTCCTGGAACTCACCGTCCAGCAGCGAGTACAAGTGCCCTGCTCCCAGTGGCTCATGGTGGCTCCCAGCTCTGGGCAGCGTGAAGCGGCAAGGGTAAACCAGGAGGCAAGAATGGGGCAGCCACACAGGAAGAGCTCCCAGCCCTCGCCTCAGTGCTCTTGTACAGTCCCGCCCTAGGCCTGCATCCGCTGTGTTTGGGTCCCTCCAGTGCAGCTGATCCACCTGGCTCCAAGGAGTCATGATGGAGCAACAGCCTCCAAGCTCCAACTAGCTCCTGGCCCGGCTTGCTGGAGAGCAAAGGGAGGAGTAGACCGAAGGAACATAAGGAAGACAGAGAAGAGACATGGGAGTTGGGAGTGGGGGGAGAGAAGGTGAAAGGGAGCAAAAACGGGGAGGGGTTGGAGTGGACCTACCGTGGCAGGTGCATCACCTGCTAGCCCTGAGGTACAAGGGAGTGTCCTACATTGCCATGTTTCGGGTCATCCTCCTTTTTTGCATAATACTGATTTTTGCATAATGACCTGATCTTTGGAACCTAACCATGTTGGTAAGTGAGGAGTGGGTGTAAATCCAAACATCTATCTATTGTCAGCTGATTTCCAAAAAAGGAGCCAAAACCATTCAATGGGGAAAGAAGAGTCTCTTCAACAAAAGTGCTAGCAAAACTGAATTTCCACATGCAGACAAACGAAACAGGAGCCATTCCTCACAACATACACAAAATCTAACACAAAATAGACCAAGAACCTAAATGTTAAATCTAAAAATTAGAAAGTTCTTAGAAGAAGATATAAGAACAAAGCATTGGGACCTAATTATTTTCAATGACAGATTATCAAGCACAACAATGAATGCAAAAGCTACAGGAAACAAAATAGATTTAACTGGGACCTCATACTTATGTTCATCAAAAGACTTTATTAAAAGAGTAAAGAGACAACGTTCAGACTGTGAAAAAATCTTTGGAAATGATGTAACTGATAAGGATATAATATCTAAAATACATAGAAAACTTTTTCAACTTAAAAAAAGACAAATAACTCAATTAAAACCTGGGCAAAGAATATGGACACTTCACTGAAGAGGACGTTCAGGTGGCCAACAAACACATGAAATCATGCTCAATGTCATTAGCCTTTACAGAAATGCAAATCAAAACCACAATGAGATACCATTTCACTCCCACTGTTTTCTGGGTAGGATAGCAAAATTAAAAAAAAAAAAAAAAAAACAGAAAAAAATGAGTGTTGGAGAGAATGTGGAAAAACTGGAACCATTATCCATTGGTGGTGGGAATGCAAAATGGTACAGCCATTGGGAAAAATAGTCTGGCAGTTCCTCAAAAAACTAGAAGTAGAGCTACCGTCAACCAAAAAACCAAGCCTATTGCTGTTGAATCAATTGACTCATAGTGATCCTGTAGGACAGAGTAGAACCACCCCATAGGGCTTCCAACGCTGTAACCTTTACGGAAGTAGACTCCCGTATCTTTCTCCCACAGAGTGGCTGGTGGGTCTGAACCACTGAACTTTCAGATAAAAGCCAAGCGCTTAACCACTGTACCACCAGGGTTCCTTAGAGCTGCCATATAGCCCAGGAATTCCGCTCCTAGCTATATACGCTAGAGACCTAATAGAAGTGACAGAAACAGACATGTGCACACCAATATTAATCGCAGCACTATTCACAATAGCAAAAAAGATGGAACTAACTTAAGTGCCAGTGAATGGATACGTAAAATGTGGCACATACATAAATGGACTACTACTCAGCAATAAAGAAAAATGGTTCCCAAAATGTCTAGAATATAGATGAACCTGGAAGACATTATGTTGAGCTAAATAAGTCAATCACAAAAAAAACAAATACTGTATGTTCGAACTTTCATTTAACTAATGCTCACTAGTGGTTACCAGGGATGGGGGGGAGAGAGGAGGATTAACTCTATAGATAATAACCCCTATAGATAATAAAATATAATATATATATAATAGATAATAAAACCCAGTGCCGTTGAGTCAATTCCAACTCATAGCGACCCTATAGGATGGAGCAGAACTGCCCCATAGAGATAATAGACACCTGTTATTTTTGGTGATGAAAAAGGTCACACCGAATGAAGGTGAAATGTACACAGCTTAACAAAGGTAAATGATATCATTACAATGTACACACACACACACACACAAAGGATTTGCAGGAAACTGCTATGGCATGTATAATTTTGAAACCATAGCAAAAACAACCAAGAAATGTGTGTGCAGGTATATATGTATGAATGTAGATATATACGTGTATGTGTGTATATATAGGTGTATGTGTATGCACCTATGTGGCTATATGCACATATATTCACACATATAATAAAGCACGTACAGGGCAGTGCTACAGATACTCCTTACATATTACCAAATACCTCACAGGATTGGAGTTCTGGGCTGGAAGGATTAGGACCATATTCTCATGGGACATCTCAGGCAATTGTCATAATATAGTTCATAAACTTATGTTCTACATTCTAGTTTGGTAATAGCATCTGGAGTCTTAAAAGCTTGGGAGTGGCCATCTAAGTTACATTACTGGTCTCAACTCATTGGCTGCAAAAGAGAAAGAAGGAAACCAAAGACTCAAAGAAGAAACTAGTATACAGAACAAATAGTCTACGCAAACCATGGTGTCATCTTCCCTAAGATAGGAAGAACTAGATCTTGCCCAACTATCACTGCCCAATATACATTCTACTACAGTACACATGGATCATTCCCCAGGATAGACAGCATAAAAAAAATTAAAAAATAAAGCAGGTCTTCATAAATTAAAAAAAATTGAAACCATACTAAGTATTTTCTCAGACCAAAATGAAGTTAGAAATCAATAACAGAAAAACACCTGGAAAATACACAAATATGTGGAAAATAAACAACACACCATTTACCCACCAAAGGGTCAAGGAAGAAATCAAAAGAGAAATTACAAATTTCTTTGAATTAAATTAAAACAAAAGCACACCATACCAAAACTTATGGATTCGGCAAAGGCAACACTCACAGGGAAACTTACAGAAATAAATGTACACATGAAAAAAGAAGAAAGATCACAAATCAAAGTCTAGGTCTACAACTCGAGGAGACAGTAAGAGCAAACTAAACCTAAACATACAAGAAGAAAGACAGTAACAAAGATCAGGGCAGAAACACATGAAATCAAATCAGAAAAAAAAGAGAGACAATCAACGAAACCAGAAGTTGGTTCTTTAAAAAGATCAACACAATTGAGAAAACTTTTGCTACACTGACAAAGAGAAAAAATACAAATAACCAAAATAAGAAATGAAAAAACCTCAACAGAATAATAGCAAACAGAAACCAACAGCATATTAAAATTGTCATACGCCATGACAAATGGGAGCTATTCCAGGAATGTAGAGATCATTCAACATTAGAAAACCAAACAATGTAATACACCACATCAACGGAACAAAGGAAAAGAACCACATGGTCCTCTCTATGGATACAGAAAAATCATCTGATAAAATTCAACACCTTTCTTGTAGAACACCCTCAAGAAGATTGGAATGAAAGGGAAATTCCTCAGTAAGATTCAGGGCATATATGAAAAACCAACAGCCAACATTAATTATACTTAAAGGAGAAAGTTTGAAAGCTTTCCCATTAAGATAAGGAAAAAAAACACCACTTCTTTTCAATATCATATTAGAAGTCCTATCAAAGCGGTAAGACAAGAAAAAGAAATAATAAGTATCTAGATTGGAAAAGAAGAAGAAAAATTATCTCTATTCAGGGATGACATGATCGTATGTACATACAGTAAACCCCCCAAAATCCACAAGAAACCTTCTAGAGCTAACAGAGGAATTTGGCAAAGTTGCAAGTTACAAAGTCAACAAATAGAAATTAGTTGGGTTTCTCTATACCAGCAATGAGAAATCTGTAAAGGAAACTAGGAAAACAATTCCATTTACAATAATATCAAAGAAAACAAAATACCTCAAAATAAATTTTAACAGGGATGTGAAAGACGTATGCAATCAGAATTATAAAACACGGCTAAAAGAAATTAAAGAAGACTTATATAAATAGAAAGATGTGCCATGTTCATGGACTCAAAGAAGTAACATTGCAAAGATCTCAATACCAGCTAAAATGATCTACAGATTCAGTGCAATCTCAATCAAAATTCCAACAGCCTACTTCACAGAAATGGAAAACCAATTCTCAATTTTTTAAGGGATGGCAAGTGGCCCCAGAGAGCTAAAGCACTGTGGATAATAGAAGGATTCACACTTCCTGATTTTAAAACATACAACTATAGTAAATCAAAGTGGTCTGGTACTGGTATAATAATACATAGACCAATGGAATAGAACTGAGAGTCCAGAAATAAACTCACACATCTATGGTACATTGATATTTGACAAGGGTGCTAAGTCCATTAGATGGGGAAAGAAGAGTCTCTTCAATAAATGGTGTTGGTGAAATTGGATTTCGACATGCAAAAAATGAAACAGGATCCATGACTCACACAACATACAAAACCAATTCAAAATGGATTAAAGACATACATGCAATAGAACACTGGTCCATCAAAAAAAAAAATGAAGTCTTGATACATGCTACAAATGGATAGATTAAAGACATAATGTGGAGCAAAATAAGACACATTAAACCCGATACACTCCACAACATGGATGAATCTTGAAAACATCACGCTGAGTGAAATAAGTCCATTACAAAAGGACAAATATTGTATGATCTTACTTACACGAAATACGCAACTATATAGAAAGCAAAGATTGCCAGTGGCTACCAGGGGTGGGAGGAAGAAGCACAGGAAGAGGTTTTGCTTAGGGATGATCTGGAAAAGAGAGCAAGAATGGTTGCACAACTTGAAGAATGCCATCAATGCCACCGAATTATACACGTAGAAATTGTTGAGATGGTGCATGTTTTGTTATGTACATTTTCAAAACAATAAAAAATTTAAAAAAGAGCTAGAAAAAAATAATGGCTAAAAAAAAGAATGGATAGGTTTAATGGACATTTTATAAGTAAAAGGAGACATTTGGTGATCAAGTGGGTGATGCTGAGAGAGTGTAACACAGCAGGTAGGACAGTGAGGTTTATTTGGGCAACTACATGAACAGGTACTCCATTTAATAAGGTAGAATCACAGATGTAAAGTTTATTAGTCTACCAATGTATTAAAATGTATGCACCAAAAGACAAAAAAGGAATGTTTTTGATACTTTGCACAAAAATTGTCATTTTTATTTGCAGGAAGGTAGGTCTGGCCTGGGCTTCTCCATCATTACTAAAAGTGGGACTCCTAAGGATTATTTTCGAAATTAGCAAACTAGAAGACTACAAAAGTCACGCAAACTAGAGGACTACAATAGTGACTTATATATCATTACCTTTAACATTTTACTATTATAACAATATATCCTGCTGCAGTCCTTTGTATTTCCTAGTCCTCATATCAGAAAACAGAAATTAAAGGAAGGAGAAAAAAGAGAAAGGGAAACTAGGAAACAAGGAGACAGTGAACAAGGAAGAGTTATGCTAAGAAACAGGACAAAGTGACAAAGTTTCTGTCATAGTATCTCATAAACTAATGTTTAGCCAAGTAAGAAAGGAGATGATAGAAAGATAAGGATAGAATTTCTGGCACAGATACTACAAATGATATTGTTACACATAGTTATACACTTTCATAAAGAGAATAAAAGCTAAAAAATGTTTTGATATCATGAACAGATCATACAACATATGAATTGTAAAATAATGAAAAAATGCATAATCCTCCATATAACCTTCAACATTCCTTTTTACCATGAGAACACATTTAAACATGAGTTTTTCTTAAGTGCAATGTTCCATAATGAAATCTTTGAAATATAATCATATAAAAAATTAAAATTCCAGATTTTCCTTTCCAAGCAGTAAATTTTGTCGATGTTTACATAAAAATGATTATACATGAAAGAGGCTTTCTAAGATGTGTGTGCTTTTGATGCCCATAACTAAATCCCGTCATCTCTCTACGTAAAAAAAAAAGGGTTTTTTTTTTTTATGTAGAGAGAATAATGAACAATTCTTAGACATTAACCATTAATATATTTAGTCACCTCATTCTATTCTCTTTGACCATTAAAACTGATAAACAGAAATTACATGTATTTTTTCAGAAACTTTTATAAGTATAAATTTTAAAAAATTAATCAAAATAAGCAGAATCACAAATACACTCATTAAATTTATAAATAAGTTTGCCAAGTCACTTTCTACCCTCCCATGTAAGAATACAAAGATTTGTTTATTCTTATATTGTTAAACTTTTACCTAATTTCATCTTCTATGAGTTATTAAATCTTCAACCCCTACTGGTAAGAGTACAAACAAAACATTTGTTTCACAACAATAAATCCACATTTCAAATTGTTGAATCACATTTGCTTTCTCCTTAACACTGCACGAACTACTTTCAGAACTTCTCTCTATGCCAGCAGGCTTCCGTTGCTCACCTTCTTACAAAGAAAGCCCAGACCTCACTGGGGTTATCTGATATTATGTCTATTAGCCTTTATTTGCATAGGTGTTACTTCATCAAGTACGTGAGAATTACTTAACAAGGATCACCAAAATCCAATTTCCTTCACTTCCGGAACATGTAGTTTTTTTTTTTTTTTTATGTCTCTGCTGCCCTCTATAGGGATGGCTTTTAAAAGACACTGCTAAAATAAATTGTGAAAGCCCAGGCAGCCGTGCTGAAGCGTTGTCTACTGGCCATTATGGAAAGTCACATCAATAATAAACTACACTTGTTAAATGTTTCAAAAGGCAAGATTGTAAAAAGTTATTGCTATGCCTCTGATTCATATCATGTTTTTCCTCCACATTCTGAGTACCTAGTTAGATTATACTCATGTCAAAATAACATAGTAGTTAAGAGAATTTAAGATCAGATTACACAAGTTGGAATCTCATTCTGCCATTTATTTGCTGTGCTTCCATTTCCTCATCTATAAAATAAGGTTAATAATATCTACCTCACCCAATAAGCACTTAGCAAAGTGCATAACACACAGTAATTATGCTGGGTTATTGTGTTATTATTAATGTTTTTATTTCTATTACTATTATTGACATCATAGTTAAGTGGCTAGGACTACAGGCTTAAAGGCAGAGTGCTTGAGCGAGAATCCTGGCCCAGGCACTTACTACTATAAAACCTTGGGGAAATTATTTAACCTCTTTGTGAGTCAAAATGCTCATCTGGAAAATAGGCATGGTAATATAGTTCCTACCTCATAGAGTTATTGTAATGTTTAAATGCGTTAATGCATGTAAAGCAATTAGACTAGTACCCAACAATAAAGAAGCACTCATAATATTAGCTGCTATTATTATCATGAGTTCAGTTACCATTACAAAAAGTTATTCCTACGGTCTGTCGCTATAGAATCAATTGAATTTTCTCAAAATTTTATATAAATGGAATCATACAATATGTACTCCTCCTCATTCATTTGAAGGCCTGAAACTAAACTGTCAAGGCCCCTGAATGGAAGGTTAAGTTATATGGGCCTTGAATTTCAGGCAACGGGGAACCAACAAAAGTATTTCAATAAATGAGTTACAATAACGCTAATAAAAACACAACCTAGGTAATCAGTTACGAAATACACAGACAACAGGTGAAAGAACCCAATTTAGAGCAGAAGTAGTGAGGCTGTTCTAGTTCAAATCAGGTAATGAAATTAAGAAGTCATTAAGTAAGACCAAAAACACAGGAAGAGGACGAGTTTGGGTAAAAATGAAAAGAAAGGATTTGGCTAGAAACCTCTTGGAGTAGCAGTAACTATCATCCACACGATGATGTCATTAAACAGCTGGAAAACCCAACAGAATTCAGATGGGCAGCTGGGATTAGAAAAATATTTAACAGTTATCAGTACGTGGAGAAGAATGAACCTTGAAAGAGAACTGAATCTTTCTTCCCATATGAGAAAGGGAAAGAAGTGAAGGCCAGAGTTGAGGCCAGAGAAAACACCACTGCCACTGGGAACCTTTTTAATATTAGAATGTCTCTCAAATTTCTGCTTGAAGAAATCCAGTTTCTCGGTCACCCTGTAATGACAATACAGTATATGTGATGCTTTAATATAAATGATTACTCAGAAAACAAACACACTCAAAGAAGAACTGCATGGAAAAAAAGTAAAAAACAAAAAATTTAGATACAAATCAAGCCATGGTCTTCTCTATGACCATGACTTTCAGAGTTCTGCCCACATGCATGCTTTTTTCAGTAAAAAAATGCAATCAGAGCAGATTCATTCAACAACTGAGATACTTAAGTGAAAGTGGCGAGGTTCCCTTGTTTACTACAGAAGGAACTTTCTCATGGTCAGAACAGTTATTTCTCTCCGAAAATTAGGCACAGCAAAATCTATTTCCCAAGAGGTTTTAAGATGAAATTGAAAATGTACAAAAAGCAACTAGTACAGTATAAAGCACAGTACATGTTCAATAAAAGGGATTTGTTTCTGTCTTTAGTTTCCTTAGAGGGAGAGGCCATTGAATGCTACTTTTTTCTTTATTTTCTTATAAAATAGATAAAACAAAGAAGAACACAAGTTTCTCCAAGAATTCTACATCCCATAGATACACTATTGACATTTTGGAGTGTAAGGCTCACCCATATTCACGTCATAGAACTACATATTTTATTAGTCAAGAATTACACTGAAAGTCTCTGTCATGCAATAATTTGTAATATTAGGTCTGAATCTAAATTGCAAGCACTATGAAATCTGTGTGCAAGAGCCTCTTAATTAGCTAATGAACCCAGCCAAGGACCCAAGATCTCCACCTACATGTAGTATTAGTCTTTCTTGCCGTGGGTATTTACAGTGGCTTTTTCAAAGAGCACACACATACTTGATTCACAGGATATTTTCCCCCAAAATGTCAAGAAAATAACAAAAAGTTCTAACGAAGTGATGTTTCCTCACAAGAAAATTAAAACATCTGATAAATTCAAGAGGAAATTACTAATATTTAATTCCATGATAGCAATAATCTACGAGACTAAATCAACCATTTATTCTCTTCAAAACAAACTAAAGAAATTCATGAAGCTAACTTTATTCAATACCTATTGTCTCATCAGTTTAGAAACTACACCTGAAATATCAAATAAAGTTGAAAATTGTAAACAGTTAATCTGTGACATGAAGCTATGCATAGAAGTCCACCTCTCTTAACAGAAAGTTGGCACCTTAAAAAAGCCAAGAACTTAAGGAACAGGCAGTTTAGAAACTGAACCAAGCACCACAATAAGTAAATACTGAAAACAATAAGCAGCATTTTCCTAGCACAATCTTACAGTAACAAGAATGGCACACCATGCTATCACAGCAATTTTTCTCACACACTAAAAAAAAAAAATTGCTAGTCCAATGCATATATGTGTGTGTGTGTGTGTGTGTGTGTGTGTGTGTGTATACACACAAACATCAACAAAAATTTGTAGACCATGTGTCCACATTCCTGGCCTGGTTAAACCAAACCAAAACAAACAGAAAACAAACCCATTGCCGTCGAGTCGACTCCAACTCATGGCAATTCTACAGGACAGAGTAGAACTGTTCCACAGGATTTCAAAAGAGTGGCTGCTGGATTTCAACTGCCAAACTCTTAACCACTGCTCCACCACGTGCTTCACTCCACAGGGGTTTTCTTGACAGTTTAGGACTCTCAAAAGTCATTTGAATTCATAAGTTAACACTGTACAGCATACAAACCCAAAACAAACCAGTGGGAGTCAGTGAATTCTCAGTCATGGCAACCCATAATCCAAAAGACCACTCATTGCCATCGAGTCAACTGCAACTCACAGCAACCATATAAAACGGAGTAGAAACACCCCATAGAGTTTACAGAAATATAATCTTTACGAAGCAGACTGACACATCTTTCTCATGGCTATCCATACAGGTTGGCATTTTGCCTTCTTCACTTAGCATTCTATCATGAACATTTTTATCTTCTAAAGAGAATTAAAAAAAATTTTTTTAATTAGAATTAAAAATAAAAATTAAAAAAAAATTTTTTTAATTCTGCTTAAGGTGAAGGTTTACAGTTCAAGTTAGTTTCTCATACAAAAATTTATATACACACTCTTGTGTGACCCTACTTCCTATTCCTATAATGTGACCAATCATTCCTGCTTTCCACCCGGGATTTCCTGCATCCATTCAAGCAGCTCCGGTTCCTTTCTGCCTTCTCATTTCACCACTAGACAGGAGCTGCGCATTTAGTCTCGAGTATCTACTTGAACTAAGAAGCACATTCTTCACAAGTATCCTTTTATACCTTATAGTCCAGTCTATTCTTTGTCTGAAGAGTTGGTTTCGGGAATGGTTTTAGTTCTGGGTTAACAGAAAGTCCAGGGGCTATGACTAATGGAGTTCCTCCAATCTCAGTCAGAATGCTGAGTCTGGTCTTTTTGCCAGAATTTGACTTCTGCACCCTACTTTTCTCCTGCTCCTCATGGACTCCCTGTTGTGTTCCCTGTCAGGGCGGTTATTGGCTGGACATCATCTAGTCCTTCTGGTCTCAGGCTGATGAAGTCTCTGACTTATGTGGCAGAGCATTTACTTAATAAACTTTCTTAATGCTAATTGACCTAAATGTCACCCGAAACCATGGTCCTGAGACTCCCACCCCAGTTTCTCTGTCCCTCGAAGTGTTTGGTTGTATTCAGGAAACTTACCTTTTGGTTTAGTTTGGTGTTGCTGACTTCCCTGGATTGTGTGTTCTCCTTCCCCTCACCTAAGATAACTTTTGTCTACTATCTAGTTAGTGGATACCCCTCTCTCTCCCTCCCCATCCTCACAACCATCAAAGATTGTTTTTGTTGCTGTTTAGACATATTTGTCCTCTTGCGACTAATTTCACTCAGCATAATGCCTTCCAGATTCATCCATGTTATGAGATGCTTCAAGGATTCATCATTGCTCTTTGTATGAATATACCATAATTTCTTTATCCATTCACCCATTGATGAGCACCTAGGTTGTTCCCACCCTTTTGCTATTGTGAACAGTGATGCAATGAACACAGGTGTGCAGGTACCTATTCGTGTGTGGATTTTTATTCCCCTAAAATACATTCCCAGGAATGGGATCACTGAATCCTATGGTACTTCTATTTCTAGCTTTTTAAGGAAGCGACAAATCCATTTCCAAAGCGATTGTACCATTTTACATTCCCACCAGTGTATAAGTATTTCAGTCTCTCCACAATTTATTAATAATTTATAAACATTTATTATTAATAAATATCTCCAACATTTATTATTTTGTGCTTTCTGGATTAATGCCAGCCTTGTTGGGGTGAGATGGTATCTCATTGTAGTTTTGATTTGCATTTCTCTAATGGCTAATGATCCTGAGCATTTCCTCATGTGTCTGTTACCTGCCTGAATGCCTTCTTTGGTGAAATGCCTGTTCAGATCCTTTGCCAAATTTTTTATTGCGATATTTGTCTTTTTGTGGCTGAAGTTCTGCAGTGTCTTGTAGAATATAAAGATTAGACCCTGACTGGATATACCGTAGCCAAAAATTTTCTCCTAGTCACTAGACTGTCATTTTACTTTTTTGGTGAAGTCTTTGGATGAGCATAGGTAATTGATTTTTAGGAGTTCCCAGTTATCTAGTTTCTCTTCTGGTGTTTGTACGTTGTTAGTTACGTTTTCTATTCTATTTATGCCATGTATTAGGGCTCCTAACGTTGTCCCTATTTTATCTTCCATGATCTTCATCGTTTTAGATTTTATATTTAGGTCTATGATCCATTTCGAGTTATTTCTTGTGCATGGTGTGAGGTATGGGTCTTGTTTCATCTTTTTGTAGATGCATATCCAGTTATGCCAGGATCATTTATTAGAGATTATCTTATACCATTTAATAGACTCTGGGCCTTTGTCAAACATCAGCTGTTCATTCGTGGATGAATTTATGTCTGGATTCTCGATTGTGTTCCACTGGTCTATGTCACTGTTGTACTACTAACAGGCTGTTTTGACTACTGTGGTGGTATAATAGGTACTACAATTAGGTAGTGTTAAGCCTCCCTCTTTGTTCTTCTTCTTCAGTAATGTTTTACTTATCTGGGGCCTCTTCCCTTTCCATATGAAGTTGGTGATTTGTTTCTCCATCTCATTAAAAAATGTCATAGGAATTCGGATAAGGATTGCATTGTATCTGTAGATTACTTTCGGTAGAATTGACATTTTCACAATGTTGAGTCTTCCTATTCAGAAGCAAGGCATGTTTTTCCACTTATGAAGGTCTTTTTTGGTTTCTTGCAGTAGTGTCTTCTTTTACATCAGTGGCTGGATTTACTCCTAAGTATTTTATCTTCTTAGGGGGATATGGTAAATGGTATTAATTTGGTGATTTCCTCTTTGAAGTTCTTTGTTCATGCAAAGGAATCCAACTGATGTATGTTTCTCTTGGATCCTGATACTTTGCTGAAATTTTCTATTCATCCCACTAGTTTTGGGGGGGATTCTTTGGGGTTCTCTGTGTATAACAACATATCATCTGCAAACAGGGACATTTTTACATCTCCCTTACCAATTTGGATGCCATTTTATCTTTTTCTTGCCTAATTGCACTAGCTAGGACCTCCACCACAATGTTGAATAAGAGTGGTGATAAAGGGCATCCTTGTCTGGTTCCCAGTCTCAAGGGGAATGCTTTCAGACTCTCTCCATTTAGAATGATGCTGGCTGTTGGCTTTGTATAAATGCCCTTTATCATGTTGAGGAATTTCCCTTATATTCCTATTTTCCTGAGAGTTTTTATTACGAATGGGTGTTAGACATTGTCAAATGACTGCCCTGCATCAATTGATAAAATAACGTGGTTCTTGTCATTTGTTTTGTTTATGTGATGGATTACACTAATTGTTTTTCTAATGTTGAACCATCTCTGCATACCTGGTATGAATCTCAGTTGGTCATGGTGAATTTTTTTTTTTTTTTTTGGTACGTTGTTGAATCCTATTGGCTAGAATCTTGTTGAGGATTTCTGCATCAATGTTTATGAGGGTTACTGGTCTGTAATTTTCTTTTTTGGGGGTGTCTTTAGCTGGTTTTGGTATCAGGGTTATGCTGGCTTCATAGAATGAGTTTGGGAGTATTTCATCCGTTTCTATCCTCTAAAATATCTTGAGCAGTAGTGGTCTTAACTCTTCTCAGAATGTTTAATAGAATTCTCCAGTGAAGCCATCAGGGCCCAGGCTTTTTCTTCTTGGGAGTTTTTTAATTACCTTGTCAATCTCTCCTTTTGTTATAGGTTTATTTAGTTGTCCTACATCAGTTTCTGCTAGTTTAGGTAGGTAGCGTGTTTCTAGAAATTTGTCCATTTCCTCTAGGTTTTCAAATTTGTTGTAGTACAATTTTTCATAGTATTCTGTTACAATTGTTTTAATATCAGTTCAGTCTGTTGTGAATTCACCCATCTCATCTTTTCTTTCGGTTATGTGCTTCCTCTCAAGTTTTTCTTTTGTCAGTTTGGCCAATGGTTTATCAATTTTGTTGATCTTTTCAAAGAACGAGCTTTTGGTCTTGTTGATTCTTTTGATTGTTTTTCTATTCTCCATTTCATTTAATTCTGCTCTAACTTTTATTATTTGCTTTCTTCTGGTGCCCAAGGGCTTCTTTTGCTGCTCTCTTTCTACTTGTTCAAGTTGTAGGGTTAATGTTTTGATTTTGGCCCTTTCTTCTTTTTGTATGCGTGCATTTATTTCTATAAATTGACCTCTGAGCCCTGCTTTTGCTGTATCCCAAAGGTTCTGGTAGGATGTGTTTTCATTCTCAATTGATTCTGTGAATTTTATTCTGTCCTTAATTTCTTCTATAACCCAGTCGTTTTTGAGCAAGGTGCTGTTCACTTTCCATGTATTTGGTTTTTTTCCCTTGCTTTTCTGTTACTGATTTTTACTTTTATGGCTTTATGGTCAGAAAAGATGCTTTGTAATATTGTGATGCTATGGATTCTGTTAAGGCTTGCTTTGTGGCCTAAAATGTGGTCTATTCTGGAGAATGTTGCATGTGCATTGGAAAAGTAAGTATACTTGGCTTCTGTTGGGTGGAGTGTTTTGTATATGTCTATGAGATCAAGTTGTGTGATTGTGACATTTAGATCTTCCGAGTCATTATTGAGCTTCTTTCTGGATGTTCTGTCCTTCACTGAAAGTGGTGTGTTGAAATCTCCTACTATTATTGTGGAGCTATCTCTCTTTTCAATGGTGTTAGAGTTTTTCTTTTTTTTTAATGTATTTTGGAGCCCTGTCATTGGGAGCATTAATATTTATTATGGTTATATCCTCCTGGCGTACTGATCTTTTAATCATTCCGTAGTGTGCTACCTTATCCTTTGTGGTAGATTTAGCTTTAAAGTCTATTTTGTCAGAGATCAATACTGTCACTCCT
The DNA here is from genome assembly GCF_030014295.1 of Loxodonta africana. Taxonomy (NCBI): domain Eukaryota; kingdom Metazoa; phylum Chordata; class Mammalia; order Proboscidea; family Elephantidae; genus Loxodonta; species Loxodonta africana. The sequence continues at coordinate 5,190,592 of NC_087355.1, forward strand.
GTTCTTTTCCCATCCTTTCAGTTTTAGTTTGTTTTGTCTTTTAGGTCTAAGGCATGTCTTTTGTAGGCAGCATATAGATGGATCTTTTTTTTTTTTTTTAATCCATTTTGTCACCCTCTGTATCTTTACTGGCACATTTAGTCAATGTACATTCAGTGTAATTATTGATAGGTATGAGGTTTTTATGAGGTTAGTGCTGTCATTTTCATGTCTTTTTTTTGTGTGCTGTTGACAGTTACTTTGTTCCACTTAATTTTCTGTGCTGAGTAATTTTTCTTCATGTATTTTCATCTTTTTCATTGTTGTTGATTCTGTATTTGCTGAATCTTTATGCTTTTCTTGTTTTTTATTTTCATAGGCATGCTTGTTAGTTTCTTCTGGGGTTACCTTAATATTTACCCCTATTTTTCTAAGTTTAAATGAATCTTTTATTTCCTATATTGCCTGGACTTCCTCTCCATATGAAAGATCTATGACTACATTTTTAGTCCTGCTTCTTTATTTTAATGTTGTCGTGTTCTACATATTGATGTCTGTTTCCCTATTTTAAGTGTTTTAGCTGTGATTTCTTTTTGTCACTTCCCTATCTGGGTTGATATCTGGCTGCTTTGTCCCGTATACTAGTCTCGGTTTGTTAACTGATGGTCTTGATTTTCTAACCAGAGGACTCCCTTTAGTATTTCTTGTAATTATGGTTTGGTTTTAACAAATTCCCTAAATGTCTGTTAATCTGGAAATGCCCTAATTTCACCATCATATTTCAGAGACAATTTTGCTGCGTATATAATTCTTGGCTGGCAATTTTTTACCTACTTTATTTGTGTCATCCCATTGGCCTCTTGCCTCCATTGTTTCTGCTGAGTAGTTAGAGCTCAGTCTTATTGACTCTCCTTTGTAGGTGACTTTTCATTTTTCCCTAAAAATTTTCTTAAAATTCTCTCTTTTAGTTTTGGCAGTTTGATTAATGTCTTGGTGACTTTCTTTTGCGATCTACCGTGTACGCAGTTTGATGAGCTTCTTGGATAGATATAGTCTTAACGCTGCTAAAACAGAAATACCACAAGTGGATGGCTTTAACAAAAGAGAAATTTATTTCTTCACAGCAAAGTAGGCTCCAAGTCCAAATTCAGGGTGTCAGCTTCAGGGAATACTTTCTCTCTCTCTGTCAGCTCTGGAGGAAGGTCCTCCTCGTCAACCTTCCCCTGGACTAGGAGCTTCTGTGTGCAGAACCCTGGGTCCAAAGGATGCGCTCTACTCCCAGTGCTACTTTCTTGGTGCTATGAGGGCCCCCTGTCTGTCAGCTTGCTTGCTTCACTCTTTTATATATCAAGAGATTGTGTCAAGACACAATTCAATCTTGTAGATTGAGTCCTGCCTCACTAACACAACTGCCACCCATCCTCCCTCATTAACATCATAGAGGTAGGATTTACAACATACAAGAAAACCACGCAATACCAGAAGTCATGCCCCAGCCAAATTGATACATTTTTGGGGGGACATAATTCAATCCATTACAAATATCTTTCATGATACCAGGGAAGGTTTTGTTAACAAGTCTTCAACAATTCTCTGTATTTTCTATTATCCATCCTCTATTCTGGTACTCCAATCACTTGTAGCTTGTTCCTCTTGATAGATACCCACATAATTCATTTTTTAAAATTCTTTTATCTGATTTTTCCACAGATAAGTTGGTGTCAAGTCCTTTATCTTCAATCTCACTAATTCTGACTTTCATTGCCTCAATTTTGCTCCTATGCTTTGTACTGAGTTGTTTAATTCTGAATTTCATTGCTAATCTTTTGGATTTCTGTTCCCTGTCTCTCTATGGATTCCTGCAACCTGTTAAATTTGTCATTATGCTCTTGTATAAAATTCTAAAGTCCCTCTATTGCTTTGTCTGTGTGTTCCTTGGTTTGTTCTGTGTTTTGCCTATCTCCTTCCAGATCTCTTGAAGAGTTCTATATATTACTCTTTTGAATTCTACATCTGGTAATTCCAAGAAGTTATCTTCCTCTGGAACATTTCTTGATTCTTTCTTTTGGTGTTTTTTTTAAGCCATCATGGTCTGGCTCTTTATGTGATTTGATATTGACTGTTGTCTCTGAGCCATCAATAAGTTACTATATTTATTTATTTTATGTTTGCTTACTGTGTCCTAGATTCTTGTTTTGTTTCGATATGCCCAAATTGGCTGATCGTGTGATCAAGTTTGATTACTGACATCATTGAAGCTCTCACATTCTGTCTCCAGGTGGCTAGAGCTGTTATTAGGCATGTGAGACCAGGAGTCTGTTTACTTTTCTTGTGTGGATTCAGCTCAGGTGTCCAGGTCATCGATCACCGAGTGTATGTTGAAGGCTCTCACCTAGAGTCCTAGACAGGCAGAGGTGACTGGAGTAGGCACAGGTACCTGGCTATAGTAGGGGGTCATTCGTTGAGCAAACAAAGGGCTGACTGCTGCCCAAGTGTCTGTGAGGAGAGCATGTCCCTGGCTCTTTAGAACACCTAGATAGAAGGGTTTTGCAGCTGGACTATGGGCATCCAGTGTTGTTGGCTGTTAGGACTGGGAGTCACCACTTATTCTTGAACTCCCATCACAGGTGGCTCAGGGGAGTGGGTAGAACCACCAGTCCTCAGGCCCCTGATGTGGGTAGGTGAGGACACTGGTTAACGGGCACAGGGGTGTCAAATGTCATGAATCTGCTACTCCCCCTTATAGATGATACAAAAGAAAATAGGCTTCAGGTATATACCCTGTTATACTGTGCTAATGAGGGCCCACGCTGTTGGAACGGGCCCACACGGGTCTATGCAGGGGTAAGAGACACTCAGATTTCATGGACCCTTAAGCCTGTGCCTAGGCAAAGGGGCTGCACCTGCCCTGAGTTTCCGGCTTAGGGGAACTGGCAGATTTTTTTTTCCTGTTTGTTAATCTGTTCCCTTTCCAAGGCCAGGTGAATGGCTCCGGTCAAGCAGCGGATCCTACATCCGGCCCTGGGAGCACAGCAATCGCTGAAGCCTGACCGGGACCCAGAGCAGAGAAGGTTAATGGAAAGGGACAGGTACTTCCAAAACTTTTTTTTTTAATCCACACAATAGGTTAAATGTTTGTACTTATCTTTCACTGCCTGAGCGCCGTTTCTCGCTGGTTCTGGAGGCTTGAACAGAATTTCTGCCATTCGGTCTCTCCCAATATAGAAAATGCGTCCCAAGGGCCACTTCTTGCCTCACCGTGCATGCCAGCCAATTCACCCTGGAGGTCTGGCAACTCCAGCTGTCTCCATCCCCCTGCCACTCAGTCTGATTCCTCAACTTTGTCTTTTACATTCAAGGAACCTAGGCTGTTATATATAATCGATTCACTTGTTTTTGGGGGGTCTTTGTTTTCAGTGGGACCCTGGGAAGCATCTAACTACTCTGCCATCTTGCGCCAGCTCTAGAATTAACATATTCTAAAGTATAGATGCATTATACTTTATTGGCACCATGGTGGCACAGCGGTTAAGAGCTCAGCTGCTAACCAAAAGGTCAGTAGGTCAAATCCACCATCTGCTCCCTGGAAACCCTATGGGGCATTTCTACTCTATACTATACAGTCACTATGAGTTAGAATCGGCTCAACTGCAACAAATTTTTTTTATACTTTATTTAAGCTCTCTACTATTCTTGCATATTCATATCATGTCCCATAATTTATATTAGATCGGCAATTTTCAAATTAGAACAAATCACCTTTATATATAAACCTTCATTCACATTTCAAACATTTCCTTAGGACAGATTCCCAGAAATGGAATTACTGGAGCAAACACCTTTTGGTATAAACATTTTAAAAACTGTTTCTAGAATTACCTTTCTTGTTTACCAGTAATGTGAGATACACTTTTTATAGTATATATTTCCCAAAAGAAAAGAGGAATTAACCATAACATAAACTCTAATAATTTTTTTAAGGAAAGAAGACAAGTTTCTTTGAAATCAAATGTAGACCTTTACATACATAATAGGTATCTTCAGATTCTTTGGGCTAGTTATCAGGATGCTCACCTCATGATTCAGAACACTCACAAGCACACTCAAAATCAAAATGCAAAATGACTACGCCTATCATTCTAGTTTGGTTCTTACTTCGAGTTAGAGCTAGTCTCTTCTGCTCAAAACTTATTGTCACCAAAACACCATCTAGCCAAATCATTTACAGAATTCTAATATGATAGCAAATATACTAGATTTTATATGAATAGTCTACGTAATGTCAAGTATACATGGATGCTTAAAGTTTAGCTTTCTCAACATATGCACACATCAAAAAAGGGACAAAATCAAAACATTAGCCACACAACTTGAATAAACAGAGAACAGCAAAAGAAGCCCACAGCCACCAGAAGAAAGGAAATAATAAGGATCAGAGCAGAAATAAACAAAACAGAAGAACAATAGAAAGAATCAACAAAACCAAAAGTTGGTTCTTTGCAAGGATCAACAAAATTGACAAACCACTGGCCAAACTCACAAGAGAAAAACAGGAGATGACACAAATAACCCAAGTAAGAAATGAAATGGGGGACACTGCAACAGACCCAACTGGAACAAAAAAGAGTATAACAAAATATCATGAAAAACTATACTCCAACAAATTTGAAAACGTAGAGGAAATGGACGATTTCTAGAAACACACTATCTACCCTAACACAAAATGATGTTGAAAATCTGACAGACTCAAAACAAGAGAAGAGATTGAGAAGGTAATAAAAAAGTTCCCAACCAACAACAACAACAAAAAAAGCCCTGGCCCAGATGACTTCACTGGAGAATTCTACCAAACATTCAGAGAAAAACTTATGCCAGTACTACTCAAACTATTTCAGAACACAGAAAAGGAAGCGACATTGCTGTAGTCATTCAATGAAGCCAGCATAACCCTGATATCAAAACTAGGCAAAGACACCACAAAAAAAGAAAATTACAGACTAATATCTCTCATGAATATAGATGCAAAAATTTTCAACAAAATTCTAGCCAATAGAATTCAGCATCATATCAAAAAAATAATATACCATAATCAAATAGGATTCATACCAGGTATGCAAGGATGGTTCAACATTAGAAAAATCAATCAACATAATACACCACATAAATAAAAGGGAAGAATCACATGATCACCTCCATCAATAAAGAAGAGGAATTCAACAAAGTCAAACACCCACTCCTGATAAAAACTCTCAAAAAAACAGGAATAGAAGAGAAATTTCTCAACATAAGGAAGGGCATCTATGCAAAACCAAAGGCCAACATCGTTCTTAATGGAGAGAGGTTGAAAACACTCCCTTTGAGAACAGGAGCAAGACAAGGAGGTGCTTTATCACCACTCCTATTTAACATTGTGCTGGAAATCCTAGCTAGAGCAATAAGGCAAGAAAAACAAAGGCCATCTGACTTAGTAATGAAGAAGTTAAACTGTCCCTATCTGCAGATATGATAGTATACATACAAAACCCAAAAGACTCCACAAGAAAACTACCAGAACTAATAGAAAGATTCAGTAGTGTAGCAGGATACAAGATAGACATGCGAAAATCAGTTGGATTCCTATACCGATAAAGAGAACGATGAAAAGGAAATCATGAAAACAATACCATTTATAATAGCCCCTTAAAAAAATAAAATACTTAGAAATAAATCTAACCGGGGTGTAAAGGACCTATACAAAGAAAACTACAAGACACTACTGCAAGAAACCAAAAGAGATCTACATAAATAGAAAAACATACAATGCTCATGGATAGGCAGGCTCAACACTGTGAAAATGACAATTCTACCCAAAGCGATTTACAAATACAATGCAATCCCAACAACATTCTTCAAAGAGATAGAAAAATTTATCATTAACTTTATATGGAAAAGGAAGAAGCCCTATATAAGTAAAGCACTACCGAAGAAGAATAAAGTAGGAGGAATCACACTGCCTGACCTCAGAACTTACTATACAGCTACGACAATCAAAACAGCCTATACATACAACAGATACATTGACCAATGGAACAGAATTGAAAACCCAGATGTAAATCCATCCACCTATGGTCACCTGATCTTCAATAAGGGTCCAAAGTCCATCAAATGGGGAAAAGACAAGTCTTTTTAACAAATGGTGCTGGCAAAACTGGGTGTCCATCTGAAAAAAAAAATGAAACAGGATCCAGACCTCACACCATACACAAAAACTAATTCAAAATGTATCAAAGACCTAAATATAAAGTCAAAAACTATGCAGTTCATAGAAGAAAAAATAGGGTCAATGCCAGAGGCCCTAATACATGGCATTAACAAGATACAAACCACAACCAACGACACACAAACTCCAGAAGATAAGCTAAAAAACTGAGATCTTCTAAAAATTAAACACTTTTACTCATCAAAAGACTTCATCAAAAGAGTAAAAAGAGAACCTACAGACTGGGGAAAAAAAATTCGGGTATTACAAATCAGACAAAGATCTAATCTCTAACATCTACAAGAAAATCCAACATCTCTACAAAAAAAACACATGTGATCCAATTAAAAAATGAGCCAAGGAAATGAACAGACACTTCACCAAAGAAGATATTCAAGTGGTCAACAGACACATGAGGAAATACTCTTTACCACTAGCCATTAGAGAAATGTAAGTCAAAACCACAATGAGATACCATCTCACCCTGGCATTATGGGAATGAAACAAAAAAACAGGAAATAACAAATGTTGCAGAGGCTTTGGGGAGATCGGAACTCTTATGCACTGCTGGTAGGAATGCAAAATGATACAACCATTTTGGAAAATGATATGGCACTTCCTTAGAAAGCTAGAAATACAAATACCTTATGATTCAGCAATCCCACTCCTAGCAATATATACTAGAGAAGTAAGAGTAGTCACACAAATAGACACATGCACACCTATGTTCACTGCAGCATCATTCACGATAGCAAAAAGATGGAAACAACCTAGATGCCCATCAACAGATGAATGGATAATCAAACCGTGGTATGTACATACAATGGAGTATTACACAACTATAAAGAACAATGATGAATCTGTAAAGGATCTCATAACATGGATGAACCTGCAGATCATTATGCTGAATGAAATAAGTCAAGGACAAATATTATATGAGACCACTACTGTAAAAACTCACGAAAGAGTTTACACACAAAAGGAAACAATCTTTGATGGTTATGAGGGAGGGGAAGGGTGAAGATGGGAAAACACTAAATAGACAACAGATAAGTGGTAACTTTGGTGAAGGCTAAGACAGTACACACGCTCCATAGCCACATCCAAACTCCCTCAGGGACCAATTGCTGGGCTGAGGGCTGTGGAGACAATGGTCACAGGGAACACCCAGCTTAATTGGCATAAGATAGTTTATGAAGAAAATGTTCTACATTCTACTTTGGTGAGTAGCGTCTGGGGTCTCAAAAGCCTGTGAGCAGCCATATAGGCTACTCCGCTGGTCTCACCCCTTTGGAAGCAAGGAAGAATGAAGAAAACTAAAGATACAAGGGAAAGATTAGTCCAAAGAACTAATGGACCACATCTACCACGCCCTCCACTAGGCTGAGTCCAGACAACTAGATGGTGCCCAGGTACCACCACCTACTGCTCTGACAGGGATCACAATAGAGGCTCCCAGTCAGAGCTGTAGAAAAATGTAGAACAAAATTCTAAGTCAAAAAGACCAGACTTGCTGGCCTGACAGAGACTGGAGAAACCCTGAGAGTATGGCCCTCGGACACCCTTTCAGCTCAGTAATGAAGTCACTCCTGAGTCTCATCCTTCAGCCAAAGATTGGACAGGCCCATAAAACAAAACGAGACTAATGGGGCACACCAGAAGGGGCAAGGACTATAAGGGAGGAAGGAATAGGAAAGCTGGTAATAGGGAAACCAAGGTTGAGAAGGGAGAGCGTTGACATGTCATAGGGTTGTCAATAAATGTCATAAAAAAATGTGTACTAACTGCTTAATGAGAAACTAGTTTGTTCCGTAAATCTTCATCTAAAGTGTAATAAACAAATAATCACCTGGGGATCTTGTTAAAAAAATAAATAAAAACAAATTCAGCTTTCTTCTGAAAAGTTAATCCACTTTATAATTCTAGAAATGGATTTTTACTGTCTGATTGTTCTTCAATGATCAAAGGCTACTGACAGTTTTGTTATATATCATGAGTCACCAAACTTTTTCTGGAAAAGGCCCAAAAATAAAGATTTTGGGCTTAGTGGACCATATGATCTGTCTCTACTACACAACTCTGCTGTTGTAGCAGGAAGGCAGCCATAGACAACATGTAAATAAACAGGCATGGCTTTTTGCAATAAAACTTTATTTACAAAAACAGACTGCAGCTGGATTTGGCCTAAGGGCTATAGTTTGCCAATCACAGTTAACAGATCATTAGCTGCTTAACAGAATGGGTAGAAAAAGAAAAATTAACACTGTAATTTAATATAGTAAAAGGGTGCTACTAGAAGAATCCCTTCAGTGAATACAATTTTTAAAAGGTAAGTATTCTGAAATAAAAATGAATGCTGGGAGACTTCTGGGTAGAAGACTGAACACATGCAAAGAATTTCACTCCCACTTAATCTCTACTGGGGCGAAGGGGAGAATGGTAGAAATGGTAGAAGAGAGAACAACATTTAGGAAGCTGAAAAGCAGATGGACTAGTGGTAACTGAGAGCAAAATCAAAATTTGAACCCTAAATCACCAGTAATAAGAGCTGAAAGCCAAGCTGCTTTGTCCTATAGACACCCTAAAGGGGTAGGGAAACAAGACAATACTGTTTTGCTATGCATATTTTTACTATAACAATTTTTTTTAAAAAAAGGGACAGAATGAATTTAAAACATTCCCAAAACAAAAGCTGAGATAGTTCATATCAAATGGACCAGCCATGCTGAAAGAATTCCTTCAAATGGAGAAGAGCACTAGAAAGTAGCTCAAAGCCATACCGGGGAAAAAAAAAAAAAAAAACTCCATTAAAGTTAATTGAATTGGCAATTACACAGGCATTCTTCTCTAGTACACATTCATCACTCTCTAGAATACAGTGAGGTCACAAAGCAAGTGGAAATAAATTTTAAAAGATTGGAATCATACAAAGGTATTCTCCAAACATAAAGGAGTAAAATTAGAAATTAATAACAAAAAGACACCACAAGAAAACCATAAACCATTAGCCTTTATGAACATAGGTGTGAAAATTATCAACAAAATACTAGTGAACAGAATCCAACAGTATATTAAAGAATTATTATACACCATGATCAAGTGAGATTAATTCTATGAATGCAAGGATGATTCAACATTAGAAAATTAATGTAATATATCACATGAACAGAACAAAGGAAAAGAAATACACGATCATCTCAATTGATACGGAAAAGGCATTTGACAAAATCCACCACCCTCTCTTAAGAAAAACTCCCAACAAGATAGGAATAAAAGGGAAGTGCCTCAGTATGATTAAGGACATTTATGAAAAACCAACAACAAACACTATTCAGTGGAAAAGACTGAGAGCTTTCCTCATGAAAATGGAAAAAAGACAAGATGCCTGCTCTAACCACTCCTATTCAATATTGTACTGGGAATCCTAGCCAAAACAATAAGGTAAGAAAAGAGGGAAAAAGGTATCCAACTTGATAAGGAAGAGGAAAACTTTTTTTTTTTTTAATTTGTGTTTTAAGTGAAAGTTTACAATCCAAGTGAGTCTCTCATACAAAAACTTATACACCCCTTGCTATGTAACCGTAGCTGCTCTCCCCCTAATGTGACACCACACTCCTCCTCTCCACCCTGTATTCCCCATGTCCATTCAACCAGCTACTTGTTCCCCTCTGCCTCCTCATCTCATCTCCAGGCAAGAGCTGCCCAGATAGTCTCACATGTCTACTTCAGCTAAGACGCTCACTCCTCACCAGTATCAATTTCTGTCTTACAGTCCAGTCCAATCCCTATCTGAAGTGTAGGGAAGGCTTCAGGAACGGTTCCAGTCTTGGGCTAACAGAGGACCTGGGGGCCATGATCTCTGCGGTCCCTCCAGTCTCAACCAGACCATTAAGTCTAGTCTTTTTAGGATAATTTGAGATCTGCATGCCACTGTTCTCCTGCTCCATCAGGGATTAGTAAAACTTTCTTTATTCACAAATGACATGATCCTGTATATCAAAAATCCCAAAGAATCCACTAAAAAGCTTCTAGAGGTATAAGATCAACACACAAAAATCAGTTGGGTTTCCATACACCAGCAATAAGAAATCTGAAATGGAAATTAAAAAAGAATTCGATTTACAATACTAAGAGAATAAAACACCTAAAAATAAATTTAAAAAAGGATGTCAAGGATTTATACAATAAAATTTATAAAACACTGTTGAAAGAGATCCAAGAATACCTAAATAAATGGAATAGTGTTCTGTGTTCATGGATTGGAAGACTTAGTATTCTTAAGATGTCAATAGTACCTGAAGTGATCAATAGATCCAACACAATCCCAATCAAAATTCCAAAAGTCTTCTTTACAAAATTGGAAAAACTAATCTTCAATATTTTATGGAATGGCAAGAGGCCCAAAATAGCTAAAGCATTTGGAAGGAGAAGAACAAAGTAGGAGGACTCACACTTCCTCATCTCAAAATACATTACATGGCTATAGTAATCAAAACAGCCTAGTATTGGTATAATAATCGACACACAGACCAATGGAACAGAATTGAGAGTCCAGAAATAAACCCACGCATCTATGGTCAACTGATTTTTGACAAGCAACCTAAATCCATACAAAGGGGGCAGAAGAGTCTCTTCAATAAATGGTGTTGGAAAAACTGAATCTCTACATGCAGGAAAATGGAAAAAGAATACATGCATCACATCATACACAAAAACAAACTCAAAATGAATTAAGAACCTAAATATGAAAACTAAAACTGTAAAATTCTTAGAAGAAAAAATCAGGGGCAAGATTGCCAACATAATGTTTAACAACAGATTGTGAGACATAATAAAAAACATACGAACAGCAAAAAAAAAACAATGAAACCTCATAAAAATGAGATACTTCTTTTCATTCAAACACTTTACCAAAAAAGTGAAAAGACAAGCTAGTGACTGAAAAACATCTTTGGAAACCGTGTATATGATAAGAATCCAATATCCAAACTATACACAAAAATTTAATCAAAAAAAAGGGAGAAGGGTGAAAGTAACCCAATAAAAAATGAGCAAATAGACATTTCACCATAAAGGATATTCAAATGACAAGATGCTCACCATCTTTAGCCATCAGAGTGATATAAATGAAAACCACAATGAAATACCATTTCATTCCTACTAGGATGGCTAAGATTAAAAAAAATAAGAAGAAATGCTGGCAAGCATGTGGGGAAATAGGAACCCTTATTCATTTCTGATGGGAATGCAATATAATACAGCCATTGCCAAAAATGTGGTGGTTCCTCAAAAAATAACATAGAACTACCACATGATCCAGCAATACCACCCCAACATATATAACCAAAAGACTTGAAGGCAGAGATACAGAAACTTGTACAACAATGTTCATTGCAGCACTATTCATGATAGCCAAAAGGTGAAAAACAACCAAAAGCCAAAAAAGATAAATGAATAAACATTGTACATGCCTACAATGGAATACTACTCAGCCAGGTAGAGAAATTAAGTCTTGATATACACTACAACATAGATGGAGGTTGAGGATATTATGCTGAGTGAAATGTCAATCATAAAAGGACAAATTTGTATGACTTATATAAAAAGAGAACAACAGGCACATGTATAGATAAAAAGATACCAAAGTTTATTAAGTGGTTACCAGAAGCAGTAGGGAAGGGAAAGGGGAAGTGATTGCTTATGGATCCCTAAGGTTCTGTTCATGGTGGTGGAATAATTGCACCGACTAAGGGTAATAGATGGACAGCTGATTGGTATAACTGATGTCACTCAATTGTGCAACTCTGATAAGTTGAAACTGCAAATACAGTATGATATAATCATATATATGTATGTACGTACATGTACACACATATATGTATTTTTTAAAAACAACAGCAACAAGAAAGGTTAGCTGTTGAGGCTGATTATGTACAACAAACCTCATCATGGCATTTGGTTTTGGGGTTTAGAGTCATGGTCTCATAGGACATCCCAGTTAATTAGCCTAATATAGTTTTTAGCACTTCTACTCCTGGTTCATTGCATAGTGTCTGGGGTCTTCAAAGCTTGCAAGTGGCCACCCAAGGTATAATAATAGGTCTGTATTTGCCTGGAGCAACAGAGGAAGGAGAGTCAGAAATGCGAGGAAGAAATGGAATGTGTGGTTGATTGTCTCCATGAACAGGTGCCTCCTCTGTCCTGGGAGCAGAAGAATTGGATGGTGCCCAGCTACCATTACTGAACATTTTGATCACAGATTCCAAAAAAGTCCTGATCAAAAGGGGATAAAATGCAAAACAGAATTCCATTCTTATGGAATCCTCCAGTTTCTAGAGCTATTTATAGTAGATGAACCCCAGACATTGCTGTCCTGATATAATTTTTAACCCTGAAACCATAAACCAAAAATATTCCTTGAAGCCTTCTTTAAACCAAACAACAGTCTAGCTTGACTAGTAAAGAATGCCTGCCTTGAACATTATGCTGTTTTAAAGGACTTACTAAGTGGGATCAAATTGATAATAGCAACTCAAAAGATCAGATACGAAGTTTATGGGTAAGTGAGTTAACGTCAAAGGGGAGGAACAAATCAGAAAGGAGGGTGAGAATGGCTGTTCAATTTGAAGAAAGTTGTCAATGTCACATATTGTAGATGTAGAAATTGTTGAACAGGTGGATGTTTTGCTATGTATACTTTCAACAACAATAAAAACTAAAAAACAATAAAAACGGCCGGGTCCTGGTTTAATGATAGGCATATAGACTAACAGAATAGAACTGAGAACCCAAAAATAAATCCATACACAGAGATCAACTGATTTTCAACAAAAGTGCTAGGCACACTCAATAAGGAAGGAACAGTCTCTTTAACAAAGAGTTCATAAAACTGGATTTCCACTTACAGAAAAATTATACAAGTTCCATACCTCACACCATACATAAAAACTAATTCAAAATATATCAAGGATCTAAATGTTACATCTATAACCATAATGTTCTTGGAAGAAAATACAGGGGCAAAGCTGTGGGACCTAATTTTTTTTTAAATAATAAGTGATCAAACACAACAATGAATGCACGAGCAGCAGAAGGCAAAAAAGATAACTGGAACTTCATAAAAATTAAACACTTGTATCAAAAGAGTAAAAAGAAAGCCAATAGACTGAAAAAAAATCTTCCACAGGGAAAATATTGAATGACACAGGAAACATCAAAAGAAGATGGAAGGAATACAGAGTCACTGTACCAAAAAGAATTGGTCAACATTCAGCCATTTCAGAAGGTAGCATATGATTAAGAACTGATAGTACTGAGGAAGAAGTCCAAGCTGTGCTGAAGGCATCGGTGAAAAACAAGGCTCCAGGAATTGACAGAATATCAACTGAAATGTTTCAACAAATGGATGCACCACTGGAAGCGCTTACTCATCTATGCCAAGAAATTTGGAAGACAGCTATTTGGCCTACCAACAGGAAGAGATGCATATTTGTGCCCATTCCAAAGAAAGGTGATTCAGCATAATGTGGAAATTATCTAACAGTATCATTAATATCACACACAAGTAAAATTTTGCTGAAGATCCTCCAAAAGCAGTTGTAGCAGTATATCAACAGGGAACTGTTTAAAAAAAAAAAAAATGGGCAAAGAATTTGAATAGGTGTTTCACCAAGGAGGATATTTAGATGGACATCAAGCATATGAAAAAATATTCAACATCTTTAGTCATCAGAAAGGCAAATCAAAACCACAATAAGGCACCACCTCACTCCAAGTAGGATGGTTAATTAAAAAAGAAAAACAGAATGAATATTGCCAAGGATGTAGGGAAACTGAAACCCTTATCTATTCCTCATGGGAATGCAAAATGATACCGCCATTGTGGAAAACAGTGTGGTGGTTCCTCAAAACACTAAAAATAAGAATGACCACATGACCCAGCAATTCTACTCCCAAGTATATACCCAAGGGACTTAAAAACTGTGGCACAAACAGACATGTGTACACCAATGTCTACTGTAGCACAATTTAACAACAATCAAAATGTGGAATCAATCCAAACGTCCACCAACAGATGAATGGATAAACAAAATGTAGTACATAGATACAATGGAAGACTACTCAGCCATAAAGAGAAATGAAGTCCTAATACATGCTACAACATGGATGAACCTCAAGGATATTATACTGAGTAAAATAAGTCAATCATAAAAGGACAAATATTTTATGATCTCATTTATTATACAAAAGGAAAGAAATAGGAAAATACATGGAGACCAAAGTTTATTAGTGGTTACTGGGGGGAGAAGGGGAGCTACTGTTTGGGTAGCAGTGAGTTTCTGTTTATGGTAAAGGGATATTTAGCATTGATTAAGGGAAATGGTTGTACAACATGATTAATGTAGATCACTAAGGTATAGTCCTGAAAAGGGTTGAATAGGCAAATGTTGTGTTATATGTATTTCCACCAAAAAAAAAAAAAGGCAGCTGCTGATGCTAAGTTCAACAACATACCTCATGTGATTTGTTTTCTTGGTTCAGAGGTTTAGGATCATGAATTCATGGGCCACTCCAATCACCTGGACTAACAATGAATTTTAGTCCCTCTGTTCTACCTCCTCATTTGCTGTATAGTACTTGGGGTCTTCAAAGCTTGCAAGTGGCCATCCAAGGTAAAACAAATGGTCTCTATACTACTCTATACAGCACAGGAAGAAGGGGAATCAGGAATTGGAGAAGGAACTGAAATACATGTCCGACTGCCTCAATGAACAAGTGCCTCCTTTGCCATGAGACCAAAAGAACTGGATGATGCCTGGTTACCGTTACTGAACAATTTAATCAAAGATTATATAGAGGAAATGTGATCAAAAGGGGGAAAACATAAAAGAGAACCTAGAATTCTCATGGGATCCAGGCTTTCAGGATGACCACTTGAAAATATTGCCCTGGGGAAATCTTTAAGCCTTCAAACTAAACTGAAACTATCCCCTGAAGTTATGTTTAAACGAAACTAGCTTAATTAGAAAAGAATGTCTGCTCTGAGCATTGTGTTCTTTTAAAAGATTATCTGTATCAGATCGAACTGACAACAGCAACTTGAAAGGCTAAATGAGAAGCTTAGAGGGGCAGTAAGTTTGTGCTGCTGATGATGAAATAACCTGGGAAAGGATATCAAGAAAGGTGGCATAACCTGAAGAATGTAACCAGTGTCACTGAACTGTACATGTAGAAGTTGTTGAATTCATGTATGTTTTGCTGTGTATATTTTCACCAAAAATTTCAAAAAGGAATTAATAACAGAGGGAAAACAGGAAAATATACAAATGTGTGAACATTTAAAAACACTATTAAGCAACCAATTGGTCAAAGATGAACTCCAAAAAGAAATTAGACAATAGAGTTGAATCAAAATGAAAGCACATTATACCAAAACTTATGAGATATAACGAAGGTAGTGTTCACAAGCAAATTCATAGCTGTAAATGCCTACATTAAAAAAGAAGATCTAAAATCAATAACCTAACTCTACAACTTGAGGAATCATATACTGAAAGTCCTGATACATAATATGACATGGATGAACCTTGAAAACATTATACTGAATAAAATATGTCAATTATAAAAGGAAAAATATTATATTATCCCACATACATGAAATGTCTAGAATTGATAAAGTATAAATGTATAAAGACCAAAATTTATTATTGGATACTAGGGACGAGGACTGGAAAATGGGAAGTCATCGCTTCTGGAGCACTGAGCTTCCATTAAATGTGATGAAAATATTTGGATAATGGTGATGATTGCATAACATGATGAATGTAATTAATGTCAGTGTATTATACATGTAAAAAATGCAGAAATGGCAAATGTTTTCCTATATGCCACACTTTCCACAGAGAAAAAAGAAGTAAATAGATGGAAAAAGGTACACTATGCTAACTCTAATAAAAAAAAAAAGCTAGAGTAGTATTTAATTTCAAACAAAAGGACGTCGGAGCAAGGGAAACTACCAAAGAGAAAGAGGAGCATTACATAATTATAAAAGGGTCAATTCTCCAACAAAACATAACAATTTTGCTTAACATGTGAAAAGACAACTCATCTAAACTTGTGGGATGCAGCAAAAGCAGTGCTTAGACGGAAATTTATACCATTGAATGCATATACGTGTACTCCTCACTTATGGACTATATTGTTATCCAAAATTTTGCATTCATGACAATACTGAAATAACCATCTGACTATTTTGCTCATTAATAAGGTACATCTGATGTATGAATGCCGAGGTGCAAGAATAATGCCGCTGTAATGGTTAAGGTTATGTGTCAACTTGGCTAGGCCGTGACTCTCAGCGGTTTGGCAATTATGCAGTGATATAATTTGGCAGTTGTGTAACAATGCAGTCATCCTCCATTTGGTGATCTGATGTGGTCATCCTACGTTTTCACGTAATGACCTAGACATTGGAACCTAACCACGTTGATAAGTGAGGGGTGTATTGGAAAAGAAGGAAAATCTAAAGTCAATAATCTAAATTTACACCTTACGAAACTAGAGAAAAAACAGCATTATAAGTTTAAGGCAAAAAGAAGGAAGAAAACAAAATTACAGCAAAAGTCAATGAAATTGAAAACAGAAAATCAACAAAACCAAAAGCTAGTTATGTGAAAAGATCAATAAAATTAAAAAACCTACAGCCATAGGCTAACAAAGAAAAATAGAAGACTCAAATTCTAATAACAGAAATGAAAAAAGGTACCATCACTACTGATCCCAAGGATATTACAAGGATAATAATGGATTATTATGAACAAAGCTATGCACATAGATTTGATAGCTAAGATGAAATGGACCAATTCCCTGAAAGACACACATAACCAAAAGAAATAACCTAAACACCTTTGTATCTATTAAATAAATTGAATTCGTAATTAATAAATTTCCAAAAGAGAAAGCACCAGGCCCAGATCTTTCTGCATATGAATTCCAACAAGTATTTAAGGAAGAAATGATATCAACTCTCGACATACTCTTCCTGAAATTGAAAACAGACGACTTCCTAAAGCTATGAGGCCGGCATTAAACTTATACCCAAGCCAGATATAGGTATCACAAAAAAGGAAAACCACAGATGAGTATCCCTCACAAAAACTGACGAAAAACCCTCATCAAAATATTAGTAAATCAAACTGAACAGTGTATAAAAAAATCATACACCACAACCAATTATACAACATGATTCATTCCAGGTAAACAGGCTGGTTCAACATCAAAAACTTAATGTAAACCGTTATATTAACAAGATAAATTTTAAAAAGCACATACTCATCATAATAGACGCAGAAGAAGCATCTGACAAAATCCAACACCCATTCATGATATAAATTCTCAACAAACTAATGAAAAAAAAAACTACAAAAACGCCTACAGCTAACATCACACTTAATGTTTAGGAACTGGATGCTTTCCCCTAATATCAGGAGCCAGGCAAGGATGTCCCTTCTCACTACTCCAATTCAACATCATACTGGAAGTTCTGACTAAGAGATTAAGATATGAACAGGAAATAAAAGATATACCAACTGCGAAGTAGAAATAAAACTGTCTTTGTTTGCAGATGGTATGTTTGTCTATGTAGAAAAATCTTAAAGAATTAACAGAACAAATTCTTGAAACTACAAAGTGACAGCAAAGTTACAAGACATAAGATTAATATAAAAAAGACAATTGCTTTCCCATACACCAGATATGAAAAATGAGAATTTGAAATTAAAAACACAATCCAATTTACTTTAACAGCAAAAAACGAAGTTCCTAAGAATATATCTACAAAATATGTACAAGATCTATATGAGGAAAATTATGAAACTCAGAGGAAGGAAATAAAAGAAGATCTTATTTAGATTTCGAAGAGATATCCAATGTTCGTGGGCAGGAAGACACTATGCTAAGAAGTAAATTTTTCCCAACTTGATCTATAGATTCAACATAACCTCAAACAAGATTCCAACAAATTACTTTGTGGATATTGACAAATTGATCCAAAAGACACAGAAAAGCCAACACAATATCGAAAAAGAACAACAAAGCCAGAAGACTGACACTACCTGACTTTAAGCCTTATTATGAAGCTACAGTAATCTAGATAGCATGGCACTGACAAAGGAATAGGCAAAATGACCAGTGGAAAGGAACAGAAAGCCCCAAATACACCAACAGAAATACAGTAAACTGATCATTGACAAAGAAGAAAAAGCAATTCACTGGAGCAAAGATAATCTTTTCAACAAACAGTGATAGAACAATTGGCCATTCATATTGCAAAAAAAGAAAAAAATCCAGACAAAGACCTTACATTTCCCACAAAAAATAACTCAAAAAGGATCTTAGACCTAAATGTAAAATGAAACACTATAAAACTTCCAGAAGATAACACAGGAGAAAACCTAGTTAACCTGGGTTTGGTGATGAGTTTTCAGATATGATGCCAAAAGAAAGATGTATGAAAGAAAGAACTCATAAGTTGGAATTTGTTAAAATTTTAAACCTCTGCACTTCAAAAGACACTGTTAAGAGAATGAAAAGACTGGAAAAAAATTCTTTGCGAGATACATAAATGATAAACGACTTGTATCCAAAACATACAAAACGAGAAAAAACTCCGAAAACTCACCAGTAAGAAAACAAAGGTCGAAATTGCAAAACTGGCAAAAATCCGAACATACATGTCCACTCAAGAAATGACACCATGGCAAATAAGCATATGAAAAGATGCTCAACATCGTATGTTGCTAGGGAATTGCAAATTAAAACAAGAGTGAGACACCATTATATTATTTCTTGGCACTACAAAAATCCAAAAAACTAAAAATACCAAAGGCCAGCAAGGATGTGGAGCAGATGGAATGCTCATTCATCGCTAGTAGGAATGCAAAATGCTACAGCCACTATGGAAAAACGGTTTAGCAATTATTTACAATATTAAACATAGTCTTACCATGAGATCCAGCAATTATGCTCCAAGGTCTTTATTCAACTGAGTTGAGAACTTAAGTCCAGACAAAAACCTGCACGCAAGTATTTATCACAGCTTTACCCATTATCAACAAAAACTGGAAGAAACCAAGATGTCCTTTAGGAGGTAACTGGATAAACAAACTGTGGTATACCACACAATGGAATATTGTTCAGTGATAAAAAGAAATTAGCTACCAAAACATGAGAAGACATGAAGGAACCTTAAAGGCATATTGCTAAGTGAAAGAAACCAACCTGAAAAGGCTACAAACTGTATGATTCCAACTATATAACCTTTTAGAAAAAGCAAAACTATAACCCAGTAACCCAGTGCCGTCGAGTCGATTCTGACTCATAGCAACCCTATAGGACAGAGTAGAACTGCCCCATAGAGTTTCCAAGGAGCGCCTGGTGGATTCCAACTGCCAACCCTTTGGTGAGCAGCTGCAGCACTTAATCACTATGCCACCAGGGTTTCCAGCAAAACTATAGAGACAATAAAAAGTTCAGTGGTGGTCCGGGGCTCAAAAGAAGGGAAGGAGGAATAGGTAATGCATAGGAGGTTCTTAAGGTGGCAAAACTATTCCGTATGATACTTTAATCATGGTGACATATCATTACGCATTTGTCAGCACCCACGAGAGTATACAATACAAAGGGTGAACCTTGATAACGTATCAATAGTGGCTGGTTAATTTTAACAGATGTACCACCCTAAGGCAAAATGCTAATATTAGGGGAAACTGTAATGAGGATGGAGGTCAAAGAGGTGAGTACGTGGAACTCTCGTCCTATTTGCTTCATTTTTCTATGAACCTAAAGATGTACTAAAAAAAGTAAGTCCATTAATTATTATTAAAAAATCCAATAATTCCTGGCATCCAATCAAAAATTTCCAGGCATACAAACTAGTAAAAAAATAAAACCTATAATAAAGAGAAAAGTCACTCCACAGAAACAAAGAAATAATACAGATGACAAAATTACTAAAAAGAAAATTCAAACATAAAAAAATATACCCGATTTGTTCAAAACCCAGAAGAAACCATGATTGTGTTAAGGGGAGATAGGACAACACAAAAAAAAAATTCATATCAAACTTCCAGAGATGAAAAATAGAATGTCTCAGATGAAAAAATACACTAATTAGTATTAACAGCAGATTAGATTAAAAAAACTACTGAAAAAAAAAAAAAAGATTAGTAAACTTGAAGACGAAGTAATACAAACAATTCAAGATATAACAGGAGAAAAAATGAAAATGGTATCAGTGAACTGTGAGACAACATCACATAGCCTAGTATACATGTTCTCACAATTCTCTAGGGGACTTAAGTGTACCCTGAAAGGCTCCACAAGAGAGGACTTTTGGAAGCTTGTTGATTTTGCTTTGTATTCTCTCTTTGTCATAAATCATAGTTGTGAGTACCACTACACGCTGAGTCCTCTGAGTCCTCCTAATAAATTACCAAATGTGGGGGTGGTCTTGGGGACACCCAACATACCACAGATACAAGAACTACCAAGAAGAGAGACAGAGCCAAGATGGTGGAAGAGACAGACACTTCTGGTGAGCCCTCTTACAAAAAAGACCTGAAAAAACAAATGAAACGAATATATTTGTGACAAGCTAGGAGCCCTGACCATCAAAGGCAACTTAGAAAATGAACAGAGGGGCAGGGGGAGGAAGAGACAGTTCAGAAGTGAAGAGGGGTTACCAGACCTGAATCACAGGAGCCCGCAGGCACCATTCACAGGAGCGGCGGCAGTGAGCTGGTACTAGTGTTCAGCCGCAGCTTCCTCACGGAGAAGCAGCCACCACACAGCCAACTCACACCTCCAGAACCAGAAAAGAACGGTGCTCTCAGCAAAAGCTGAGTACATGCATATACTTAACTGGCCCCCACCTGGGCTCCCAAGCCAGCTTCAGCAGCTATTTCCTTAAGCCAAAGATAGGCCCTGTTGAACACCTAGAGCCATCCTCCCGGCATTGCAGAAGGAATAAATTTGCAAATGGGGTAAAACATAATTTGCCAGCTCCACTAACTTGGAGAGCTCAGGACAGAAGTGGGTCCTGTCCAGACATAATCGGTCCGTGAACTTTGAGTACCTTTCCTCTCTGCATTGACGTGTGTGGGCCCATTTCAGGAGAAAAGGCCATTGTTGGGAGACTCCAACCGTTACACACGTGCAGCAGAGAGGTGAGTATTGATGTTTGACATTGATTCGCCTATTAAACAGGGTCCTCACCTACCTACATCAGGGGCCTAAGAACTGGTGGCTCTACTCAGGTCACCCAGCCATCCGTGACAGGGGTCGAAGGATAACTGGTACCTCCCAGTCCTTAAAACCAAAAACATTGGGTGCCCATGGTCTGTCTGCAGAACCCACCCACCTGTATGCTCTAGGGAACAGGGACACGCTTTCATCAGAGACACATCGGGAATGATTCTCAGAGGGTGACCCCTTGCTACTACCAGATACCGGTACCTACACACCAATCACCCCCTGTGCCTCTAAGACTGTAGGGCAGAGCCTGTACCACACACTTCATGATCAGCTACCTGGACACCTGAGCTGAATTCATACGAGAAAAGTGAATGGACTCCTAGACTGATATACCTGATAACGCCTCTAGCCATCTGGGGACAGGGCATCAAAACTCCAAAGGCGAAAATAAGCTAGATCACTGAAGCAACCCATTTGTGCATATCAAAACAAAACAAAAAGCTACAGAACAGTAAGCAAACACAAAATAAACTAATACAATGACTTATACATGGCTCGGAGCCAACACTCAGTATCAAGGCACATAAAGAAACAGACCATAATCGACTCAACAAGCTCTCAAAACAAAGAACCAAGGGATCTTCTAAATGATGCCTTCATGGAATAACCAGAGGCAGAATAGAAAAGATTATTAAACAGAACCCTTCAAGATATCAGGACGGAAATGAAGCAATGTGCAGAACAAGCCAAGGAACACACAGATAAAGCAACTGAAGAAATTAAAATGATTATTCAAGAATACAATGAAAAATTTAATAGCCTGGAAAAATCCATAGACACATAGCAATCAGAAATTCAGAAGATTATCAATAAAAATACAGAAATAGACAACTCAATAGAAAGTTAGAGGAACACAACTGAACAAGTGGAAGGCAGAATTTCTGAATTAGAAGATAAACCACTTGGCACTAACATATTTGAAGAAAAATCAGATAAAAGAATTTTAAAAAATGAATAAGCCTTAAAAATCACATGGAACTCCATCAAAAGAAATAACCTACGAGTGATTGGAGTGCCGGAACAGGGAGGGATAACAGAAAATACAGAGAGAATTGTTGATTTGTTGGCAGAAAACTTCCCTGATATCATGAAAGATGAGAAGCTATCAAACCAAGATGCTCATCAAACTCCACATAAGGTAGGTTTTAAAAAGAAAGTCATCAAAACATATGATAATCAAACTTGCCAAAACCAAATGTGAAGAGAGAATTTTAAGAGCAGCTAGGGATAAACGAAAAGTCACCTACAAAGGAGAGTCAATAAGAATAAGCTCGGACTATTCGGCAGAAATCATGCAGGCAAGAAGAAAATGGGATGACTTATATAAAAAACTGAAGGAAAAAAACTGCCAGCCAAGAATTGTATATCCAGGAAAACTGTCTCTCAAACATGAAGGCAAAATTAGGACATTTCCAGACAAACAGAAGTTTATGGAATTCATAAAAACCAAACCAAAACTACAAGAAATACTAAAGGGAGTTCTTTGGTTAGAAAATCAAATAATATCAGGTATCAACCCAAGACTAGACCACTGGGCAAAGCAATCATAATTCAACCCAGACACAGAAATAACAAAAATAAATCAAGATTAAAAAATGCTCAAAACAGGGAAACTGATGTTATTATGTAAAAGAAGACAACATTAAACCAATAAAGGAGGAATAAGAAACGCAGTCATGGATCTTCCATAAGTAGAGGAAGAAAACGTGATACAAAGAAATAAAAGTTAGGTTTAAATTTAGAAAAAAGGGGTGAATAATAAAGTAAACACAAAGGAGACAAGCTATCCTAAACATCAAAATGAAACACAAGAAAAAAACAGAGACTCAGCAGGAAAAAAATCAACAACAAACATGAGGAAAGGAGAGTATATAAAGATAATCTACTCGGCACATAAAATTAAATGGAAAAAAGAAACTATTCACAACACACAAAAAAAGACATCAAAACGATGGCACTAAATTCATAAAAAAATTCATACCTATCCATAATTACGCTAAATGTAAATAGACTAAATGCACCAACGAAGAGTCAGAGAGTGGCAGAATGGATTAAAAAACACGATCCATCTATATGCTGCCTACATGAGACACACCTTAGACTCAGAGAAACAAACAAACAAAAACTTAAAGGATGGAAAAAATATATCAAGCAAAGAACAATCAAAAAAGAGCTGGAGTGGCAATATTAATTTCTGACAAAATAGACTTTAAAGATAAACGCATCATAAAGGATAAGGAAGGACACTACTTAATGATTAAAGGGATAATACACCGAAAAGATAAAACCATATTAAATATATATGCACCCAATGACAGAGCTGCAAGATACATAAAATAAACTCCATCAGCTCTGAAAAGTAAGACAGACAGCTCCACAATACTAGTAGGAGACTTCAGCACACCACTTCCGGTGACAGATAGGAAGGACATCCAGAAAGAACCTCAATAAGACAAGGAAGATCAAACGCCACAATCAACCAACTTGACCTCATAGACATATACAGAACCCTCCACCCAACAGCAACCAAGTATACTTTCTTTACTAGTGCACATGGAACATTCTGTAGAATAGACCACATATTAGGTCATACAGCTAGCCTTGGCAGAATCCAAAACACTGAAATATTACAAAGCATCTTCTCTGACCATAAGGCCATAAAAGTGGAAATCAATAACTGGAAAAACAGGGAAACAAAATCAAACATTTGGAAACTGAACAATACCGTGCTCAAAAAAGGCTGGATTATAGGAGACATTAAGGAGAGAATAAAGAAATTTATAGAATCCGAGGAGAATGAAAACACTTCCTATCAGAACCTGTGGGACACAGTGAAAGCACAAATACAAGAAGAAGAAAGGGTTAAAATCAAAGAATTATCCCTACAACTTGAACAAAAAAAGACAGCAACAAAAGAAACCCTCAGGCACCAGTAGAAAACAAATAATAAAAATTACATCGAAAATAAGAGAAATAGAAAACAGAAAAACAATGGAAAGAATTAACAAGACCAAAAGCTAGTTCTCTGAAAAAACCAATAAAATTGATAAACCATTGGCCATACAGACAAAAGAAAAACAGGAAAGGAAGCAAATACCCCAAATAAGAAATGAGATGGGCGATATTACAACAGACCCAACTGAAATTAAAAGAATTATATCAGATGACTATGAAAAACTGTACTCTAAAAATTTGAAAACTTACAGGAAATGAATGAATTCCTAGAAACACACTACCTACCTAAACTAATACAAGCAGAGGTAGAACAACTAAATAGACCCATAACAAAAGAAAAGATAGAAAAGGTAATCAAAAAACTCCCAAAAAAACAAAGCCCTGGCCCAGATGACTTCACTGCAGAGTTCTGCCAAACTTTCAGAGAACAGTTAACACCACTACTACTAAAGTATTTCAGAGTATAGAAATGGATGGAATACTCCCAAACTAATTCTATGAAGTCACCATATCCCTGATACCAAAACCAAGTAAAGACACCACAAAAAGAAGAAAATTACAGACCTATATCCTTCATGAACTTAGACGCAAAAATCCTCAACAAAATTCTAGCCGATAGAATTCAACAACATATCGAAAATTAATTCACCATGAGCAAGTGGGATTCATACCAGGTATGCAGGGATGGTTCAACATTAGAAAAACAATTAATGCAATCCATCATATAAATAAAACAAAAGATAAGAATCACATGATTTTATCAACTGATCCAGAAAAGGCATTTGACAAAGTCCAGCACCCATTCATGATAAAAACCCTCAGCAAAATAGGGATAGAAGGAAAATTCCTCAACATAATAAAAGCATTTATACAAAGCCAATAGCCAACATCATTCTAAAGGCAGAGAGCCTGAAAGCATTCCCCCTGAGATCAGGAACCTGACAAGGATGTCCTTTATCACCACTCTTATTCAATATTGTGCTGAAGGTCCTAAAAAAAAAAAAAAAGAGCAATTAGGGTAGATAAAGAAATAAAGGGCATCCAGATTGGCAAGGAAGAAGTGTAAGTATCTCTATTTGCAGATGACATGATCTTATACACAGAAAACCCTAAGGAATCCTCCAGAAAACTACTGAAACTAATAGAAGAGTTCAGCAAAGTATCAGGATACAAAATAAACATACAAAAATCAGTTGGGTTCCTCTACAGCAACAAAAAGAACATCGAAGAGGAAATCACCAAATCAATACCATTTACAGTAGTGCCCGAGAAGATAAAATACTTATGAATAAATCTTACCAGAGATGTAAAAGACTTATACAAAGCAAACTACAAAACACCTCTGCAAGAAACCAAAAGAGGCCTACGTAAGTGGAAAAACATACCTAGCTCATGGATAGGAAGACTTAACATAATAAAAATGTCTATTCTACCAAAAGCGATCTATAGATTTAATGCAATTCCAATCCAAATTCCAAGGATATCTTTTAATGAGACAGAGAAATCACCAACTTCATGTGGAAGGGAGAGAGGCCCTTTATAAGTAAAGCATTACTGAAAAAGAAGAACAAAGTGGGAAGTCTCACTCAACCTGATTTTACAACCTATTATACCGCCACAGTTGTCAAAACAGCCTGGTACTGGTACAACAACAGATACATAGAGCAATGGAACAGAATTGAGAATCCAGACATAAATCCATCCACATATAAGTAGTTGATATTTGACAAAGGCCCCAAAGCAGTAAAATGGGGAAAAAACAGTCTTTTTAACAAGTGGTGCTGGCATAATTGGATATCCATCTGCAAAAAAACGAAACAAGACCCATACCTCACACCATGCACAAAAACAAGTTCAAAATGGATCAAAGACCTAAATATAAACTTTATAACAATAACGATCATGGAAGAAAAAACAGGGACAAGGTTAGGAGCCTTAATACATGGCATAAACAGTACACAAAACATTATTAAGAATGCAGAAGTAAAACTAGATAACTGGGAGCTCCTAAAAATCAAACACCTATGCTCATCCAAAGACTTCACCAAAAGAGTAAAAAGATTACCCACAGACTGCGAAAAAGCTTTTAGCTACAACATTTCCAATCAGCGCCTGATCTCTAAAATCTACATGATACTGCCAACACTCAACTGCAAAAAGACATATAACCCAATTAAAAAATGGGCAAAAGATATGAATAGACACTTTACTAAAGAAGACATCCAGGTACCTAACAGGTACATGAGGAAATGCTCACGATCATTAGCCATTAGAGAAATGCAAATCAAAAGTACAATAAGATTTCCTCCTCACTCCTACAAGGCTGGCATTAATCCAAAAAACACAAAATAATAAATGTTGGAGACACTTCTACACTGCTGTTGGGAATGTAAAATGGTACAACCACTTTGGAAATCAATTTGGCTCTTCCTTAAAAAGCTAGAAATAGAACTACCATACGATCCAGCAATCCCACTCCTTGGAATATACTCAAGAGAAATTAGAGCCTTTACACAACAGATGCATGCACACCCATGTTTACTGCAGCACTGTTTACAATACCAAAACGACGGAAGCAACCAAGGTGCCCATCAACAGATGAATAAATAAATTATGGTATATTCATACAATGGAATACTAAAAAAACCAAAACCAAACACAGCGTCGTCAAGTTGATTCCAACTCATAGCGACCCTATAGGACAGAGTAGAATTGCCGCATAGAGTTTCCGAGGAGCGCCTGGCAGATTTGAACTGCCAACCAATGGAATACTACCCATTGATAAAGAACAGTGATGAATCTCTGAAACGTTTCATAACATGGAAGAATCTGGAAGGCATTATGCTGAGTGAAATTAGTCAGTTGAATAAGGACTAATATCGTAGAAGACCACTATTATAAGAACTCGGGAAACAGTTTAAACAGAGAAGAAAATATTCTTTGATGGTTATGAGAGTGGGGAGGGAGGGGGAGCGGGAGAGGGGTATTCACTATTTAGACAGTAGGTAAGAA
Organism: Loxodonta africana; assembly: GCF_030014295.1. Lineage (NCBI taxonomy): Eukaryota > Metazoa > Chordata > Mammalia > Proboscidea > Elephantidae > Loxodonta > Loxodonta africana. Next base: position 5,218,088 of record NC_087355.1, read on the forward strand.
CTACTTTAGGTGATGGGAAAGATAACACACAGTACAGGAGAGATCAGCACAACTGGACTAAACCAAAAGTAAAGAAGTTTCCTGAATAAACTGAACGCTTCGAAGGCCAGTGTGGCAGGGGCAGGGGTTTGGGGACCATGGTTTCAGGGGACATCTATGTCAACTGGCATAATAAAATCTATTAAGAAAACATTCTACATCCCACTTTGAAGAGTGGTGTCTGGGGTCTTAAATGCTAGCGAGTGGCCATCTAAGATGCATCAATTGGTCTCAACCCACCTGGGCCAAAGAAAAATGAAGAGCACCAAGGACACAAGGTAATTTAAGAGCCTAAGAGACAGAACGGTCCACATAAACCAGAGATTACATCATCCTGAGACCAGAAGAAGTAGATGGTGCCAAGCTACAGCCAATGACTGCCCTGTCAGGGAACACAACACGAGAACCCCTGAGGTAGCAGGAGAGCAGTGGGATGCAGACCCCAGATTCTCGAAAAAAGGCCAGACTTAATGGTCTGACTGAGACTAGAAGGACCCTGATGGTCACGGCCCCCTGACCTTCTGTTGGCCAAGGACTGGAATCATTCCCAAAACCAACTCTTCAGACATGGATTGGACTGGACAATGGGATGGAGAAGTATGCTCGTGAGGAATGAGCTTCTTGGATTAGGTAGACACTTGAGTCTATGTTCGCATCTCCTGCTTGGAGGGGAGATGAGAGGGTAGAAGGGGTTAGAAGCTGGAGAAACGGACATGAAAAGAGAGAGTGGAAAGGGCCAGCGGGCTGTCTCATTAGGGGGAGATCAATTGGGGGTATGGAGCAAGGTGTATATACGTTGTTGTATGAGAGACTAACTTGATTTGTAAACTTTCACTTATAGCACAATAAAAATTAAAAAAAAAAAAAAAGAAACTCAACAAGCCCCAACCAAGAAACTACTCCAAAACGGTAACTAGCAAATTCCTTAAAAACAGTGATAAAAACTCAAGAATGAAATAGATTCCAATTTCACAAGAGCAATTCTTGAGCTAGGAGACAGTGAAGGAAAGCTTTCAACACTCCAAAAAAAATTATCTCCAACCTCAGATTCTATGCCCAAGGAAGCTTTCAATCACATTATCGAAGTCAGATAAAAACATCTTCAGACATCCCAAGTGTCAAAAGATTATCTCCCATAAATCCTTTGTTGGGAAGCTACTAGAAGATGTGTTCAACCAAAATAAGGGTGATAACCAATAAAGAGGAAGACATGGAATCCAGGATAAAGGAATTACAATGCAGAGGAGAGGTGAAGAGAATTCCCAGAATGATGGTGAAGGGAGACGCTAAGATGGCAATGTCCACCAAGCAGAGTACATCAGTTCAAACTGCAGTTGGCTAGAAGGCTGTGGAAACAGGCGTTCAAGAAAATAAAACTGATAGAATGTCTGTCTGAAAACCTTAATGAGGGACCTAGAATGGTAGAGAAATAGGGTTTATTAACCATAAGTAAAGCTAGACAAACAAAAAATAAAATAATTATTAACAACAGGGGCAAAAGTTGTGCAAGAAAAAGAATCATGGTTAATATTTGCCTTGGCTATAAATTTTATTTATTCATTTTTAATATAAATGCTGCTTATTAATCTGATCAAAATATGATATTTGTTCTGGGAGAATGGAAGGATAAGAAAGGTTCAGTGTGTAATGAAGTGTGAGCACTGGGTGGGTAGAACAGACCTAAGTGTTTATTCATGTTTGGAAGTACAATGCAATCATGTCCTTTAGAGATAGAGAGGCAAAGAACCCACTAAAAGAGTCAAAGTGGTTTGTTTCTGAAGAAAGGGTGGGGGGCGGGGGTGAGGGGGACACCAAAAGGCTATGATTAATAAATGTCATAAAAAGAATAAAATTTTTCAAAACATTCACTCTTACCTTGGGAAGTTCAGAGAGTCCCCCTTCACTTGTCGAAGAACTGCCTGCACGTGAAGCGCAGTCTGATATCTCCACAGCACTCTCACCTCCATCAGATGCACTGCGTTCAGTAGTGTCTTCCCTGTCACTGTCTGCCTCCCAGTCAATAAACTGCAGTTCATCTGAAAAATACAGTATTTAACTCGCATTTAGCTTACTTTAAATTTTCAATCTTTTTTTTAAATTTCAATACTTAATACATCTGTGTTACTTAATAACTTTAGCAAGCATATTAAAGGTACACGATGAAAAGTAAATTCCTACTCTTAGCTCTAGGGAGCCTGTTTCTCCCACACTTATCCCACCTCAACTTTCAGTTAACTACGTTTATTACTTGTTTCTATATCCTTTCAGTTTCTCTAGCCACTTTCAAGCAAATAAAATATACATTCATATTCTTTCTTCTTTTCTCGCACTTTTTGATTTTTTCATTTAATAATATAACAGAAGATTTTCCTCATCAGTAAATAAGGAGTGGCACTATTTTTTACAACATAGTATTCCGTTGCATAGTTGATGCAGAGTTTACTTGAACAGTCCTCTATTAATATTTTTGAAGCATTTTCAACCAAAAATTTTTACTATAGATTACATTCATACATAAGGAAACAACTAATATTAGTTGATAGTTTATATAATAAGCATTATTATCTAGATGCTTTTTTGCAAAAATTTTAATTCACGAAGTTAAAAGATCTTTATACATAAATAACAAAATGTACTGATTCCAATCTACTATGTTTGAAGAAGTGATAAACCCACTCCCACTGCTGTCGAGTCGATTCTGACTCATAGCAACTCTATACAACAGAGTAGAACTGCCCCATAGAGTTTCCAAGGAGTGCCTGGCAGATTCTAAATGCCGACCTCTTGGTTAGCAGCCGAAGCACTTAACCACTACACCACCAAGGTTTCCAAAGAAATGATAATAATTATTTAAAAAAGTAAATATTAAAGAACCAAATTATTAAATTAGTTTCCAACAGCCTATAATATAAACCTTTCCTGCACTACGATGTACAAAAACAAACAAAAAAACCAAACCCGTTGCCATCAAGTCAAGATTGTCTCATAGCGACCTTAAAGGACAGAGTAGAACTGCCCTGTAGGGTTTCCAAGGAGGATTCAAACTGCTGACCCTTTGGTGAGCAGCTGCAGCCCTTAACTACTGTGCCACCAGAGCTCCACCACAATGCACAAGTGCTCACAAAAAGCTGTTTCAGCAACTCAAAAGGACTAATCAGATATCTTGGCCCTGTTTCAGAGGTCTGATATCAACAGTTTCACTTCTAGACAGAATTTTTTTTTTTTAAACCTATTAGGTTTAATCCCTGAAGGGATTTTTTTTTTTTTTTAAGTTTTAGATAAAGATAAAAATATGGGAAAAAGAACACAACTAAAAAGAATATCTTCTTTAATCTGAAACTGCTATTCCAAAGCACAGGGTCAAAGTCCCCTTTGACAATTACAAGTCTAGAGGAAAGACTACTCACCACTGAGAGTGACGGACTACATAATGACAATTATTTCCCATATCTAACATCACACTTAGTCACAGAATCCAAGGCAGAGGAAAATGTAAGAAATTATCCCTTACGCTGAACCATCATGGTAGGAAGTGACAAAGAGCCAAAGGACAAGTTCTCTCAGAGCTGCTGCTGCTTCTTCTACCAGTACTGCATATTTGTGTAGCACTCATTCATTAAAGTAAGTGTCTTCTAGGGACCTATCTATTCTTGAGATGGTGTCTAAATTCAGGTTGCGATAAACTCAAGGGACCTATCTATTCTTGAGATGGTGTCTAAATTCAGGTTGCGATAAACTCAAGGTCGTAGTTTCACTCTCGTGGACGTGTTTTAATTTTCTTCAGCTTCAACTTCAAGTTGCATATGAGCAATGGACAGTCTCTTCACAGTCAGCCCCTGGTCTTGTTCTGACTGATGATACTGAGGTCTCCACTGTCTCTTAACGCAGGTGTAGTCAATTTGATTCCTATGTTTCCTATCTGGCGAGGTCAATATGTACAGCTGCTGTTTATGTTACTGAAAATAGGTATTTGCAATAAAAAAGTCGTTGGTCTGGCAAAATTCTATCATGCAATATCCAATACTGTTTCTATCACCATTGACATATCTTCCAACAACCAACTCTTCTTTGTTTCCAATTTTCGCATTCCAATCACCAGTAATTATCAATGCATCTTAATGGCGTATTTGATCAATTTCAGACTGCAGAAGTTGGTAAAAAAATCTCCAATTGCTTCATCTCTGGCCTCAATGTTTAGTATGTAAATTTGAATGATATTCATATAAATTGGTCTTTCTTGCAGGCGTATGGAAATTATCCTAACACTGACAGCGTTATATCTCAAGATACACCTTGAAATCTTTTTTTTTGACAACGAATGCAATGCCATTCCACTTCAATTTGGCATTTCTAGCACAGTAGACCATACAGTTGTCTGATTAAAAATTGCCAATACCAGTCCTTTTCAGCTCATTAATGCCTAAGATATCAATACTTATGCATTCCATTTCATTTTTGATGACTTCAAATTTTCCGAGATTCATGCTTCGTACATTCCATGTTCTGATTATTAATGGATTTTTGCAGCTTTTTCTTCTCTTTTTTTGAGTCTTGCCACATAAGCAAATGAAGGTCCTGAAAGCTTTACTCCATCTACATCATTATGGTCGACTCCACTTGAGGTGGCAGCACTTCCCCAGTCGTATTTTAAGTGTCTTTCAACTCGAGGGGCTCATCTTCCGATACTGTATTAGACAATATTCTGCTACTATTCATAATGCTTTCAGGGGGAAGTTTTTCAGAAGTACACCACCAGGTCCTTCTTGCTAGTGTATCCTGGTCTAAAACTATGCCCCTGCTGGTACCTGAAAAACCAGATGAGTTGTGGGATGACACCAAGGACATCATACATGAAGAAATCAAAAAGTAATTAAAAGAAAGAAAAGATGAAAATGGATGCCAGAAAAGACTATGAAACTTGCTCTTGAACATACAGTAGCTAAAGCAAATGGAAGAAATGATGAAGTAAAAGAAGTGAACAGAAGATTTCAAAAGGTGGCTTGGAAAGACAAACTGAAGTATCATAACAACATATGCAAAAACCTGGAGTTAGAAATCCAAAAGGGAAGAACATGTTCGGCATTTCTCAAGCTGGAAAAAAAAAAAAGAAGAAGAAATTCAAGCCTTGAGTTGTAATACTAAACAATGTAGGAAACATCAAAAGAAGATGAAAGGTATACACAGAGCTACTGGACCAAAACAATGGTCGATGTCCAACCATTTCAGGAGTTAGCATGTGATAAAGAACCGATGGTATTGAAGGATGAAGTCCAAACTATGCTGAAGGCATTGGTGAAAAAAAAGGCTCCAGGAATTCACAGAATACCACTGAGATGTTTCAACAAACAGATGCTGTGCTGGAGATGCGTACTTGTCTATGCCAAGAAACTTGGAAGACAGCTACCTAGCCAGCCAACTGGAAAAGATCCACATTTGTGCCCATTCCAAAGAAAGGTGATCCAACAGAATGCAGAAATTATCGAACAATATCATTAATATCATATGTAAGCAAAATTCTGCTGAAGATAATTCAGAAACAGTTGTAGTAGTAGTACATCAACAGGGAACTAACAGAAATTCAAGCTGGATTCAGAACAGGATGTAGAACGAGGGATATCAATGCTGATGTCAGATGGATTGGCTGAAAGAAAGAAAATATCAGAAAGATGTTTATCTATGTTCTATTGACTATGTAAAGGCATTCGACTATGTGGATCATAACAAATTATGGGTAACGCTGTGAAGAATGGGAATTCCAGAACACTTAATTGTGCTCAGGAAGAACCTGTACATAGAATAAGAGGCAGTCGCTAGGAAAGAACAAGGGGATACTGCGTGGTTAAAAATCAAGAAAGGTGTGTGTCAGGGTTGTATCCTTTCACCATACTTAAACAATTCTGTATGCTGAGCAAATAATCCGAGAAGCTGGAATTATATGAAGAAGAATGTGGAATCAGGATTAGAGAAAGACTCATTAACAACCTGTGATATGCAGATGGCATTACCTCACAGAAAGCAAAGAGGACTTGAAGCACTTACTGAAGATCAATGACCACAGCCCTCAGTATGGATAACACCTCAACATAAAGTAAACAAAAATCCTCACAGACCGAGATAAGCAGCATCATGATAAATGGATAAAGACTGAAGTTGTCAAGGATTTCATTTTAGTTGGATCCACAACCAATGCCATGGAAGCAACACTCAAGAAATCAAATGACGTATTGCATTGGGCAAATCTACTTCAAAAGACCTCTTTGAAGTGTTAAACAGAAAAGATGTCAAGCAAGCTGGTCAACGAATAAGGAAAACCTAAGAATAACTGATGACTTTGAATTATGGTGTTGGTGAAGAATATTGAATATACCATGGACCGCCAGAAGAACGAACAAGTCTGTCTTGGAAGAAATACAGCCAGAGTGCTCCTTGGAAGCAAGGGTGGCAAGACTTCGTCTCACGTACTTTGGACAAGTTATCAGGAGGGGCCGGTTCCTGAAAAAGAACATCAGGCTTCGTAAAGTAGAGGGTCAGCAAAAAAGAGGAAGACTCAATGAGATGGACTGACACTATGGCTGCAACGATGGGCTCAAGCATAGTAATGATCGTGATCATACTGCAAGACCAGGCAGTTGTTTCGTTCTGTCGTATGTAAGATCACTATGAGTTAGAACCAACTCAAGGGCACCTAACAACAGGACCTATCATACCATCTTTTATTCTTAAAATACAAAATAAACAAAGAAGAGAATACAGAACACCTTTTCTGCCCTTGAGAAGCCCACAGATGAATACACTTACATTGCAATGTGCTGAGTGGTACAAAAATGATACACCACAAAGAAGAGGTCTTTCATTTGATCACAATTCTATGAAGTAGACAAGACAATTTCCCATGTGTCTGTCAGTTTGTTGTACTGTGGGGGTTTGTGTGTTGCTGTGATGCTGGAAGCTATGCCACCGGTATTCAGATATCAGCAGGGTCACCCATAGAGGACAGGATTCAGCTTCCAGACTAAGACAGACTAGGAAGAACGACCTGGCGGTCTACTTCTGAAAAGAATTAGCCAGTGAAAACCGTATGAATAGCAGCAGAACATTGTCTGATATAGTGCCAGAATATGACACCCCGCCAGGTTAGAAGGCACTCAAAATACGACTGGGGAAGAACTGCCTCCTCAAGGTAGAGTCGACCTTAATGGCATGGATGGAGTAAAGCTTTTGGGACCTTCATTTGCTGATGTAGCACGACTCAAAATGAGAAGAGACAGCTGCAAACATCCATTAATAATCAGAACCTGGAATTCTAAAGTACGAATCTAGGAAAATTGGAAATCATAAAAAAGGAAACAGAATGTATAAATATCGATATCTTAGGCATTAGTGAGCTGAAATGGACTGGTATTGGCCATTTTGAATCAGATAACCATATAGTCTACTACACTGAGAATGACAGCTTGAACAGGAATGTTCTGGCATTCATTGTCAAAAAGAACATTTCAAGACCTATCCTGATATACAACGCTGTCAGTGATAAGACAATATCCATATGCCTACAAGGAACACCAGTTAATACAAATATTGTTCGAATTTACACACCAACCACTGAGACCAAAGATGAAGAAACAGAAACTTTTTATCAGGTGCTGCAATCTGAAATTGATCAAACATGCAATCAGGATGCATTGATAATCACTGGTGACTGGAATGCAAAAGTTGGAAACAAAGAAGGCTCCGTAGTTCAAAAACATGACCTTGGTGACAGAAACAATGCCACAGATCAAATGATAGAATTTTGCAATACCAACGACTTCTTCATTGCAAATACCTTCTTTCACCAAAGAACCACATGGGCCTCGCCAAATGGAACACACAAGAGTCAAACTGACAAGGCCAGGGGTTGACTGTGGAACAGACCATCAATTGCTCATATGCAAGTTAAAGCTGAAACTAAAAAAAATCAGAACAAATCCATGAGAGCCAAAATATAATCTTGAGTATATGCTACCTGAATTTAGAGACCATCTCAAGGACAGATTTGACGCACTGAACACTAGTGACCGAAGACCAGACGGGTTGTAGAATGACATCAAGGACACCATACATGGAGAAACCAAGAGGTCACTGAAAAGACAGGAAAGAAAGAAAAGACCAAGATAGATGTCAGAGGAGACTTTGAAACTTGCTCATGAACGTCGAGCAGCTAAAGCAAAAGGAAGAAATGATGAAGTAAAAGAACTGAACAGAAGATTTCAAAGGGCAGCTTGAGAAGACAAAGTAAAGTATTATAATAACATGTGCAAAGAGCTGGAGATAGAAAACCAAAAGGGGAGAACACACTCGGGATTTCTCAAGCTGAAAGAGCTGAAGAAAAAAAAATTCAAGCCTCGAGTTGCAGGAGTGAAGGATTCTATTGGGAAAATATTAAACGACACAGGAAGCATCAAAAGAAGATGGAAGGAATATACAGAGTCATTACACCAAAAAGAATTAGTCAATCTTCAACCATTTCAAGAGGTAGCAGATGATCAGGAACCAACGGTACTGAAGGAAGAAGTCAAAGCTGCTCTGAAGGTATTGGTGAAAAACAAGGCTCCAGGAATTGATGGAGTATCAGTTGAGATGTCTGAACAAACAGATGCAGGGCATGACATGATCACTCATCTATGCCAAGAAATATGGAAGACAGCTTCCTGGCCAACTGACTGGAATCCATATTTATGCCTATTCCCAAGAAAGGTGATCCAACCAGATGTGGAAATTATAGAACAATATCATTAATATCACACGCAAACAAAATTTTGCTGAAGATCATTCAAAAGCAGCTACAGCCGTATATCGACAAGGAACTGCCAGAAATTCAGGCCGGATTCAGAAGAGGACGTGGAACCAGGGGTATCATTGCCGATGTCAGATGGATCCTGGCTGAAAGCAGAGAATACCAGAAGGATGTTTACCTGTGTTTTATTGACTATGCAAAGGCATTCTACTGTTTGGATCATAATAAATTATGGATTACATTGCAAAGAATGGGAATTCCAGAACACTTAATTGTGTTCGTCAGGAACTTGTACATAGATCAAGAGGCAGTTGTTCAAACAGAACAAGGGGATACTGATTGGTTTTGAGCCAGAAAGGTGTGTGTCAGGGTTTTATCCTTTCACCATACCTATTCAATCTGTATGTCAAGCAAATAATCCGAGAAGCTGCACTATATGAAGAAGAACGGGGCGTCATTCAGGATTGGAGGAAGACTCATTAACAACCTGTATTATACAGATGACACAACCTTACTTGCTGAAAGTGAAGAAGACTTGAAGCACTTACTAATGAAGATCAAAGACCACAGCCTTTACACCTCAACATAAAGAAAACAAAAATCCTCACAACTGGACCAATGAGCAACATCATGATAAACAGAAAAGACTGAAGTTGTCAAGGATTTCATTTCACTTGGATCCACAATCAACAGCCATGGAAGCAGCAGTCAAGAAATCAAAAGACACACTGCGTTGGGCAAATCTGCTGCAAAGGATGTCTTTAAAGTGTTGAAGAGCAAAGGTGTCACCTTGAAGACTAAGATGTGCCTGACTCAAGCCATGGTATTTTCAATCACATCATATGCATGTCAAAGCTGGACAATGCATAAGGAAGACCCAAGAAGAATTGACGCCTTTGAATTATGTTGTTGGCGAAGAATATTGAATATACCATGAACTGCCAAAAGAACGAACAAATCTGTCTTAGAAGAAGTACAACCAGAATGCGCCTTAGAAGCAAGGATGGTGAGACTACATCTTACACACTTTGGACGTGTTGTCAGGAGGGATCATTCCCTAGAGAAGGACATCATGCTTGGCAAAGCACAGGGTTAGCGAAAAAGAGGAAGACTCTCAATAAGGTGGATTGACATGGTGGCTGCAACAATGAGGTCAAGCATAACAACAATTGTAAAGATGGCACAGGACTGGGCAGTGTTTCGTTCTGTTGTGCATAGGGTCACTATGAGTCGGAACTGACTCAATGGCACCTAACAACAACAGGCAAAACAATTACTATTATATGACTCAGGATTTGCATTATACAGATGAGTCTATAAGATGTGCATTTTACTGAGTCTGTCAATAAGCAATTTTCAAAACGGAGAAAATGGAAGAAAAACATTTGTAAGAAAAATTATTTTGACAGTGTTAGCTCAGTGTTCTTCCCAGTAGACTCCAATCTTGCGTCTCGAGGCCCTAAGGACTTTAATTTAACAAGACTAAAAGCTTATCTAGCTGTATATATACATATAAGAACATTTTCCACTTCAAGATTTTTTCATCACAATTGATTATGTGCATTATGTAGTTCAACCATCACTACCATCGGTTTCCAAACTTTTTCCATTACCTTTAACAGAACCTCAGTGTCTCCTAAGCACTGAGTCTGCATTTTCCTCTCCTTATGTCCCTCCCACCCATGACAACCACTATTTAACTTTCTTATCTATATCCTTGCTTATTCTAGATATTTAAGTAGGATCATAAAATATTTGTACTTTTGTGACTGACTTATTTCACTTGGCATATTTTCAATGTTCATCCATGTTCGAACATGATTCAGGACTTCATTTCTCTCTATGGCTGAGTAATATTCCATTATACTTATGTACCACATTTTATCCATTCATCCAGTGACGGACATTTAGGCTGTTTTAATCTTTTGTCTGTTGAGTAGTACTGCAATGAACACTGGTGTACAAGTATTTCTTTGCGCTTCTCCTTTCAATTATTTTTGGGTTCACATGGTTATTATATGTTTAACTTTTTGAGGAACTGCCAAATTATTTTCCACATCAAGCCGCACGATTTCCAATCCCACCAGTAAAGGAAGAGAGTTCCAATTTCTCCACATTCTCACCAATACTGGTTGTGCACTGTATTAGCCATCTTCCCCCCCAATAAAACAAACCCCCACTGCCATCAAGTACATTCTGACACACAGCAACCCCACAGTGTTTCCAAGGCTGTAAACCTCTACAGAAGCAGACTGCCACATCTTTCTTCTGCAGAGCCACTGGCGGTTTCAAACCGTCAACCTTTCGGTTAGCAGTCTATTGCTTTAACCACTGCACCACTAGGGCCCCATTAGCCATAAAATAAATATAAAGTGGTATTTTATTGCTGTTTTGATTTGCATTTCCCTAATGATGAATGACATTGAGCATCTTTTCATGTGTTTGTTGGTCATCTGATTTATTTTGGAGAAATATCAATTCATGTCTTTTTTTTTTTGACTGGGTTGTTAATTTCTAGGAGTTTTTACATGTGGGTCCTTGTTCATTTTGCATTAGTTTTGACATATGGTGTGAGGTTCGGGTCCAGGTTGTTTTTGTTTTGTTTTGTTTTAAGAAAATTCAGTTGTCCAAGAACCATTTATTAAAAAGACTATTCTTTCCCCATTTGATGGGCTTAGCACCCTTGTTGAAAATCAATTGACCACAGATGTCAAGCTTATTTCTGGACTCTCAATTCTATTCCATTGGCCTGTATATCTATGACTGTACCAGTACAAGACTATTTTAATTACTATACTTTTTAATGTTTTCAGTCAGGAAGTGTGACTACTCCTACTTTGTTCCTCTTTGTCAAGATTGCTTTGGGTATTTGGGTCCCCAATTTTTTTTTTTTTTTTACAGTTCTATATAAATTTGAGGATTGGCATTTCCAATTATCCAAAGAGGGTTGTTGGAATTTTGATAGGGATTACGTTGAACCTACAGATTGTGCTGTGTAGTACTGACATCTAAACATTTAAGTCTTTGGATCCATGAGAACAGAGTATCTTTCCACTTATTTCAATCTTCTTTAATTTCTTTCAGTAATGCTTTATAGTTTTCTGTGTTTGAGTCTTTTACTTTCTAGGTTAAATTTAATCCTAGGTATTGCATTCCTTTAGAAGCTATTGCAAATGATTTTTTTAGGAATATAGTTTTTAAAGCTCATCAGGATTCTGTTATAAAGCCAGGTTTAGTAACCACCACAAAACTGTTAAAGCACACAATTTTGAAGTTAAACAAACTTGTTATGAATATCAACTGGCACACTTATATGACTCCTGGCATCTCTAAGTCTCAATTTTCTTCTACAAAATGGGGAAATTTTTAGTTCACAGCATAAACTAGCTAGCAAAGAAAATAACACATATATATATACACAGTTAAGTGTCTAAAACAAAACGAGTCGATTCCTACTCATAGCAACTCTATAGACAAGAGCAGAACTGCCCCACAGGGTTTCCAAGGAGCAACTGGTGGATCTGAACTGCAAACCTTTTGGTCAGCAGCTGAGCTCTTAACTACTGTACCACCAGAGCCCCTTAAACTGCCTAAACATGAGATAACATAAAATGCCATCAGAACAAAAAGTAAACTGTTAATTTTATTTCTACAACACACTGGATGTCATAGTATTTATTCAATAAAAAAGAGGTTATGAAGGAGACAATATAAGTGTAGCATCACGTAGTGGTTGAGAGAACTGGCATTGGAGTCAAAGAGACTAATGGATTTCCAAAACAATTCTAACACATACAAGCTTAAGTTGTTAGTTACAAGAATAATACCAGTATGACCTATCAGAGTTGTTATAAAAAATATTAAATAAGAGATTCTGGGAGATGAAGCATAAACAGACCATTGTTCCAACCCTACCCCACAAATACAACAAGAAATGCAAAAGGAAATGGAGCTTGGCCTTGAAGGACTCTGTATTGAGCAGCAGAGGACAGCTGCAGGTAACTGAGGACAGGCAAGAATCAAATAATCAACAATGAGTGATATACGGTAGACAATTGCTTCTACCACCATCCTTGCCCCTCCCCCCCACCACATGGGCTGCCAGCTCCTGTGAACTGCTGAAGCAACCCTATCAAAAGACCCTGCTCCCCTCACCACCACAACTCTTCCCTGTACAAAGGGACATGACCTTAGCTTCTGCTCTAAAATAAATAAGGCTGATGACCACTGGAGTCCGTACAGAGCATGCCAGCACCTACCCTATCTGGTCACTGACAGTTGCAAGGCTGCTGCGATTTTCTCCAATCAGTGCTGAAAACTGATGACTGAGGCTGCAGTGTGCTAGGAAGCAGGCATCTTCAAGAGGCTACATCCAGAGCCAACGTACTATAGGGAAAGAGGGAGCTCTGGTAGCAAGGAGGCAGGCATTTCTAAGGGTAAATCAGGAAAAGAGAAGGAGCTATCACAAAGATGAAGAAGCATTAAGCAATGGGCAAAGACTCTACCCACCTACAGAGGCTGAAAGCAACAAAAACTGAAGCTTGAGAAGGATAAGCACACTTTAATGCAATTATGGGACAACATCAAGACACCTAACCCATACATCATGCAAATTAAAGAAAGAGCTGAGAGAGAGAAAGGGACGGAAAGAACAGGTGAAGAAATAGTAACAGTTTCCCCAATATGATGAATGACATGAATCTACAAAACCAAGAAGCCCGAAAAACTACAGGCAGGATAAGCCAAAAGAGAGGTACACTCAGACAGTTCATAGTCAGGCTCTCAAAAAGTAAGAATAAAAAGAGAACTCTGAAATCAGTGGGAGAGAAACAAAAAGTCACATACAAAGAATTCTCAATAAGTTTAAGTGCCAATTTCTCTTGACAAACACTGGAGGCCAGAAGGCAATAGAATGATATATTTAAAGTGCTGAAAGAAAGAAAAAAAAAAAAAAAACTGCCAGCCAAGAATACTATACCAAGCAAAACTCTCCTCCAAGAATGAGGTTGAAATTAAAACATTCCCAGACAAGCAGAAGCTGAGAGAGTTCATATCCACCTGATTGGCCCTAGAAAAAATACTAATAGGTGTTCTGCAGATGGAAGGGAAAATACACTAGAAAGTAATTCAAAGCCATACATAAAAACACAGATCCCTAGTAAAGGGAATTTCATGGACAAGTGTATGGGCTAGTAATAAGGTATTCATGATTGATATTTCTGTTTTGTCCTTCATGCTTTTTAATGACAAATGTATAAAAAGCAAGGACAAAATTACGTCACAGGGCACATGAAATATAAAGACACAATTAATGATAACAAAACATGGGAGTGGGGAGGAACAATATAGATATAGAATTTCTTAGATGTCACTAAAGTTAAGCTGCTACCAACTTACCCTAACATGTTATAAATACAAGCTGTTAAACATAATGTTGATGGTACCACTAAGAATATACCAAAAACAAACAAACAAAAAAGGAAACCAAAATAGTTCACGAAAATAAACCAACAAAATATAAAAGCAGACAGGAATAAAGGAAAAATACAAAGACGTCTTAAGACATGCAAAAACCAAATAACAAAATAACATAAGTCACTTTTTATCAGTAATTACAGTGAATGTAAAATGGAATAATTGTGCCAATCAAAGCACAGATAGTGGCAAATAGAAAGGAAATATGATTCAACCATAGCCTCTTTAAAGAGACATACCTTAGACCCAAGGACACAAATAGCTTGAAAGTGAAATGATTGAAAAAAATATTCCATGCAAACAACTACCAAAAGAGAGGTGGGGGTGGCAATCTCAATGTCAAACAAAGTAGACTTTAAGATAAAATCTGATCAAAGAAGTAAAAATAGGCCTCACAAAATGATCAGAAGGTTAATTCATGAAGATTTAACAATCGTAAACATATATGCACCCGACACAGGAGTACCTATATATATAATGCAAACACTGACAGAAGTGAAGCAAGAAACAGGACTATAAAACCAGTTGGAGACTTCAATATACCACTTTCAATACTGGAGAGAACGACAAGAAAACAGAGGACTTGAATGACACTATAAACCAACTGTGTTTAAAAGACATACATAGGAAACCCAACAACAGAACAACATACATTCTAGTGCACACAGATCATTCTCCAGGATAGACCACACGTTGGGTCAAAAAGCTAGTCTAGACAAATCTCAAAAGATTGAAATAAAACAAAGTTTTTTCTTTGACCACAATGGAGTGAAGCTAGAAATCAATAACAGCTATAAAAAAAAAAACCTGAGAAATACACAAACATACATAGATTAACAACACTCTGTTAAACTACCAATGGCTCAAGAAGGAGATTAAAACAGATCACGAATTTTTTACAACCAAATGAAAAGGAAAGCACAACATACCAAAACATATGGGCTATAGCAAAGACAGTACTCAGAGGGAAACTTACAGCAATGAAATCCTGCATAAAAAAGACGACAGATCTCAAATCAACAGCCTATCTCTAAAACTTGAGGAACTAGAAAGAGAAGAGCAAACTAAGCCTAAACATACCAGAAGAAAGGAAATAAGAAAGATCAAAGTAGACATAAAAATCAGAATAACAACAGAGATCACTAAAACCAGAAATTGGTTATTTGAAAAGATCAATAAAATAAACCTTCAGCTAGACAGACTGCAAAGAGAAAAAATGTAAATAACCAAAATAAGAAATGAAAGAGGAGACATTACAATTGACCCGATAGAAATAAAGACGATTGTGACAGAATATTACGAACAACTGTGCGCAAACAAACTGGATAACCTAGATGAAGCAGACAAATTCTTAGAAGGACAAATGCTATCCAAACTGACTCAAGAGGAAATAGAAAATCTCAACAAACCCATAAAGAGTGACAAGATTGAATTAGTGATTTAAAAAAAAAAAAGTCCTGGACTAGATAGCTTCAGTGAGGAATTTTACCAAATATTTGGAGAAGAACTGACATTAATCCTGCTTAAACTCATCCAAAAGCTAAAGGAAGGGCTACACCCTAATTTATTCTAACAAACATAAACCTGGTACCAAAACAAGATAAAGACACCACAAGAAAAAAAAAACTACAGGCCAATATCCCTTATAAATATAGATATAAAAATTCTCAACAAAATACTAGCAAACAGAATTCAACAGCATATTAAGAGAACCGTACACCATAACCAACTGGTATTTACTCCAGAAATGCAGGGATAGTTCAACATTACAAAATGAATACACATAATATATCACGGCAACAGAACAGAGGAAAAAAACCACCGGAACATCTCTACGGATGCAAACAGGGCATTTCATAAACTCCAACACCCATTCTGGATGAAAACCTTCAAGGAGATTACTGGGGGAAAAAAACCTCAATATGATTCAGGGGATATATGAAAAACAAACAGCCAATATTATATTTAATGGAGAAAGACAAGAGCTATCACCTTAAAATCAAGAACAAGACAAGGGTGCCTGCTCTCACCATTTCTATTCAATACTGTTAGAAGTCCTAGCCAGAGCAATAAGATAAGAAAATGAAATAAAAGGTATCCAGATTAGAGAAGAACTAAAATTATCTCTATTCATGGATGTCAAAATTTTATATGTAGAAAATCCCAAAAAGTCTAGAAGAATGCTTCTACACATAACAGAGAAATTTAGTAAGGCTGCAGTATGCAAGGTCAACACACAACAATCAGTTGGGTTTCTAGACACCAACAATGAGAAATCTGAAAGGGAAATTAGGAAAACGAATCCATTTACATTAGCATCTTAGAGAATAAAATACCAAGAAATAAATTTACCACGGGTGTGAAATACTATACAAGGAAAATTATAAAACACCACTGAAAGAGACTGAAGACGAAAATAAAGGGAAACCTGTGCAGTGTTCAAGGACTGGAAGACTGAATATTGCTAAGATGTCAATAATACCCAAAGTGATCCAGAGATTCAATACAATCCGTATCAAAATTCCAGCAGCCTTCTTCACAGAAATGGAAAAACCAATCCTCAACTTTACATGGAATGGCAAGAGGCCCCGAACAGTTAAAGCAGTGCTGAAAGAGATTTAAGTAGGAGGACTCATACTTTCTGATTTTAAAACATATTGTACAGCTATGGTACGACAGACACAAGAACAATGGAATAAAACTGAGAGTACCAAAATGAACCCACACATCTATAGTCAACCGATTTTTGACAAGGGTGCTAAGTCCATTCAACAAGGAAAGAAGACTCTCTTCAATAAACAGTGTTGGGAGAACTGGATTTCCACAAGCAGAAAAGTGAAACAGAATGCATACCTCACATTACACACACACAAAAAATTCAAAATGGATTAAAGACCTAAGTATGAGAACTGAAATCATAAAATTCTTAGAAGAAAACATAGAGGCAAGGTTGTTGGGCCTACCTTTTAATAATGGATTAACTAATATAACAATAAAAGAACAAAGAGCAAAATATAAAATAAACAAAAGAGACCTCATAAAAATTTTAAAAATGTGTTCATCAAAAGACTTTGATGAGTAAAAGGATAATCTACTGACTAGAAGAATATCTTCAGAAACCATATATCTGATAAGAATCTAATAACCAAATACATATAAAACTTAAAACAACTTAACAACAAAAAGACAACCCAATAAATAAATGGGCAAGGGCTTGAATAGACATTTCACCAAGAGAACATTCAACTTGGTTACCAAACACATGAAATGATGCTCAATGTCAGTAGCCATCAGAGAGATGAAAATCAAAATAACAAAGCGATACCGTTTCACTCACACTGGAATGGCTAAAATAATAATAACAAATGTTGATGAAGATGTGGGGAACCTGGAACCCTTATCTATTGCTGATAGAAATGCAAATAGTACAGCCGTTGTAGAAAACAGCGTGGCGGTTCTTCAAAAAACTAAATATAGAACTATCGTTGCTGTTGTGTGCCATCGAGTCGATTTCGACTCATAGCAACCCTACAGGACAGAGTAGAACTGCCCCATAGGGTTTCCAATGAGCATCTGGTGAATTTGAACTGCCAACCTTTTCGTTAGCAGCCTAAGCTCTTAAACACTTCACCATCAGGGCTTCTAGAACTACCATAAAAAATATGACCCAACAATTCCATTCCTAGGTATATAACAAAAAAAAAAACAAACTTGAAAGTCTAGATACAAACAGAGACTTGGACACCAATGTTCACTGCAGCACTATTCACAATAGCCAAAAGGTGGAAACAACCTAAATGCCCATCAACAGAAGAATGGATGAACAAAAAAGGTGGTACATACATACAATGGAATACTACTCAGCCAGTAGTAGAAATGAAGCCTTGATACAAGTCACAATAGGGATGGAGCTTGAAGACATTATACTGAATGACGTAAGTCAATCACAAAACAACAAATATTCTATGACCTCACTTATAGAAAGACACAAAACTAGCAAAAAAAAAAAAAAAATGTATAGAGACCAAAATTTATCAGTGGTTACCGGGGTGACAGGGAAGAGGAAAGTGGAGGTTATCGCTTATGGAGAGCTGAGTTTCAGTTTATAGTGATGGAAAACCCCATTGATTAAAGGTAGGGCTGCACAGCTGATTAACGTAATGGTTGTCAATAAGTTGTACTCCTATAAAAAGAATTGGCAAAAGTTGTGTGATACGTATATTTATAACACAACAACAAAAAATTAAAAGAGTAGCTGCCAAAGCTGCTTATGTACAAATATCTCATGGCATTTGAGCCCTTGGTTTGTAGGGTCGGGGTAGTGGTTTCATGGGACATCGCACTTTCTTGGCCTCATATCATGTTTAGTGCTTCTGCTCTATCTCCTAGTCCGTTGTGTAGTGCCTGGGGTCTTAAAATCTTCAAGTGGCCATCTAAGATTTAACAATTAGTCTCTGTCCACCTTAGCAACAGAGAAAAAAGGAATCATGTATAGGAGGAGGAAATGAAACGTGTAGCTAAATGCCTCCATGAACAACTGGCTGCAAAACTCGAAGAACAAAATCAATGTCACTGAATTATAAATGTAAAAATATTGAACTGGTATTTTTGCTGCTGTAAAAATTCTCCACAATGAAAATGAAATAAATTATTTTTAAAAAAGTAATAGTAAAGGAGAAAACGTTTCTAGAGCATTTAGCATAGAGGCAGTACTCAGTAAGATCAAAATAGAAAATACCCACAATAATACCTATAGTAAGAATATTTTTTCCCAATATTGAACTCAATACATAACTGGATTTCTTAAAAATTATCAATTTACCTTCACTAGCCCCATCTTCTTGACCTACAGTTTTTCTGCTGCAAAACCTGTTGATTCCAGAACCATGTCCGTGATTATTCGCCGATTTAGAAATTGTCTTCTCTTCATCTGACAGATTACTTCCACTGGAACAACGTGTTATCTCTGCAGGTCCATTTGCACTATCAGATGTGAAATTTTCTATTAAAGAAAAAGAATATATAAAAATACTGCCTACCTTAACTGATTATTTTTCAGAATGAGATTTTATCCGTATTACTTGGCTAGTGTCACAAATACACAGAACTCTGATAGCAGAAGTAATGTCTTACATCAAATCTCTCTAAAGTTCTATGTAAAACCTAAGATTCTTTGAATTAAAGCCAAACCACAAGGAAAAAAGGAATTAGAATTGGTTCAGATAAGTTAAAAGGAGAAGAAAACAAACTGGAGCACAAAAGAAAACTAAAAAATAAATGTGAAATAACAACTAAAAATTTCTAGAGTATTTGATGAAATCAGGAAAAAACACAGACAAAACAAAAAAAAAAATCACAAAACCAATCATTTCCAAATAATATATTTCCTGCACTTTACCAGACTGGGAGCTCTGGTAGCAGCAGTATGCTAAAAACACTTAAGAGCAAACTTTTTTGCTTAATTAAACTTTCTATTTTGAGAAAATAGTAGCTGCAAATACAGTTATAAACATGAATACAAAGAAATCCTGGATACGCATTACCCAGTTTCCTTTAACAGTAACATCTTTAAGAATTATAGTATAACATCACAACTACAGTGTTGGCACAGTTATAGTCAAGATACAGAACAGTTCCATCATCACAAGTAATTTTACACAATAATGCACACCTTCTATGTTTGTTTGCCAACCGCTCCCTTCCCCCACGAGGTATGTTCAGAAGTTACACCATGCCAATTTTTTTTAATATGATGCTGTGGAAAAAATTTAGCATAGCACACTTACAAAAATACCTTACCAGAAGGAGGGAGTGGTTGGCAAACACAGAAGGCACATGTTATTTGTGCAAAAATACAGTATACTTTGTGTTGCCTTTGAATATCACACTACTCCCCACCACCATTCTTCAATCCTGGCATCCACTATAATTTTGTATTTCTGTAATTTTGCCACTTCAAGAGTCTTATATAAATTAAACCATACTATGTAAACTTTTGAGACTGGTTTTTACCACTCAGCATATTTTCCAAGTTGTTGTGTATAAAAAAGTTAGTTTCTTCTCATTACTGAGAAGTATTCCATAGTATGGATGTACCACAGTTTGTTTGATCATTCACCTACAGAAGGGTGCCTGTGTTATTTCCAGTTTGAAGCTATTGCGAATAAAACGGCTATGAACATCCACGTACAGGGTTTTATGTGAACATAATTTTCATTTCTCTGAGACAAATGCCCAAGCGTGCAATTGCTGACTTGTCCTGTAATTGCATGGTAAGTCTCATAAGAAACTGTCAAATTATTTTCCAAAGTGGCTGTACAATTTTACAGTCCTACCAGCAACCTATGAGTGGTCTAAGCTTTCTGCTCTTGCCACCATTTGATCTTACCAATGTTTTATTTTGGCCATACTGAAAAAAAAAAAAAAGTTTTTTTTTCTAGATAGGTGTGTAGTGATACCTCATTATCATTTAAATTTGCATTTCCACAAGTATATCTTCTTCGATGAAATGTCTCATGTCTTTTGCTGATTATCTAACTGGGTTGTTTATTTTACTACTGAGTTTGGGAAAGTTCTTTATGTATTCTCAATACTAGTCTTTTGTCGAAAATGTGATTTGCAAATATTTTCTCCCAGTCTTCACCTTTGCTTTTCATCCTCTTGACAAGGTCTTTTGTAAAGCAAGTTTTTAATTCTGATGGGGTCAAATTTAGCAATTATTCCTTTTATAGATCTTGCTTTTGGTGTCATTCCTATTCTAGATCCTGAGGATTATCTTTTTTCCCCCCTGGAAGTTTTATAGTTCTACATTTTATATTTAAATCTGTGATCCATTCTGAGTTTTTTATAAATAAATTCTGAGATTCAAGTTTGTTTTGCCAATGGATATCAAATTGCCCTAGCAATGTTTGTTGAAAAGGCTATTCTTACTACACTGACTTCATTTTGCACCTCTGTTAAAAGTCACATGGGCTATTTTATATTTCTGGGTGGAGTTCCTGAATGATGCAAATGGTTAACGCGCTCAGCTGTTACCTGAACAGGGTTGGAGGTTCTACTTCAGCCAGAGGTGCATTGAAAGAAAGTTCTGGTAATCTGTTTCTGAAAAACCGGCCACTGAAAACCCTACGGAGCACAGTTCTATTCTCGCGCACATGGGGTCACCATCTGTTGGAGACTGACTTGACAGCAACTGGTTCTGTTATTTCTGGTTACTCTATTCTGTCCATTATCAATGTGTCTACCCCTCTGTCGATAGCACACTGTCTTGACTGATACACCTAAGTCCACCATCACCAGTTCCTGCTGAGTCAGTCTCTGACACATAGCAACCCCATGTGTGTCAGAGTTAAACTGTGTTTCACATGGCTTACAATGAATTATTTTTCGGTAGACAGCCAAGCCTTTCTTCTACAACACCTCAGGGTGAACTGGAACCTCCAAATCTTTTGGTTAGCAGCCAAGCATGTTGCTCATTTGCACCTCCCAGGGACTCCAGGAAACCCTGGTGGCGTAGTGGTTAAGAGCTACGGCTGCTAACCAAAAGGTCGGCAGTTCAAATCCACCAGGTGCTCCTTGGAAACCCTATGGAGCAGTTCTACTCTGTCCTATAGGGTCGCTATGAGTCGGAATCGACTCGATGACAACAGGTTTTAATGGCTGGACTCCACAGCTATATAGTAAGCCTTAATGTCAGGTAATGTGATTCCTCCCCCTCACATTATTCTTGTCAGGATTTTTTAGCTGTTCTAGGGCCTGTGCATCTCCACAGAAATTTTAGAACAAATTTGTTCTATGCCTAAAAACACCTTGCTGAGATTTTCATGGGAACTGCATTAAACCTGTAGATCAATTTGGAGAGAACTGACACCTTTATTATATTAAATCTTCCAGTTCATGAACATGGTATAACTTTCCACTTATTTAAGCCCTCCTTGGATTCTTTCATCAACATTTTGTAATTTTCAGCATATAGATCATGTATGTCTTGGTTAAGTTTATAACAAATTGTTTCATTTCCTTTGGAAACCCTGGTGGCGTAGTGGTTAAGTGCCACAGCTGCTAACCAAGAGGTCAGCAGTTTGAATCCACCAGTCGCTCCTTGGAAACTCTATGGGGCAGTTCTACTCTGTCCTATAGGGTCGCTAGGAGTCGGAATCGACTCAAAGGCAATGGGTTTGGTTTTTTTTGTTTTTCATTTCCTTTGAGTGGTTATAAATTGTGTGGCACTTTTAACTTCTGTTTTCCACGTGTTCATTGTTATTAATTAGAAATGCAATTGATTTTTTAGTGTTGATCTTATTTATAACCTGAAACCTCTCAAAATTCACAGATTACTTCTAGGATTCCTTAGATTTTCTATATAGACCATCAGGTCATCTGCAAACAGAAGTTTTATTTCTTCTTTTAAATATGCTTTTTATCTCTTTTTCTTCCCTTATTGCAAAGACAACAGCTTTCAATGCTATGCTTAATAAGAATCCTGACAGCACACATTCTTGCCTTGTTGCCAGACTTAGGGAGAAAGCATTCATTCTTTCTGCATTAGGTATGATATTAGCTGTACGTTTTTTGTAGGTGTTGTTGTGTGCCATCGAGTTGATTCCGACTCATAGTGGCCATGTATGATAGAGTAGAAATGCCCCATCAGGAGCTCAGTTGCTAACTAAAAGGTTGGCAGTTCAAATCCACCAGCTGTTCCTTGGACAACCTATGGGGCAATTCTACTCTATACTGTAGGGTCACTATGAGACAGAATCGACTCTAAGGCAATGGTTG
The DNA here is from genome assembly GCF_030014295.1 of Loxodonta africana. Lineage (NCBI taxonomy): Eukaryota > Metazoa > Chordata > Mammalia > Proboscidea > Elephantidae > Loxodonta > Loxodonta africana. Next base: position 5,241,156 of record NC_087355.1, read on the forward strand.
TGGGTTTTTGTTTGTTTTATTTTGTTTTTGGTTAACCTTTGCAGGAACAGATCATCAGGCCTTTTCTCCCACGGAACACTTAGCCATTGCTTGACCAGGGCTTTTTTTTTTTTGTAGGTACTCTTTATCAAATTGGGGCAGTTTACTCCTATTTTTAGATTGCTAATAAGAGTTTTTATCATGAATGAGTGTTGGATTTTATCAAGTGTTTTTTCTACATCAATTAATGACCATATGATATTTCTTTTTATTCTGTTAATATGGCGAATTACACTGATTGATTTTTTAACATTGAATCAGTCTTGCAAAGCTGTAATAACTCCTACTTGGTCATGTGTATAATTTTTCTTAGCATTGTTGGATTCATTTTACTAATATTTTGTGGAGGATTTTTATGTTTAAATTCATGAGAGACATTGGTCTGTAGTTTTATTTGTACTGGTATCGAGGTACTACTAGCCTTATAAAGTGAGTTGGGAACTATTCTCTCCTCTTCCATTTTCTGGAAGAAATTGTATAAAATTTATTTTAATACTTTGAAAGCCTGGATGAATTCTACAATGACAGAGCATCTGGGACTGGAAATTTTTTCAAAAGCTTTTTAGTTTCTAATTAAATTTCTTTAACAGTTGTAGAGCTATTCAGGTTCTCTATTTCATCTTTTTGAGTTTTGGTAGCTGTGGTTTTTTTTTAAAAGTTAGCCCCATTTTCCCAAGTTGACAAGTTTAAAAGCATGAAGTTACTCATACTTGCTCATTTTTATTCTTTTAATAACTACAGAATCAGTAAACCTTTTTATTCCTGATATTGGTGATTTGTGCCTCCTCTCTTTTTCTCATCAATCATGATAGTTTATTAGTTGTATTCTTTTTAAATAAACAAGCTTTTGATTTCACTGATTTTCTCATTTTTCTATTTTCAACTTCATTGGATTCAGCTCTTTATTATTTCTTTCTTTCTGCTTGTTTTGGGTTTATTTTGACTTTTTTCTAGTTCCTGAGGTAAGAGTTCAGATTATAAATTGAGACCTTTCCCATTTTTAATACACAGTATTTTTATGTAAATAACACACATGCTATATATATATATATATTTTTTTTTTTTTTTGCCAACTGCTCCTTCCCCCTGTGAAGTATTTTCGTAGGAACATTACGCTACTTTTTTTACATATTGCTGTAAAAAAAAAGAAAAAAAGTACCTCACAGGGGGAGGGTGAAGTTGGCCAAAAAATCATATAACACATGCATTATTTGCATAAATACACAAAAAGCATTTAGTGGTAGAAATTTCCCTCATAGCACTACACTAACATTTCCTTCCCTCTTAGAGAACTTTGTTTAGCCATTCTTTAAGGCTAGGTTTCCTAACAAAACAGTCCCTTAATTTCCACAAAAATGTCTTTATTTTGCCTTAATTACTAAAAAATATTTGTGTTGTATATAGAATTATCACTTGACAACTCTTTTCCTTCTGTACTTGAAAAATGTTGTGCTATGTCCTTCCGCCACCCATGGTTTCAAAGGAGAAATTTGATGTCATTCAAATTGGCATTCTCCTATAAACAATATATCTTCTCTCTCCAACTGCTACTTGCCAACTTGGATGAGTTAAAATCATTATTTGTTTCAATACTCTTTTAGTCCTGCCCTCTTCTTCCTTTCCTTCAAGAACACAAATGGTATAGATCTTAGCATTTTGTTGTCCCACAGATCCCTAACACTGTTTCTGTTGTTGTTGTTTGCCCCCAGACTATTTTTTCTATTGAGTCCATCCAATTAGTTTTTACCTTGGTTAGCATATTTCTGTTCAGTAATTTTCATTTGGTTGTTTTTAATAACGTGTATATAATAACATGTATATGCTTACTGAGATTTTAAAATATTTCATTTGTTCAAGATAATCCATACACACTTGTTAAAGCGTTTTTATGATGACTGCTTAAACTCCTTGTCAAATAATTCAAAATCTAATTTATCTTGGCATTGGCATCTACTGATCATCCAATTTCATTCCTCTTGTAATTTTTCCGGTTCTTCAAAAACAAATGGTTTTCTATTCTACCCTGGTCACATGGGATAGTATGTGATGACCCTATGGATCCTATCTAGTCTTCTTCCCCCCTCCCCCCCCAGGTAGTACCTCTGTTGAAGTGTACTGCAAGGCCAGCTAGGTATGTAAGTTCACGTCCCCGCTGGGCCCCACCAACACCATTCAAAGAAAAGTGACACACCACACTCAAGACGGAGACAATGAAGCAAGGTAGCAAAGTAAACAGATCCATGGTACCACTCCTCCACAGAAACATAAAAAAACAAAGTCAGCACTGAGGATTGCTGACTGAGGTAGCTGTGACCAACAAGAAGGCATGCTGAGTGAAGTATATACCCACAGCCAATATACCAGGATGGGGGAAGGCAGGGAGCTCTGATAGCAAAATGGCAGACTGACCTAGGTGTCCATTTGAAAAGTGACAGCCTCACCTCCGCTCAGTTACAGTCAGCTATAAGACTGCTAGGAATTGCTAAAGAAGGCACAATGCAGTGTAGTCTGCACCCATAGTCAGCACTCTACCTGCCTCCCTGTGAACCTATAGCTCAGTCCTATGAAATTAGCAGAACAGAACTCCCTGGAGGTCAAATTGAGTCAGTCTGCCTCCACATCCGGTCAGCACTGAGAACTTCAGACTGAGGCTGCAGTGTGCTAGAAAGCAGGTGTCTTTGAGTAAAGCCTATACTCACAACCAGCAATGTACCAGGCAGCTCTGAGAGTAACAAGGCAAACCTCATGGGGTCTAATTAAAGTGTGACAACCCCTCTCCTACCATGTGTCTGTTGGTTGCCATGTTTCTGAGAACTGATACAGAAAACCTCTGCAGTGCCGTCTGCTCCAGTAGGCAGCATTATACCTGCCTCCCTGCACAACCCATAGTTCAAGCCCCCAAAACCAACAGTACAGACCACCTGGGGGTCCATTTCGGGTCTGTCTGTCCCTCATTCCAATTGGTGCTGAGGAATACTAACTGAGGCTGTTATGTGCTAGGACAAAAGAGTCTTGAGTGGGGGCTGCACTCACAGCCAACAATCTACCAGGGAGTATGTGATAGTTACAAAGCAAATCTCCCCTAGAGGTACAATCAGAGCATTACAGCCCCTTCCCTACCTGATCAAGGTTGGCTGCCAGGTTGCTGCGAATGGCAACAAAAGGTGTCCTGCGGTGGAGTCTGTTCCCATAGTCATCACAATACTTGACAGCCTGTGACCCTATAGCTCAGGCCTCTGAAACCAAAAGGACAGACCTACCTGGGGATCAATTCAGGTCTACTCCTACCTCCTGTCAATGTTGAGTACTACTGACTGAGGCTGCTGGGTGCTAGAAAAACATCCTTAATGAAGGCTACACTCACAGTCAAAATACTATGAGTAATGGCAGAAGGAGCTCTGATAGCAACAAAGCAGACCTCCCTAGGCATTCTTTCAAAGCCTGACAACCCCTTCCCAACCCAGTACTTGTTGGCTGATTGACTGATACAAACACCTACAGGAAGGTTCCTACAGTGGGGCCAGGAGGTGCGTTACCTCAATGGAGAATTCTCCCCTAACAACCACAGGGCCACTGGGACCTTGAAACCAAGAACACTGATCTCTCAGGGGTCTTTCTGGGATATGCCAGCCCTTCTCCTACTAATATGGAGGAAAGTCTGCCTGTGCATCCCCTGAAAGCCAAGTCAGATTTAAGCAACCCCACACAACATGGCAGGAAGCCTTGTGCAAAACTGGAAGGCAATACATACCCCCCAAGGGGCCTCTTTGGTGTTGGTTTTCTGACTAAAAATGCAGTTGCAGAAACAGAAGGGTAGGGAGTAATTACAAGAGAGACAGGACTCTGTCCCTGGAGGAAAGGCTGCATAGTACACGATACACCACCTGAACAGTGGGGCCCACTGATAAAGAGATTGACAACAACATGTTCTCTGATGTGTCTGTGAAACACTTAAAGTTGAAAATGAAGATCTGGAACTTCTGAATCCTTATTAAAGCAGGGAAGGTGGGGTGATATCACAGAGAGAGAGAGGAACCAGTAAGCAAAGGCTCTGCCCATGTAAAAATTTTTTCAAAAAGTAGTGTAACCAAAAACACCAAATACTGGGGAAAAATGAGGAAGTTAACACCCTCAAAAGTTCCTACGTCCCCCCCAAAATACAAAAAGACATATGAAGAAAAGAGAGATGATGGCCTGTCCAAATGAACATAACAAAGTGAGTAAAGGCGCATCTATGGAAGACCAAATAATGGACAGAATGAAAGAAAATAATACAAACAAGGTTAAACATAATTAAGGTGGTAAGGAAAAGCAAAAAGATCTAAAAGAAATAATGAAAACAATATATAAACAAAATGAAAATCTAAAAAGAAACCAAATGAAATACTGCAACTGAAAAAGAGAACACTTGAAATGAGAAACACGATGAAAGAATTCAAAACAGATTTAATCAGGAAGAAGAAAGAATCAGCAACTTAGAAGTAAGATTGTCAAAGCTACAGAGGCTGAAGACAAACAAGAACAGATGCTCAATAATGTTAAAAAAAAAATTAAGCACACGATAATAAAGTTATAGAAAGTCAAGAGAATATATGCATCACAGGAATTCCATAAGGAAATGAGAGAGAGAAATAGAAAGAAAAAATACTTGAAGAAATATTGACAGAAAATTGTCCCAATCTGATGAAGGATATGAATCTACAAATCCAAGAAGATCAAAGAACTCCAAGCAGAATAAACCCAAAGAGATCTATCTGAAAAATAAGGGTAAGAAAGAAACTTGAAAAAAATGAGTCAGAAACAAACAGTCACATATAAAGGATACCCAATAACATTAAGTAACGATTTCTCCTCAGGAACATTATTCATTAAGAAGGCACTGCACAATATATTTAAAGTGGTGAAGTAAAAAACCTGACAACCAAGAATACTATACCCAGGGAGACTGTCCTTCAAGAATGAGGGTGAAATTAAATCATTCCCAGATAAACAGAAGCTCAGAGTTCATATCCTCAAAACCGGCCTACAAAAAATACTAATGGGAGTTCTGCAGACAGAAAGACATTAGAAAGAATTCAATGCCAAACATAAAAAAAAAAGATCCCTAATGAAAGGAATTGTGTGAACAAATATAAAACCAAAACCAAATGCATTGCCATCAAGTCAATTGCAATTCATAGTGGACAGGGTAGAACTGCCATAGGGTTTCCACGGCTGTAAATCTTTACAGAAGCAAACTGCCACATCTTTCTCCCGCGGAGGAGATAGTATGTTCGAACTGTCAGCCTTTCATTTAGCAGCTGAGCAGATAACCAGAAGTATAAGGGCTACTAAAAGGTATTCATGCTTGATAATTCTGTTTTGTCCTTCATGCTTTTTAATGACAAATGTACAAAAAAAAAAAAAAGCAAGGGTAAAATGTTACTACAGGGCACATGAAATACAAAGACATAGTTATGTTAACAAAATGGGGCAGAATGATTTATGTACAGAATTTCTTGTATGTAAATGAAGTGAAGTTGGTACAAATTTACTATGGTATGTTATAAATAAAAAAAATTTTTTTTATAAATACTATTTGTTAATTGTAATCAAATGAAAATGAAAGGACAACATAACAAAACATATGCCATGCAGCAAAGGCAGTACTTCAGAGGAAAACTCTTAGTAATAAATGCCTACATAAGAAAAGATAGATCGCAAATCAACAATCCAAATCTACAACATAAGGAACTCGAAAGAGAAAACCAAACTGAGACTACACCTACCAGGATAAAGAAAATAACAAAGGTCAGTGAAGACATAAATAATACCAAAAGGAGAAAAACAATACAGAGAATCAACAAAACCAGAAGTTGTCTCTTTAAAAGATTACTAAAATTGACAAAACTTTAGCTAGACTAACAATGAAAGAAAAAAGATTTAAATCAACAAATTACGAAATGAAAGAGGAGACATTACAAAGAACCTAAAGTAAATAAATAGAATTATGACAGAATGTTATGAACAACGGTACAGCAAAAACTCGATAACCTAGATGCAATGGTCAAATTCTTAAAAGCACACAACCTATCTAAGCTGACTCAAGGGGAAATAAAGACTGAACAGACCCATAAAAGTGAAGAGAACGATTCAGGGATCAACAAACTCCCCCCCGCAAAAAGGCCTGGGCCAAATTTCACTGAAGAATTTTACCACACATTTAGAGAAGAACTGACACCACTGCTGTTTAAACTCTTCCACAAGGGAAAAAAAAAAAAATGAAGGAATACTCCCTAATTCATTCTACGAATTAAACATAATCATAATACCAACACTAGATGAAGACACCATAAGAAAAGAAAACTATAGGCCAATATCTCTTACAGAGATGTGAAAGGTTTAAACACAGAAGAAAATATTTTTGATGGTTACGAGGGTGGGAAGGGAGGGAGAGGAGAAATCACTAACTGGATAGTACACAAGAATTATCTTAGGTGAAGTGAAGGACAACAGACAATACAGGGGAAGTCAGCACAACTGGATTAAACCAAAAGCTAAGAAGTTTCCTGAACACAACCCAATACTTCGAGGGACAGAGTAACAGGGGCAGGGGTCTGGAGACCATGGTTTCGGAAGAGATCTAGGTCAACTGCCATGACAAAGTTTATTAAGAAAATGTTCTGCATCCCACTTTGATGAGTGGCGTCTGGGATCAATTGGTCCTCACCCACCTGGAGCAAAGGAGAATGAAGAATACGAAAGACACAAGGAAAATATATGCCCAAGAGACAAAAAGGGCCACATAAACCAAACTCCACCAGCCTGAGACCAGAAGAACTAGATGGTGCCGGGCTACAACGAATAACCGCCCTGACAGGGAACATAACAGAGAGACTGAGATGGAGCAGGAGAAAAGTGGGCTGCAGAACTAAAATTCATGTAAAAAGACCAGACTTACTGGTCGGAGAGTGGAAGAATCCTAGAATACATGGCTCCCAGACTCCCTGTTAACCCAGAACTAAAAACATTCCTGAAGCCAACTATTCAGGCTAAGATTAGACTGGACTATAAAACATAAAATACTACTCGTGAAGAGTGCACTTCTTAGTTCAGTAGATACATGAGACCAAATGGGCAAAGCCTGTCCGGAGGTGGGACGAGAAGGCAGAAAGGGATAGCAGATGGTTGAATGGACACAGCAAATCCGGGGTGGAAAGAGGGCATGTGCTATCTGTCTCATCTTAGGGATTCCAACTAGGGTCACATAACATGTATAAATTTTTGTATGAGAAATGAACTTGAGATGTAAACTTTCACCTAAAGTACAATAAACAAATTTTTAAAAATTAAAAAAAAAAACTCCAACACCCATTCTTGATAAACATAGTCAACACTGGAATAGAAGGGAAGTTCCAAAGTATGATTCAGAGCATATGTAAAAAGCCAAAAGCCAACATTGTATTTAACGGGAGAAGACTAAGAACTTTCCTTAAAATTGTGAAGAACAGAACACAGTATTAGAAGTCCTAGCCAGAAAAATAAGATTAAAAAAAAAAAAAATAGAAGGAATACAGATTGGGGAAGGAAAAAAAAAAGTAAAATTTTCTCTCTTCCCAGGTGACATGGTACTATATATATTTCCCCAAAGAGTCTTCAAGAAAGCTTCTAGAGCTAATACAGGTTTCAAAGTCAGTAACAACTAAAAAAAATCAGCTGAATTTCTATAAACCACCAATAAGAAATCTGAAAGGGAAATTAGAAAAGTGATTCCATTTAAGAAAATATAACACTGAGGAATAAATTTAACCACAGATATGAAAGACTTATACACTAATGAAAGATATTTAAAAAGACTGTTCCGTGTTCCTATACCAGAACACTTAATACTATGTCAATACTACCCAAAGCGATTGTTATGGATTAAACTGTGTCCCTCCCAAAATATCTGTCAACTTAGCTAGTGCATGAATCCCAGTATTGTGTAACTGTCCACCATTGTGTCATCTGGTATGATTTTCCTACTTTCCTAGATCCTACCTCTACGATGTTTTAGACAGGATTAGCGACAGTTAACGATAATGAGGCAGGACTCAATCTACAATATTAGTTTGTGCTTTAAGTCAATCTCTTTTGAGATATAAAAAACAGAAGCAAGTAGAGAGACATGGGGGCCTCATACCACCAAGAAAGCAGGGCTTTGGATCCAAGGTTCCTACTCTGAGAAGTTCCTAGACCAAGGGAAAATTGATGACAAGGATCTTCCTCCAGAGCCAAGAGAGAAGAGAAGAGAACGCCTTCCCCTGGAGCTGACACCCTGAATTTGGACTTGCAGCTTACTAGACTGTGAGAGAATAAATTTGTATGTTGAGGCGATCCACTCGTGGTATTCCTGATATAGTAGCACTAGGTGACTAAGGCAGTGATCTATAGATTCAGTGCAATCCCGATCCAAATTCCAATGATATTTTTTAATGTGATGGAGAAACAAATCACCAACTTCATACTGAAGGGAAAGAGGCCCGACAAGTAAAGCATTACTGAACAAGAAGAACAAAATGGGAGGCCTCACACTACCTGATTTTAGAACATATTATACCGCCATAGTAGTCAAAACAACCTGGTACTGGTACACCAACAGATACGTAGACCAATGGAACAGAATTGACAATCCAGGCATAAATCCATCCACATATGAGCAGCTGATATTTGACAAAGGCCCCAAATCTGTTAAGTGGGGAAAAGACAGTCTCTTTAACAAACGGTGCTAGCATAACTGGATATCTACCAGCAAAAAAATGAAACAAGACCCATACCTCACACCGCGTACAAAACTAACTCAAAATGGACCAAATATATAAAATCTAAAACGATAAACATCATAGAAGAAAAAATGGGGAGAGCGCTAGGAGGCCTAATACATGGCATAAATAGTATACGAAACATTACTAACAATGCACAAACACCAGAAGAGAAACTAGGCAATAGACAACTGGTTGCTCCTAAAAATTAAACACCTATGTTCATCCAAGGACTTCACCAAAAGAGTAAAAAGATTACCTACAGGTTGGGAAAAAGTTTTTGGCTATGACAATTCTGATCAGCATCCGATCTCTAAAATCTACATGATATCACAAAAACTCAACCACGAAAAGACAAATAACCCAATTAAAAAATGGGCAAAGGATATGATGAACAGGCACTTCACCAAAGAAGACACTCAGGTGGCTAAAACATACATGTGGAAATGCTCACAATCATTAGCCATTAGAGAAACTCAAATCAAAACCACAATGAGATACCATCTCATCCCAACAATACTAGCATTAATCCAAAAAACACAAAATAATAAATGTTGGAGAGGTTGTAGAGAGCCTGGAACACTTATACACTGCTGGTGGGAATTTAAAATGGTACAACCACTTTGGAAATTGATTTGATGCTTCCTTAAAAAGCTAAAAGTACAACTACGATATGATCCAGCAATTCCACACCTTGGAATATATCCTAGAGAAAAAAGTCTTCATATGAACAGATATAGGCACACCCATGTTCACTGCAGCACTGTTTACATCAGCAAAAAGACGGAAGCAACCAAGGTGCCCACCGACAGATGAATGGATAAATAAATTATGGTATATTCACACAGTGGAATAGAACACAACAGTAAAGAACAACGCTGAATCTGTAAAACACTTCATAATGTGGAGGAATCTAGAAGGCATTATGCTGAGTGAAATTAGTCCCGTTGCTAAGGACAAATATTATATGAGACCACTATTATAAGATCTCAAGGAAAAGTTTAAATACAGAAGAAAGTGTTCTTTTATGTTTACGAGGGTGGATAAGGAGGGAGGGGGTATTCACTAATTAGATAGTAGACAAGCACTATCTTAGGTGAAGGGAAAGGCAACACACAATACAGGAGAAGTCTGTACAATTGGACTAATCCAAAGGCAAAGAAGTTTCCTGAATACAACTGAACACTTTGAAGGCCAGAATAGCAGGGACAGGAGTTTGGAGACCATGATGTCAAGGGACATCTAGGTCAACTGGCATAACAAAATGTATTAAGAAAACGTTCCGCAATCCACTTTGGTGAGTGGCATCTGGGGTCTTAAATGCTAGCAAGCAGTCATCTAAGATGCATCAATTGGTCTCAACCCACCTGGAGCAAACGAGAATGAAGAACACCAAAGCCATATGGTAAAAATGAGCCCAGGAGACAGAAAGAGCCACATAAACCAGAAACTACATCTGCCAGAGACCGGAAGAACTAGACAGTGCCTGGCTACCACCGATGACTGCCCTGACAGGGAACACAACAGAGAATTCCTGATGGAGCAGGAGAACTGTGGGATGCAGATCTCAAATTCTCGTGAAAAGACCAGATTTAATGGTCTAAGACTAGAAGGACCCTGGAGGTCACGGTCCCCAGACCCTTTGTTAGCCCAAGACTGGAACCACTCCTGAAGCCAACTCTTCAGACAGGAAATGGACTGGACTATAAGACAGAAAACAATACTGTTGAGGAATGAGCTTCTTGGCTCAAGCAGACACAAGAGACTATGTGGGCAACTCCTGTCTGGAGGTGAAATAAGAAGGCAGAGGGGGTTGAAGCTGGTTGAACGGATACGGGGAACACAGGGTGGAGGAGGGGAGTGTGCTTTCTCATTAGGGGAAGAGCGGCTAGGAGTACCTAGCAAGGTGTGTATAAGTTTTTGTATGAGAGACTGACTTGATTTGTAAACTTTCACTTAAAGCACAATTAAAAAAAAGAAAAAAAAAAGTGCAAAGACAAGCTACCAACTGGAAGAATATCTTTAAAAACCATACATCCAATAAGCATCTAATAACCAAATTATATATAACATTTCAACAATTTTACAACAAAAAGACAAATACCCCAATCATAAAATGGGAAAAGAACTTGAATAGACATTTCACCAAAGAAGGCTTTCAAACGGCCACTAAACACATGAAAATGCTCAACATCATTTGCCAAAACCAAAATGAGACACCATTTCACTCCCACTAGGATAGCTGTCCTCCAGGCGCTCCTTGGAAACTCTATGGGGCAGTTCTACTCTGTCCTACAGGGTCACTACGAGTCAGAATCGACTCGACGGCAGTGCGGTGGGTGAGTAGGACAGCTGAGATTAAAAAATAATAATAATAACAAATGTTGTCAAGGATGCAGGCAAAATGGAACCCTTCTCAATTCTGGTGGGAATGCAGAATGGTACAGCCATTGTGGAACACATTGCGGTGGCTCCTAAAAAAACTAAAAATAGAACTACCAATAACGCAGCAATTCCACTCCTAGGTATATAACCAAAAGACTTGAAAGCACAGACTCAAAAAGACACATGTACACCCATGTTCACTGCAGCACTATTCACAATAGCCACCGTAAGGTGGAACCAAACTAAATGCCCATCAACAGATGAACAGATAAACAAAATGTGGTACATACATACAATGGAATTCACCTCAGAATCAACTCAACGGCAACGGGTCTTTATCAACTTTTATCCTTAAGGCTGCTAGGTTTGAGTCACTACTTATAAGGGTCTTCCTAAATGCAATGCTTTCATTATTTGACCAGGAGTTATGGTCTTGGGTTCAAGTTGACTCAAGAGGCTTTATTGAGCACCAAGTACACTTAACTTTAAGAAAAGACACGGAGAGGCAACACAGCATGAGGAGCAGAAGCATAGCACAGTTTCTGTGGTCTTCATTCATCATGACATACATGGTCATGAGAGGCAAGGCTGGGGAAGTGCTCATACCTCACCTCTGAGAAGCTGAAAGCACTGTTGTCCTTGATTCTGCGTGACTTCGTAGTTAGGCTGCCTTAAGGGGCCTGTGACCAGGACCCACCTCAGGTGCAGCTGCATCTCATTAACCAATAGTTCCTCATCAATAGCCAGGAGAGGAAGCATACCAGAATGATTAAGAGTATAGCTGGCCAGCTGCCAGGCTATCCCCCTCAGCCCAACTACTTCCTGTGTGACTTTGCAGAAGTTATTTAACCTACCTGTACTTTAGTTTCCTCATGTGTAAAACGACAACAATAACAGAACTCACCTCATAGGACTGTTATCAGAAATTAAGTTAATTTACCTGGCACACCGTAAACACTCGTATTAGTTGTTATTGTTATCATTATTGTCGTCATTATTACCTTTTTCAGGCATTATTGGTTGGAAAATGGTAGTAGTAGCAATAGCATCAGAACCTGTCTAACTCCAGTGGGGATAATGTGAATCAAGATCAGCCTAAACTGACCCCTGTGAGGTGGCAATCAGGCATTATCTCTACTCTCCATCCTTTTTACCAATTCTGAAAGCAGCCTTCCCTCCCATGGCACTGTCTACTTTTCTTCTGGGTTCAATAATCTTTTGCAGTGGCCACTCAGAACTCACAAACCACACTTATATTTAAGAGGTTTATTAACGAAGTAACAGGGTATAACTCAGGATCAGGATCAACAGGCTACATAGCTCAGGATCAGGACGAAGAAGCATGTAGGCAAAAACTCCCTTCTTCAGTGCAGGAAAGCTCTCTCACCTCCCTCGGCTACTCTTAGCCATGAAGGCCTCCTCTCGGCCACCTGAGTACAGACCCTCTTGGCCCCCTCAGGACAGGTTCTTCTCGGCCCTGCCATCTGTCGCCACTGATTCTGCCACAGGGCCCCCTCCAGGCCTGTTACCACCAGCTCTGCCTCTGGGCCCTTTCGGGCCTGTTGCCGCCAGCTATGCTGCTGGGCTCATTCTGGGTCCACTGCCGCAGGCTCTTTAGATGGACCCCTTCCAGGCCTCTCGCTGTCTTCAGTGTTACAGCCCTTGGCCCATCACAGCTTTTTTAGGAGGTTCTTTGCCTTCTTTCTCTCTCTGCTTCTTTTCCTTCTGCTGCTTCTCTTCCTGTCTAAAAAACCTTATGTGGGGCTGGCTGCATACATATACAACTCCTTATCAATTTCAAGGCAACGACCCTCCCACCAGGGCCATGAACTGACCAATCCCATCTCAGCAGACCACAGGCTCTTCATTTTTATAATAGGCTACAGACACTTCATTTGGATAGTCCATTGACCAATAACAGTACAGACTGCAGCCCTGGACCAGACAATAAGTATCAAACCAAGTTGTTTACAGCTTACCCAAAAAATGTAAACCAACCTGGACAAAAGAAACAAACCCTGTGGAGTAAAAAACTAAAACTCCTCAGGGCTTGGGGGAAAAATCTGCCAAGTTGTTTTTCCAAAGAACCTGGGCAAAAGGCCACATAAAGGAGCCCATCTCACCACATTAACCTTTCAAAACATTTCAAAATACTCAGTATAAGTCAGTCATTCAAATCTAACTTCTCACCAATCCATAAAAGGACATCTATTTAAACCTCCACACCCTCTCATCGTCTTACAAAGGATGTTCTCGCCTTACCCTCTTTCCCTCCCAACAAACTCTAACTTTGGTTTATGTCACTTTTGTGATTCTTTCCCTAATCTCACAGACAGAAGCCCTTCCTCTAGGCTCCTGTAGCATTTATTTCAGATTACTACTATAGTAATTTGTATTATAATTACTATTCACATGGCTCTGTCTGACAGGACTAGATCTTCCTGAGGACATGAACTCTGCCTCATTCAACTTTTACCTCCAGTAAATAGAGGGACTTTGCACACAGCAAGTATTGAGTAAATGTCTGATGCACTTTACAGCTGAAAGAGATTTAGACACAAATTCCAACATCTTCATTTTACAAATGAGGAAACTGAACCCTTGATCCATTCAGCACTCACCACATTGCTTTGTTTCACATACTATTCTAAGTCCTTAACATACAGTAATTCATTCCCACTTCATAACAAACCTTTGTGATAAGTAATATTACTCTCTATTACAGACAGGGAAACAGAAGCATGAAGACATTGAGAACTTGCCCAAGCTCACAGCTAGTAAGTGTATAAGCCCAAGTTTTAACCCAAGCAGTCTGATTCCACTAAACTTTACCAACAGCAAGATGTTACTAATAGTCATTATTTCACAGGAACATGGAAAATTTATTTGATGTATTTCATAACAATGAAAAGCTTAGAGATTGTTGTGTATATGTCTGTACTCAAATGTGTATCTATACCTATTTCTCTCTCTCTCTACATATATATTAATAACCGTGAATTCATAATGATAGTGCCAATTCCAATTCAAGCCTACAGGGTTAATTCTATCATTTCTCCTTTCAACATCTGTTAACTCCCTTCACTGAGTGATAAATCTATCATTATTCATAGTATGTTTGCTAATTTTCTTAGTCCTGTAATACCTATAAAAAGTTTTAGAATTACAATTCCATCTTCTTTAGAAAAGAAGCCTACTAACAAGAGTTCAGTCTATATTTAGACACACCCACTACAGTGGCTAAAATAAATCAGACAGACAACAACATATGTTGAAGAAACAGGAAAGTTCGTATGTTGTCAGTGGGAATGTAAAATGGTGGAGCCACTTTGAAAGACAGTTTGGCAGTTTCTCAAAAAGTTAAACATAAAACTACCATATCACTCAACAACTCTAATCCTAGGTATATACTCAAGAAATGAAAACATATACCCACACAAATTGCTTGTTGTGATAGCCAAAAACTGGAATCAACTTAAATGCCCATCAACTGGTAAATGGACAGACATTATGTGGAATATTCACACATTAGAACACTATGCAGTTATAAAAAGGAATGAAGCACTGACACATGACACATTCTAGATAAATCTCAAAGCTTTAGACAGAGAAAATTTAGATACAAGTTTTAGATACTGAGTAGAAGAAGTCAGATAAAAGAGACCACATACTATACAACTCCCTTTATATGAAACGTTCAGAAAAGGCACATTTATAGAGACAGAAAGTAGACTAGCCACCATTTACCTGGGATTGAGAGTGGGAACAGGATCTTACGGATCAGATGGAAAAGTCCTAAAACTGATTTATGGTGATGGATGCATTACTTGAAAAAGTCATCAAACATCATTGAATTAGAAATAGATGAATTATGTAATATATTTAAAAAACCCAAACCAAACCCAGTGCTGTCGAGTCTATTCCGACTCATAGCAACCCTATAGGACAGAGTAGAACTGCCCCAGAGAGTTTCCAAGGAACGCCTGGCAGATTCAAACTGCCGACCCTTTGGTTTGCAGCCATAGCACTTAACCACTATGCCACTAGGGTTTCCAGTAATATATAAATATACCTTAATAAAATTGTTCATATACTAGTTTAAAATTCATTATGTCTTAGCCTGAGGGTATTACAGTTCAAGTATCAACTTCAAGTTACATGGGTGTGATTTAGTTGATTATTTTTTCATATAAGGTTCATATCATTTAATTCTGTTTTATGTTCCATTTTAGAGTTTTTTTTTCCAGAAATCTGTATTTTTAAGAAGCACTCCAGGTGATTCTCAATTAGCTTTGAACCACGGTAATATGTGACCTGTGTTACCGGTATTACCAGTTGCTGCTAAGTTGATTCCAACTCACGATGATCCCATGTGTGTCAGAGTAGAACCGCGTTCCATAAGGTTTTCAATGGCTGATTTTTCTGAAGTAGATTGCCAGTGTAGCTGATCTCTAATAACCTGCAGATACCATCCAAATTCCCTTTCTTGACAATCTCCAATGTCCAATAGGAAAAAAAATTGTTGTTATAAAAAAAATCAGAATTCTAGGACGATGCCAGCATGAGCAGATCTAAGATCCCTACCCTTCCAAAAAGAACACCAAAAAAAGCAATTATAACCCTGTACCCAGCCTTTTAAGAGCTCTGAAATGGTGGGCAAAGAACCACAACAAAAAACTGCAAATCAAATTAAGACAAGGACAAATCATACAATAAAAAAACCACTTCTTCCACCATCCTCGCCCCTCTCCATCTCGACATGGCAAATAGATGGCTCAGGTGACCTGGAAGCTGCTCCACACCACCAGCCAATGCACAGCTCTGTTAGGCACTGGGTAGGTCCAAATCTCTGGGTCTGAAACTAATAATACAGATCTCCCAGGTGGACTATTCAGGACTTCCCACCACTCCACCTCCCAAAGTGGCAGATGAACAACTGTATACACAACCCTAGTCAATCTACAGCTCTCCCACAGCACTGCAAAGGGCCCCAGTCTCTGACTATAAAATAAATAGGACAGATCTTGCTAGTGTACTGTTAGGAAGTATATTCTGATCAGTCTTAAGGCAACCTGAAAGGCTGAAACTGCACTCAGGCCAGACTTAGAATCCTCACAGAGCAGAAGAGGAAGCAGTGACCAACAACTGAGGGTTGTGTGTTCTCATCTCTCTGAGAACCACTGAAAAACCAAAACCTTGGTCTGGCCTGAGCTGCATACACCACAGGGATAAAGAGGTAGTGGTAATCAAAGTCTAAAGACAGTGGCCTCCTAAGAGTTTTTGCAGAAATTTACACTGTCAAAAAGCTAATACCTTTCAAAATTCTAATGTCCCAGCTTTGACCAAAAATCAAAAGGCACAGAAAAAAACCTGGAAATGGTGGGCCATTCAAGAGAACAAGACAAAGAGAAATCATATTTATGGAAACCCAAACAATAAATAGATTGGAAGAGCATAATACAACAATATTAAACAAGCTCAAAGAACTAAAGGAAAACACAAAGAACTAAAAAAGTTAGATAATCAATGCATGCACAAAACAAGAATATAAAGAAAAAGATAGAGGTTATTTAAAAAAAAAAAAAATCACAAAAATACTAGAACTGAAAGACACAATACTTGATATAAAAAACTCATTGGAAGGAATTAGCAACAGATTTGAGCTGGCAGAAGAATCAGTGAACTAGAGAACCAAGTCATCAAATTATGGAGGCTGAAGAGCAACAAAGGAGAAGGCTGAAGGCTGTTGAGCATAGCCTAATGGAAATATGGGACACCATCAAGAAACCTAACAAATATATCATGGGATTCTCAGAAGGATATGAGATTAAAAAAAGGACAGAAAGAATTTGTGAAGAAATAATACCTAAAAACTCTCCAAATCTGATGAAGAACATGAACCTACTAATACAAGAAGTTCAATGAACTGCAGTAAGATATACTTAAACAGACCCACATTCAGACACAGTATAATCAAACTCTCTAATACTAAAGATGAAGAGGCAATCCTAAAAGCAGCAAGACAGACGTGACAGTCCCATACAAAGAATCACCAACAAGTTTAAGTGCCAATTTCTCCTCAGAAAACTTGGAGGCCAGAAGGCACTGGGATGACGTATATTTAAATTGCTGAAAGCAAACAACTGTCAACCAATAGGACTATATCCAGCAAAACTGTCCTTCAAGAATGAGGGTGAAATTAAGACATTCCCAGAAAAACAAAAGCCAGGAGAATTAGTATCAAGTAGACTGCCCTACAAAAAATGCTAAACAGAGGCCTTCAGATGTAAAATGGGAAGAGACAACACAAAAATTAACTTAAAGCCACATAGGGAAAAAGATCTCCATTAAAATTAATTGCATGGCAACCATAAGGGCAAGTTTTAAAGTACTTTCACTTTATAATTTAAATTCTTATGATTTATAATGACAAATGCATAAAAAATGAATAAATTTATGTTACCACTAACACCCACTGCTGTCATGTTACAGAACACATGATATATAAAGATGTAATAGGTGATAATGACATAAAAGAGGAAGGTGAGTAGGAACAGTATAGGTATAGAGCCTTTGTATGTTTCTGAACTTTAAGTTGATATCAATTTATACTAGGTTGTTATAAATGTAAGATGTTAAATGTAATCATAATAATCACCACAAAGAGAAAATACATTTAAAATATACACAAAAGGAAAAAAGAAGGGAATCAAAATGATTACTACAAAAAAAAAAAAATCCACAAGAGCTGGTAATATAAAAGGAAATGAGGGCCAAAGAAGGCATAAGATACACACAAAAAAAATAATAAAATGAAAGAAGTCCTTCCTTATTAGTAATCACCATGAATGTAAATGCTCCAATCAAAAGACAGAGAGCAGCAGAATAGGTAAAAACATAAGATCCAACTGTATATGATCTACAGGAGACACATCTCAGACCTGAGAACACACATTGGTTGAAAGTGAAAAGATGGAAAAAAAATTCTATGCAAAATACTCCTTGGCGATTTTAATATAAGACAAAATAGACAAATAAGAGACAAGGAAGGACATTATTTAAGGGTTAAAGGGTCAAGTCATCAAGAAGATGTAACAATTATAAATATACAAGTACCTAACATCAGAGCCCCAAGATACATAAAGCAAACACTGACAGAACTGTACGAAAGAGTAAAACACCTATACAGTAATAATTAGAGATTTCAATACACCACTTTCAATGACGGACAGAGCATCTAGAAAGAAAACCAACATGGAAAGAGAAGACAAAATATAATATAAAACAACAGTCATCAAAACAGTCTGGTACTGGTATAATGATAAGACATATAGACCAGCGGAATAATAATCCAGAAATAAACCTGCAGATTTATAAAACAACTGGATTTCCACATTAAAAAAAAAAAAAGCTGGACCAAACCTCACACCATATGGATCAAGGGCCTAAATGTAAGAACTAAAATCATACAACTTTTGCAAAAAACATAGGGTAATGCTTCAGAAATTAGTTTTTAACAACGGATTCTTGGATGTGACACCAAAAGCATGGACAACAAAAGAAAAAAACTGATAAACTGGACTTCATCAAAACTTAGAACCTTTGTTCATCAAAGAACTTTATCAACAAAGTGAATAAACAACGTACAGATTTGAAATAAATTCTGGAAACTCAATCTGATTAGAGTTTAATATCCAGAATATATAGACAACTACTAGAAGTTAACAAAAAAGACAAACAACCCAGCCAAAATATGGGCAAAGAACTTAAATATTTCACCAGAAAAGATATGCAAATGGCTAAGAAACACATGAAAAGATGCTCAATGTCATTAGCCACTTGTTTTTGTTGTTGTTGTTGCTGTGCCACCAAGTAGATTCTGACTCACAGTGATCCTATAGACAGAGTAGAACTGTCCCACATGGTTTCCAAGGCTATAATCTTTACAGAAGCAGACTGCCACATCTCCTTTTCACACAGTAGCTAGTGGGTTTGAACTGCCAACCTTTCAGTTAGCAGCCAAGCACTTAACCACTGTGCAATCTGAGAATCCTAGGTACATACCCAGAAGAAGTGAAAGCAGGAATGCAAACAGAAACCTGTACACCAATGTTCATTGCAGCACGTTTCACAATAGCCAAAAGGTAGAAAAAACCTGAATGTCCATCAACAGATGAATGAACAAATAAAATGTGGTACATATATACACAATGAAATATGTAAAAAGAAATGAAGACTATATACATGATACACCATGAGCGAATCTTGAAAACATTATGCTCAGTGAGATCAGTCAGTCACAAAAAGACAAATATGGTATGATCCCTCCTTTATGAAATATCTAAAATAGGCAATGTAGAGAGACCAAAGTTTATTATGGGATAAGAAGGAGAGGAACAGAGGGAGTCATTGCTTTGGGGGAACTGACATTTTGTTATTGGTGATGTTAAGATCTGGAAAGAGACAGTGGTGATGGTTACACAACATGAAGAATACACACACACACACACACACGTATCAGAGAAAATGACACAGGCATATGATGCTGAAGGAAATCATTGTGGAAAGAGTCAAAAGGCTGTAAACTACCAACTTAGTGAATATAACCATGATCGAATTTTGCAAGAGCAACGACTTCTTCACTGCAAATATCTTTTTTCATCAACATAAACAGTGACTATACACATGAACCTCCCCAGATGGAGTACAAAGGAATCAAACTGACTACTACATCTGTGGAAAGAGACGATGGAAAAGCTCAACATCATCAATCAGAACAAGCCCAGGGGCCGGCTGCAGATCAGACCATCAATTACTCATATACAAGTTCAAGTTGAAACTGAAGAAAATTGCAAGTTCAGGAGAGCCAAAGTATGACCTAGAGCGTATTCCACCTGAATTCAGAGACCATCTCAAGAACAGATCTGACGTGTTGAACACTAATGACCGAGGACCAAACCAGTTGTGGAATGACATGAAGGACAACATCGTGAAGAAAGCAAGAGGTCATTAAAAAGACAGGAGAGAAAGAAAAGACCTAAATGGGTGTCAGAAGAGACTCTGAAACTTCCTCTTGAATGTCAAGTAGCTAACACAAAAAGAAAAAATGATGAAGTAAAAGAGCTGAAAAGAAGATTTCAAAGGATGGCTCAAGAAGACAGAGTAAAGTATTATGACGACATGTGCAAAGAGCTGGAGATAGAAAACCAAAAGGGAAGAACGAGCTCGGCATTTCTCAAGCTGAAAGAACTGAAGAAAAAACTCAGGCCTCAAGTTGCAATACTGAAGGATACTACGGGGAAAATACTAAACAACGCAGGAAGCACCAAAAGAAGATGGAAGGAATATACACAGTCATTATGCCAAAAAGAATTGGTCACCATTCAACCATTTCAAGAGGTAACATGTGATCAAGAACCGATGGTGCTAAAGGAAGAAGCCCAAGCTGCACTGAAGGCACTGGCAAAAAACAAGGCGGCAGGAATTGGTAGAATACTAATCTGGGTGTTTCAACAAACGGATGCAGTACTGAAATGCTCACTCATCACTGCCAAGAAATCTGGAAGACAGCTACCTGGCCAACTGGCTGGAAGAGATCCATATTTATGCCTATTCCCAAGAAAAGTGATCCAACCGAATGTGGAAATTATGAATAGTATCATTAATAGCACAAGGAAGCAAAATTTTGCTGAAGACCATTCAAAAGCAGCTGCAGCAGTATATCAACAGGGAACTGCCAGAAATTCAACTGGATTTAGAAGAGGATGTGGAACCAGCAATATCATTGCTGATGTCAGATGGATCCTGGCTGAAAGAAGAGAATACCAAAAAGATGTTTACCTGTGTTTTACTGAGTATGCTAAGGCATTCAATTGTGTGGATCATAACAAATTATGGATAACATTACAAAGAACAGGAATTTCAGAACACTTAATTATGCTCATGAGGAACCTGTACATGATCAAGAGGCAGTGGTTCAAACAGAACAAGGGGATACTGAGTGGTTTAAAGTCAGGAAAGGTGTATGTCAGGGTTGTAACCTTTCACCATACTTATTTAATCTAGGCTGAGCAAATAATATGAGAAGCTGGACTATATGAAGAAAAACAGGGCATCAGGACTGGAGAAAGACCCGTTAACAACCTCCATTAAGCAGATGATACAACCTTCCTTGCTGAAAGTGAAGACGACTTGAAGCACTTACTGATGAAGATCAAAGACCACAGCCTTCAGTATGGATTGCACCTCAACATAAAGAAAACAAAAATCCTCACAACTGGACCAACAGGCAACTTCATGATAAGCAGAAAAAAGACTGAGGTTGTCAAGGATTTCATTTTACTTGGATCCACAATCAACACCCATGGAAGCAGCAGTCAAGAAATCAAAAGACACATTGTATTGGGCAAATCAACTGACAGAGATCTCTTCATAGACTTAAAAAGCAAAGATGTCACTTCAAGGACTAAGGTATGCCATGGTGTTTTCAATTACCTCATATGTATGTGAAAGCTGGACAATGAATAAAGAAGACTGAAGAACTGATGCCTTTGAATTGTGCTGCTGGTGAAGAATACTGAATATACCATGGACTGCCAAAAGAACGAAAAAATCTGTCTTGGAAGAAGTACAACCAGAATGCTCCTTGGAAGCAAGAATGGCGAGGCTACATCTCACATACTTTGGACACGTTATCAGGAGGGATCAGCCCTTGGAGAAGGACATCATGCTTCGTTAAGTAGAGGGTCAGCAAGAAAGTAGAAGACCCTCACTGATGGACTGACAGAGTGGCTGCAACAATGGGCTCAAGCATAGCAACAATTGTGAGGATGGCGCAGGACCAGGCAATGTTTCAATCTGTACTGCATAGGGTCACTATGAGTCGGAACCAACTCCATGGTGCCTAAAAACAACCTAACAACAACAACAAAAAAAAAAAACAACAGTGAATATAAACTTACCTTATTTTTCATTTCAGTTACAGAGCACTTACTATGTGACAGGCACTATTCTAACTACTTTATAAAATCCTATGAAGTCAATGTCATCTTTACCCCCAGTTTTCATATGAGGAAACTGAGGCACAAAGAGGTTAGTTACTTGCCCGTGATCACAAAGTCAGAACGTTGCAGAGCTAAGATTCATAACCAAGAAGTCTATCTTCTCAGGCTACATTTTTAAGCTCTCTTTCCCATTAGTTAAGTGGGACGCTCAAAGAAAATATATAGCCTTCTGCTGCCTCTATTTGAAAAAAAAAAAAAAAAAACCAAACTGGTTGCTACGAAGTCAATTCCAACTCAAAGAGACCCTACTGGACAGAGCAGAACTGCCCCATAGGGTTTCCAAGGAGCAGCTCAGTGGATTCAGACTGCCAGCCTTTTGGTTAGCAACCGAGCTGCTAATCACTTTGCCACCAGGGCTGCATCTATTAAAACTGATAGGATTATTAATAGGTACTCATTCAAATTCTCAGAGACAAGGACTCTAGAGTTACAAAGCCATGAATTATAGGCACCCACACTACAGAGCCCTGGTGACACAGAGTTTAAGAGCTACAGCTGCTGATCAAAAGGCTGGTAGTTCGAATCCACTAGCCGGTTCTTGGAAACCCTATGGGGCAATTCTACTCTGTCCTATAGAGTCACTATTATTCAGAATTGACTTGGTGGCAATGGGTTTGGTTTGGTTCTTTTTAAACCACACTACTTATGTAGGTAAAACCAGTACCAAGAATTTATTAGCCAGTGCACTGGCTCCCTTGGGTGCTTATAACAAAATACCACAAACTGAGTGGCTTAAAAGAATAGAAATTTAACATCTCACAGTTCCGGAGGCTGGAAGTCTGAGACCAGGGTGTCAGCCACCATGCTGACTACTTCTGAGGCTGTGAGAGAGAATCTTTTCCGTGCCTCTATCTTAGCTATGGAAGTCCCAGGTGTTCTTGGCTTGCAACTGCACCATCACATGGTGTCCTTCCCCTGTCCTTGTCTCTGCGTCTCTTTTATAAGAACACCAGTAATATAGGATTAGGACACACTCTACTCCAGGATGACCTCATGTTGACCTAACTGATAACAAGGTCACAATCACAAGTACAGAGTTAGGTCTTCAATGTATCTTTTTCAAAGACAAAACTCTTCCCTTGACATCAGGGCCCATTCTAGTGGAAATCTAGAAAGAACATCAGCAAGACTGTGAGAATGGTTACCAAGCATTTATAAACATTCTCGTGTACCCACTGTGTGCCAGGCATTGTGCTAACCTCTGCAATAGAAGGATGAGAAAGAGAAGAGGTCTGCGCTTAAGAAAACAATGGTATAACAGGGAGAAAAGCAGGTCAAGAAATGATTAAAAAAAATTTTTATTTTGGTATGCCTCTCAAAGGGCAGGAGATTTCTGACCTCAGTTAACAAAGACTTTGAGAAAATACCTCGCAGTGTCCTTCAGGAAAAAATTAACACACCCTCCCCCCCCCCCATTTTAGTTTTCTTGGTAAATACCTTTTTTTAAGTTCTCCCTTTTAAAGAAAATCATTGTCTACTAAAAGTCCACCCGACCTCTTTTGATCTCCTGTTTTTTTGTTTTGTTTTGTTTTCTTCCTTTTCCCTTGAACTTTCTGACAAGGTTTTTGTTAACATTCATTTGCTCCCTTTTCCCACCGCTTATCTCCTGTCTTCCCTTCCCTTTTCAGGCTTCTCTGGTTCTCAGTGCCTTCTGTACAGTTAGAAAAAGTATGTTCTCCTACTCTGTCTGCCAGTGCTCATAAAAATATTACTTCCATGCCCTAAAAGTGGTGTGGAATTTTTATGTAATACGATGCCACAAGCTGAACACTTTAGAAGCTACTTTTTTTTTCTTTCCTTTTTATTGAACTTTTAGATGAAGGTTTACAGAACAAACTAGTTTCTCATCAAACAGTGACCGCACAAATTGTTCTATGACATGGGCTAACAACCCCACAACATGTCAACACTCCCTCTTCTCAACCCTGGGTTCCCTATTACCAGCTTTCCTGTTCCCACCTGTCCTCTACTCCCTGCCCCAGAGCTGGTGCACTGCCCCCTCCCCACTCTTGCTTTGTTCCATGGGCCTGTTCAATCATTGGCTGAAGGGTGAACCTCAAAAGTGGCCTCAAGACTGAACTGGAAGGGTGTCCGGGGGCCATACTCTCAGGGTTTCTCTAATCTCTGTCAGGCTAGCAAGTCCGGTCTTTCTGAGTTAGAATTTCGTTCTACATTTTTCTCTAGCTCTGTCTGGGACCCACTATTGTGAACCCTGTCAGGGAAGTCAGTGGTGGTACCCGGGCACCATCTAGTTGTACTGGACTCAGTCTGGTGGAGGCCATGGTACATGTGGTCCATTAGTCCTTTGGACTAAACCCTCGTGTCTTTAATTTTCTTCATTATTCCTTGCTCCCGAAGGAGTGAGACCAGTGGAGTAATCTAGATGGCCACTCACAGGCGTATATTTAAGACACTCCTTACCAACGAAGAATGTAGAACATTTTCTTTATACATTCTCTTATGCCAATTGAGCTACATGTTCCCCGACACCATGGTCCCCACAGCCCTCGGCCGAGCAATTCAATCCCTTAGGGAGTTTGGATGTGTCTATGGAGTTACCGTGGCCTTGCCTTGTACAGGCTGTGCTGACTTCCCCAGTATTGTGTATTGCCTTACCCTTCAACAAAGTTACCGCTTATCTACTGTCTATTAAATGTATTTCCATCCCCACCTTTTGCCTCCCACGTAACCATCAAATATTATTACTTTTTGTATGTAAACCTTTTCATTAGTTTTTTTTTTAAATAATTTTTATTGAGCTTTAAGTGAACGTTTACACATCAAGTCAGTCTGTCACATATAAGCTTATCTTTTCATTAGTTTTTACAACAGTGCTCTCATGCAATATTTGTCCTTTAGTGATTGTCTTACTACACTCAGTATAATGTCCTCCAAATACATCCATGTTATGAGATGCTTCAAAGATTCATCATTCTTTTTTTTACATACTTTTTATTGTGCTTTAAGTGAAAGTTTACAAATCAAATCAGTCTCTCACGTAAAAATTTATATAAACCCTGCTACATACTCTCAATTACTCTCCCCCTAATGGGACAGCCTGCTCTCTCCCTCCACTATCTCTTTTCGTGTCCATTTCGCCAGCTTCTAATCCCCTCCACCCTCTCACCGACCCTCGAGACAGGAGATGCGAACCTAGTCTCAAGTGTCCACCTGATCCAAGAGGCTCACTCCTCACCAGCATCCCTCTCCAACCCATTGTCCACTCCAATCCATATCTAAAGAGTTGGCTTCAGGAACAGTTCCTATCCTGGGCCAAAAGAAGGTCAAAGGGCCATGACCACAGGGGTCCTTCCAGTCTCAGTCAGACAATTAAGTCTGGTCCTTTAATGAGAATGGGGTCTACATCCCACTGCTCTCCTGCTCCCTCAGGGGTTCTCTGTTGTGTTCCCTGTCAGGGCAGTCATTGGTGGTAGCCGGGCACCATCTAGTTCTTCTGGTCTCAGGATGATTTACTCTCTCGTTCATGTGGCCCTTTCTGTCTCTTGGGCTCGTAATTACTTTGTGTCCTTGGTGGTCTTCATTCTCCTTTGATCCAGATGGGTTGAGATCAACTGATGCATCTCAAATGGCGGCTTCCTAGCTTTAAGACCCCAGACACCACTCTTCAAAGTGGGATGCAGAATGTTTTTTTAATAGATTTTATTATGCCAATTGGTTTAGATGTCCCCTGAAATCATGGTCCCCAAACCCCTGCCCCTGCTATCCTGGCCTTCAAAGCATTCAGTTTATTCAGGAAACTTCTTTGCTTTTGGTTTAGTCCAGTTATGCTGACCTCCCCTGTATTGTGTATTGTATTTCCCTTCACCTAAAGTAGTTCTTATCTACTATCTACATACTGAATACCCTTCTCCCACTCTCCTTTCCTCCCTCCTCTCGTAACCACAAAAGAATGTTTTCTTCTCACTTTAAACTATTTCTCAAATTCTTATAATAGCTGTCTATACAATATTTGTCCTTTTGCAACTGACTAATTTCACTCAGTAGAATGTCTTCCAGGTTCCTCCATGTTATGAAATGTTTCACAAATTGCTCACTGTTCTTTATCGATGCCTGGTATTCCATTGTGTGAATATACCATACTTTATTTATCCACTCATCCATTGATAGGCACCTTGGTTGCGTCCATCTTGTGGTATTGTAAACAGTGCTGCAATGAACATGGGTATGCATATATCTGCTCATGTAAAGGCTCTTACTTCTCTAGGATATATTCCGAAGAGTGGGATTGCTGAATCATATGGTATTTCTATTTCTAGCTTTTTAAGGAAGCGCCAAATCAATTTGCAAAGTGATTGTACCATTTTACATTCCCACCAGTGGTATGTAAGTATTCCAATCTCTCCACAGCCTCTCCAACATTTATTCTTTTGTGTTTTTCTGGATTAATGCCAGCCTTGTTGGAGTGACATGAAATCTCATTGTAGTTTTGATCTGCATTTCTCTAATGGCTAATGATCATGTACATTTCCTCATATATCTGTTAGCTATCTGAATGTCTTCTTTAGTGAAGTGTCTATTCATATCTTTTGCCCATTTTTTAATTTGGTTATTTGTCTTTTGTTGAGTTTTTGCAGTATCATGAACATTTTAGAGATCAGGTGCTGATCGGAAATGTCATAGCTAAAAACTTTTTCCTATTCTGTAGGTAGTCTTTTTACTCTTTTGGTGAAGTCTTTGGATGAGCATAGGTATTTGATTTTTAGGAGCTCCCAGTTATCTAGTTCATATTTTGCATTCTTAACAATGTTTTGAATACTGTTTATGCCACACATTATGGCTCCTAATGTTCTCCCAATTTTTTCTCCCATAATCTTTATCGTTTTAGATTTTATATTTAGGTCTTTGATCCATATTGAGCTCATTTTTCTGCATAGAGTGAGCTATGGGTCTTGCTTCATTTTTTTGCAGATGGATATCCAGTTATGCCAGCACCATTTGTTAAAAAAGACTGACTTTTCCCCATTTAACTCTTTTGGGGCCTTTGTCAAATACCAACTGCTCATATGTGGATGGATTTATGCCTGGATTCTCAATTCTGTTCCATTGGTCTATGTATCTGTTATGGTACCAGTACCAGGCTGTTTTGACTACTGTTGCAGTATAATGGGTTCTAAAATCAGGTAAAGTAAGGCCTCCCACTTTGTTCTTCTTTTTCAGTAATGCCTTATTTATCCGGGACCTCTTTCCCTTCCAAATGAAGTTGGTGGTTTGTATGTCCACCTCATTAAAGAATGTCTTTTCGATTTCAATCAGAACTGCATTAAACGTATAGATCACTTTTGGTAGAACAGACATTTTTATAATCTTAAGTCTTCCAATGCATGAGCAAGGCACGCTTTTCCACTTACGTAAGTCTCTTTTGGTTTCTTGCAGAAGTGCATTGTAAGTTTTCTTTGTATGTCTTTTATATTTCTGGTAAGATTTATTCCTAAGTATTTTATCTTCTTGGGGGCTACTGTAAATGGCATTAATTTGGTGATTTCCTCTTCAATATTCTTTTTGTTGGTGTAGAAGAATCCAACTGATTTTTGTATCTTTATCCTGTACCCTGATATTCTGCTGAACTCTTCTATTAGTTTCAGTAGTTTTCTGGAGGATTCCTTAGGATTTTCTGTGTATAGGATCACGTCATCTGCAAATAGAGATACTTTGACTTCTTCCTTGCCAATCTGGATGCCCTTTATTTCTTTATCTAGCCTAAATGCTCTGGCTAGGACCTCCAACACAATGTTGAATAAGAGCAGTGATAAAGTGCATCTTTGTCTCGTTTGTAAACTGAATGGGAATGGTTTCAGGCTCTCTCCATTTAGGTTAATGTTGGCTGTTGCCTTTGTATAAATGCCCTTTATTAAGTTGAGGAACTTTCCTTCTATTCCTATTTTGCTGAGAGTTTTTATCATGAATGAGTGTTAAACTTTGTCAAATGCCTTTTCTGCATCAATTGATAAAATCATGTGACTCTTGTCTTTTGTTTATGTGGATTACAATAATTATTTTTCTAATGTTGAGCCATCCCTGCATACCTGGTATGAATCCCACTTGGTCATGGTGAATTATTTTTCTGTTATGTTGTTGAATTCTGTTGGCTAGAATTTTGTTAAGGATTTTTGCATCTACATTTATGAGGGATATAGGTCTATAATTTCTTTTCTTGTGGTATTTTTACCTGGTTTTGGTATCAGGGATATGGTGGCTTCACATAATGAGTTTGGTAGTATTCCATCCTTTTCTCTGAAATACCTTTAGTAGTGGTGGTGTTAATTCTTCTCTGAAAGTTTGGTAGAACTCTGCAGTGAAGCCATCCGGACCAGGACTTTTTGTTGTTGGGAGTTTTTTTTATTACATTTTCAATGTCTTATTTCGTTATGGGTCTATTTAGTTGTTCTACCTCTGTTTGTGTTAGTTTAGTTAGGTAATGTGTTTCTAGGAATTCATCCATTTCTTCTAGGTTTTCAAATTTGTTAGAGTACGATTTCTCATGGTAATCTGATATGATTCTTTTAATTTCAGTTAGGTCTGTTGTAATATCGCCAATCTCATTTCTTATTCAGGTTATTTGCTTCCTCTCCTGTTTTTCTTTTATCAGTTTGGCCAGTGGTTTATCAATTTTGTTGAGTTTTTCAAAGAACCAACTTTTAGTCTTGTTAATTCAATTGTTTTTCTGTTTTCTATTTCATTTACTTCAGCTCTAATTTTTATTATTTGTTTTCTTCTGGTGCCTGTGGGTCTCTTTTGTTCTTCTATTTGTTCAAGTTTGACCCTTTCTTCTTTTTGGATGTGTGCATTTATTGATATAAATTGGCCTCTGAGCACCGCTTTTGCTGTGCCCAAAAAGTTCCGACAGGAAGTGTTTTCATTCTCATTGGATTCTATGAATTTCTTTATTCCATCCTTAATGTCTTCTACACTCCAGCGTTTTTTGAGCAGGGTATTGTCCAGTTTCCAAATGTTTGATTGCTTTTCCTGTTATTGATTTCCACTTTTATGGCCTTAGGGTCAGAGAAGATGCTTTGTAATATTTCAATGTTTTGGATTCTGCTAAGGCTTGCTTTATGACCTAATATGTGGTCTATTCTAGAGAATGTTCCATGTGCACTACAAAAGAAACTATACCCTGTTGCTGTCGGGTGGAGTGTTCTGTATATGTCTGCGAGGTCAAGTTGGTTGATTGTGGCATTTAGATCTTCCGTGTCTTTATTGAGCTTATTCCTGGATGTCCTGTCCTTCACTGAAAGTGGTGTGTTGAAGTCTCCTATTATTATTGTGGAGCTGTCTATCTCACTTTTCAATACTGACAGTTTATGTATCTTGCAACCCTGTCATTGGGTGCATAAATATTTAAAATGGTTATATCTTCTTGGTGCATTGTCCCTTTAATCATTATATAGTGTCCTTCCTTATCCTTTCTGATGGATTTAACTTTAAAGTCTATTTTGTCACAAATTAATATTGCCACTCCTGCTCTTTTTTGATTGTTGATTGCTTGATATATTTTTTT
This sequence comes from Loxodonta africana, assembly GCF_030014295.1. Lineage (NCBI taxonomy): Eukaryota > Metazoa > Chordata > Mammalia > Proboscidea > Elephantidae > Loxodonta > Loxodonta africana. The sequence continues at coordinate 5,270,942 of NC_087355.1, forward strand.
GCATCCTTTGAGTTTTTGTTTGTTTGTGTCTCTAAGTCTAAGGTGTGTCTCTTGTAGGCAGCATATACACGGATCTTGTTTTTTAATCTATTCCGCCACTCTCTATTGGTGCATTTAGTCCATTTACATTCAGGGTAATTACGGATAGGTACGAATTTAGTGCTATCATTTTGAAGTCTTTTTTTGTGTGTTGTTGACAGTTTCTTTTTTCCACTTAATTCTATGTGCTGAGTAGATTATCGTTATATATTGTCCTTTCCTCATATTTGTTGTTGTTGATTTTGTTTCTGCTGAGTCCCTATTTTTTTTCCTGTATTTTATTTTGATGAGTAGGATAGGTTGTGTCCTTTGTGGTTGCCTTATTATTTACCCCTATTTTTCTAAATTTAAACCTAACTTTTATTTCTTTGTATTGCCGTTTCTTCCTCTCCACATGAAAGGTCTATGATTACATTTCTTAATCCTTCTTTATTAGTATAACGTTGTCTTCTTTTATATAATAACATCACTGTTACACCCTGTTTTTGGCTTTTTTTTTTTTTTTTGGATTTCCCTGTCTGGGTTGAGTTCTGGCTGCTCTGCCCAGTGTTATAGTCTTGGGTTGATACCTGATATTGATTTTCTAACCAAGTAACTCCCTTTAGTGTTTCTGGTAGTTTTTGTTTCTTGTAGTTTTACGAATTCCCTCAACTTGTGTTCATCTGGAAATGTCTTAATTTCATCTTCATATTTAAGAGACAGTTTTGCTGGATATATGATTCTTGGCAGGCAATTTTTTTCCTTCAATTTTTTAAATATGTCATCCCGTTGCCTTCTTGCCTGCATGGTTTCTGCCAAGTAGTCCGAGCTTATTCTGATTGGCTCTCCCTTGTAGGTGACTTTTCGTTTATCCCTCGCTGCTCTTATAATTGTCTCTTTATTTTTGGTTTTGGCAAATTTGATTATAATATGTCTCGGTGACTTTCTTTTAACATCTACTTTATGTGGAGTTAGGTGAGCATCTTGGATAGGTATCTTCTCATCTTTCACAACATCAGGGAATTTTTCTGCCAACAAATCTTCAACAATTCTCTGTATTTTCTGTTATCCCTTCCTGTTCTGGTACTCCAGTCACTCGTAGATTATTTCTCTTGATAGTCTCCCACATGATTTTTAAGGTTTCTTCATTTTTTTTATCTTTTATCTGAGTTTTCTTCAAATATATTAGTGCCAAGTGATTTATCTTCGAGTTCAGAAATTGTAGCTTCTACTTGCTCAATTCTGCTCCTCTGACTTTCTATTGAGTTGTCTACTTCTGTAATTTTACTGTTAATCTCCTGAATTTCTGATTGCTGCCTGTCTATGGATTTTTCCAGCTTATTAAACTTTTCATTATGTTCCTGAATAACCTTTCTTTTTTTTTTAATTTTTATTAAGCTTAAAGTGGACATTTACCATTCCAATCAGTCTGTCACATGTAGGTTTACATACATCTTACTCCCTTCTCCCACTTGCTCTCCCCCTATTGAGTCAGCCCTTACAGTCTCTCGTTTCGTGCCAATTTTACCATCTTCCCTCTCTCTCTATCTTCCCATCCCCCCTCCAGTCAAGAGTTGCCAACACACTCTCCCGTGTCCACCTGATTTAATTAGCTCACTCTTCATCACTATCTCTCTCCCCGCCACTGACCAGTCCTTTTCATGCCTGATGATTTGTCTTCGGGGATGGTTCCTGTCCTGTACCATCAGAAGTTCTGGGGAGCATTATCTCTGGGATTCCTCTAGTCACAATCATACCATTAGGTGTGGTCTTTTAATGAGAATTTGGGGTCTGCATCTCATTGGTCTCCTGCTCCCTCAGGAGTTGTCTGTTGTGTTCCCTGACAGGGCAGACATCGATTGTGGCCGGGCACCAACTAGTTCTTCTGGTCTCAGGATAATGTAGGTCTCTGGTTCAAGTGGCCCTTTCTGTCTCTTGGGTTCTTAGTTGTCGTGTGACCTTGGTGTTCTTCCTTTGCCTTTGCTCCCGGTGGGTTGAGACCAATTAATGTATTTTAGATGGCTGCTTGTTGGCATTTAGGACCCCAGGTGCCACAATTCAAAGTGGGATGCAGAGTGTTTTCATAATAGAATTCTTTTGCCCATTGACTTAGAAGTCCCCTCAAACCAAGTTCCCCAGACCCCAGCCCCTGCTTCGCTGACCTTTGAAGCTTTCATTTTATCTCGGAAACCTCTTTACTTTTAATCCAGTCCAATTAGGCTGACCTTCCTTGTTTTGAGTGTTGTCTTTCCCTTCACCCAAAGCAGTTCCCATCTACAGATTGATCAATAAAAAGCCCTCTCCCTCCCTCCCTCCCTCCCTCCCCCCTTTGTAACCACAAAAGTATGTGTTCTTTTCCGTTTTTTCTATTTCTCAAGATCTTATAATAGTGGTCTTATACAATATTTGTCCTTTTGCAACTGACTCATTTCGCTCAGCATAATGCCTTCCAGATTCCTCCATGTTATGAAATGTTTCAGAGATTCATCACTGTTCTTTATCGATGTGTAGTATTCCATTGTGTGAATATACCACAATTTATTTACCCATTCGTCCGTTGATGGACATCTTGGTTGCTTCCAGCTTTTTGCTATTGTAAACAGAGCTGCAATAAACATGGGTGTGCATATATCTGTTTGTGTGAAGGCTCTTGTATCTTTAGGGTATATTCCGAGGAGTGGGATTTCTGGGTTGTATGGTAGTTCTATTTCTAACTGTTTAAGATAACGCCAAATGGATTTCCAAAGTGGTTGTACCATTTTACAATCCCACCAGCAGTGTATGAGAGTTCCAGTCTCTCCGCAGCCTCTCCAACATTTATTATTTTGTGTTTTTTGAATTAATGCCAGTCTAGTTGGTGTCAAATGGAATCTCATCGTAGTTTTAATTTGCATTTCTCTAATGGCTAATGATCGAGAGCATTTTCTCATGTATCTGTTGGCTGCCTGAATATCTTCCTTAGTGAAATGTGTGTTCATATCCTTTGCCCACTTCTTCATTGGGTTGTTTGTCTTTTTGTGGTTGAGTTTTGACAGAATCATACAGATTTTAGAGATCAGGTGCTGGTCGGAGATGTCATAGCTGAATATTCTTTCCCAGTCTGTAGGTGGTCTTTTTACTCTTTTGGTGAAGTCTTTAGATGAGCATAGGTGTTTGATTTTTAGGAGCTCCCAGTTATCTGGTTTCTCTTCATCATTTTTGGTAACGTTTTGTATTCTGTTTATGCCCTGTATTAGGGCTCCTAGGGTAGATCCTATTTTTTCTTCCATGATTTTTATCGTTTTAGTCTTTATGTTTAGGTCTTTGATCCACTTGGAGTTAGTTTTTGTGCATGGTGTGAGGTATGGGTCCTGTTTCATTCTTTTGCAAATGGATATCCAGGTATGCCAGCACCATTTGTTAAAAAGACTATTATTTCCCCAATTGACTGACACTGGTCCTTTGTCAAATATCAGCTGCTCATAAACGGATGGATTTATATCTGGATTCTCAATTCTGTTCCATTGGTCTATGTGCCTGTTGTTGTACCAGTACCAGGCTGTTTTGACTACTGTAGCTATATAATAGGTTCTGAAATCAGGTAGGGTGAGGCCTCCCACCTTCTTCTTCTTTTTCAGTAATGTTTTGCTTATCCGGGGTTCTTTCCTTTCCATATGAAATTAGTGATTTGTTTCTCTATTCCCTTAAAGTATGACATTGGTATTTGGATTGGAAGTGCGTTGTATGTATAAATCGCTTTTGGTAGAATAGACATTTTTACTATGTTAAGTCTTCCTATCCATGAGCAGGGTATGTTTTTCCACTTAAGTGTGTCCTTTTGAATTTCTTGTAGCAGAGTTTTATAGTTTTCTTTGTATAGGTCTTTTACATCCTTGGTAAGATTTATTCCTAAGTATTTTATCTTCTTGGGGGCTACTGTGAATGGTATTGATTTGGTTATTTCCTCTTCGGTGTTCTTTTTGTTGATGTAGAGGAATCCAAGTGATTTTTGTATGTTTATTTTATAACCTGAGACTCTTCCAAACTCTTCTATTACTTTCAGTAGTTTTCTGGAGGATTTCTTAGGGTTTTCCATGTATACGATCATGTCATCTGCAAATAGTGATAGCTTTACTTCCTCCTTACCAATCTGGATACCCTTTATTTCTTTGTCTAGCCTAATTGCCCTGGCTAGGACTTCAAGTACGATGTTGAATAAGAGTGGTGATAAAGGGCATCCTTGTCTGGTTCCCGTTCTCAAGGGAAATGCTTTCAGGTTCTCTCCATTTAGAGTGATATTGGCTGTTGGCTTTGCATATATGCCCTTTATTATGTTGAGGAATTTTCCTTCAATTCCTATTTTGGTTAGAGTTTTTATCATAAATGGGTGTTGAACTTTGTCAAATGCCTTTTCTGCATCTATTGATAAGATCATGTGGTTTTTATCTTTTGTTTTATTTACGTGATGGATTACATTAATGGTTTTTCTGATATTAAACCAGCCTTGCATACCTGGTATAAATCCCACTTGATCAGGGTGTATTATTTTTTTGATGTGTTGTTGGATTCTATTGGCTAGAATTTTGTTAAGGATTTTTGCATCTATGTTCATGAGGGATATAGGTCTAAAATTTTCTTTTTTTGTAATGTCTTTACCTGGTTTTGGTATCAGGGAGATGGTAGCTTCATAGAATGAGTTGGGTAGTATTCCGTCTTTTTCTATACTTTGAAATACCTTCAATAGTAATGGTGTTAACTCTTCTCTGAAGGTATGGTAGAACTCTGCAGTGAAGCCATCTGGGCCAGGACTTTTTTTTGTTGGGAGTTTTTTGATTACCGTTTCAATCTCTTTTTTTGTTATGGGTCTATTTAGTTGTTCTACTTCTGAATGTGTTAGTTTAGGTAAGTAGTATTGTTCCAAGAATTTATCCATTTCTTCTAGGTTTTCAAATTTGTTAGAGTACGATTTTATGTAGTAATCTGATATGATTCTTTTGATTTCATTTGGTTCTGTTGTGATGTGGTCCTTCTCGTTTCTTATTCGGGTTATTAGTTTCCTTTCTTGTTTTTCTTTAGTCAGTCTAGCCAATGGTTTATCGATTTTGTTAATTTTTTCAAAGAACCAGCTTTTGGCTTTGTTAATTCTTTCAATTGTTTTTCTGTTCTCTAATTCATGTAGTTCAGCTCTAATTTTTATTATTTGTTTTCTTCGGGTGCCTGATGGATTCTTTTGTTGCTCACTTTCTATTTGTTCAAGTTGTAGGGACAGTTCTCTGATTTTGACTCTTTCTTCTTTTTGTATGTGTGCATTTATCGCTATAAATTGGCCTCTGAGCACTGCTTTTGCTGTGTCCCAGAGGTTTTGATAGGAAGTATTTTCATTCTCGTTGCTTTCTAAGAATTTCCTTATTCCCTCCTTGATGTCTTCTGAATAACCTTTCTAATTTCTTCAATTGCTTTTTCTGTGTGTTCCTTGGCTTGTTCTGCGTACTGTTTCACTTCCTTCCTGATGTCTTGAAGGGTTCTGTATACTAAACTTTTGTATTCTGCATCTGGTAATTCCAGGTATGAACTTTCATCTAGGCGATCCCTGGATTGTTTTCAGAGCCTGTTGAGGTGATCATGGTCTGTTTCTTTACATGACTTGATATTGACTGTTGTCTCCAAGCCATCAATAAGTTATTGTATTAGTTTATGCTTGCTTACTGTGTCATAGCTGCTTGCTTTGTTTTGTTTTGGTATACCCAAATGGGTTGCTTGAGTGAGCTAGCTTGATTATTTTTGCTTTTGGAGCTCTAACGTCCTGTCCCCGGATGGCTAGAGCCGTTATCAGGTATGTCAGTCTAGGAGTCCATTCAGTTTTCTTGTATGAATTCAGCTCAGGTGTCCAGGTAGCTGATCATCAAGTGTGTGGTACAAGCTCTGTCCTACAGTCTTAGAGGGGCAGGGGTGATTGGCTTTTATACCAGTATCTGATTGCAGCACAGGGTCATGCTCTGAACAAGGCAGGGGGCTGAGAACCGACCCCCAAGTGACTCTGAGGAAAGCACATCCCTGTTCCCTAGAGCGTGCAGGTGGGTGGGTTCTGCAGATGGACCATGGGCACCCAATGTTTTTGGTTGTAAGGACCGGTAGGTACCAGTTACTTTGGACTCTTGTCACGGGTGGCTGGGTGACCTGAGTGGAGCTACCAGTCCTTAGGCCCCTGATGTGGGTGAGGACCCTGTTTAATAGGCAAAGCAATGCCAAACATCAAACACCCACCTCTGCACTGCACAGTTGAAACGGTTGGAGTCTGTCGACAAGGTCCTATTCTCCTGAAATAGGCCCATACAGGTCCATGTAGAAGGGAAAGGTGCTCAAAGTCCACAGACAGTTTATGCTTGGACAAGGGCTGCTCATGTCCTGAGCTCCCCTGGTTAGTGGAGCTAGCAAATTATCTTTTCCCCCAAATGCAAACTTTTTTCTTCCCCAAGGCCAGGAGGATGGCTCTAGGTTCTCAACAGTGCCTATCTCACGCACAGGGAATTCAGCCACTGAAGCCAATTTGCAGGTATGGGGGCACATTAAAACATACGCAAGTAGTTAGCTTTTGCTGAGAGCGCCATTCTCCTCCGGTTCTGGAGCTGTGAGTAGGCTGTGTGGCTGCCTGCTTCTCCCTGAGGAAACTGCAGCCGAACGCTAGTACCATCCTGCCGCCGTGCTCCGGGAATGGTGCCTGAGGGCTCCCTGGGATTCAGGCCCGTTAACTCCTCTCTGGTTCTGAATTGTCTCTTCCTCCCCCTGCTCCTCAGTTCGTTTTCTAAGCTTGCCTTTGAAGCTCAGGGCTCCCAGCTTGTTGCAAATATACTCATTTCACTTGTTTTTTTTCGGGTCTTTGTTATAAAGAGGGCTTGCCGGAAGTTTCTGTCTATTCCGCCATCTGGGCTCCGCCCCTCATCGTTGTTCTTTATTGTTGAGTTTATTGCTGTCATTTTGTAGTGCTTTTTTTTAGTGGTGCTAACATTTTCTTTGTTCCTCTTACTCTCCTGTTCTGAGTTCCTTCTGTCCGTGCATTCCTTTTTCATTTCTTTTGTTTTTGTAGATTTTGTTATTATTGAGACTTTATGTTTTTCTTCATTTTGATGAGCAGGTTTGTTAACTTTCTTTGTGGTTACCTTAAAATTTACCCTTATCTTCCTAGGTTTGAACCAGTCTATTATTACTTGGTATCGCCTTGCATTTTTCTACATTAGAGAGTTGTATACCTATACCGTTTATTCCATCTTTTATTGTTCTGATGTCGTTGTCATTTACAGATTAAACTCTCTGGTTCCTGTTGCAATTCTTCTGGTTTTGAATAGTCCTTGAGAGTTCATTTCCTAGGTTGGTATCTGGCTGCTACAATCTTGCACCCTAGATTCAGGCTGTGGTCTGATGTTGTTTGTTCTGAAACTGAAGGACTCCCTTTAATAATTCTTGTAAGTTTGATTTGGTTTTTACATATTCCCTTAATTTCTGTTTATCTGGAAATGTCCTAATTTTACCATCATATTTGAACAAAAGTTTTGCATGATATATTATTCTTGGCTGGCAATTTTTTTCTTTCAAGGTTTTATATATGTCATCGCACTGCTTTCTTGCCTGCATGGTTTCTGCCAAATAATCAGAGCTTAGTCTTATTGTTTCTCCTCTGTACGTGACTTTGGTTTTTCTCGAGCTGCTAGCAGGACTTTTTATCTTTGGTTTTAGCAAGCATGATTATGATATGCCTTGGTGTTTTTCTTTTGGGGTCTATCCTATATGGGGTTTGCTGACCTGCTTGGATGGTCAGCTATTCATCATTCGTGATATTAGGGAAGTTTTCTGTCAGCAGTTCTTCAATGATGCTCTCTGTTTTCCATTTTCTCTCCCTGTTCTGGAACTCCAATCACTCACAAATTTTGGCTTTTGATTGTATCCCACAAAGGGTTTCTTCATTTTTCTTTGTTCTTTTTTCTGATTTTTCCTCAGAGTTGTAGCCGAGTATTTGTCTTCAATTTTTCTGATTCTGCCCTCCGTCGTTTCACACCTGTTCCTCAGCCCCTCTATGACATTGTCTATTTCTGAAATCTTGTAACCTTTTGATTTCTAATTGTTGTTTCTGAATGATTTTTAGTCGTGAATTTATTTTGGCATTTTGTTCCTGTACTACTTTCCTGAATTGTTCTATTTTTTTTGTCTGTATTTTCCATGAATTTGTCTGCCTTTTCCACAAATTTGTCTATTTTTTCTTCATTTTCATCTGCTTTTTGCTTCAACTCTTTGATCGCTCTGAATATCAGAGATTTGAATTTCCTGTCAGGTAGTTCTAGTACCTTTTCTTCTACTGGAAAGTCATCTGGTGTTTTATTCTGGACGCCTACTTTTTTTAATAGTTTTTTATTATGTTTTGGTATTGTCTGCTGTCTTTTGGACATTCAGGAGTTTTTTTCTTCATTACTTGATTGTATATTTGTTTGTTTTGTCCTGTTTTTCTGTTTTGTTTTGTTTTATCTTGTTATATATCTTAGCAGGCAGACTGTGCGTTCTTTGTTGTTTTCTTGTCTGTAGTCATGATACTTTTCACCTCCTTGTCCAATGGGCAGAGCCAGTCATTCAGCTACGGTGCAGCAGGGCAGGGCCAGCTGAAGGGGAGGGGCTGGGATGGGCTGTTTGTGGCACGTACTACAGCTGACAGGGTGGGCCAAGAATCAGCTCTGGGCAGGTTCCAGCAGGCCGTGCCTGTGCTGCTCGGAGGTATGATGTTCAGTGCACAGTGCAGGTAGGCAGGAAAGAGGGGGGAGATTGTGATGTGTGGAGCTAATAGGGGTATGGGAAAAAGGAGAGAGGAGAGAAAAACAGAAGCCAAAAACAAACAAGCAAAGAAAAAAAAAGAGTGCTAAGGGAGCTTGCCATTGGAGTGGAGAGATAAGAAACTGAGAAATGGAGAAAAGGAAAAGGGAAAAAGAAAGAAAAAAATAACTAGATAAAAATTTGGAAAAGAAAAGCCCCAGGAATCCCGGAATCCTGGAGTCCCACCAGTGGGGCTGCTAAGACCGGGGAAGTAGCTCCCAGGCTGTGCAGTATAGCCTGGCTTGAAGGGGTATAGATGTCACACAGCACCAGGTATTCAGGAGACAGGAAAAGAAGATAAATATAGAGAAATGAGAATTGAGAAATGAAGACAGACAGAAAGGGAAAAAGAGAGAGAAAAGAAAAAAAGAGAAATGCCCCCAGGGATCCCATCTACACAGCTCCGCAGACTGGGAGAGTGGCTCCTAAGCCGTGCAGTGCAGCCCAGCTTAAAGGGGCTCCCTAGCTGCAAAAAGGAAAAGGAAACAAACAAACAGAACAGAACAAAGCAAAACAAGGAAAAATAAAAGCCCCAGGGATCCCACCAGCATGGTGTCATAGGCTGGGGGAGTGGTTCCCCAGTCAAGCGTGGCTTCACAGCCTTTCAAGAAGAAACAAAAATGGCACATGGAGCCAGGTGTTCCAGGGAAAGGAGGGGGAGGCAGTAGGAGGCACAGAAGAAACCAAAAGAGACAGAAAGAAGCAACACCATCTCAGGGGCCCAGCCAATGTAGGCAGGGCAAATCTAAGCAGTCTGAGGCCAAAGCAGTTGCCTCCTAGCCGAGGGACTGAGGCTGATGGGAAGCAGAGGAGGCCAAAGTAGGGGGAAGAAAGGGGGCCTAGGAAAGCATATATCGTTCGTTACCAAGAAGTCCGTCTCCTGCTGGAAACGTTGTGAAGCTGCTTTCCTCTACTCCCTGTCCACTGATCTCCGATGTGGTTGGGGCGAATCCAAGCGGCAGGGACACTGCAGTTCCCGGCCAGCCAAGCCACCGCAGCCAGCCAGGAAGCTCAGAGGTAGCATGGGGGGAGAGAATGGGAGATGGAAAAGCATGTATCGCTGGTTGCTGGGTGCTCTATCTTCTGCTGGGAGTTCCACAAAGCTGCTTTCCTGTGTTCCCTGTCTACCGATCCCTGACTGGAGTCCAAGATGGTGGATCCATGCTGCATTAGATGATGAGGCCCTCCGCACGTATCTCTCCTCGCTCTCCGTCCTCTGTCAGTTTCTTATTCCATTCAGTGCTTGGCTGAGTTCTCTATCTCTTCGGTTGGCACTTTAGATTCCAGGAATGACGTTTGTCTGTGTTTTATTTAGTTTTTTGGGTCTTTGCCATGGAGGGACGGCATAGTGCTTCTGTCTGTGGTGCAATGTTGGCAGGAAGTCAGAAGCTACTAATTTTTAAATGAACCAGTGTTATTCATTTTCAAATGAAAATGCCTTGAGTCCCTTTTCCTAGCAATCTCTATTTGTAAATTTTTACTAAATTATTAATAATACTTTCTTGCTTTAACAAGCCATACATTGCAAATAAAAGTAACTGCACAGTGATACAAGCTAATTCAGCCTTTCAGAATATACTGGTCATTCTATAGAACAGGAAGTATACCAAAATGGGTAGACTACCTACTGGCAACCAGAAACTATCACAAAGATCCTTTTGTAATTAAGTAGAAAGTAAGAACTTATTTAAGTTGTGTTTCTCCCTCAAAGTCAATTTGACCATACTTCTCCAGGGAAGGCTATAATCCACATCTATTTAAAGAAAATGCTGTTTTGTTATTACGAAGGTTTTGAAATAAAAGTTACATTGAACTTTGAGTATCACAGCACTTGTTACTAATAAAAAGAGAACTAAAAAGTCTATGGTTCCATCAGAAGGCTACAGCTATTACAAAAAGATGGGAGCTAGTTTATATACAGTGTTTCATTAATTATTTTAAAATATTCTGGGAAATTTTATTTTTCATTTGCATGGAGTTCAAGAATCCCCTTAAGTGTTAATGAAATAAATATATACCTGCAAATGTTTAGTCTGTTAGTCACAGAAAGTTTGTCCATTCTGCAGAACTTTGAGCAAACTCTCACATCTATTTCTGCAATTGCTGCCATAAATTAAGTACCTGCTAAGTGTAAACTAGAAACCCTGGTGGCATAGTGGTTAAGTGCTACGGCTGCTAACCAAAGGTTCAGCAGTTCAAACTCGCCAGGCGCTCCTTGGAAACTCTATGGGGCAGTTCTACTCTGTCCTGCAGGGTCGCTATGAGCTGGAATTGACTCAACGGCACTGGGTTTGGTTTTGGTTTTTTTTTGAAGTGTAAACTCTTGGACTAGGCATTTTATCTACATTTTTTAGCTCATTTAATGCAATAATCAAGGAACCCTGGCGGTGCAAGGTTAAGCACTTGGCTACTAACTGAAAGGTTGGCAGTTCGAACCCAATGGCCACTCTGTGGGAGAAAAGACCTGCTGATCTGCTCCCAAAGGGGTTACATCCTACAAAACTCTATGGGGCAGTTCTACTCTGCCATATCAACTAGAATCAACTAGATGCCCCACAACAACAATAACCCAATGAAACACACACGGTGCCCACTTTGCAGATGCAGAAACTCAGAGTGTTTAACTTGCTTCCCAAGATCACAGCGTCAGGACACAACAGGACCAAGAGCCAGACCAAAACCCTGGAGCTCCCAGCCCCACTCTCCCCACGTTGCCCCCAGTGTAATTGAGTGCAGCAGCAGAGCCAACTGCCCATCTGATATCCACCTTCTTCTGCCTTACTAGCAAAATCTCAGTTTTATTTGGGCAGCACATACATACCTAATTAAAACTCCTTCATTTCCCTGAAGTCTCTTTAGAGGAGGTGACCATGTGTGACAGGTTCTGGCAAACAGAAGAACCTAGGGAGGTGATTCATTCCTGGATGAAGGGCAAAACTCATTTGAGAAAATCTCCAGAGTCTTCGCTCAACCTAAGAGCTTGGCCTGGATGTCCAGCTCCCACCTCATGACCTTGAGAACAAACTCCGCACTATGGGTGGCAGTGCTGAATTCAGAAACTGAGCTGCAGGAAGTAAATTCGATCCCATTTGTTCAAATACTCTAATAGAGTTTTCTCCTATTTGAAGCTGAAACCCTTCCTAATTAATTCACCAAGTAAGAATTTTGTAGCCTGAAGTGTTACTGTTAGGTGCCGCTGGGTCAATTTTGACCCATAGCAATCCTATGTGACAAAATAGAACTGTCCCACAGAGTTTTCTAGGCTATAATCTTTACAGGAGCAGATCATTAGGTCTTTCTCCCACGGAGCCACTGGGTAGGTTCAAACCGCCAACCTTCCAATTAGAAGCTGAGCACTTAATAATTACGCCACCAGGGCTCCTTTAGTCTGAAGTAGTACAGTTTTATATCATGGGCCATAAATGTATTTCCCAAGCCAGGCTTTTTTTTCAAAACCCCTAATGGCCTCTGTGACGAAGTGAACCAAGGAAGGACACACATGAAATCTAGTAATTTCCTACATAGGGCAAGAATAACATGTAGATGGTGGCAGAGATGAGATACAGTTCCTCGAAAAGCTCTTTTTTACATTATTTTGATGTTTTTAACCATGCCTACTCAAACTATGTAAATAACTTCCAAATTAAACCAAACATATCAAAGAAGGATATGTTAGCCTTTTACCTTCTCTGTCAAGAAATCAACAAAAATACTTTACCTTCCGTGGGTCTAGCAGATAATTCAAGGTGCTTTTCTGTAATAGTCTTCTCTTCACCTGTTAATACCTGCAGGCAAAAGATAATAATGTATTTCTTTAAGCGACAAGGGCTAAAAGCCCATGATGTTTTATAAAATATTCAGAACATTAAATTACACCCTCCTTAACATATTCCTGTATTCCTTTACTTATATTTACCAATTTAAGTATTCCCAGAGCACCAATCCTTATATACTTATGTTTATGTTTTCCCAGACTCTAAACAGAGAGCTGAGTGATCAAAGCTTCTTTACATTAACAGTCAATATTAATAACTGTTAATAATGAGGACGCACCTCTGCGGTCCTCATTACTATCTGTACCCAAAAAATCTTTAGAGTTTATGATATCACTTCTCTGTGTTATACATATTTCAAAGCTACTGCACATACAAAATTTAGCCAGAATATCTCAATTGCCAAAACATTTTGAATATACAAACATTTCATAAATATACTTCTTACGAAAAGTAGCATGCTCAACAGTTTGATCTTCTGAGAACATTCCCAATGTGTATCTCGTATTTGCAAAGAAACAGAAATATTCTGGATGGCATAAAGAGGAGAACACTAAGTTGTTGTAATTATAAAAGGAATTCAAAGAATGAGAAAGAAAAAAAGTAATTCACCAATTATAGTATTCTGAAAGAAAATAAGGAAGGGAACTCCAAACAAATATAATTATAGTGGCCTGTAGCCTGAAGACTCAGGAATCTAGTAAGATTGACATTCAGGGAAAACAATTTTACAGCTACTTTACCAGAGTGCCAGAAGTGTCTTGAAATCCTTCTCCACACCTGAGCCAGGCTTCAGAGAGGGAGGCGGCTGCCCCCACTGTCCTGAGGCTTGCCTTTCTGAACTGTAGTGGTCTCTCTCTTGGAAAAAATGGGTATTCTATATCCCAATTCCTTTTTCTCTGCAGAAATGAGGGAGAGAAGGAAATCAACTACATTAAATATACATTAAATTAACCATGGAAATCCAGGAAGACAGCAGGGCAAAAGTATAGTTTCTTATGTCTCCAAACCCTCACATAAAAATAGAGCAAACCAAACTAAATATCAACTAAACAACAAACCCTATGCACATGGATAATTCTTAAAACTAGCTAACAACTCCAAAATACAAGTGGGTGAGGACAAACAACCAACACTGCTAAGTCCTATATTATCAACTCTATGAGGGAAGAAATAAGCAATGAGACAAAGGGCCCACCTGCAAAAAGGAGAACTGTACCGTGGACAGCAGACAAGAAAACAGGGCGGCCACCTTGAGGACAGAGTGAGGGTAAGGGGTCAACCTTAGAAGACCCAAAGTGGTAAGAGCAACCTATGAAACTTTAAACTGGCCAGTAGGGACTCCTTTCCAAGACAGGGCCCCATGCTGAAAAGAAGCTGCTGGGAGTGAAATCATCTTTAAGACCCAGAGAGAACAGAAACAACAAACAAACAAAAAAAAAAGTCTAAGTGGTGGAGCAGAACAGAGCTAGGAAATGACAGTAAATAAATAAGCGGCTGCCTTTTTGCACACTACCAAAAAACAACAGAAGTTAGAAAAGCTATCCTGAATTCTGCCTCCTTCTAAAAGTTTAGAAGAACTATTATGACATGAAAATAAGCAACAGAAAAGTATAAAATCCCACTCCTAGTAAGTTATTTACCCAGAAGAAATACAAATATGTGTCCACGAAGAGGAATGTTCATAAGAACTTTATTCACAGTAGCCCAAAACTGAAGCAACGCAAAGCCATTATCAGGAGAATGGTTAAACAAATTGTGGTATATTCGTACAGAAGACCACTACTCTTTAATAAAAAGAAACAAACTACTAATAAATTTAACATGGAAGAATCTAGCAGACATGCTGAGTGAAAAAAAACCAACCAGAAGAGTACATACTTCACTTCTATGAAGTTCTGGAACAGAACTAACTCAAGTTGAAAAATTCTACCAGTGGCTTCCTCTGGGGGATGGGACAGAATGAGATGAGTTGGGAATTCTCAGGGGGAAGAAAAATGTTCAATATTTGATACAATATTGATAGGGATGTGAGTTACACTGACAATGACTGTTTTCAAAATTGTACAACTGACATGTGTGCACTGCAATTACATAATTTTTATCTAAAAAGCTTAAAAGAAAATTAGCAGGGTGTAGGAAGTGGGTGGAATTATAGATGAAAGAAGAATGGCAGAATGTTTATGACTATTGACACTCGGTGGTGAATACATCTGGGTTCATTATACTATTCCATTTGTATATGTTTGAATATTCCCACAATAAAACATTTAAAAATCATGAAAAAAAAAGTATAAAAGTCAAATGCCATATAAAATTATTATTCGGAAAAGGAAAATAAGGAGCAGAATATCTCAAAACACAATTAAAGTGTGTCAGAGACATACCTATAAAGCAGATCAAATGGTAATCTACTAATTCAAAGTGAGACAAGAATTCAGTTACTAAAAGAAATGAAAAACCTAAGGATTTAGAAATAAAATAAAAACTTATTTCAGACATAAATATAAGCCAGGAAGAATCCAAGAATAAACAGGTATCAAAGAAAGTGTTTTACAAGAAATAGAAGGAAAAAAGAAGAAAATTTTAAAGTTCTCTGCCCCCCGAATAAAGAAAGGGTAAAAGGATTCAAGAGAAATACAGTATGATAAAGATTTTGTCTGGATTCAACATGCAGATAACAGGAGTCCCCCCAAAAGAAAACTGGAACAATGGGACCAAACAAATACTAAAAACTACAGTTCAAGGAAACATTACTGCAAAAATCCTCAAATATATATGGAACTGCAGTGAGCCCAAATAGCCAAAACAATCTTGAAAAAGAAGAAAAAATAGGACTCAAACTTCTCAATCTCAAAACATACTATAACAAAACAGTCTGGTACTGGTATGACAGACATATAGATCAAAGTAATAGAATTGAGAGTTCAAATCAATAATAAACCCATCAATATATCTTCAACAAGGAAACTCAGTCCACTTAAGGGGAAGGCAGAATAAAACCCACTGCCATCGAGTCTATTCCAACTCATAGCAACCCTACAGGACAGAGCAGAAACTGTCCTACAGGGTTTCCAAGGCTCTAATCTTTACAGAAGCAGACTGCCACATCTTTCTCCTATGGAGTGGCTGGTAGGTTCGAACCGCCAACCTTTCCACTGGCAGCCGAGTGCTTTAACCACTGCACCATAAATGATGTTGACAAAAGTGAATTTCCACGTACAAAATAATGAATGTGTACCCATATCTTTCAGCATATATGAAAATTAACTCAAAATTGATCAACATTTTTATATAAGAATTAAAAGCATAAAAATCTAAGAACAACACATACCAGTGATCCTCTGGGATCTGGTTTTTAACAATGGATTCCTAGATATTATGCCAAAAGAATGAGCAACAAAATATAAAATTGATAGATTGGACTTTATCAAAATTAAAAACTTGTGTTCGACAAGGAACTTTATCGATAAAGTAAAAACACAACCTACAGATTGAGAGACTATTTTGGGGAACCATGTATCTGATATGGATTTGATATACAGAAAACATAAAAAACTCCTACAACTTAAGAAAAAAACAACCCAATTAAAAAATAGGCAAAGGACTTGGAAGACATTTCACCGAAGAAGAAATACAAATGGCCAACAAATACATGAAAAGATACTCAATATCATTAGTTCTTAGAAAAATGCCGGTAAGAAGTAATACTTCATTCCCAGCTAAGATGGCCACAACCACAATAGCAGAAAACAGCATGCGTTGGTGAGGATGTGGAGAAACTGGAACTCTCATGCATTCTTGAGCAGGACTGTAAAATGGTACAGTTGCTGTCGAAAACCATCTGACGGTTCCTCAAAGGTTAAACACAGCATCACCATACAAAAACCCAGTGCTGTCGAGTCAAGAATCACCATATGATACAGCAATTCCACTCCTAGGTATATAAGCAAAAGAATTGAAAACAAGAAGGCAAACATATACTTGTACACCAATGTTCACTGCAACACTATTTACAATAGCCCAAAGGTGGAAAAAAACAAAATGTCCATCAGCAGATGAATAGATAAACAAAATGTGGTGAAAACATACAATGGGATATTATTCAGGCATTAAAAAAAGAAGAAACCTGGATACATGCTACATGGATGAACCATGAAAACATTATGCTGAGTGAAATAAGTCAGTCACAAAAAGACAAATATTGTATGATTCCACTTACATGAAATCTCTAGAACAAGTGAATGTATAGAGACAAAAGTTTATTAATACTTATCAGGAGTGGGAGGTAGGGGGAGTGGGGGAATCATTGTTTAGGGGGCAAGGAGCTTTTGTTCAGAGTAATGAAAAAACGGGAAACACATGGTGGTGGTTGCACAGCACGATGGATGTAATTCATGTCACTGATGAACGTAATTAATGTTACAATGTTAAATGTAAAAAATGTTGAAATGGCAAATGCCTTGTGATAGATAGATAGATAGTAGGTAAATAGGTTAGACAGATAGACAGACACACATACATATTTATATATCAAACCAAAACCAAACCCAGTGCCGTCGAGTTGATTCCGACTCATAGCAACCCTGTAGGACAGAGCAGACCTGCCCCAAAGAGTATCCAAGGAGCGCCTCGCAGATTTGAACTGCTGACCCTTTGGTTAGCAGCCATGGCACTTAACCACTATGCCACATATATATATCATACACAAATACCTTCCCATTACTGAAAAAATAAATTTTTGAAACTACATATTGAAACAACGTATCACATACCTGAAAATATCAACCCAGAAGCAACCAAGATATATTATAATAATAAAAATAATAATAATTAATATTAATAAAAATCCTTTGACTTATAAGGGAATAAATATTAAATTATCATATGACAGTGACAGCACCATTTCAAGTAAGAAAACAAGACACTCAAGGGAAGAAAATGTTAATTTCTTTAACTTTTTTCATTTGCATTTTAAAGAAAATTTTAGATTTAGGCTAGGAATCAAATTAAGGTTGACTATTATAACTTGGTCATTTAATCAGATATATCATCCATCATCAATACCATTATAGTAAAAAATTAATTAAGATTAAAATATAACATTAAAACTTCCTTAATTCACATTTTAGGAAGCCAAATTCAAGGCACCAGATCTAGGGAGATTTTTTCAATCTGTCTACTCTGGGGAAAGATCCTTGTCTCTTTTCCAGCTTTTGTTCCTCTGTATTTTAACAATCTTCACGTGGCCTGACATCTATCTTCCCTTATCTGTGCTTCCTGTTTCTTCCTTCTGTACCTAATCTGCTCCTTTTATATCATAAAAGTAACTGGTTTAAGACACACCCTACACTGATAAGGCCTCATATCAGTGAAACCCTATTCCCAAATGGGATTGCATCCACATATAGCATTTACAACATGTATTTTGGAAAGACGCAATTCAATCCACAAGACAGTAACAAAATAGGGATCCTTAAGTCTACTTGGATGGATAGCGGAAGGGAGGGGAGGGAGAGAGGAAAGGAGGAAGGATTGCTTCAGAAAGTCAACAATGCATGCTAAAACTAGTAGATGAAAGCTTGATAAGGAAGAAAATATTTACACAATGCCAATGTTTTACATACTGCTACGTTCTAAAAGTACTAGCTTACAGAACTTGCTGGCTTATTCATCATCTGCTAAATAAATCATTTTAGTTTGTCATACTGTGGCAGCCTGACTGTTTGTGACAATGCTGAAAGCTATGCCACCAGTAATTCACATACCAGCAGGGTCATCCATGGCAAAGAGGTTTCAGTGGAGCTTCCAAACTAAGGCAGACTAGAAAGAAAGGCCTGGTGAACTACATCTCAAAATTAGCCAATAAAAACCCTATGGACCACCGCAGAACACTGTACAATATAAAGGTGGAACATCACCCCCTAGGTTGGAAGGCACTCAAGATACACATTGGCTGCAACAATGGACTCGAGCATCCAATGATTGTGATGATGGCACAGGACTGGGCAATGTTTTGTTTTGTTGTACATGGGGTCTCATGAGTCGGAGCTGACTCAACAGCAACTAACAATAACAACATGTCCTGGAGAGAAAATGCCTGATTATGAGAAAGTAAAATGTGCACGTACGCTTACATGGTAAAATAAATTACCTGGTGTTGGCATCTTCAAGCACCTAAGCAATGTTTTAACAACCCAGTCTACTTTACTACGGCTATTTTAAAAGATTTTTATGTTAGAACTCTAACATCTGGCAATTTAGCCCTCTTCTTTTCATTATTCTCAACAATCATGAACTTCTTAACATAATAATGCTGGAAATATGGTAATGTGTTTCCTTTCAATACTTGAAGAAGCAGCAGAATTATTTTCCACTAACCCTGTACTCCCACGGTCTGGGTCCAGTTTTATTTTATTAATCACTCTCCACTCAAAAGTGAACAGTGAATTCACCTTGGTTCTTTCACTTTCCTGCTTCTATACTGTTAAAAGCTTGAGGTACAGTAACCTATAAAAACAAGATATTAAAGACTTATCTCCACACAACGGTGGCAAACTAGGGCATTATCAAGGTCCTTTCAAATGCTACAAATTCAAGTATTTCTGTCTCTTCCCTTCAAGCCTTCTAATATACCCTCTACCCTACTGGTGCAATACTAACTTACTGTCTTTCAGAAGGAGAGAAGACTGAATAAAACGTTTAGAGTCCTGAGCTTAAAAGCAATCAGTTAAAAAGATGCCAAGAGTTGCCAGAGGGGGAGCAAGATGGCAGCAAAAAGAGTAGCATGCCCTCGTTTGCTACAACAATCCAAAAGAAAGCAAGTAAAAACCGATGAAATGGATTATCTTGCAACTCTGGACATCAATTAACAGGTTTGCAGACCAAACTGAACACTGAATTAAGAAAAAGGTATCAGGCAGATGGGGAAAGAGCGAAGATTAGCTACGTGTCCTCACCTCACTCCCCTCCCCAACTCAGCGAGGCTATCATGGGACAGCTGTAGCCAGAGCCCTTAGGCGGGGAGCCCAGTGCTGCCGTGAGTCCCAGGATAAAGCAGAGGGGTAGACACAGCACAGGCGACAATACGTGAACAGTTGGCCCCGGGATGGAGAGGCACTGTGGGTGCAGCACAGAGCAGGACACCTGAGCAGTTAAAGTTGGACCTAAGACAGAACAGCTCAGCAACCATAACGAAGGCATGACTTCCTACGAGTTCTGGGAAAGAGTTGTACAGTGAGCACAGTACAGGAGCAGCTGTGCCCAGGGCAGAGAACCACGGCAGGTGCAGCGCAGGCCAAATCACCTAAGCAGTCCACCTGGGACATAGTGCCTCCTCAAGCACAGAATGGGCTAGAGTTCCCATGAGGCCCAGGAAAGAGCAGCACAGTGAGCACAGCATTGGCCTGAGTTCCTGAGCACTCTGGCCCAGGACAGAAAGACTCGCCGAGCACAACAGGGGCCAAAACACCTGCGCAGTTGGATCAGGGGCAGAGAGCAGAGCATGGACTGAAGTTGCTCTGACTTCTGGGAAGAAGCAACAAGGTGAGCACAGCATGATCTGGAGTTAATAAACAGTGAGGACACGTGATCAATCAGCAACAATTGCAACTTCCAGGGTGAAATCCCGAGGCCTGTGTAGTAGAGCAGACACTAGGAGTGTCAGCAACAGTTGCAGCTTTGGTGGGGCGGGGGGGAGTTAGTCCCAGAGTTACACATATAATGCTCATGGAGTGGAGAGGGGATTTGTGGTGATCGATCAGACACAAACGGTAATCCCAAAGAAGGGGGCAGGTGCCAAGGGGCATAACTAAAGTCCTGACGGCAGCGGGGAGAGTCTGGTACTGAAACAATAGTCGGTATTCCCAGTATCTGGTGGGCAGGGAGGTGACCACAGAAAACGCAGCAACCCACAGAGGTGAATTCTGAAGTAGCACGGCCAGCAGCCCCACTCGGGGAACCCAGAGGTGAACTGGTGACGGCTGGCACCTAGACAGGGACATTAGAAGGGAAGGGAAAACAGTAAGCGTACTGAGATGGGGAGTCTGGAGTGGAAGCAGAAAGCTACAGCTTAAAATAATAATAACAATAATAAAGAAGAAGATGAGCAAACCCTAGAGAAGTAGAAGAATCTAATCTCTAAAGTTATGGCAGTATAATAGTTTAATGTACCAATTACAACAGACAATCACAAAGCACAGGAAGAGGCAGGAAAGGATGGCCCAAGCAAAAGATGAAAATAAGGGGACAGAAACTGTCTCCAAGGAAGGGCAGATAATGGAATCATTAGACAAAAACATTAAAGCAATAGGATTAAGCATACTCAAAGGGAATTCAAAAAAAGAACTAAGGAAAACCAGAAAAAATATATATAAAAACAAAGAAAAATTTAAAAAAGAAAAACTAAAAAAAAATAGTAACACTGGGGCTGAAAAGTACAATAGCAGAAATGTACAATTCTCTGGAAGGACTCAGCATGAGATCTGAAATGGAAGAAGAAAGGATCAGCAAATTCAAAGATACAGTAACTGAAATGATAAGTCTGAGAAGCAAAATGAAAAATGAGTGAAGGAAAATGAACAAAGTCTTAGGAAAATGCAGGATGTCATCAAGCAGAATAATATAGGCATGATCAGAGTCTCAAAGGAGAAGACAGAAAGGGACTAACACGGATTGAATTGTGTCTCCCAAAATTGTGTGTCAACCTGACTAAAACATTATTCCCAACATTATGTGACTGTCCACCATTTTGTCATCAGATATGATCTTCCTATGTGTTATAAATCCTACCTCTATGATGTTAATGAGCTAGCATTAGCAGCAGTTGTTAATGAGGTAGGACTCAATCTACAAAATTAAAAAAAAAAAAAATTTTTTTTTTTTTTTTTTAGATTGTCTTAAATCAATCTCTTTTGAGATATAAAAGAGAGAAGCAAGCAGAGACACAGGGGGACCTCATACCACCAAGGAGGCAGTGCCTGGAGCAGCGCGCATCCTTTGCACCTGGGATCCCTGCACTGAGAACCTACTAGACCGTGGAAGACTGATAACAAGGACCTTTCCCCAGAGCTGACAGAGGCAGAAAACCTACTCCTTGAGTTGGCACCCTGAATTCAGACTTCTAGCCTTCTAGGCTGTAAGAGAATAAATTTCCCTTTGTTAAAGCCATCCATTTGTAGCATTTGTTATAGCAGCACTAGATAACTAAGAAACAAAGAATTTCTAAAGAAATAATGGCCAAAAACTTCCCAAATATGAGGAAAGATATGCACATACACATCCAAGAAGCTCAACAAATTCCAAGCAGGATAAATTCAAAAAGAGGCACGGAGGTATATTACAATCAAACTCTTAAAAACCAAGGACAAAGAAAAGATTCTGTGAGATGCACGAGAGAAACGATGTATCACATACAATCGGTAATCAATGAGATTAAGTGCCGATTTCTCCTCAGAAACCAGGCAGGCAAGAAAGCAGTGGGATGACATATTTAAAGCACCAAAAGAAAAGAACTGTCAAACAAGAATACTATGCCCAGTAAAACTTCAATCAAAATGTACCCAGATAGACAAAAAGCTGAGAGAATTTGTTAATACCACGCCTCCCCTACAAAAAAGCTAAAGGTTATAGTCCTTTAGAAGGAAAAGTAAGAACACTGACCAGTGACTTAAGTTGTACATACAAGGGGGGAAAACTTTTTCCACTAAAGAAAATGTCTTGACAATTTTAACAGTGAGATAGATCATAAAGGTGAAATTCAGTGTGTTTTTACAGGCAAAAACAACTAGCATGCCCTTCATGCTTTATCATGACAAAAGCATGAAAAAATTAACATATGTAATAATAAAACAAATTACAAGGTATAAAGAAGTAATGGTTGAAAATAGCAACATAAATGGGTGGAATGGAACTGGGGGAGAGGGGAGGATTGGCATAGATACAGAGTTTTTGTATTTTATTAAATTTAAGTTAGCATCAACATAAACCAGGATGTTATAATCCCCACAGTAACCACAGAGAAAGTAAATAAAAATTATACACAGAAATGAAGAAGGAAAGCAAAATGTTTCAGCACATACAAAAATGAAGTCAGCACTGGAGGAAAAGAGGGACAAAAAAGACATAAGTTACACACAAAAACTAAAAGATGGAAGAGATAAATCATTTTTATCAGAAATTACCATATATATGTATTAAATGCTCAAACAAGAAGCAGAGAGTGGCAGGTTGGCTTAAAAAACATGATCCATCTATATGGTATCTAGCAGAGACACACTTCAAACACAAAGACACAAATGGATTGAAAGTGAAAGGATAAAAATACATTCCATGAAAACAATCAGAAGAGGGCAGGCATGACAATTTTAATATGAGAAAAAATAGATTCAAGTCAAAACACATCATAAGAGACAAAGACACTAAAAAGTGATAAAAGGGTCAATCCATCAAGAGTTAAAAAACCTCAGAGCCCCCAAATTTATAAAGCAAATCCAGACTGAACTGGAGGGAGAAACAGACAGGTCTACTATAATTGTTGGAGACTTTAATACACCACTTTCAATAATGAACAGAACTACAAAGAAGAACGATAAAGAAACAGAAGACTTGAACACTATAAACCAATCAGACATATCAAACATATATATAATATATAAAACATATATTAGGCATATATACACTATATTGTGTATATAATGCACAATATACATTCTTCTCCAGTGCACATGGACCATTCTCCAGGATAGACCATCTCAGGGCAGAAGCAAGTCTCAATAAACTTAAAAAGAAATCACACAAAGCATCTTTTCTAATCACGATTGGATAAAACTAGAAATTAATACCAGAAACAAAACTAGAAAATACTCAAGTGTTTGGAAACTAACACCCTACAAAGCATCCACTAAGTAAAGAAGAAATCAAGACAGAAATCCAAAAATAGTTAAAAGTTGGAGAATGAAAACACAACATACCTATGAGACACAAGGAAGGCAGAACCCAGAAGGAAGTTGAAAGTAATAAAACTCTACATTATAAAAACAAAGAAAGATCCCAAAGGAATATCCTAAGTTGAGCAACTACAAAACGAAGAGAAAACTACACCTTAAGCTACGAAAAGAAAATAATAAAAATCAGAGCAGAAATAAATGAAATACAGAACAGAAAGACAATAACCCAGTGCCGTCAGAAAGACAATAGAGAAAAATTAATAAAACCAGAGGTTGTTTTTCTGAAAAGATCAATAAAATAGATAAACCCTGGGCAAGACTGACAAAGAAAAAGATGATGACGCAAATATTTTAAATTAAAAATGAAGGTTGGTAAATTACAACTGAATGTAGAGAAATAAAGGGATTGCAATGGAATACTATGAAGAACTATACATCGATAAATGAAATAACTTAGAGGAAATGGAAAATCCCTTGAAACACATAAACTCCATACATTGACTCTGGAAATAGTGAATGTCAACTACCTCATAACAAGTGAGGAGACTGAATCAGTAATCAAACACCTTCCAACAAAACAAAATCCTGGATGAGATGGCTTCACAGGGGAATTCTACAAAACCTATATAGAAGTAACTTCAATCCTACTTAAACTTTTCTATAAAATAGAAGAGGATGGAACATTCCCTAACACATTCTATGAGACAAGGACTATACCGATAACAAAGACAAAGACCCCAGAAGAAAACTATAGAGCAATATCCCTTAGGAATATAAATGCAAAAACCTGAACAAAATACTAGGAAACCAAATCCAAAATCATATCAAAAGGACTACACAGCATGATCAAGTGGGATGTGCTCAGGAATTGAAGGGTGGCTCAACATTAGAAAATCAATCAAGGTGAAACATCACATTAATAGAACAAAGGAAAAGAACACCTGAATCAATACAGAAAAGGCATTTGGTGAAATTCAACACCCTTTCATGATAAAAGTGCTCAAAAGGATAGGAATGGAAGGGAAATTTCTCAATGTAATGAAGGGCATTTATGAAAAACCCACAGCTAACATCATATTCAATGGAGAAAGATTGAGAGCTTTCTCATTAAGATCAGGAACAAGACAGGAATGCTAACTCCAACCACTGTTATTCAATATTGTTCTGGAAGTCCTAGCTAGAGCAACTAGACTAGAAAAAAAATTAAAAGTTATCCAAATTGTGAAAGAGGAAATAAAACAATCCCTTTTCACATAATACATGATCCTACATATTAAAAACCCCAAAGATTTCACAAGAAATCAGTTATAACTAAAAAAAATGAATTCAACAAAGTGGCACGGTACATGATCAACACGCAAAAATCAGTCAGGTTTCTAGCATCAGCAAGGAGCAAGGTGAAAACAAAATTAAGAAAACATTACCATTTATAACAGAATCTAAAAGAATAATGTACCTAGAGATATATTTAACCAGGATGGTAAAAGACTTATTTAAAAAAAAAAAAAAAAAGCTATAAAACATTATGAAGAGAAGTTAAAGAAAATCTAAAGAAATGGAAAGATATTCCATGTTCATGGATTGAAAGGCTTAAACAGTTAAGATGTCAATACTACCCAAAGTAAACTACAAATTCAGTGGAATTCCCATCAAATTTCCAATAGCCTTCTCTGCAACAATAGAAAAGCCAATCCTCAAATTTATACAGAAGGGCAAGGGATCCCACACAGCTAAAGCAATATGAAAAATAAAGTAAGAGGACTCGCATTTCCTGATTTCAAAACATACTATAAAGCCAGAATAATTAAAACAGCCAGGCACTGGTGTAATAACAGACATACAGACAAATAGAATACAAGTGAGAGTCCAGAAGTGAATCCATATATCTACCGTCAAGTGATTTTTGACAAGGGGGTTAAATCCATTCCATGGGGAAGGAAGAGCCTCTTCAATAAATGGTTCTGGAAAAACTGATTTCCACATGCAGATGAATGAATCCATATCCATGCCTCATACTACACACAAAAGCCAACTCGAAATGGATCAAGGACCTAACTTTGAAAACCAAAACCGTAATATTCTTACAAGAAAATATAGGGGAATTCACTGGAGGACCTAGTATTTAATGATGGGTTATCTGATATTGCAGCAAAAACACAAAACAGATAAATGGGACATCATAAAAATTAAATACTTTTGTTCATCAAAGAACTGTATCAGCAAAGTGAAAAGAAAACCTACAGATTGTAAGAAAAATTTTGTGAACCAGGTATCTGGTAAAGGTCTAATATCCAAAATATATAAAATACTTCTATAACTTAACAACAAAAAGACAATCCAATCAGGCAACAGGCAAAGGACTTGAACGGGCATTTTGCCAAAGAGAATATTTAAACAGTGAACAAGCACATTAAAATATGTTCGGTCAATGTCATTAGCCATTAGACAAATGCAAATCAAAACCACAATGAGATACCACCATATCCACATTAACCAAAAACCAAAACCCACTGCCGTCAAGTTGATTCCAACTCATAGCGACCCTATAGGACAGACCAGAACTGCCCTGTAGAGTTTCCGAGGAGTGCCTGGCAGATTCGAACTGTGGACCTTTTGGTCAGCAGCTGCAGCACTTAACCACTACGCCACCAGGGTTTCCTTACCCTATTAGAACAGCAATAAATAAAAAAAAAAAAAAAAAATGGAAAATAGGTGTTGGGAAATTTGTGGAGAAAATGCAACCCTCATCCATTGCTGGTAGGAATGTAAAATGGTACAGCCACTGTGGAAAACAGTTTTGCAGCTCCTCAAAAAGTGGAATGTATCTATATTCTACTTTGCTAAGTAGCAGGGGGTTTTTTAAGTAGCATCCAGAGACTTAAAAGCTTGTGAGCAGCCATCTAAGATACTCCACTGGTCTCACCACATCTGGAGCAAGGCAGAATGAAGAGAACCAAAGACACAAGGGAAAGATTAGTCCAAAGGTCTAATGGACCACAATTACCACAGCCTCCACCAGACTGAGTGCAGCACAACTAGAAGGTGCCTGGCTATCACCACCGACTCCTCTGACAGGGATCAGAATAGAGGGTCCCAGTTAGAGCTGGGGAAAAATGCAGAACAAAATTCTAACTCAGGAAAAAAAAAAAGACCAGACTTACTGGTCTGACAGAGGCTAGAGAAACCCCAAAAGTATGGTCCCTGGATATCCTTTCAGCTCTGTAATGAAGTCACTCCTGAGGTTCACCCTTCAGCCAAAGATTGGACAGGCCCATAAAACAAAACAAAGACTAAATGGACACACCAGCCCAGGGGCAAGGACGAGAAGGCAGGAGGGGACAGGACAGCTGGTAATGGGAAACCCAAGGCCAAGAAGGGAAGAGTGTTGACATGTCATGGGGTTGGCAACCAATGTCACAAAACAATATGTATATTGTTTAATGAGAAGCTCCCATGCTCTGTAAACTTTCATATTTAAAGTACAATTAAAAAATAATAAAAGCTGAACACAGAACTACCATGTGATCCAGCAATTCCAATCTTATGGTATATACCCAGAAGAAGCGAAGGCAAGAATGCAGACAGAAACCTGTACACCAGTGTTCACTGCAGCATTTTTCGCAACAGCCAAAAGGTGGAAACCACCAAGATATCCATTGACAGACGAATGGCTAAACAAAAATGTGAGATATATGCACACGCACACACACACACACACTAGAATACTACTCAGCCATGAAAATGTTAACAGTGTTAGAATAATTTGAAAAGGGGTATAGATAATAGTTGCACAACACAAAGACGGTAATTAATGTCACTGAATTATACATAAACTGTTGAATCGGTGAATGCTTTGTTGTATATATTTTAACCACAATTAAAAAAAAGATACCCAGTCTTTCAATTATGTCTTTTTTCTATCTGCAAACCATTTCAGATATAATTGTAAAATCACATGCTACTACAGCATCTCTAGTTCCAAAGGGAATAAGCATGCTGACTAAGCTATCATTTAGTAAACACTTGGAAACCCTGGTGGCGTAGTGGTTAAGTGCTATGGCTGCTACCCAAAAGGTCAGTAGTTCAAATCTACCAGGCCCTCCTTGAAAACTCTATGGGACAGTTCTACTCTGTCCTGCAGGGTCGCTATGAGTCAGAATTGACTTGACGGCAATGGTTTTTTTTTTTTTTTGTATTGTTAGCTATTGCCAGGCACTACAGCAAATGCACCACACACATTATCTCATTAGATCCTAACTTATATTGGGCTGCAGATAAGGTATTAGTTTTTGACAATGGATTCTTCAATAAGGCTCCAAAAGCATTCTGACTCATGGTGACCCCATAAATTATGCCATTTAATCCTCCCCAAATCCTATGAGGTAGGTATTCCAGTGTTACAGATGAGAAATTGGTGGCTTAGGGAGGTAAAGAAATTTGCCCATATTCACACAACTAGTAAGCAGCACAGCCAGGATTAAAACAGGTGGTTGGACTGTTTAATCATTAAACTAGCAGGATGCCTTACAGACACCTTGACCCTCAAACCTACAGAATTAGAATCTTGAGAAAGGGGAGGCCCAGGAAACTCCATTTTAAAAACCATTTTGAGTGGTTTTTATACTATTAAAATTTGAGAAACCATACTCTAAGTATACTGGATTAGAATTCAAACTGTGTAAGTAAACTAAAAACACAAAGAATTCCCAGAATCAAATTCAAAACCACAAACTCCTCTGTGCATGCTTGAAATTTTTTTTATCAGAGTGAAATGTACACTGTTCTGTGAGAAAGTAAATATATTGAAGAAATTTCTTCTAATGCCTCACATTCCAGTGGTTTGAGGCTAGAGGAAGGAAATATTGAATGGAAGAACAGTGTGCTGGTCATGAGAAACTTCATTTTGAATTCCATTCCCTGCTACCTTAATCCATTCCATCACTCAGTCCATCATTCAACCATGCTATGTACTATTAAAAAAAAAGGAAAAATATCTCCCTCACCATGACTTCCTCTAGACACCCCCTTGCTCCTTCACTTCCCCGGCAAACTTATTCAAAGATTTCTCTACACAAATATCTAATGCATTCTCTCAACCACTGCAAATTTATTTCTTTCCCAATCTCTCTATCAAAACTGTTCTCACAAGGCAGAGCCAACATGGCACCTAGACAGAAGCACCACGCCGTCCCTCTGCTGCAAACACCAGAAAAGCTACATAAAACAAAAAAATCCATCCTGGAAGCCTGAGCATTAAATGAGGGGATAAAGAACTAGATTAAACACCAACTGGAAGAAGTAACTGATAGAAAACAGAGAATGAGGAGAGATATTGAGTGGGGGTGCCCTGCCAACTAACGAAGCACAGCATGGCCATCTTAAACCACAGCCAGCAACGACCACTTAAGGACTGATGGACCACAACTACCACAGCCTCCACCAGACTGAGTCCAGCACAACTAGATGGCACCCAGCTACCACCACCGACTGCTCTGACAGGGATCACAATATAGGGTCCCAGACAGAGCTGGAGAAAAATGTAGAGCAAAATTCTAACTCACACACACACACACACAAAAAAAAACAGACTTACTGGCCTGACAGAGACCAGAGAAACCCCGAAAGTACGGCCCCCAGACACCCTTTTAGCTCAGTAATGAAGTCCTTCCTAAGGTTCACACTTCATTCAAAGATTAGACAGGCCCATAAAACAAAATGAAGACTAAAGGGGCACACCAGCCCAGGGGCAAGGACTAGAAGAAGGAGGGTCAGGAAAGCTGGTAATAGGGAACCCAAGGTCAGAAGGGAGTACAGTGATGCCGTGGGGTAGTTAACCAATGTCATAAAACAACATGCATACTGTTTAACAAGAAACTAGTTTGTTCTATAAACTTTCACCTAAAGTACAGTATAAATAAATAAATAAATGGACAGCAGAAAATCCATAAGCAAAAGAAACTCAGCACAGGAAATTAAGAGATACAAATGTCAGCACCACAAAAAAAAAAAGAGCACAACAATATGACACCAATAAACTCGTAGCTATCAATAATCACAATGAATGTAAATGGCTTGAATGTACCCATAAAAAGATAGTGGTAGAATGGATTTTTTTTAAAAACCCACAACCCATCAATATGCTGTTCACAAGAAAAACACCTTAGATGCAAAGACATAAATATATTCAAAATCAAAGAATGAAAAAAAAAATCAAGCAAACAGTAACTAAAATACAGTAAAAGTGGTAATACAAATCTTAGATTGAATAGACTTTAAGGCAAAATTACCCATAAAAGAAAAGGAAAGACATTATATAATTTTTTTTATTTTGCTTTGGATGAAAGTTTACAGCTCAAGTTAATATCTCATATTAAAATTCAGACACATATTGTTGTGTGATATTAGCTGTAATCCCCACAATGTGACAGCACACTCCCACTCCCCCTTTCCACCCCAGGTTTCTTGCGTCCATTCAACCAGTTCCTGTCCCTTCCTGCATTCTCATCCTGCCGCCGGACAGGAGCTGCCCATTTGGTCTCGTGTATCTGATTGAACTAAGAAGCACACTCTTCACAAGTATTATTTTATGTTTTATAGTCCAGTATAATCTTTGTCTGAAGAGTGGGCTTGTGGAAGGTTTTAGTTCTGGGTTAACAGAGCATCTGCGGACCATAGTTTTGGGGATTCCTCCAGTCTCAGTCTGACCACTGAGTCTGTTTTTCTTACATGAATCTGAGTTCTGCTCTGCACTTTTCTCCCACTCTGTCCGGGACTCTCTGTTGTGTTCCCTGCCAGGGCAGTCATTGATGGTAGCCGAGCACCATCTAGTTCTTCTGGTCTCAGGCTGATGGAATCTCTGGTTTATGTAGACCTTTTGTCTCTTGGGCTAATATTCTCCTTGTGTCTTTGGTGTTCTTCATTCTCCTTTGCTCCAAGTTGGTTGGGACCAACTGATGCATTCTAGAGGGCCACTCACAAGCTTTAAACTTTGTTATGCCAAGTATATAATTATTAAAAGAACAACCTCCCAAAAAGACAAAACCTTAATTACAGGGCACCAAAATACATTAAAAAAAAAAAACTCTAACAGCACTGAAAAGAGAAATAGTTCACAATAATAGTAGAAGACTTCAACACACCACTCTCAGTAACTGACAAAACATCTGGAAAAAAAACTCAACAAAGATACAGAAGATGTAAAGGCCACAATAAACCAACTTGACCTCATGGATATATTTAGGACACTCCACCCAACAGCAGCAAAGTATACATTCTTTTCCAACACACCATGGAACATTCTCCAGCACAGACCATATTTTAGGCCACAAAGAAACCCAAAACACTGAAATAATACAAAGCATTCTCTCTGATCACAATGCCAGGAAAGTAGAAATCAATAACAGGAAAAACAAGGAAAAAAATCAAGTACACAGAAAGTGAGTAACATCTTGCTTAAAAATAACTGGGTAATAGAAGAAATCAAAAAAGGAATAAAAAATTTCCTCGAATCAAATAAGAATGAAAACAAATGCTACCAAAACATTCTGACACAACAAAGGCAGTGCTCAGAGATCAATTAACAGAAATAAATGTACACATGAAAAAAAGAATGGGCCAAAACCAAAATGTTAGCCCTAAAACTTGAATAAATAAAAGAGAATAGCAAAAGAAACCCACAGGCACCAAAAGAAGGGAAATAACAAAGATCAGAGCAAAAATAAATGAAATACAGAATAACAATAGAAAGAACCAACAAAACCAAAAGTTGGTTCTTGAAAAGATCAACAAACAACTGGCCAAACTGACAGAAGAAAAACAAGAAAAGAATAAAATAACCCAAATAAGCCATGAGGTGGGGGCCATTACGACAAACCCAACTGAAATGAAAAGGATCATAACAGAATACCATGAAAAATATGCTCCAACAAACATGAAAGCCTAGATGAAAAGCCCAAATTTCTAGAAACTTACTATCTACCTAACTAACACAAACTGAGGTAGAAAATCTGAACAGACTCATAACAAAAAAAAAAGATTGACAGGTAATTTAAAAAAAAAAAAAAAAAAGCATGTCCCAGATAGCTTCACTGGAGAAATCTACTAAACATTCAAAAAAGAGATCACACCAGTACTACTCAAACTATTTCAGAGCAAAGAAAAGGAAGGAATGCATAATCCTCATACCAAAGCCTGGCCAAGACACTACAAAAAAAGAAAATTAAAGACCAATATCTCTCAGGAATACAGATTCAAAAATTCTAACCAGTAAAATTCAGCATCTTATCAAAAAAATAATATACCACAACCAAGTGGGATTCATATCAAGTATTCAAGGGTGGTTCAACATTAGAAATCAATCAATGCAATCCACCACATAAATAAAGTAGAAGAATCACATGATCATCTCCATCACATAAATAAAATTAAAGAATCACATGATCATCTCAATCGATGCAGAAAAGGCATTCGAAAAAGTCCAACACCCATTTCTGATAAAAACTCTCAAAATAGGAATAGAAGGCAAATTCCTCAACATAATAGAGGGCATGTATACAAAACCAACAGTTAACATTATCCTGAACAGAGAGAGGCTGAAAGCATTCCCCCTGAGAATGGGAACAAGAAAAGGGTGCCCTTTATCACCACTCCTATTTAACACTGTGCTGGAAGTCCTAGCTACAGCATTAAGGCAAAAAAAAAAAAAAAAAAAACAGAAATAAAAAGCATCCAAATTGGTAATAAAGAAGTTAAACTGTCCCTATTTGCAGATAATATGATACTATACATAGAGAACACAAACGACTCCACAAGAAAACTACTGAAACTAATGCAAAGATTCAACAGAGTAGCAGGATACAAGATAACCACCGCCATCAAGTCGTTTTCACCTCATAGTGATACAAAATAGATACACAAAAATCAGTTGGGATTCCTATATATCAATGAAGAAAAACTAAGAAATCAGGAAAACAATAGCACTTACAACAACCTCTCAAAAGATAAAACACTCAGGAATAAATCTAACCAGAGATGTAAAAGACCTGTACAGAGAAAACTACAAACCGCTATTGCAAGAAAACAAAAGAGAGCTACATAAATGGAAAAACATATCATGTTCATGGATAGGAAGACTTAACATTGTGAAAATGTCAATTCTAATCCCCCCCCCAAAAAAAAATCCCAAAGCGATCTACAAATATAGTGCAATCACGATTCAAGTATCAACAGTATCCTTTAATGAGATGGAAGAAGTAATCACCAAATTTATACTGAAAGCAGAGAGTACCCGAATAAGCAAAGCATTATTGAAGAAAAAGAACAAAGTAGGAGGCCTCACACTATCTGATCTCAGAACCTACTATACTGCCCATGGTAGCAAAACAGCCTAGTACTAGTACAGTTACAGACACACAGGGTAATGGAACAGAATTGACAATCGAGAAGTAAATCCATCCACATATGATCAGCTGATCTTTGACAGAGGACAAAGCCCATTAAATGGGGAAAAGGCAATCTTTTAAACAAATGGTGCTGGCAAAACTGAATGTCCACCTGTAAAGAAATGAAACAGAACCCATACCTCACATCATACATAAAAATTCACTCAAAATGGATCAAAGACCTAAATATAAAACCTAAAATGATAAAAATCATGGAAGAAAAATAGGCACAACACTATGGGGCCATAATACATGACATAAACAGAATACAAACCATAACTAACCATGGACAAAGACCAGAACATAAACTAGATAACTGGGAGCTCCTAAAAATTAAACACTTAATGCTCATCAAAAGACTTAACCGTAAGACTAAAAAGAGAACCTACAGGCTAGGAAAAAAAAATTTAGCAACAATATATCCAACATGGATCTAATCTCTAAATTCTATAAAATACTCCAACAAGTCAAAAACAACAACAGCAAAAATCCAATTAAAAAATGTGCAAAGGATATGAACAGACACCTCACCAAAGCAGACATTCAGCTGGCTAACAGACACATGAGGAAATGCTCACAATCATTAGTCATTAGAGAAATGTAAATCCAAACTACAATGAGATACTACCTCACCCCAACAATAATGGCACTTCATAAAAACAAATAACAAATGTTGGAGAGGAAACCCTGGTGGTGCAGTGGTTAAGACTTAAGGCTGCTAACCAAAAGATCGGCAGGTCGAATCCACCAGATGCTCCTTGGAAACCCTATGGAGCAGTTCCACTCTGTCCTCTATGGTCGCTACAGATGGCCTCAACGACAATGGATTTGGTTTTTTGGTTTCTGGAGAGGCTGTGGGGAGATTGGAACACTTATGCACTGCTGGTGGGAATGTAAAATGGTACAACCATTATGGAAAATGATATGGCATCTCCTTAAAAAGCTAGAAATAGAAATACCATATGATTCAGCAATCCCATTCCTAGGAATATATTCTAGACAAATAAAAGCCATCACACAAATAGACATATGCACACCACCCATGTTCACTGCAGTATTATTCACAATAGCAAAAAGATGGAAACAACCTAAGTGCCCATCAAGAGATGAATGGATAAACATATTACGGTATATACACACAATGGAGTACTGTGCAACAATAAACAACAATGATGAATTCTCGAAACATCTCACTACCTGGATGAATCTGGAGTCAATCACAAAAGACCAAATATTATGAGACTACTATTACAAAAACCGAAGAAAAGGTTCACACACAGAAAAAAACAACCTTTGATGGTTATGAGAGAGGGAAGGGGTGACAAGGGAAAACCACTAACTGGATAGTAGACAAGTGTTAACTTTGGTGAAGGGAAGACAACACACAACACAGCGAAAGTCAGCACAACTTGACCAAGGCAGAGTTAACAGAAGCTTCCTAGACCATCCAAACACTTGAGGGGCTGAGTCCTGGGAACCATAATCTTGGGGGTATCTAGGTCAATTGACAGAACACAGTTCATAAAGAAAGTGTTCTACATTCTACTTTGTTGAGTAGCGTCTGGTATCTTAAAAGCTTACAAGTGGCCATTTAAAATACATCTATTGGTCCCATCCCATCTGGAGCAAGGCAGAATGAAGAAAACCAAAGATACAAGGAAAATAATAATCCAGAGGGCTAATGGGCCACAACAGCCACAGCCTCCACCAACCTGGGCACAGAAAAAATAGATGTTGTCTGGCTACCAACACTGACCACTCTGACAAGGATCACAATAGAGGATCCTAGACAGAGCTGGAAAAAAAACATAGAACAAAATTCAAATTCACAAAAAAAAAAAAAAAATGATCAGACTTATTTGTGTGACAGTGACTGGAGGAAGCCCTGAGAGACTATGGCCCCCTGACAGCCTCCTAAGTCAGAACTGAAGCCACTCCCAAAGTTCACATTTCAGTCAAAGATTAGACAGGCCTATAAAACAAACAACAACACTCGTGAGAAACATCCTTTTTAGTTCAATCATATATACAGGAACAAACGGGCAACACCTATCCAAAAGCAAAGACAAGAAGGCAGGAAGGGACAGGAAAAATGAAGGAATGGACACCAGGAACCTGGAACCCAGGGTAGAAAGGGAGAAGAGCACTGACACATCGCAGGGGTTGCAACCAATGTCACAAAACAAATTAGGGATAAATTTTTGAATGGGAAACTAATTTGTGCTGTAAACTTTCTCCTAAAACACAATAAAATTTTAAAAATATAAAAATCAAATTAAAAAAACAACTGCTCTCTCAGTTACTATATTTCCCCACACTTCAAGACATACTTCAAGACATACATGTATACGGGATAAAAATATAGGATACCTACGTTTTATTAATGTATGACCGATAGCTGAACATCAAATTCAGCCAAATTGTCCAAAATAACAGGTGACTTCAAGAGGTAATGTTCAATATATATTCCAGAGATGCTGGTAAAATTGTGGAAAAATTTCTGACAGTAAGTTTCTCTTCTTTATGTGAGTAAATTAATTAGCAGTTGAATAGGACAATGTTCTATAGTGCTTTTAAAAGTTACAAAATATCCAGAACTACACAAACGAGACAGGTTTTCTCAGAAATAACTTTTTAAGAAATTGTTCTGGTGTTTAAACCTTCACAGAATTTCTTCCCCCTTAATTTTCTGTCTCAACAGTATAACAAAAAAAAAAGTCACTCATGATGCCACCACTCATTCCAAAAATATTTATTGAGTATAAAATTACATATCACGCTCTGGGCTACCAACCTGACACAACCAACATAATATTTTCCTGCCGCATTCCAATCTTCTGAACAGATACATTTTTAATACAGGTAATCTTAAAACTGACACTTTGTATTCTGCTGTTTTTGTTTGTTTAAGACAACATAAAATTTCTGATGCTGTACAAAAAGGTTCTACTATTAGTATGGAAATAAAGCCCACAAACTTATGAGAATTCAAAGGGAATTTTATTTATACATAATAATGCATGTACTACTTCAGACTTTACAAGAAAAATGGAAAACACTATTCACGTTGTCTTTCAATTTATATATTCATGAAGTTCAATTGCAAAAAAAAATCATAGTAAATGTATCAATTTTGTAATAATTTTGTAATAGATATGCTAAACACTCATAGAAAAAGCACTGGCACGAAATGCATGAAAATGCTTAAATCATCTATTTATAGAATTATGGATGATATATTCTATTTTATTCTGTACTTCATAGCAGATCAATGATGGATGTTTATTTTTATAATCAAAAAAGAAAACAATTTAAAGAAGCAGATCAACGGTGGATGTTTATTTTTATAATAAAAAAACAATTTAAATAACTATTCTAAATTACACACTTTAAGATTCTAAAAACAACTATTTCTCCATCTTCAGTTCCTGTTTCAAAAAGAACAAGAGCGAGTGCTCCCCCTGCTGCTTACATTAAAATATTAAACACTATATGACATTTTCACAAAAGCAAAACTATAAACAATGAAACCATCATGGGGATCAGGTGAGACAGAAGGTATAAAAAGGTGGAGCACAGGGCACTTTGGGGGCAGCGAAACTATTCTGAATGATACTATGCAAATGAATACACGACATTAAGCCTTTGTCAAAACCCGGGAGATTAATCAAAATTAATCTAAACACTAGAAAACTGGAAAGCTGACAAACATTACTTATTCAAGAACATCAATTAGAATTACACAGGAATTCTCATCTGAAACCATGGAGGTCAGAGGAACTGACTCAATATCTTATCAGGTGCTGAAAAAAGGAGCTGTCAACTGACTCCATACAGCAGAACTATACTTCAGGATGAGGGAGAAATAAAGAGATTTTAACATCAGGGCAAACTATAAGCTTTTGCCACTAACAAACTTCTATGATCGGTTAAAAAATGTTCTTCAAACAAAAAGAATTTCTGATTGCTGTCTCTCTGTGGATTTTTCCAGCTTATTAAATTTTTCATTACGTTCCTGAATAAACTTAATTTCTTCAACTGCTTTATCTGTGTGTTCCTTGGCTTGTTCTGCGTATTCTCTGACTTCCTTCCTGATGTCTTGAAGGGTTCTGTATATTAATCTTTTGTATTCTGCATCTGGTAACTCCAGGAAGGCACTTTCATCTAGAAGATCCCTTGATTCTTTGTTTTGAGAGCTTGTTCAGGCAATCGTGGTCTGTTTCTTTATGTGACTAGATATTGACTGTTGTCTCCGAGCCATCCATAAGTTATTGTATTAGTTTATTTTATGTTGGTTTGCTGTATCATAGCTTCTTGCTTTGTTTTGTTTTGATATGCCCAAATGGGATGCTTGAGTGAGCTAGCTTGATTATTTTTGCCTTTGGAGCTCTGACGTCCTGTCCCCAGATGGCTAGAGCTGTTATCAGGTATATTAGTCTGGGAGTCCATTCACTTTTCTTGTATGAATTCAGCTCAGGTGTCCAGGTAGCTGATCAACAAGTGTGTGGTACAAGCTCTGTCCTACAGTCTTAAGAGGGGCAGGGGTGATTGGTGTAGGTACCGGTATCTGGTTGCAGCAGAGGGTCACACTCTGAACAAGGTAGGGGTCTGAGAATCATCCCCCAAGCGTCTCTGAGGAAAGCGTGTCCCTGTTCCCTAGAGCGTACAGGTGGGTGGGTTCTGCAGATGGACCATGGGCACCTGATGTTTTCCTGGTTGTAAGGACGGGGAGGTACCAGTTATCCTTGGACCCCTGTCACGGGTGGCTGGGTGACCTGAGTGGAGCCACCAGTCCTTAGGCCCCTGATATGGGTAGGTGAGGACCCTGTTTAACAGGCAAAGTGGTGTCAAACATCAAACACCCACCTCTCCACCGCACAGCTGAAACAGTTGGAGTCTGCCAACAAGGGCCTATTCTCCTGAAATAGGCACCCACAGTTCCACGCAGAGGGGACAGGTGCTCAAAGTCCACGGACCACTTATGCCTGGACAGGAGCTGCTTCTGTCCTGAGCTCCCCTGTTTAGTGGAGCTGGCAAATTCTCTTTTCCCCCAATTGCAAATTTATTCCTTCTCCAGGGCCTGGAGGATTGTTCTAGGTGCTCAACAGGCCCAGGGTAATCAACAGCTGCTGAAGCCGGCTTGGGAGCAGGGGGTGTGGTAAAATTTACACAAGTACTTAGCTTTTGCTGAGAGCACCATTCTTTGCTGGTTCCAGAGGTGTGAGTAGATTATGTGGCTGGCTGCTTCTCCCTGAGGTAACTGCGGCCAAACGCTAGTATCAGCCCACCGCAGCCACTCCTGGGAATGGTGCCTGAGGGCTCCCGGTGATTGAGGTCCGGTAACTCCTCTCTGCTTCTGAACCGTTTCTTCCTCCCTCTGCCCCTCAGTTCATTTTCTAACCTTGCCTTTGATGTTCAGGGCTCCTAGCTTGTCATAAATACACTTGTTTCACTTGTTTTTTCAGGTCTTTGTTATAAGAGGGCTCACCGGAAGTGTCTGTCTATTCCACCATCTTAGCCCCACCTCCAAATAAAAAGAAAATAATAAGAGAATCTGTGATATCAGCTAGGGAAATGGAACACTGAAAGAAGCAGAAAAATGTGTACAACAAAAGGTTATTCTTTCCCTTATGAGTTTTATAAATCATATTTGAAGATTGAAAGAAAAATATAACACCGTATGACATACAAGATAATGGTATTTATTTGGGGGTTGGGTTTTTGTTGCTGTTGTTCTCGTTGTTGAGAATATATCCAGCAAAACATAACATACACAAATTCAACAATTTCCACATGTACAGTTAAGTGACACTGATTACATTAAGGTGTGCAATCACTCTCACCCTCACTCACTGAGTTGTTCCTCCCCCATTAACATGAACTCATACCCCCAAAATTACTATATAATCTATCAAGTTGCTGTTGTCAATTTAATCCCATAAAATAGATCTTGAAAGAGCATAACGCTAGAAATTATCTAGAGACAACAGCTTCAGAGGTTCATCCAGCCTGCATCGCTCCACGAAGTCTACACTCCATGAGAACCTGAAATTCTCATCTGCATTTCCCTCTTTTGATTATGATTCTTCCATACAATCTATGATCAAAAGGCTCAGTAACGATAGTGGGGCACCATCCAGTTCTTCCAATCTCATGGCAAAGGAGGCAGTTGTGCATGGAGGCAGTTAGCCACACATTCCATATCTTCCTCTTACTCCTGACTCCATCCTCTGCTGTTCCAGGCAAAAAGAGACCAACTGTTGTGCCTTGTATGGCTGCTTATGAGTTATTAAGATCACAGGAACTCACTATGCAGCAAACTAGAAGGTAGAACAGAAGCACTGAACATGGTTTTAGGCCAATTAACTGGCACAACCCATGAAACCATGAAGTTGAACCTCCAAACCAAGGAGCCAAATCTCATCAGTGTTTCGGTTTTACATGAGCGGCCCAAGCAGCTACTGTTTTTTGGTTTTGTTTTGTTTTGTTTTGTTTTAATCATTGTTGTTAAGTATATCTACCCCATAACTTTTGCCAATTCAACTTCCTACAGGTGTACAACTTACAGCACTTACAATCATCTGCTGTGCAACCCTATTTTTAATCAGTATGATTTTTCCACACCTTTAACCCACCCATCCCCATCCCTCCCACTCCTGGTAACCACTAATGAACTTTGGTCTCTATACATTTGCCTTTTCTTGTTTTTTTACATAAGTGAGTTCATACAATACTTGTACTTATGTGATTGACTCATTTTCCTTGGCATAAAGTCCTCAAGCTCCATCTGTATTCTGGCATGCATCAAGGCTTCATTTCTTCTACTGGCTGAGTAATATTCCACTGTATGTACGTAATACATTTTGTTTATCCATTCATCCGCTGATGGCATTTAGGTTGTTTCCACCTTTTGGCTATTGTGAATAGTGCTGCAATAAACTTTGGCGTACAAGTACCTGCTTGGTTTCTCCTTTAAGTCTTTTGGATATATACTTACAAGTGTAATTGATGGGTCATGTGGTAGTTCTATGCTTAGCTTTTTAACAGGTGTACAATTTGGCATTCCAACTAGCAATGGATAAGGGTTTCAATTTCCCTGCAGCCTTACAAATATTTGTTTTTCTTTTTTTTAACTCACCAAAAAAAATCAAACCTGTTGCTGTCGAATTGATTCTGACTCACAACAACCCTACGGGACAGAGCAGAATTGCCCCATAGGGTTTCCAAGGAACTGGTGGATTCAAACTGCCAACCTTTTGGTTAGCAGCTAAATGCTTAACCACTGTGCCAACAGGCCTCCTTAGCCATCCTAGTAGGAGTGAAATGGTATCTCATCGTGGTTTTGACTTGCATCTGTCTGATGAGCTAGAATCATCTCAACGAGAATGGTTTTGGATGACTGACACTGAGAATCTTTTCATGTGTTTGGTGGCCATTTGAATGCTTTCCTTGGTATAATATCTATTCAAGTCCTTTGCCTCTTTTATGATTGGGTTATTTGTTTATTTGTTGTTAAGTTGCTGAAGTTTTATATATATATATATGTGTGTGTGTATATATATATAAGTTATTACTTTCTTATCAGATTCATAGTTGGTAACTTGTCTTTTCACTTTTTTGGGATTTGGATGAACAAAACTTTTTGAGGTCCCATTCATTTGTTTTGTCTTCTGCTGTTTGTACTTTTGTTATCATATTAAATAACCCATTGTTGAAAGCTAGGCCAACAGCCTTGTCCCTACATTTTATTCTAAGATTTTTATGGTTTCAGTTTCCACATTTATGTCTTCAATCCATTTTATAGATTTTTTTCTTTTCTTTTTTTTTTTGTGGTGCTAACATTTTCTTTGTTCCTCTTACTTACCTGTGCTGAGTTCCTTCTGCTTGTGGATTTCCTTTTCATTTCTTTTGTTTTTGTAGATTTTGTTTTTATTGAGACTTTTATGTTTTTCTTCTTTATTGTGATGAGTAGTTTTGTTAACTTTCTTTGTGGTTACCTTGAAATTTACTCTTATCTTCCTAGGTTTGAACCAGTCTATTACTACTTGGTATTGCCTTGCATTCCTCTGATTTAGAAAGTTCTAAACCTGTACCGTTTATTCCCTCTTTTATTCTGACGTTGTTGTCATTTACAGATTAACCTCTCTGGTTCCTGTTGCCAATTCTTTTGGTTTTGGATAGTCCTTGAGAGTTCACTTCCTACGTTGGTATCTGGCTGGTACAATCTTGCATCCTAAATTCAGGCTGTGATCTGATGTTGTTTGTTCTCAGACTGAAAGACCCCCTTTAATAATTCTCATAGGTCTGGCTTGGTTTTTACATATGCCTTTAATTTCTGTTTATCTAGAAATGTCCTAATTTCACCATCATATTGGAATGAAAGTTTTGCGGGATATATTATTCGTGGTTGGCAATTTTTTTCTTTCAAGGTTTTATATATGTCATTCCATTGCCTCTTGCTTTCATGGTTTCTGCCAAATAGTCAGAGCTTAGTCTTATTGTTTCTCCTCTGTAAGTCACTTTTTGTTTTTCTTGACCTGCTCTCAGGATTTTTTCTTTGTCTTTGGTTTTAGCGAGTGTGATTATGATATGCTTTGGTGTTTTTTTCTTTTTGGGTCTATCTTATATGGGGCTCACTGAACTTCTTGGATGGTCAGTGTTTCATCATTCATGATGTTAGGGAAGCTTTCTGTCAGCAATTCTTCAATGATCCTCTCTGTGTTTTCCATTTTCTCTCCCTGTTCTGGAACTCTGACCACTCGCAAATTTTTGCTTTTGAATGTATCCTACATAATTCTCAGAGTTTCCTCATTTTTCTTCATTCTTTTTTCTGATTTTTCCTCAAACAGTTGTATCCAAGTGTTTCTCTTCAATTTCACTGATTCTGTCTTCCGTCATTTCAAACCTTCTCAGCCCTTCTATGACACTGTCCATTTCTGAAATCTTGTTATCTTTTGGATTTCTAATTGTTGTTTTTGTATGATTTCTAGTTGTGAATTTATTTTGGCATTTTGTCCCTGTATTATTTACCTGAATTCTTCCATTTTTCTGACTGTATTTTCCATGAATTTGTCTACCTTTTCCACAAACTTGTCTGTTTTTTCCTCATTTTTGGTCTACTTTTTGCTTCAATTCTTGGATAACTGAATATTAGAGATATGAATTCCCTGTCAGGTAGTTCTAGTGCTTTTTCTTCTACTGGAAAGTCATCTGGTGTTTTATTTTGGCCGCCTACTGGAACCACCCTGTCCTGTTTTTTCTAATATGTTTTGATATTGTCTGCAAATAGGCAATTTTCTTTTCCACTCTGAAAATAATTTCTTTCTCATCTCTCTGCTCTGGATGGGACTTCTAATACGTCTTCTCCTTACTTCTCACCTATCTCGTTATCTAACATTTTGCCTTTACAACAGTAGTAAAAAAATCTACTATCCAACTATTTTGCACATTAAAATAGCCTGGCAGTAACAAACATCAAGGTGCAGGCTGACAGTAATGCTGGCTTTAATGGTTAAGGTTATGTATCAGGTTGTCTGGGCCATGATTCTCAGTGGCTTGGCAGTTATATAATGATATAATGATACAATTTGGCAGTTATGTAATGATACGGTCATCTTCCATTTGTGATCCGATGTGGTCATCTTCCATTTTCACATAATGCAAATTTCACATACCAACTTGGTCCTTGGACCCTAAAAATGTTGATAAGTGAGGACAGGATGTACTGAATAGAAGTGATAAGAACAGGCACCCTTGTTTTGTTCCCAATTTCAAGGGGAAAGTTCTATCTTTCTCTGTGAAGTATAATGTTGACTGCTGGCTTTCCATATATGCCCTGACACATAACGAGAAATTTTCCTCCTATTCCAATCTTCTTTAGGTTTTTTATAACAAAAGAAATGTTGCTGTTGTTGTTGTTAGCTGCCGTCAAGTTGGTGCCAACTTACAACAACCCTATGTACAACAGAATGAAATACTGTCTATGGTCCTGCACCATCCTCATAACTGTTGCTATGTTTGAGTCAGGGCTTTGAACCAGTGCTGCCCAGGGATCAGTCATGGCCAAGGAAGCATCATCAGAACAGACCTGAATTTTTAAAGTTACTGTGAACTGGAAAGATAGTCAGAACAGGAAAAATTACACAAACGAGGGCCACATATGTGTTGCAAAGCAACTAAGTCCATTACCCTTGGATTCTGAATGCAGTCTAATGCACTGCTGCCCCACTCAAAGATGGTGGCACCCTGCTAAAAGATGGTGGTGCCCCACTCAAAGATGGCAGCCAACCACACCACTTTGAATGTGTGTCGCTCTCCTATAATCCTGCCAATAATTCAATCTCATGAATCAGGCTCCTGAATGGGCTCACCACACCTCTTTTGAGTCACCCATTCCAGGGCTTTGACCCATAATTTTTCCTGTTCTGGGTATCATGCCGAATCTGCCAAATTGTAAAACTGTGGGTCTATTCCCGTTTCAATTCCTCAGCCATGACCGATCCAGTTCAAAACGGTTCAAAGACCTGGTGTGACTCCACTGTTGCAGACACTGTGTCAATTCGTCACACTGAGGGTCTTCCTCTTTTTCACTGATCCTCTACCTTACCAAGCATGAAGTCCTTCTCCAGGGACTGGTCACTCCTCAAAATGTGTCTACAGTACGTAAACATGAAGTCTCGCCATCCTCCCTCCTAAAGAGAATTCTGGCTTATAATTCTTCCCAGACACATTTGTTCGCTCTTCTGGCAGCTCATCATATATTCAATACTCTTCAACAATCCTGTAATTCCAAAGAATGAATTCTTCAAACTAACAGATGAGTGGTAGAAGAAAGGGTATTGAATGTTACCAAATGCTTTTTCTGCATCCACAGAAATGATCATGTGGTTATTTTCCTTTGTTCTACTGAAGTGATGTATTACACTGATTTTTTTTTTACTGTTGAGCCTTCCCTGAAATCCTAGAAAAAAATCCCACATGGATATGGTGTATGGCTCTTAATATACCATTGAATTGTGTTTGCTAGTACTTTCTTGAGGATTTTTGCAAC
This sequence comes from Loxodonta africana, assembly GCF_030014295.1. Lineage (NCBI taxonomy): Eukaryota > Metazoa > Chordata > Mammalia > Proboscidea > Elephantidae > Loxodonta > Loxodonta africana. The sequence continues at coordinate 5,315,001 of NC_087355.1, forward strand.
CATATTCATAAGGGATATTGGCCCGTAGTTTTCTTCAGGTGTCACTGTTTGGCGTTGGTAACAGGGTGATGCATGCTTCATAGAATACACTAGGCAGTATTCCTTCTCCATCTTTTGGAAGTGGTTAAACATTATTAGTGTCAATTCTTCTCTAAATGTTTGGTAGAATTCCCCAGTGACGCTATCTGGTCCAGAACTTTTTTTTGTTGGGAGGTTTTTGATCACTGGCTCGATCTCTTCATTTGTTAGGAATCTACTGAGACTTTGCATTTCCTCTTGAGTCTGTTGAGAAGGTTGTGTGCTACTAAGAATTTGTCCATTTCATCTATGTTATTCAGTTTGTTGCCCTAGAATTGTTCATAATACTGTGCCATAATACTCTCCATTTCTCTCAGATCAGTTGTAATGCCTACTCTTTTCATTTCTTATTTTGGTTACCTGCATCTTTTTTCCTTTGCTAGGCTAGCTAGTGGTTTATAAATTTTATTGATCTTTGTACAGAAATAACTTCTAACTTTACTGATTCTCTTTGTTTTATTTACTTATGCTCTGATCTTTATCATTTCCTTTCTTCTGGTAGGTTAAGACTTAGCTTGCTCTTCTCTATTGATGTCCAGGGGTTGTTGAATTAGGCTGCTGATTTGAGAAATTTTTTCTTCTTGCATGTAGGCATTTCTTGCTATGTTTCCATCTGAGTACTGCCTTCATTGCAACTCATACCTTGCGGTTTGTTGTCTGTTAATTTTCATTTGACTCTAAAAAATTTACATTTTCCTCATTTGATTTCTTCCTTGACCCATTGGTAGTTTAATAGTTGTGTTGTTTACTTTGTAGCACTGGTGGCACACTGGTTAAGAGTCTGGCGGCTATCAAAAGGTTGGCAGTTCAAATCCACCAATCACTCCTTGGAAACCCTATGGGGCAATTCTACTCTATCCTATAGGATCATTGAATCAGAATCGACTCGACAGCAGTAGATTTCATTCTCTTTGGTTTTTGTTTAATTTCTATATATTTGTGTTACTGTTCAGTTTATTTTTTAGTTATTAATTTCTAGCTTAACACTGTTGCAGTTAGAGAAAATACTTTGTATGATTTCAAATGTTTTAAATTTATCAAGATTGGCTTTGTGATCTCACATGCAGTCTATCCTGGAAAATGATCGATATACAGAAGGGTAGAATGTATACTGTGCTGTTCTTTTGTGGAGTGCTCTATATATATCTATTAATTACATCTTTATATTTCATGTGCCCTGTAATATAATTTTATCCTTACCTTTAATGTAACTGTTATTAAAAAGCATGAAGGACAAAACAATTAGAATTACCAAGCATGAATATTTTATTAACATTGTTAGGTGCCATCTAGTTGATTTTGACTCGTAACAACCCCTATGTACAATATAAAGAAACACTGCCTAGTCCTGCGCCATCCTTACAATCGTTGTTATGTTTGAACCCATTGTTCCAGCCACTGTGTCAATCCATCTCGTTGAGGGTCTCCCTCTTTTTCACTGACCCTCTACTCTACCAAGCGTCGTGTCCTTTTCCAGCAACTGGTTCTTCTTGATAATGTGTCCAAGATACTGAGACGAAGTCTCACCATCCTTGCTTCCAATGAGCATTCTGGCTGTACTTTCTAAGACAGACTAGTTCATTCTTCTGGCAGTCTGTGAAGTATTTAATATTCTTTGCAAACACAATAATTCAAAGTCATCAATTCTTCTATGGTCTTCCTTTTTCACTGTCCAGCTTTCACACGCATATGAAAAAAAAATTTTTTTTTTTTGAGGTGATTGAAAACACCATGGGTTATGGCAGAGCACATTATTCCTTAAAGTGACATCTTTGCTTTTTAACACTTTAAAGAGATCTTTTGCAGCAGATTTGCCCAATGCAATGCGTTGTTTAATTTCTTGACTGCTGCTTCCATGGGCATTGATTGTGGAACCAAGTAAAATGAAATCCTTGACAACTTCAACCTTTTCTCCATTTATCATGATGTTGCTTATTGGTCCAATTGTGAGGATTTTTGTTTTCTTTATGTTGAAGCATAATTTATATTGAAAGCTGTGGTCTTTGATTTTCAATAAGACCTTCAGGTCCTGTTCACTTTCAGCAAGCATGGTTGTGTCATCTGCATACTGCAGATTGTTAATGAGTCTTCCTCCAATCCTAATGTCCACCCCTTTCTTCTTCATATAGTCCACCTTCTCAGATTATTTGCTCAGCATACAGACTGATTAAGCATAGTGAAAGGACACAACCCTAATGCAGACCTTTCCTTTCAACCATGTAGTATCCCCTTGTTCTGTTCCAACGACCGCCTCTTGGTATAAATACAGGTTCCTCATGAGCACAATTAGGTGCTCTTGAATTCCCATTCTTCACAATCTTATCCATAATTTCTTATGATCTACACAGTGAAATGCCTTTGCATAGTCGGTAAAACACAGGAAAACATCTTTCTGGTATTCTCTTCTTTCAGCCAGGATCCATCTGACATCAGCAATGATATTCCTTGTTCCATATCCTATTCCTAATCTGGCTTGAGTTTCTGGTAGCTCCCTGTCAATGTACTGCTATACCCGCTTTTAAAAGATCTTCAGTAAAAATTTACTTGAGTGTAATATTAATGATATTGTTCTATAATGTATGCATTCTGTTGGATCTTTCTTTGGAACGGGTACAAATATGGATCTCTTCCAGTTGGTTGGGCAGGTAGCTGTCTTCCAAATATCTTGGCATAGAAAAGTGAGCGCTTCTAGAGCTGCATCCATATGCTGAAACACCTGAATTGGTATTCTGTCAATTCCCAAAACCTTGTTTTTCACCAATCCCTTCAGTGGAGCTTGGACCTCTTCCTTCAGTATCATTGGTTCTTTATCCTGAAATGGCTGAATGTCAATCAATTCTTTTCGGTGCAATGACTGTATATTCTTACATCTTCTTTTGACGCTTTCCGTGTTGTTCAATATTTTCCCTGTAGAATCCTTCAATACTGCAACACGAGGCTTGAATTTTTTCTTCAGTTCTTTCCACCTGAGAAATGCCAAGCATGTTCTTCCCTTTTGGTTTTCTATCTCCAAGTCTTTGCACGTTTCATAACACTTTACTTTGCCTTCTTGAGCTCTTTTACTTCATCATTTCTTCCTTTCGCTTTAGCTACTCTACATTCAAGAGCAACTTTCAGTCTCTTCTGACATCCATTTTGACCTTTTCTTTCTTCCCTGTCTTTTTAAAGACCTCTTGCTTTTTTCATTTATGATGTCCTTGATGTCATTCCATAACTCATCTGGTCTTCGGTCACTAGTGTTCAAGGCATCAATCTGTTCCTGAGATGGTCTTTAAATTCAGATGGGATATACTCAAGACTTACTTTTGGCTCTTCATGGACTTGCTCCAATTTTCTTGAACTTCAACTTGCATATGAGCAAATGATGGTCTGTTCCAGTCAACCAGTGGCCTTGTTCTGACTGGTGATACTGAGCTTTTCCATTGTCTCTTCCCACAGATGTAGTCAATTTGATACCTATGCATTCCATCTGTTCAGGTTCATGTGTGTAGTTGCTATTTAAGTTGTTGAAAAAAAGTATTAGCCTTGAAGAAATCGTTGGTCTTGCAAAATTCTATTATGCCATCTCCAGCATCATTTCCAACACTAAGGCCATATTTTCCAACTACTAATCCTTTGCTGTCAACTTTCACATTCCAACCAGCAGTAATTATCAATGCATCTAGACTGCATGTTTGATCAATTTCAGACTGCAGAAGTTGGTAAAAGTCTTCAATTTATTCATCTTTGGCCTTAGCGGTTGGTGTGTAAATTAGAATAATAGTCATATTAACTAGTCTTCCTTGCAGACATACGGAAATTATTCTATCACCAACAGCACTGTACTTCAGGGTAGATCTTGAAATGTTCTTTTTTATGATGAACACGAAGCCATTCCTCTTCAATTTGTCATTCTTGGCATAGTAGACAATATGACCAATTTGAAATAGCGAATACCAGTCCGTATCAGCTCACTAATGCCTAGGATATTGATCTTTATGCATTCAATTTCATTTCTGACAACTTCCAATTTTCCTAGATTCATACTTTGTACATTCCACGTTCTGATTATTAATAGATGTTTGCAGCTCTTTCTTCTCATTTTGAGTCATGCCACATCAGTAAATGAAGGTCCCGAAAGCTTGACTGCATCCACATCATTAAGGTCAACTCTACTTTGAGGCAGCTCTTCCCGTCATATTCTGAGTGCCTTCCAACCTGAGAGGCTCATCTTCCAGCACTATATCAGACAATGTTCCGCTGCTCTTCATAATGCCTTCACTAGCCAATTTTTTTTTTCAAAAGTAGACTACCAAGTCCCTCCTCCTTGTCTGACTTAGTCTGGAAGCTCAGCTGCAACCTGTCCAAGGGTGACCCTGTTGGTATTTGAAATACTCGTGGCAAAATTTCCAGTATCAGAGCAACATGCAAGCCACCACAGTACAACACACTAACAGACATGTGGTGAAAATATATTATTACTAGGTCTTATGCTTGTGCATGTATTTCCTTTTTTTAGGGATCTTTTTTTTATGTATAGCTTTAAATTATTTTCTAAAAGTTTTTTTTTTTTTTTTTTATGACCATCCATCTATAGAACTCCCGTTAGTGTTTTTTAGGGGCGACTTTGAGGATGCTAACTCTTTCAGCTTATGTTTTTCTTGAGAATGTTTTCATTTCACCATCATTATTGAAGGACAGTTTCACTGAGTATACTATTTTCTTGGTTCACAGTTTTTTGTTTGTTTATCTTGAGATCCATGTACTTCATCTGATTCAGTAATCTGTTCTTATTATTTCCTCATATATTTCTTTCTGTCCTTTCCTCTCACCTCCTTCTAGAAGACCCATGATGCGTATATTAGGTCTCCTGTTGTCCCATAATTGCATTTAACTCTGCACCGCCTTCCTGAATCTCCATTCTTGTTGCTCTTCAGCCTCTGTAATTTTAACTATCTTATCCTCTAACCTGCTGATTCTTTCTTCTGCCTGATTAAATCTGTTGGTAAGTGTTTCTACTGTGTTTTTTATTTCAGTTATTGCCTCTTTCTGTCCCAACACCTTCTTTTAGGTCCTCATTCTTCCATTTTGTTCCTTATATCTTTTAGCTCTATGTTTTCCCTTAGGTCTTTATGTTTAACATTGTTGTATTATAATCTCCCCCCCCCCTTTTTTTTTTTCATTATCTGGTGTTCTCTAGATGAGCTTTCTCTCCATCATGTTCATTTGGATAGGCCATCATTTCTCCATTCTTTGTGTGTCTTCTGATTTTTTGTTGGGACACCAGGATTTTTTAGTTAACTTTCTCTGTTCTCCCCAGTACTTGGTGTTTTTGGCAGCACTACTTTCTGCAAAAAAGTAGGCAGGCAGAGTCTTTGATCTTTCTTTACTATTTCCTCTTACTCTCTTTGATAGTTTCGTCTCTGTTCCTTGTTCAAATAAAAAAAATAGGACTGAAAAATTTCAGATCTCAGTTTTCAACTTGCAACCTCTCCAGTCTTAGGCTGGGTTCTCTATAGAAGCAAAACCAGTGAAGCATAAAAATGAACATATAGAGAGACTCACATCATGGAAACAGCTCATGTGATTGTACAGGCTGGAAGGTTCCAAGTCTGTGGATAAGGATAGAGGCTTCTGTTGATTCATATAGCCGCAGGGGCTGGCAAACATAAGATCGGTAGGTCGTAGAGCAGGGCTTTAGCTCACAGGCTATGAAGATCAATGAATCCCAAAATCAACAGAGAATCTCAAATCCCAAGAACCAGTGGTCAGATGAACAGGAGATAGCTTCAGGATCCAGAGTGAGCAAAAAAGCCAGAACGTCTGCTTATGTTCAGATATAGGCCACACCCCCAAGGAAACCCCCTTTAACTGACTGGCTACTCACAGCAGATTCAATCATGGGAGTGATCACACATAAACACTGAGAATCATGGCCCAGCCAAGCTGACACACAATCTTAACCATCACATCTCCTAAGCAAAGCAGAAAACACGCCGTGGTCAAACCATACACCAGCATGCACCACCACGCGGGTGAGATATTGTGCTCTAGTCAATCTCTCCACTGGGGACACTGTCCTCTCTCTCTCCTTCCGGGTATTATTCTCTTTCCTTCTGTTCTGCAACCACATTTTCAGTTGGAAAACCAATATCCAGCAAGCCCCCTTCAGGGCTGGGTGTTGCCCTACAGTTTTGCTGGAGGCTTCCTTCCCTGCTCTGTGAGGCTGCGTCTATCTGAGCAGGTAGACTGTCTTCCATTTCAGAAGGATGAGGGGTTGGCACTCCCCAGAAGGACTTCCAAAAAACCCATCTTGTTGGTTTCAGAGCCCCAGTGGCCATGTGGTGGTTGGGGGAGCAATATCCACTTAGGTGTCCCTCCTACTGGTTGCACTGTAGGGAACCTTCTGTAGGCGTTCCTATCAGTCCAGCAGCAGACATTTACCAGGTGGGGGAGATGTTGTCACACTCCAGGGGAGTCCTCCTTGTTGCTACCAAAGCCCAACCCATGGTATGTTTGCTATGGGTGCAGCCCACACTTAAGATGCTTCCTTCCTAGCACACAGTAGCCACAGTCAGCAGTCCTTAGTGCCAACCAGAAGGGGGAGTAGACAGGCCCAAAGTGTCTCCTTGGGAGGTCTCTCCTGTTGGTTTTAGAGGCCAGAGTTATGGGGTGCATAGGGAGGCAGGAAGTGTGTTGGTTATGAGTGCAGATTCCACTGCAGGGGCCTTATGTAGCAATTCACAGTAGGGAATTACAGAAGATGAGAGAAAGGGACAGAAAGGATATATGAAGAAATAATGACAGCAAGAACTCACTTCACTTCCAATGACATAGGGAGGCTGAATGTAAATGGGTGAAAAGGGTGTACCAGGCAAACAAATAAAAAAAGATTGGCTATATTAGACTTCAGAACAAAGAAAATTATTAAAAATTATTAGATGCAAAAGGATCAATCCACCTGAAAGACTAATTATAAAAATAAACAATAAAGCCTCAAAATAAATAAAGAAGGGCTGTTACAGGTGACCGGAGAAATAAATTCATAATTATATGTGGGACTTCAATGGCCCCCTCTCAACAACTGATAAAACAACAGGACAATCAAAAGCTATACAATATCTGAACAAAATAATCAACCAAGAGGATCTAACTGACACACACAGGACATCCCACTGAACAACAAAATGCTAATTTTTAAGGGCAAATGAAATATTCACTCAAATAAGGCATAACCTGAGTCATAAAATAAACCTAAGCAAATGTAAAGAAATGATACAATGTGTCATTAGATAAGCATGGATTTAAACTATAAACCATTAAGAGAAATACAACTGGTAAATGCTAAATACATGGATTTTAAACATGATTTTGACAAATTCATAGGTCAAAGAGAAACAGAAACAATAGAGAAAAAAATCAATGAAACCCAAAAGCTGGTTCTTGGAAAAATAAACACTGTTGGTAAACTTCTAGGAAGACTGACAAAAAAAAAAAATCCAGAAAACACAAATCACTAATATCAGGTTGAAATAGGTCCTGCAGGCATTAAAAAGGTAAGGGGACACTAGATTACACTAAAGGAGCCCTGGTGCAACAGGTAAGCACTGAGCTGCTAACCAAAGGATTGGCATTTCAAACCCACTAGCAGATCCCAGGAGAAAAGATTACAGCCTAAGAAACCCTACGGGCCAGTACTACTCTGTCATATAGGGTCACTTCTAGTTGGAACAGACTGGACGGCACACAACAACAGACTGCGTTAAAATTGAATAACTTAGGGGAAATATACCAACTACTCAAAAACCACCAACTACCCAAAATTCAACCAAGATGAAATAAGTAATCTAAACAGATCTATAACAATTTTAAAAAATGAATTTGAAGTTTAAAAGCCCCAAAAATGAAATCTCTAGGTCCAGATGATTTCATTAAAGAATCCAACCCAACTTGAAAGAATACCAATTTTACATAATCTCTTCAAAAAAACAGAACTGAAGGGAACAGTTCCCAAGTCATTTTATGAGATCAGTATTACACTGATACTAAAACCAGATTCCGACTCATAGTGACCCTGTAGGACAGAGTAGAACTGCCCCATAAAGTTTCCAAGGAGCACCTGGCGGATTCGAACTGCTGACTCTTTGGTTAGCAGCCGCAGCACTTAACCCCTATGCCACCAGGGTTTCCCCATATGAACAGGCTAAAAATAAAAATCATACCATCATATGAATTTGTGTGAAAAAGCATTAACAAAATCCAACACTCATTTAGGAACTGACATTAAAAAAATGAATTGTCAGGAGCAAGGGAGAATGAAGAAAACCAAAGACACAAGGGAAAGATCAGTCCAACGGACCACAACTACCACAGCCTCTACCAGACTGAGTCCAGCACAACTAGATGGTGCCCAGCTACCATCACTGACTGCTCTGACAGGGATCACAATAGAGGGTCCCAGACAGAGCTGGCGAAAAAAAAAGAACGAACTTTTAACTGACAAAAAGAGACCAGACGAACTGGCCTGACAGAGACTGGAGAAACCCAAGTATTGCCCCCGGACACCCTTATACCTCAGTAATGAAGTCACTCCTGAGGTTCACCATTCAACCAAAGATTACACAGGCCTGTAAAACAAAATGAGACCAAAAGGGCACACCAGCCCAGGGGCAAAGGCTAGAAGGCAGGAGGGAACAGGAAAGCTGGTAATGGGGAATCCACAGTAGAGAAAGGAGAGTGTTGACATGTCTTGGGGTTGGTAACCAAAGTCACAAAACAATATGTGTACTAATTGTTTAATGAGAAGATAGTTTGTTCTGTAAACCTTCATCTAAAGTACAATAACGAAAACAACATGAACTAAAAACTGTCATAAGACTGCAAAAAGAGATAAAGTTCCTAAACTTGATAGAGAATCTACAAAGAAAATCTACAGCTAACATGGTATTTAACAGGTAAAGAATGAATGCTTTCTGCCTAAGACTGGAAAGAAGGCAAGGATGTCTGCTTTCATCAATCTTATTCAAAAAAATACTGAAAGTTCTAGCCACTGTAATAAGGCAAAGGCAGATGGGGGTGGGAGGATAAAAGGCAGTACACAGATTAAAAAAGAAATAAAACTAACTCTACTTATAGATGAAAGACCATCTATTTAGAAAACCCCAAGGAATCTAATTTGATTAAAATGCCTAGTACTAATAAGTGAGTTCTGAAAGGTGACAAGATTTAACATTAACATACAAAAATCAATCCATATCTAAATATAACAATAAACACGTAGAAACTAAAATGTAAAACACACTACAATTTACAATCACTCCAAAGGAAATGAAATACTTCGGTATAAACTTACCATAACATATAATGATCTGTATGTGAAAAATACAAAATCCTGAAGAAAGAATCCAAAGAACGCCTAAATAAATGAACAGACATGCCCACGTTTATAATCAGAGACAACATCCTAAAGACGTCTATTCTCTCCAAATTGATCTATAGCTCTAACTCAGCTATCAAAAATCCAAACCAGAATTTTGTAGACATAGACAAACTTATTCCAAAATTTATATGGAAAGGCACAGGACCTAGAAGAGCTGAAACGACCTTGAAAAAGAAGAATAAAGCTGGAGGAATTACTCTTCCCAATGTTAAGGCTTATTTTATAGCTACAATAATCAAGGACGTGAATTTGGCAAAGAGAGACACATAGATCCATGGAACAGATTAGAAACCTGTGTGTGATTAATTACTTTTGTGTGTGGCCTTTCTAGCCATGGTCTTATAACTCCCACCTAGATGACTGGGCGGGTAATTGGTCAGTTTTGCCTTAAAACAGAGCCAATTCCAGAGCGGAGAGGAGGATTCTACTATGACCAAGAAAGAAGAGCCAGGAGCACAGAGTGTGTCCTTTGGACCTCGGATCCCTGTGCTGAGAAGCTCCTGGAAGCAGGAGACAGAGAGAGGGGGCAAGCTGTAACCCTGAAGAAGATGAGAAGTGGTGGCAAGAAAGACCTGGCAGCAGAGACCCAGCAGCAGGAGATGGTACGGTAGGCTTCCCTGCCCACAGAGAGAGAAAGCTGAGTGCCTTTGGGGCGAGGCCTAGGGCCAGGGAGAGGCATGACTTCAAGCACAATTAGGAAGAGGCTGTCCTGATGGAAGAACTGTATCCTGAGTGTTCTTGAACCTGAATTGTAATCTGTTACTTCCCTAATAAACCCCATAATAGTGATTACGCTCTGTGAGTTCTGTGTGCCCACTGCAATGAGTTACTGAATCCAGCAGAGAAACAGAGTGCTGTGTGAAGATGGTTGGTCTCAGAATTAGTAAAGATAGCGAGAGAGGAGGTATGTCTGACCTCACCTCATAGGAATCAACCTTGGGCTGTTGATCTTAGTTCTGACGTAAGTCAAGTGACTCAATTTTTTTTTTTTTAGTTTTCATTATTATTGCCTTTTATTATCAGTATCATTATAAACCTGATCTTTGTCTTTGGGGGTTGGAAACATTACATATGAACTCACAGACACCTTTTATTGCATACATACATATGTAAAAAATATACAAATCATAAAAATTTACTTCAACAATAAAGACGGGTTAGATAATGTTGGCATTTTGTCAGTTGCAGTAATAACTTCACTTGTAGAAGGTCCTGGATCATCTGGATTATCTTTGGGAATGGTGGTGGCGTTTCTAGTCAGAAAATTAGCGAGCACTGTCTATACGGTCCTTTTCTTTTTTCTTCATGTATTTTATGGTTTTCAAATCAGCCTATCTCACTGCTTCTCAAATCTGCCTATGGACTTTAGCAAAGCAATCAGCTATTGGGTCCACGTTTTCAAGCAGTGAAGCCCTTGATTTAGTTGAGAAAAAGCTCCATCTGATTCTTTCACTACAAAATTTTCTGACAACTTCTCTCCTTCCAGTTCCTCACTACTTCCTTCTCCAGTATTTCTTTCTTCTTCAAAATCCATTAAGTCCTGATCTGTCAATTCCCCCTCTTCAGGATCTATGATCTGTTCCACGTTGGCAATATCAAGTTCTAAATTCAGCATACTCACCATATGGACAATTTATTATCCTGATCAAATGCTTGAAGCGTGTTCACATAATTCACCAATTTTTTCTATATCTCCTGCATACATTTCCCATAACTTCCTCCCTGGAAGATGTACTAACAATAAGATGTATCCCACCCTGCTCCCCTCCACAACAACAGAAAAAAAAAGGACAGTTGTAAGCACAGCTCTTCATCAACTCCAATATGCCATAACTCAGGGACTACCTGTATATACAGCAAATAGGAAACCCTGGTGGCATAGTGGTTAAGAGCTATGGCTGCTAACCAAAAGGGTGGCAGCTCTGTCCTATATGGTCACTATGAGTCAGAACCAACTCAATGGCACCTAACAACAACAAGCTAAAACCACAATTAGTTATCACTACACACCTATCAAAATAGGTAAACAAAAAGTGATGAGGCTGACCTCCAGACTAAGAGTAAGGACCACTGAGAATCCATTCTTCCACAAAATTAATGAGAAAAGTGGCAAAAAATTTCAAATCTACTTTTTAATAACTCTGGTAAATAACCATAGATTTGAAACAATGTGAAGAGCATTTACTCAAGACAAACACATGAATCTCAATAAGAACCGTAAGCCCTGTGTTTGAACTTACACTAATCCCATCCCTTTCTCAGCTCTGTGGTAGCCTTAAAAAGCATCAGCCTCACAACTGGATAGTGTAAATCAGCAGTGTGGCAGTCACAGGAGAAAGCAAACTGGGTTTGGAGCTCCTCAAAAAGTCCCAATCAGAGAACTGTCACTATTTTACCTTCCTGGCAGCTCCCAGGAAAACCCTTATTCTCAGAAATTACCAATGAGACTCAGAGCTCACTCACTGGAAAAAGCCCTGTCTTCAGAGAATATGTCAAAAACAATCAGCAGCAATTTATTAACATTGTAGGTGCCTGAAAGAAAGCAAGAAGCAGACCAAAAAAACATAAAACTTAAGAAGAAAGATCTGGGTGTGAGATTTCCTCAGGTGACTGAAAAGTTCTGAATGCCACATACACTTGCAGGGCTGTGTCCATGCCCAGAAAAAAATGTGAAAAGATCCAAATCTCTCAAGTCTAGGCAACACTGAGGCCCTGTGCAAACAGGAAGTGAACACTTTGAAGACATTATGAACTCTCAGAGCACTGAAGGCACGCCCCAACAGAGTTGGTAAAGGGTGAAAAATGTATTAACATTAAATGAAATCTGTTCCATTATTTATAGACCACTAAACTAACAAAATAAAGTCTTTTGTAGATACACACAACAGAGAATACAAACCTTACAATATTTGTCCACGAAATTCATTACACAAGCAACAACTTAGAAAAAAAAACTAAGGAAGGGATAGGAGAATCTAATGTCAACAGTTGTAACATTATATTATTTAAAATGTTCAGTTTTGAACAAAAATTACAAGTCACAAGAAGAATGAAAAAAGTATGATGCATACAAGGGAAAACAGCAGTCAACAGAAAAAATCCATGAGAGTACCAAATATTGGAGTAACTAGAGAAAGACTTTAAACCAACTATTATAAAGATGCTCAAAGAAGTAAAGAAAATTATGTCTAAAAATCTAAAGGGAATTATGAAAATATCTCACCAAACAGAGAATATCAATAAAGACACAGAAGTTCGAAAAATACTGAATCCAGGACAAATAGAATTTCAGCAGATTTGAATTAAAAGTACAAAGAATCTGTAAATGCTAATATACATTAATTTAATTATCAAGGCCGAGGAACACCAATAAAAAAATAAAGAAAAATGGACAGAAAAACCATAAAGACATACCCTTCACTCCCACTAGAATGGTTAAGAAAAAAAGGGGAGAGATGTAAAATAACAAATGTTGGCAAAGATGTGGGGAAACTGAAACCCTTATCCATTGCCCATCAAAAGGATAAAAAAAAATGTTATCCATACATACAGTGGACTACTACTCAGCCAGCAGGAGAAATGAAGTCCTGATACATGCTACAGCATAGATGGAGCTTGAAGACATTAAGCTTACTAAAATAAGTCAATCACAAAAGGACAAATATTGCATGGCCTCACTTATATAAAAAGACAAGAACACTCAAAAGCACAGAGACCAAATTTTATTAGTGGATACAAAAACCCTGGAGGTACAATGGCTAAGCTCTCAGCTACTAACTGAAATGTTGGCAGTTCGAACCCACCAGTCACTCCTCTGGAGAAAACACCTGGCTATTTGCTCCCATAAAGATATACTCTAGGAAACCCTACTCTGTCACATAGGATCGCTATGTATTGGAATTGATTGAATGGCACACAACAACAACAGGGGTGGAGGGGTACGATGCTGCACTGAGTTTCTGCTTATAGAGATGGAAAACTTGCACTGATTAAGGCTAAGGGTTGCACAGCCGGTTAACATAATGGATGTCTCTAAGCAGTGTATCTGTAAAAAGTTGAATCAGTGAGGTGAAAAAGGGCGGAGCCAAGATGGTGAAATAGACACACGCTTCTGTCCAACCCTCTTTACAACAAAGACCCAAAGAACCAAGTGAAACGAGTGCATCTGTGACAAGCTGGGAGCCCTGAGCATCAAAGGAAAGCTTAGTCAAAGAACTGAGGGGCAGGGGAGGAAGAGGCCGTTTAATAGTGGAGAGGAGTGACTGGACTTGAATCGCAGTGAGCCCTCAGGCACCATTCCCGGAGCAGCGGTGGCGGCAGCGGTGGCGCGCTGGTCCTAGCTTTTGGCCACAGGTTCCTCAAGGACGATCAGTCAGCCACACAGCCTACTCACACCTCAGGAACCTGAGGAGAATGGCGCTCTTCACAAAAGCTAAGTACTTAAGAATATTTCACTGCGCCCACCTCCACCCCCAAGCCGGCTTCAGCGGCTGAATCCCTGGGCCTGAGACACACTCTGGTGAGCATCTAGGGCCATCCTCCCTACCTTGGGGAAGGAAAAAATTTGCAATTGGGGGAAAAGATAATTTGCTAACTCCATTAACCGGGGGAGCTCAGGACAGAAGCGGATGCTCTCCAGGCATAAACCGTCTGTGGACCTTGACCACCTTTCCCTTCTGCATGGACCTGTGTGGGCCTATTTCAGAAGAATACACCCTTGTTGGCAAACTCCAACCATTTCAGCTGTGCGGTGGAGAGGTGGGTGTTTGGCATATGACATTGCTTTCTCTATTAAACAAGGTCCTCACCTACCCACATTAGGGACCTAAGAACTCGTAGTTCCACTCAGGTCACCCAACCACCAGCGACAGGAGTCCAAAGATAACTGGTAACTCCAAGTGAATACAACCAAACGCTTGGGTGCCTGCAGTCCCTCTGTAGAGCCCACCCACCAGCACACTCTAGGGAACAGAGACTCGTTTTCCTCAGAGACACCTGGGGGTGGGGCTAAGCCCCCTGCCTTGTTCAGAGCGTGACCCCTTGCTGCAGTCAAATATATACGCCAATCACCCCTGCCCCTCTAAGACTGTAGGACAGAGCTTGTACCACACACTTGATATCAGCTACCTGGAAACCTGAGATGAATTCATACAAGAAAACTGAATGGACTCCTAGACTCATATACCTGATAACAGCTCTAGCCAGCTGGGGACAGGACACCAGAGATCCAAAGGTGAAAATAATCAAGCTAGCTCACTCAAGCAATCCATAGGGGTATACCAAAACAAAACAAAGCAAGCAGCTACGACACAGTAAGCAAGCATAAACTAAATACAATAACTTATAGATGATTCGGAGACAACAGTCAATATCAAGTCACATAAAGAAACAGGCCATGATCACCTCAACAGGTTCTCAAAACAAAGAATCCAGGGATCTTCTAGATGAAAGTGCATTCCTGGAATTACCAGATGCAGAATACAGAAGTTTAATATACAGAACCCTTCAAGACATCAGAAAGGAAATGAGGCAATACGCAGAAGAAGCCAAGGAACACACAGATAAAGCAACTGAAGAAATTAGAAAGATTATTCAGGAACATATTGAAAACTTCAATAAGTTGGAAAAATCCATAGACAGCAATCAGAAATTCAGAAGATTAACAATAAAATTACAGAATTAGATAACTCAATAGAAAGTCAGAGGAGCAGAATTGAGCAAGTAGAAGCTAGAATTTCTGAACTCAAAGATAAATCACTTGGCACTAATATATTTGAAGAAAAATCAGATGAAAGAATTTTAAAAAATGAAGAAAACTTAAGAATCATGCAGCACTCTATCAAGAGAAATAACCTACAAGCGATTGGAGTACCAGAACAAGGAGGGATAACAGAAAACACAGAGAAAATTCTTGAATATTTCTTGGCAGAAAACGTCCCTGATACCGTGAAAGATGAGAAGATATCTATCCAATATGCTCATCGAACTCCACATAAGGTAGATCTTAAAAGACAGTCACCAGCACATATTACAACCAAGCTTGCAAAACCAAAGATAAAGAGACAATTATAAAAACAGCAAGGGATAAAAGAAAAGTCACCTACAAAGGAGAGCCAATAAGAACAAACTCGGACTACTTACCAGAAACCATGCAGGCAAGAAGGCAATGGGACGACACGTTTTTAACAAACTGAAGGAAAAACAATGCCTGCCAAGAATCATATATCCAGCAAAACTGTCTCTTAAATATGAAGGTGAAATTAAGACATTTCCAGATAAGCACAAGTTGAGAGAATTTGTAAAAACCAAACCAAAACTAAGAGAAATACTAAAGGGAGTTCTTCGGTTAAATAATCAATAATATCAGGTATCAACCCAAGACTAGAACACTGGGCAGAGCAACCAGAACTCAACCCAGACAGGGAAATCCAAAAAAACAAAGCAAGATTATAAAGAAAAAAGCCACATCAAAACAGGGTAACAGCAATGTTATATAAAAGAAGACAACATTAAAATAATAAAGAAGGACTAAGAAATATAATCATACACCTTCCATAAGGGGAGGAAGATATGGCAATACAAAGAAATAAAAGTTACCTTTAAATTTCGAAAAATAGGGGTAAATAATGAGGTAACCACAAAGGAGACAAACTATCCTACTCATCAAAATAAAACACAAGGGAAAAATACAGACTCAGCAGAAACAAAATCAACAATAACAAATATGAGGAAAGGACAATATAAAAAGAAAATCTACTCAGCAGATAAAATCGAGTGGGAAAAAGAAGCTGTCAACACACAAAAAAACACATCAAAATAACGGCAATAAATTCATACCTATCCATAATTACCCTGAATGTCAATGGACTAAATGCACCAATAAAGAGACAGAGAGTGGCAGAATGGATTAAAAAAAAAAAAGATCCATCTATATGCTGCCTACAAGAGACACACCTTAGACTTAGAGACACAAACAAACTAAAACTCAAAGGATGGAAAAAAATATATCAAGCAAACAACAATCAAAAAAGAGCAGGAGTGGCAATATTAACTTCTGAAAAAATAGACATTAAAGTTAAATCCATCAGAAAGGATAAGGAAGGACACTATATAATGACTAAAGGGACAATACACCAATAAGATATAACCATATTAAATATTTATGCACCCAATGACAGGGCTGCAAGATACATAAAACAAACTCTATCAGCATGGAAAAGTGAGATAGAACGCTCCACAATAATAGTAGCAGACTTCAACACACCACTTTTGGTGAAGGACAGGACATCCACAAAGAAGCTCAATAAAGACACAGAAGATCTAAATGCCACCATCAACCAACTTGACCTCATAGACATATACAGAACACTCCACCCAACAGCAAACAAGTATACTTTCATTTCTAGTGCACATGGAACACTCTCTAGAACAGACAACATATTATGTCATAAAGCGAGCCTTAGCAGAATCCAAAACACTGAAATATTACAAAGTATCTCCTCTGACCATAAAGCCATAAAAGTGGAAATCAATAACAGTGAAATGAAATCAAACACTTGGAAACTGAACAATACCCTGCTCAAATAAGACTGGATTACAGAAGAAATTAAGGATGGAATAGAGAAATTCATAGAATCCAATGAGAATGAAAACACTTCCTATCAGAAACTTTGGGACACAGCAAAAGCAGTGCTCAGAGGCCAATTTATATCAATACATGCACACATCCAAAAAGAAGAAAGGGCCAAAATCAAAGAATTATCCCTACAACTTGAACAAATAGAAAGAGAGCAACAAAAGAAACCCATGGGCACCAGAAGAAAAAAATAATAAAAATTACAGCTGAACTAAATGAAATAGAAAACAGAAAAACAACTGAAAGAATTAACAAGACCAAAAGCTGTTAAAACTCAACAAAATCGATAAACCACTGGCCAAAGTGACGAAAGAAAAACAGGAGAGGAAGCAAATAACCCGAATAAGAAAGGAGATAGGCGATATTACAACAGACCCGACTGAAAATAAAAGAATCATATCAGATTACTATGAAAAACTATACTCAAACAAATATGAAAACCTAGAATAAATGGATGAATTCCTAGAAACATACTACCTACTTAAACTAACACAGAGGTAGAACAACTAAACAGACCCATAACGAAACAAGATATTGAAAACGTAATCAAAAGACTCCCAACAAAAAAAAGCCCTGGTCCGGATGGCCTCGCTGCAGAGTTCTACTAAACTTTCACAGAAGAGTTAACACCACTACTGCTAAAGGTATTTCAGAGCATAGAAAACGACGGAATACTAACAAACTCATTCTATGAAGCCACCATATCCCTGATGCCAAAACCAGGTAAAGACACCACAAGAAAAGAAAATTATAGACCTATATCTCTCACAAATGTAGATGCAAAAATCCTCAACAAAATTCTAGCCAATAGAATTCAATAACACATCAAAAAAATAATTCACCATGACCAAGTGGGATTCATACAGGTATGCAGGGATGGCTCAACATTAGAAAAACAATTCATGTAATCCAACACATAAATAAAACAAAAGACAAGAATCACATGATTTTATCAATTGATACAGAAAAGGCATTTGACAAAGCTCAACACTCATTTATTACAAAAACTCTCAGCAAAATAGGAATAGAAGGAAAATTCCTCAACATAATAGAGGGCATTTACACAAAGCCAACAGCCAACATCACCCTAAATGGAGACAGCCTGAAAACATTCCCACTGATATCGGGAACCAGACAAGGATGCCCTTTATCACCAATCTTATTCAACATTGTGCTGGAAGTTCTAGACAGAGCAATTAGGCCAGATAAAGAACGAAAGGGCATCCAGATTGGCAAGGAAGAAGCGTATCTCTATTTGCAGATGACATGATCTTATACACAGAAAACCCTAATGAATCCTCCAGGAAACTACTGAAACTAATAAAAGACTTCAGCAGAGTATCAGGATACAGGATAAACATAACAAAAATCAGTTGGATACCTCTAGACCAACAAAAAGAACATTGAAGAGGAAATTACCAAATCAATGCCATTTACAGTAGCCCCCAAGAAGATAAAATACTTAGGAATAAATCTTACCAGAGATGTAAAAGACTTATACAAACAAAACTACAGTATACTTTTGCAAGAAACCAAAAGAGACTCACATAAGTGGAAGAACATACCTTGCTCGTGGATAGGAAGACTTAACACTATAAAAATGTCTATTCTACCAAAAGCGATCTATACATTTAATGCAATTCCGATCCAAATCCCAAAGACACTTTTTAATGAGATGGAGAAACAAATCACCAATTTCATAAGGAAGGGGAAGAGGCCCTGGATAAATAAGGCATTACTGAAAAGGAAGAATAAAGTGGGAGGCCTTACTTTACCTGATTTTAGAACCCATTATACTGCCACAGTAGTCAAAACAGCCTGGTACTGGTACAACAGATACATGGACCAATGAAACAGGATTGAGAATCCAGACATAAATCCATCCACATATGAGCAGCTGATATTTGACAAAGGTCCAAGACAGTTAAATGGGGAAAACACATTCTTTTTAACAAATGGTGCTGGCATAACTGGATATCCATCTGCAAAAAAATGAAACAAGACCCATACCTCACTCCATCCGCAAAAACTAACGCAAAATGGATCCAAGACCTAAATATAAAACCTAAAACGATAAAGATCATGGAAGAAAAAATAGGGACAACATTAGAGCCCTCACACATGGCATAAAGAGTATAGAAAACATTATAAAGAACGTAGAAGAAAAACTAGATAACTGGGAGCTCCTAAAAATCAAACACCTATGCTCATCCAAAGACTTCACCAAAAGAGTAAAAAGACTACCTACAGACTGGGAAAAAGTTTTTCGCTATGACATTTCTGATCAGCGCCTGATCTTTAAAATCTACATACTGCAAAAATTCAACTGCAAAAAGACAACCCAATTAAAAAATAGGCAAAAGATATGAATAGACACTTCACTAAAGAAGACATTCAGGTAGCTAACAGATATATGAGGAAATGTTCACAATCATTAGCCATTAGAGAAATGCAGATCAAAACTACAATGAGATTCCATTTCACTCCAACAAGGCTGGCATTAACCCAAAAAACACAAAAGAACAAATGTTGGATAGGCTGTGGAGAGACTGGAACACTCCTACACTTCTGGTGGGAATGTCAAATGGTACAACCACTTTAGAAATCGATTTGGTGCTTCCTTAAAAACTTAGAAATAGAACTACCACAGTATCCAGCAATCCCACTGCTTGGAATATATCCTAGAGAAATAAGACCCTTTACACAAACAGATATATGCACACCCATGTTTACTGCAGCACTGTTCACAACAACAAAAAGATGGAAGCAACCAAGGTGCCCATCAATGGATGAATGGATAAATAAATTATGGTATCTTCACACAATGGAATACTACGCATCGATAAAGGACAGTAAGGAATCTGTGAAACATTTCATAACATGGAGGAACCTGGAAGGCCTTATGCTGAGTGAAATTAGTCAGTTGCAAAAGGACAAATATTGTATAAGACCACTAATATAAGAACTTGAGAAATAGTTTAAACTGAGAAGAAAATATTCTTTTGTGGTTAGGAGAGGGTGGAGGGAGGGAGGGTGGGAGAAGGGCATTCACTAATTAGATAGTAGATAAAAACTACTTTAGGTGAAGGGAAAGACAGCACACAATATAGGGGAGGTCAGCAAAATTGGACTAAACCAAAAACAGAGAAGTTTCCTGAATAAACAATACTTTGAAGGCCAGCATAGCAGGGCAGGGGTCTAGGAACCATGGTTTAAGGGGGCATCTAAGTCAATTGGCATAATAAAATCTATTAACAAAACATTCTGCATCCCACTTTGAAGAGGGGCATCTGGGGTCTTAAACATTAGTAAGCAGCCATCTAAGATGCATCAATTGGTCTCAATCCACCTGGATCAAAGGAGAATGAAGAACACCAAGGACACAAGATGATTACGAGCCCAAGAGACAGAAAGGGCCACATGAACCACAGCCTACATCATCCTGAGACCAGAAGAACTAGATGGTGCCTGGCTACAACCAATGACTGCCCTGACAGGGAAACACAACAGAGAACCCCTTACGGAACAGGAGAGCAGTGGGATGCAGACCCCAAATTCTCATAAGACCAGACTTAATGGTCTGACTGAGACTGGAAGGACCCTGGTGGTCATGGTCCCCAGACCTTCTGTTGCCCCAGGACAGGAACCATTCCCGAAGCCAACTCTTCAGACATGGATTGGACTGGACAATCAGTTGAAGAGGGAAGCTGGTGAAGAGTGAGCTTCTTGGATCAGGTGGACACTTGAGACTATGTTGGCATCTCCTGACTGGAGGGGAGATGAGAGTGTGGAGGGGGTTAGAAGCTGGTGAAATGGACACGAAAAGAGAGAGTAGAGGGAGACAGCGGGTTGTCTCATTAGGGCGAGAGTAATTGGGAGTGTATAGCAGGGTGTATATGGGTTTTTGTTTGAGAGACTGACTTGATTTTTAAACTTTCACTTAAAGCACAATAAAAATTATTTTTTAAAAAAGTTGAATTAGCAAACATGTGATAAACATGTTTTTACAATAACAACAACAACAAAAGCTCAGCTGCTAAGGATACTCATATACAACAAAACACCTCATAAGATTTGTTTACTTGGTGCGCAGCCATCCATTCATCTCACCCCATCTGGAGCAAGGGAGAATGAAGAAAGCCAAAGACACAAGGGAAAGATTAGTCCAAAGGACTAATGGACCACAACTACCACAGCCTCCACCAGACTGAGCCCAGCACAACTAGATGGTGCCCGGCTACCATCACCGAATGCTCTGACAGGGATCACAGTAGAGAATCCTAGACAGAGGTGGAGAAAAATGTAAAACAAAATTCTAACTCACAAAAAAGGACCAGACTTATACTGGCCTGACAGAGACTGAAGAAACCCAAGAGTATGGCCCCTGGACACCCTTTTAGCTCAGTAATGAAGTCATTCCTGAGGTTCACCCTTCAGCCAAAGGTCAGACAGGCCCATAAAACAAAATGAAACAGCCCAGAAGCAAGGACAAAAAGGCAGGAGGGGACAGGAAACCCAGTGTTGGGGAACCCAAGGTCAAGAAGGGGAGAGAGATGACATGTCAAGGGGTTGGCAACCAATGTCACCAAATGGTATGTGTACTGATTGTTTAATGAGAAACTAGTTTGCTCTGTAAACCTTCATCTAAAGTACAATATAAAAATTAAAAAAAAAAAAAAAGAAGGCAAATTCCTCAACATAATAAAGGGCATCTATACAAAACCAAGGAAACCCTGCTGGCATAGTAGTTAAGTGCTAAGGCCGCTAAGGAAGAGGTCGGCAGTCTGAATCCGCCAGGCACTTCTTGGAAACTCTATGGGGCAGTTCTACACTGTCCTATATGGTCGCTATGAGTCGGAATCGACTCGACGGCAGTGGGTTTGGTTTGGTTTTTTCGTATACAAAACCAACAGCCAACATCATTCTTAATGGAGAGAGGCTGAAAATACTCCCCCTGAAAACAGGAACAAAACAAGGATACCCTTTATCATCACTTCTATTTAACATTATGCTGGAAGTCCCAGCTAGACCAATAAGGCAAGACAAAGAAATAAAGGGCATCCAAATTGAAAAAAAAAGCTACCCCTATTTGCAAATGATATGATACTACGTATAAAGAACCCAAAGGACTCCACAAGAAAACTACTGGAACTAACAGAAAGACTCAGAAGAATAGCAGGAAATAAAAAAAGAAAAATACAAAAATCTGTTGGATTCCTATACACCAACAAAGAGAACTATGAAGAGAAAATCAGGAAAACAACACCATTTGTATTAACCCCAAAAATGAAATACTTAAGAATAAATCTAACCAGGGATGTAAAAGAGCTATACAAAGAAAACTACAAAGCACTACCACAAGAAACCAAACAAGACCTACAAAAATGGAAAAACATACCACGCTCATGAATAGGTAAACTCAACATTCTGAAATTGTAGATTCTACCAAAAGCAATCTACAAATACAACGCATTCCCAATTCAGATACCAACAGCATTCTTTAAAGAGATGGAAAAACTAATCATTAACTTTATATGGAAAGGAAACAGACCCTGGATAAATAAAGCACTGTTGAAGAAAAAGAATAAAGTAGGAAGACTTGCACTATCTGACCTCAGAACCTACTATACAGCTAGTCAAAATAGCCAGAACAGCCTGGTACTAGTACAACAACAGACACATTGACCAGTGAAACAGAATCAAGAACTCAGACGTAAATCCCTCCACCTACAGTCACTTGATCATCAACAAAGGCCCAAAGTTCACTAAATGAGGAAAAGACAGTCTTTTTAACAAATGGTGCTGGCAAAACTGGATGTCCATATGTAAAAAATAGAAATGAAACAGGACCCACACCTCACATCATACACAAAAACTAATTCAAAATGGATCAAAGACCTAAATATAAAACCAAACCTATAAAGAGCACAAAAAACAAAACAGGGTTAATGCTAGAGATCCTAATAGCATTCCTAGCACACAAACCATAACTAACAATATACAAACACCAGAAGATAAGCTAGATAACTTGGATCTTCAAAAACTAAACACTTATGCTCATCAAAAAAACTTCACCAGAAGAGGGCCTACAGACTGGGAAAAAATTATTGGCTAGCACAAATCCAACAAAGGTCTAATCTCAAAAATCTATAGGAAAATCCAACACCTCAACAACAAAAAGACAAATAATCCAACTTAAAAATGGGCAACACTTCACTAAAGAAGACATTCAGGTAGCTAACAGACACATGAGAAAATGTTCGAGATGACTATCCATTAAGCAAAAAAAAAAAACCAAACCCACTGCCGTCTAGTCGATTCCAACTCATAGCGACTCTATAGGACAGAGTAGTAGCACTGCCCCACAGGGTTTCCAAGGGGTGGTTGATGGATTTGAACTGCTCACATTTTGGTTAGCAGTCAAGCTCTTTAACCACTGTGCCACCAGGGCTCCCACTAGCCATTAGAGAAATACAAATCAAAACTACAACGGGATACCCTCTCACCTTGACATTACTGGCATGAATCAAAAAACAGAAAATAAGAAATGTTGGAGAGGCTGTGGGGAAACTGGAACTCTTATGCGCTGCTGGTGGGAATGTAAAATGTTACAACCATTTTGAAAAATGACATGGCACTTCCTTAAAAAGCTAGAAATAGAAATACCATATGATCCAGCTATTCCACTCCTAGTAAGATATCCTAGACATATAACAGCCATCACACGAATAGACATATGCATATCCATGTTCACTGCAGCATTATTCACAATAGAAAAAGATGGAAACAACCTAAGTGCCCACCAACAGGAGAACGGATAAACAAACTATGGTACACACGCTATGAAATACTACCCAATAATTAAGAACAATGGTGAATCTGTGAAACATCTCACAACAGGCATGAATCTGGAAGGCATTATGCTGAGTGAGGTAAGTCTACCACAAAAAGATAAATACTTTATGAGACCACTATTATAAAAACTCAAGAAAAGGTTTACACACAGAAAGAAATGATCTTTGGTGGTTACTAGGGAGCGGGGCGAGGAAGGAAAAACACCAACTAGACAATAGATTAGCGGTAACTGGTGAAGGAAGACAATACACAATACTGTATTGCCTTCCTTCACCAGCTAGAACAATTTGCCCAAGGCAAGGTCATAGAAGCTCCATAGACACATCCAAACTCCCTGAGGGACCAAATTACTAGGCTGAGGAGGGGACCATGGTCTCAGGGGACAACTAGCTCAATTGGCATAACATAGTTTATAAAGAAAATATTCCACATCCTACTTTGGTGAGTAGCATCTGGGTTCTTAAAAGCTTGTCAGCAGCCATCTTACCCTATGTGGCATAAGGAAGAATGAAGAAAACCAAAGACTCAAGGAAAAGATTAGTCCAAAGGACTAATGGACCACAACTACCAAGCCTCCACCAGACTGAGTCCAGCACAACTTGATGGTGCCTGACAGGAATCACAATAGAGGGTCCTGGACAGAGCTGGAGAAAAATATAGAACAAAATTCTAACTCTCAAAAAAGACCAGACTTACTGGTCTGGTAGACTGAAGCAACCCCAAGGGTACGACACCCAGACACCCTTTTAACTCAGTATTGAAGTCACTCCTGAGGTTCACCCTTAGGCCAAAGATGAAACAGGCCCATAAAAAAAGACTAAATGGGCACACAGGATCAGGGGCAAGAACAAGAAGGCAGGAGGGGACAAGAGAGCAGGAAACAGGGAACCCAAGGTTGAGAACGTGAGTGTGTTGACATGTCATGGGGTTGGCAAACAAACTCACAAACAATATGTGTATTAATTGTTTAATGAGAAACTAACTTGCTCTGTAAATCTTTATCTAAAGTACAAAAAAAAAAAAAAGACATATTTGTTCTTCTGGCAGTCAACAGTATATTCCATATTCACCAAAAGCAAAATTGAATGCAACAGTTCTTCTTCAGTCTTCCTTAGCAGGTATCTAATGTGAAGACTTCTACAAACTGTTCCAGTCTGAAACTGATCAAATGTGTGATCAAGATACACTAATGATTGGAATGCACGTTGGAAACAAAGAAGAAGGAACAGAAGTTGGAAAATGTGGCCTTGATGATAGGAACAATACCAAAAACAGCATGATAGAACTCTGAAAGATCAATGATTAATTCACTGAAAATACTTTTTTTCAACACAATCAATGACCATAAACATGGACTTCGCCAGATGGATTACAGTGAAATCAAATCGACTACATCTGTGCAAAGAAACAATGGAGTAGTTCACTATCATCAGTCAGGACAAAATCAGAGGCCAACTGCAGAAGAGACCATCAACTGTTTATATGCAAGCTCAAGTTGAAGCTGAAGGAAAAAAAGGAAGTCCACGGGAGCCGAAGTATGACCTTAAATATATTCCACTTCAATTTCAGAAACCACCTCAAGAACAGATTTGACACAGAGAACACTTAGGACCAAAGACCGGAAAAGTGCAGGATGACACTAAGGACATCAGACATGAAGAAAGTAAAAACTCATTAAAAAGAAGGAAAAGGTCAAAAGGGATGTCACAAGAGACTCAAACTTTCTCTTAAGTGTAGAGTAGCTAAAGTGAACCAAAAAAATGATGGAATAAAATAGATGAACAGAGGCTTCAAAGGGAAGCTTGAGAAGACAAGATAAAGTATTATAATGAAATGTTCAAAGGCCTGGAGTTAGAAAAACCAAAAGGGAAGACCATGCTTGGAATTTCTCAAACTGAAAGAACCGAAGAGAAGATTCAAACCTCAAGCTGCGATACTGAAAGATTTTATGGGCAAAAAAACTGAATGACGTAGGAAGCATCAAAAGAAGATGGAAGGAATAGACAGTCACTGTACCAAAAAGAACTGACGGACGTTAAACCATTTCAAGAGCCGCTGGTATTGAAGGAAGAAGTTCAAGCTGAACTAAAACCAAAAAAACCAAACCCACTGCCATAGAGTCAATTCCGACTCATAACCGGAACTAAAGGCATTGGCAAAAACAAGCAGTTGCATGCCCTGGATGCCCACAACAATTACAGAAGAAGACAAGCAAGTATTGATAAAAATCAATCATCTCAGAATTCTGGATACCAATTAAAGGGT
Source organism: Loxodonta africana (assembly GCF_030014295.1). NCBI lineage: Eukaryota > Metazoa > Chordata > Mammalia > Proboscidea > Elephantidae > Loxodonta > Loxodonta africana. Next base: position 5,341,253 of record NC_087355.1, read on the forward strand.
TACAGGACCAAACAAAAAAAAGTCAAACCCACTGCCGTCAAGTTGATTCCAACTCATAGCGACCCTATAGGACAGAGTGGAACTGCCCCATAGGGTTTCCAAGGAGCACGTGGTGGATAAGAGCAGCCATAGCTCTTAACAAGTACACCATCAGGGTTTCCTGTAGGACCAACATACAGATAACATACAGCTGATAGTAGCATGGAGGTTCCCAGAGCGTCCTCATCACACCTGTCAATACCAGTTCAGCTCAGCCACCTTGGAGCAGCAGCAACCAGTGCAGTGCAGCCCACATTTTGTGAACAGCCAAGCCCAGATGAAGTCACCATGGGCAAGGATGCCCAAGCACGAAGATCTAAGTGAAAAGCACTGTGGTACGCCTCAGCCTAGGACTGTGTGGATCCCAGGAAGGAGCAGCATGCAGGATGCAGTGCAGTCCTGACTTTGTGAACAGCCAAGCCCTGGGGAAGGTATCCCAGTCAAGGACACCTGAGCACACAGACTTAAGAAAGGGTACCATGGTGTACAGCAAACCTGAGATCACATGGGTCCCAGGAGGAAGTCGTATGCAGTGTGGCACAGACTTTTTGAACAGCCAGGCCCCAGTAAAGGTACAGTGTGCAAGCACAAATGAGCAGGCAAACCTAAAAAAGGGCACTGTAGCGCACCACAGGCCCAAGAGCTCGCGCCCCCTATGAGGAAGTGGCAAGCAGGGCACAGTGCGGCCTGGACTTTGTGAACAGCCAGGCCCTGATGAAGGTATCGTGGGCAGTAACACCTGAACAACAGGCCTAAGAAGGGGTACTGCAGTACACTGCAGGCCTAAAACCATGCAGGTCCCAAAAGAGACCAGCATGCACAACCTACTGCAGCCCAGACTTCGTGAACTGCCAGACCCCAGTAAACACAACACGGCGAGTATGACTGAGCACACAGACCTAAACAACAGACCTAAGGGGTGCCGTGGCACACTGCAAGCCTGAGTCCTACTAGCTCTTGGGAGGAAGAGATGTGCAGACCACAACATGGCCCAGACATTGTGAATCAGGTAAAACATCACAGCAGAAACACTGCAGCACATAAACAAAAGAGTGCCATGACACACCACAGGCCTCAATATTCATGAGTCCTATAAGGGAGTTGCGTGGAGTGTGCAATGTGGCCTGGACTATATGAGCACCCAAGCCTGGGACAGAGAGACATGCTGAACACAACACAGGCCAAAACTCCTTAGCAGGCAGGCCTGGGATAGGCTGGGGTCCTCATGAGTCCTGAAAAGAGAAATACATTAAGCACAGTGCAGGCCTGAGTACATGAACAGTGAGGACATGTGGTGAACTGCCAATAGACGCCACTTTTGGGGTTGGGTTCTGAGGGTGGTACTGCATAGCTAATGCCCCCAGGAGGGGAGAATTGTGGTTAGTCTGCAACACCTGCAGCTCCTGTGGGATGAGGGGGAATATGGGACCAGAGCTGCATGGCTCGTGCTCACAGTGCAGGAGATCTGCAGTGAGAATTCAGTGATAGCTGGTAAGACCAAATGGGAGGGCAGGCACGGGACAGCAGGGCAAGGGGGAACATTCAGTGTCCCTGGGGGAGAGTCCAGTACCAGAGTAATGTGATCAATGTCCCTGATATTTAGTGGTAAGCCAACCACACAGGTGTTACAAGCTATAGAGTTTGGTGCTACAGAGGCACAGGCAGCACCTCCAACCAGGCATAAAGCATACCAAAGTATTACACACAGTGACCCCAATATCTGTGGGGAGGCCATCACATCTTGGCTAGAAGCCACACAGCTTGATGCTGAAGTGTCCTCCCACTCAGGGAAACCAGAGGTAAAATGGTGACAGTGAGCATCCCTGTTCAGGGAAGCCAACAGCAACGGGAAAACAGCACGTATACCTTCAATAATTTAAAATCATAACAATAATAAAGGAGAGTAAATACTTGAGAAGAGGGAGAATTTAATTCAGACAACAGAGAAAAACAGCTTAATGACCCAATTACAACCAGCAATCACAAAGCATATGAAGAGGCATGAAAGAATGGTCCATGCAAAAGACCAAAATAAAGGACAGAAACTGTACCCAAGGAAAGACGGATAACAAAATCACTGAAGACTTTAAAGCCACAAGTAGTGAGCATGCTCGAAAAGTTAAAGGAAAACATGGGAAAAGAACTAAAGGATACCAGGAAACAATCCAAGAACAGAAGAAGACTTTCAATAAAGAAATAATACATTTTTTTTTAATTAGAAATACTAGACCTCAAAAGAACAATAATGGAAATGAACAATTCTCTGAAAGCGTTCAGAAGCAGATCTGAATTGGCATAAAAAAGAATCTGCAAACTCAAAGACTGAGCAATTGAGATTATTCAATATGAACGGCAAAAAAGGAAAAAAAAAATGATGAAAAATGAACAAAGCCTAAGGGATCCATGGGATACCATCAAGCAGAATAATATAGGGATTATGGGAAGTCCAAAAGGAGAAGAGAGAAAAGGAAAGAAAGAATTTTTCAATAATGACTGAAAACTTCCCAAATATGATGAAAGTCAAGAACCTGCACATCCAAGATGCTCAGTGAACTCCAAGTAGGATAAATCCATAAACAGCCACATGAAGGCATATTAAAATCAAACTCTCAAAAAAACAAAGACAAACTGAAAATTTTGAGAGTAGCATGAGAGACTCAAAGTACCACACACAAGGGGTCTTCAATAAGATTAAATGCCGATTTCTATGCAGAAACTATGCAGGCAAGGAAGCAGTGGGATGATACATTCAAAGCGCTGAAAGAACTGTCAACCAAGAATACTATATCTAGAAAACTATCATTCAAAAATGACAGCGAAAAGGTTGGGGAGGCAAGGAGTTTAAGTTAATGGAAGTGAAACAACCAGAACACAAATAACAGGAGTGTTAACACAATGTGAAGAATGTAACTAAGGTCAGCGATCATTACGTCTAGAAACTGTTGAATGGGAGCAGGTTTTGTTGTGTATATTTTTCACCAAAAGTAAAATAAAATATCCATTTAAAAAATTAGGACAAAATTAAAACGTTTTCAGATAAACAAAAGCTGAAAAAATGTGTTACCAACAGACCAACACTGAAAGAAATACTAAAGAGAATCCTCCAGAAGGAAAAGTAAAAACACTTCATAGTAACTTGAAGTTGTACATGCAGGGGAACATTTTTTCCCACTAAAGGAAATGTCTTCATAAGTATAAAAGCCAGAGTTAAGGGACTACTGATTGGTAAATACAACTGACATGTCCTTAACACTTTATAAAGACAAAAGCATTAAAAATTAAAAAATAAATAAATATATACATACAATAATAGCAATAAAACAAATTCAAGTTATAAGGTATCTGAGGTATAAAGATTTAATCAGTGATAGCAACAATATAAACAGAAGAAGAGGGCTGATATAAGTATAGGGTGTTTGTACGTTACTGAAGCTAAGCTGTTATCAATATAAGCCAGGTAAACACAAATATGGAAACCCTGGTGGTGTAGTGGTTAAGCGCTACGGCTTCTAAACAAAGGGTCAGCAGTTCAAATCTGCCAGCCGCTCCTTGGCAACTCTACAGGGCAGTTCTACTCTGTCCTATAGGATCACTATGAGTCGGAATTGACTTGACAGCACTGGGTTTGGTTCGGTTTGGGTTTAAGTACAGATATAAGATGTTAAATGTAATCCTCATGGTAACCACATAAAAACTAAAAAATTATATGTAGAACAAAGAAATAAGAAACAAAATGGTTCAGCACACAAGAACACAAAAATCTATACACAAAAGAAGTCAGTACGGGAGAAAAAAGAACAAAGAAGGTACAAGACACACTAAAAAATGGCAACTAAGAACTCCTCCTTTATTGGTAATTACCATAAATGTATATGGATTAAAGGCCCCAATCAAGACTGACAGACTGCATACAAAAACATGGCCCACCTATATACACTCTACAAGAGACAAGCCTCAGGCACAAACACACAATTAGGCTGAATGTGAAAGGATGGAAAAAACTATTCCATGAAAACAGTAATCAAAAAAGGGCATGCATGGCAATTTTCACATTAAAAAAAATAGACTTTAAGTTCAAATCTATTGTAAGACACAAACGAGGACACTATACTAGTTGGAAAACTAGGTCTACTAGTTGAAAAACCTGGTGGCGTAGTGATTAAGAGTATGGCTGCTAACCAAAAGGTCAGCAGTTCAAATCCACCAGGCACTCCTCGGAAACTCTATGGGGCAGTTCTACCTATGTCCACAGGGTCGCTATGAGTCAGAATTGACTCTGTGGCAACGAGTTTGTTTGTTTGTTTTTATTATACTAGTCGGGGACTTTAATACACCGTTTTTGGTAATGGATAAAAAAAAAAATAGGTAGAACAACTAAAAAGAAGATCAATAGAAGACTCGAACAACACTACTGACCACCTAAACCTAACAGACACATGTAGAACACTCCAACCAAGAACAGCACAATATACACTCTTCTCCACTACACATGGAACATTCCCCAGGATAAACTGTATCTTAGGACACAAAGCAAATCCCAATAAATGTAAAAAATACAGAAATCACGCAGAGTATTTTTCCAATCACAGTGAAATGAAACTAGATATGAAGGCTTCGAACCAGTTCAAACTGCTTCAGTCATGGTTGATGAAACAAAATTGGAACAGATATGAATTTTTTTAAAATTTGAGTGAAGCAGAACTATAACCAAAATACGAAAAATTACAGGTCAAAGTCCTGGAATGGGAGACTCGGAAGAGGCATAGTTAGACCTTTTAGGAGGCGGACCTGGGAGATGTGGGATACTGTCAGGACTGTGAAGAATGACACACATTCAAAGCGGTACAGTCGGCTGCCCTCGTTAAGCACAGCATCACTGTTTCTGACTCTGCCAGTCAAGAGATCTGGCTGCTATGTAATGCACATGCTGCCCTTGTTTTCTAAGAGGAAGATTAAGTTTCCAGGAGGGCTCCAACTCATATTTTTCCAGTTCCAGTTATCATTTAGGTTCACTCACATTTTTAAAATCCAGGTTCATTCGAATTTCGCTTCATCAGCCATGACTGAACCAAGAAGCAGCAGTTCAAAGTCCTGCTAGAAGTTAATAACTCAAAAAAAAAAACAAGGAACATACACAAACATGTGGAAACTAAGTAACACTATTAAACAACCACTGAGTAAAGAAATCAAGATTGAAATTTAAAAAATACTTAAGAGTCAAATGAAATTGAAATAAAACATATCAAAACCTATGGGATGCAGCAAAGGCAGTACTCAGAGGGAAATTCATAGCAATAAATGTCTACATTAAAAAAGAATGAAAATCCTAAATTAATAATCTAATCCGACAATTTGAGGAACTAGAAAAGGAAAAGCAAACTAACTGAAAGCTACCAAGAAGAAGAAAAAAATAAACACCCCAGCAGAAAAAAATGAAATAGAGAACAGAAAAGCAATAGAGAGAATCAGCGAAACCAGAAGTTGGTTTTTTGAAAAGATCAATAAAATCAACAAAACTTTGGTTAGATTAACAAAAAAAGACAGAGAAGATGTAAATATGTAAATATAGAAATGAAAAGTGAGGACATGAAAACCAACTATAGAAACAAAAAGGATTGTAAAGGAATACTATGAACAGTGGTATACCAACAAATTAGGTAACTTGGAGAAAATTAACAAATTCCTAGAAACACACCCTACATTGACTCAAAAAGCAGCAGTAGATATCAACTAACCTATAAGGAAAAAGACAGACTCAGTAATCAAAAATGTCCCAACAAAGAAAAGCCTTGGACCAGATGGATTCACTGGGGAATTCGACTAAATATTTATAGAAGTGACTGCAATCCTACTTATGCTTTTTTAAAAAATTGAAGAATAATGAACACTTCTGAACTCAATCTATAAGGCAAGCATTACCTGGATAAAAAAGCCAGACAAGAACATCCCAAGAAAATAACAAACCAATATTCCTAATGATCAAAGACACAAAAACACTGAACAAAATGCTAGCAAACTGAATCCAAAAACATATTAAAAAGATTATACACCCTGATCAAGGGAGATTTATTCCAGGAATGCAAGGGTGGTTCAATATTAGAAAATCAACCAATTTAATACACTACATTAATAAAACAAAGGAAAGACCCATATGATCATCACAATCAATGGAGAAAAGCATTTGACAAAATTCAACACCCTTTCATGATAAAAACGATCAAAAAGATAGGAACAGAAAGGAAATTCCTAAATATAATAAAGGACATTTTTTTAAAAAACCTACAACTAACCATCACATTCAATGGAAAAAGACTGAAAGATTTCTCATTAAGATAAGGAACAAGACAAGGATGCCAACCTGGAAGTCCTTGCCAGAGTAAAAAAAAGGTCTTTAAATCAGGAAGGGGGAAATAAAATTATCCCTTTTTGCAGATGACATGACACTGCATTAAAAAAAAAAAAACCAAAGATTCCACAAGAAAGCTATTATACCTAATAAATGAATTCTTCAAAGTGGAAGGGCATAATGTCAACACGCAAAAATTAGTCGGGTTTCTATGCATAAGCAATGAGCAAGCTGGAAAAGAAAGAGAGGAAGCACTACCATTGACAATATTATCTAAGAGAATAAAATACCTAGGAATAAAATTAACCAGGAAGGTGAAAGACCTGTACACAGAAAACTATAAAACATTACTAAAAGAAATTAAAGAAAATCTAAATAAATGAAAGGCATTCTGTGTTCATGGACTAGAAGACTTCATATAGTTAAGATGTCAATTACTACTCAAAGCAATCTATAAACCCAATGCAATTCCCACCAAAATTCCAAGAGCCCTTTTCACAGAAATGGAAAAGGCAATCTCAAAATTTATATGAAAGGGAAAGCAAATTTGAAGAACAAGAATAAAGTGGGAGAATTCATACTTCCTGATTTCAAAACAGACTATAAAGTTACAGTAATCAAACAGCCTGGTACTGGTACAATGATAGACATATAGGCCAATGGAACAGAATTTCTCAATTCTTGGATACAAAAATGAATCCAAGCACGTATGATTAATTGACTTCCGACAAGTCCAGTATACAGAGAAGGAAGAGTCTCTTCAATAAATGATGCTGGAAAATTTAGATTTCTACATGCAGAAGAATGAATCAGGATCCAAGCCTCATATCACACATGAAAACCAATTCAAAATAGACCAAGACCTAAATGTGAAAACTAAAACCATAAAATTCTTAGAAGACCATATATGGGCTTGGCTGGGTGACCTAGTGTTTAACGATGGATTATCAGATATTTCAACAAAAGCACAAGCAGCAAATCACAAAATAGATAACTGGGACATCATAAAAATTAAATGCTTTTGTTCATCAAAAAACCATCAGAGTAAAAGTAAAATCCACAGACTGTGAAAAAATTTTGAGAAAACACATACATCTGGTAAAAGTCTAATATCCAAAACATATAAAATATTTCTATAACTTAACAAAAAGACAAACAACCCAATCGAACAATAGGCAAAGACTTGAAAAGGCATTTCACCAAAAAGGATATTCAAATGGACAACAAGCATATGAAAAGATACTCAATGTCATTAGCTATTAAACCAAAAACCCAAACCCGCTGCTGTTGATTCCAACTTGTAGCAACCCTACAGGACAGGGTAGAAATGCCCCATAGGGTTTCTAAGGCTGTAAATTTTTACAAAAGCAGACTGCCACATCTTTCTCCCATGGAGCAGCTGGTGGATTCGAAGGGCCAAACTCTAGGTTAGCAGCTGAGCACTTAACCACTGTACCACCAAGGCTCCTTCATTAGCCATTACCTAAAAACCAAACCCAAACCCACTGCCATCAAGACGATTTCAACTTATAGCAACCCTATTTTTTTTATATAGGCAGAGTAGAACTGCTCCACTGTGGGTTTCCAAGGAGTGGCTGGAGGATTCCAACTGCTGACCTTCTGGTTAGCAACCAAGCTCTTAACCACTGCATCACCAGGGGCTCCTCCATTAGCCATTAATATAAATACCCACTGCCGTCGAGTGGATTCCGACTCATAGAGACCCTATAGCACAGAGCCAAGCTGCCCCACAGGGTTTTCGAGGAGTGCCTGGTAAATCTGAACTGCTGACCTTTTGGTTAGCAGCTGTAGCACTTAACCCCTATGCCAACAGGGTTTCCTCATTAGCCATTAAACCAAAAAAAACCAGACCCATTGCCGTCGAGTTGATTCCAACTCATAGCGACCCTATAGGACAGACTAGAATTGCCCCATAGTTTCCAAGGAACGCCTGGTGGATTTGAACTGCTGACCACTTGGTTAGCAGGTGTAGCACTTAACCTCTATGCCACCAGGGTTCCCCATTAGACATTAGGGAAATGAAAATCAAAACCACAGGCTACCACCTCACCCCCATTAGGACGGCAGTGAAACAGAAAAACACAAAACAGGTGTTGGAGAGGCTGTGGGATGTAAAATGGTACAACCACGATAGAAAACATTTTGCTAGTTCCTCAGAAAGTTGGACACAGAACTACCATACGACCCAGGAATACAAACAGAAACCTGTGAGCCAATGTTCACTGCAGCACTATTCACAATATCCAAAAGGTGGAAAAAAACAAAATGTCCATAAATGGATGAATGGATAAACAAAATGTGGTATTTACATACAATGAATATTACTCAGCTGTGAAGAGAAATGAAGGCCTGATACATGCCACAACATGGATGAGCCCTGAAAACATGCTGAGAGAAGTAAGTCAGATGCAAAAGGACAAATACTGTATGTTCTCACTTCCATGAAATAAGCAAGTGTAGGGTAATGCTATTCAGCTATATACATCCCCTCCTAATGGAATCAGCTTTGCTCTTCCCCGAAGCATGCTGGGGATGAATTCAGGATGGACTCGGGGTAAGGTAAAACGCTGGGAGTGGCATGACTGGGCCAGCGGACAAGGCCAAGGAATGCCTTAGCAACAGGAAGGAAAACATCTGGGTCTGGACGTGAAGTCCCTGGAACAAACACTGACTGCCCAAGGACGTGGGAGAAAAACAATGAGCCTTGGTCCCAGCTGGCATGGTATATAAGCTTGTGTCCCTTGCTAGGTGGTTGTGGAACGCTAAACTGGCCCAGCCGCCGCCCTGGGCCACAGTCCTGTAAGTAAGCTTCCCAAATAAACCATATGTCATGATCGCTGGTTCCAGAGTCTTTCTTCGGTCTCTTGGAGATGCCATTGACTTGGGTTCAGGTGCCACGGGGTTGTTACACAATAGCAAGTATATAAAAACCAAAGATTATTAGTGATAACTGGGGCAGGAGGGAAGAGGGAAAGGGGCAGTTTTTGCTTAGGGGGCATTTAGCATATGTTAAAGGTGGTGGAATGATTAGGAAAAGGAAAGTGAGAATGGTTGCATATTATGAAGAATGTAATCAATGTCACTGAGCTGTACATGTGAAAATTTTTGAGTTGATAAAGGTTTTGTGGTGTATATTTTCACAAATCAAAAAAAATCTTTTTAGGTGGCACCAGATATGGCTGAAGTTTGCACAGCATGACTGATGTAACTGATGTCAATAAACTGTACACAGGGACGATGGATAAATGGGCAAATGCTAGGTTGTGTGTGGCTTTGCAGCAATAACCAAAACATGATAATAAAGGGGGAGGGGTGCCTACAAATGCTGATACTAATTCGACATAACCAACCATTTCATGGGATTAGTTCTCTTGGTTTGGAGGCTTCGGGTCATGTACTAATGGGACAATCGAGTCAACTGCCATAATATAATTCTTAAATGTTTATGTTCTACCTCCCAATATAGTGAGTAGTATCTGGGATCTTAAAAGCTTGCAAGCGGCCATCAAAGACACAACTATTGGTCTTTATTTGTCTGAAACAAAAGATAAAAAAGTAAACCCAAGAATCAGAGAAGGAACTGGACTACAGGACTAATGATCCACATGAACCACTGCCTCCTCCACCTTGAGACCAAAAGAAGTAAATAGTGCCTGGCTACCACTACTGAACTTTCTGATCAGGGCTACAATAGATGAATACTGATAAAAAGAGCAAAAAGTATGGAAAAGAACTTCAAATTCTTAAAGAACCCAATCTTACTGGATCTATTGAGGCTGGAGGAGTCACCGAGATTATGGCCCTAAACTGCTCTTCAAACCTTGAATTGAAAATATCCCCTGAAGTCACCTTTAAACTATGTAACAGTTTAGCCGAAAGAGTAGACGGGTCATCCTTGCGTATTGTGTCTCTTAAAAAAAAAGGAAATTTTCTGTGTAAGACCAAAAGATCTAGAGTTACTCTGAAGCATAGATGAGAAGGTTGGGAGACAAGGAGATTAAGTAAATGAAAGTGAAACAACTAGAATACAAAAAAACAAGAATGTTGACACAAAGTGAAGAACGTCACCAACGTTATTCATCATTACATCTAGATCTGTGGAATGGGTACAGGTTTTGCTGTGCGTATTTTCACCAAAAATTAAAAACAAAATTGTTTTAAAAAGATCTTTCTAAAGTGTTAAAAAGCAAGGATGTTACTTTGATGACTAAAGTCTGCTTGACCCCAAACCATGGTACTTTCAGTCACTTCATATGTATGTGAAAGCAGAACAATGAAGAACGAACGAAGACTGAAGGTGAACTGACCCATTAGAATTGTGGTGCTGGGGAAGCATACTGAAGATACCATGGAGTGACAGAAGAACGAACAAATCAGTCTTAAAGGAAGCACAGCCAGAATGTTCTTAGAAGCAAGGACTGCGAGACTGACTGACTGACTTACTTTGTACACACTATCAGGAAAGACGGACCACTAGAAAAGGACATCGTGTTTAGAATTGTGGAAGGTAAAGCCCTCCATGAAATGGATTGGTACTTTCGCTGCAAGAACGGGCTCAAACGTACCAACAATTGATAGGATGGTACAGAGCAGGCTATGTTTCATCCTGTTATACGTAAGATTGCCATGAGTCAGGGCCAACTCAACAGCAACTAGTAACAACAACACAAAATGTACAAGAAATTATGGGGGACGCAGGGTGAAGAAGACATAGTCCCTAATCTTACAATTTCTACACAATTACGGAATAAAGACACAGACACAAACCTAATAAAAAAAAGAAAAACCACTGCCATCAAGTCAATTCCAACTCATACTGACCCCACAGGACAGAGTAGAACTGCCACCATAGGTTCCCAAGGCTGTAAATCTTTACAAAAGCAGACTGCCACATCTTTCTCCCTCAGAGCAGCTGGTGAGTTCAATCTGCTGACTTTCTGGTTAGCAGCCAAGTGCTTTAATCACTGCATGACCAGGGCTCCTAAATAAACCTAATATTAGATGTAAAATCATTTACGTGAGTTAATACATATAAAGCACTTAGTACAGCGTTGTTGTTGTTACTGGGTGCCATCGAGTCAGTAGCAGCCCCATGTGACAGAGCAGAACTGGCTTATAGGGTTTTCTTATCTGTAGTCTTCGTGGAAGCAGACTGCCAGGTCTTTCTCCCTCAGAGTAGCTAGGAGAGTTCAAACAAGCAACCTTTCAGTAAGCAGCCAAGCACTTAACCATTTGCCCTACCAGAGCAAATAAATGGTTATGTAGGTTTTCAAGCAGAAAAATAACAATATAAGTTGTGCTGAAGAGAAAGTCATCTCAAAAGATAGAATACTAGTTAGTATCACATATTAAACACTCCAAGCATGAAGTACTTTGAACCTGACCTAGGGAGATGGTTGTTGTTGTTTTTGTTGTTCTTAGGTGCCATTGAGTCCCTTCCAACTCACAGCTGCCCTATGCACAACAGAACAAAACACTGCCTGGTCCTGCACCACCCTCACAATCACTGCTATGTTTGAGCCCACTGTTGCAGCCACTGTGTCAATATATCTCGTTGAGCATTTTCCTCTTTTTTGCTGAGGCTGTACTTTACCAAGCATGATGTCCTTCTCCAAATAACATGTCCAAAGTACGTGAGACGAAGTCTTGCCATCCTCGCTTCTAAGGCACATTCAGGCTGTACCTCTTCCAAGACAATTTCTACATTCTTCTGGCAATCCACGGTATATTCAATATTCTTCGTCAACACCATAATTCAAAGCCATCAATAATTCTTCAGCATACATACAAGCATACATAAAAGGCAACTGAAAATAGCATGGCTTGCATCGGGCACACCTTAGTCCTCAAAGTGACATCTTTGCTTTTGAATACTTTAAAGAGGTCTTCTGCAACAGATTTGCCCAATGTAATACATCCTTTGATTTCCTGACTGCTGCTTCCACAGGCATGGATTGTGGATCCAAGCAAAACAAAAACTTTGATAACTTCAATCTTTTCTCCATTTATCATGATGTTGTTTATTGGTCGAGTTGTGAGGATTTTTTTCTTTATGTTGAGGTGTAATCCATACTGAGGGCTGTAGTCTTTAATCTTCTTCAGCAAGTGCTTCAAGTCCTCTTCGCTTTCAGCAAGCAAGGTTGTGTCATCTGCATATTGCAGGTTGTTAATGAGTCTTCCTCCAATCCTGATAAAGTGTTCCTCTTTATACAATTCAGCTTCCCAGATTATTTGTTCAGCATACGAATTAAATAAGTATGATGAAAGGATACAACTCTGACATAAACCTTTCCTGATATTAAACCACACAATATCCCTCTTGTTCTGTTTAAATGACTGCCTCTGGGCCTATGTGCAGGTTCCACATGAGCACAATTAAGTGGTCTGGAATTCCCACTGTTCGCAATGCTATTCATAATTTGTTATGACCCACACAGTCAAATGCCTTTGCATAGTCCATAAAACACAGGTAAACATCTTTCTGGTATTCTCTGCTTGCAGCCAAGATCCATCTAACATCAGCAATGACCCCTTGTTCCATGTCCTCTTCTGAATCCAGCTTGAATTTCTGGCAGTTCCCTGTCAATGTACTGTTATAACTGGTTTTGAATTACCTTCAGCAAGATTTTGCTTGTGTGATATTAATGATATTGTTCAATAATTTCTTATTCTGCCAATCACATATCTTCGGTATGGGCACAAATATGGGTCTCTTCCAGTCGGATGGCCAGGTAGCTGTCTTCCAAATTTCATGGCAAAGATAAGTGAGTGCCTCCAGTGTTGCACCCATTTGTTGAAACATCTCAATTGGTATTCTGTCAATTCCTGGAGCCTTGTTTTTTGCCAATGTCTTCAGTGCAGCTTGGACTTCTTCCTTCAATACAATCAGTTTTTGATCAAATGCTACCTCCTGAAATGGCTGCAGGTTGACCAATTCTTTTTGGTACCGTCACTCTGTGTATTCCATCCATCTTCTTTTGATGCTTCCTGCATATTGTAAAGTATTACAATGAAAGGTGCAAAGACCTGGAGTTAGAAGACCAAAAGGGAAGAAAATGCTCAGCATTTCTCAAGCTGAAAAAACTGAAGAAAAAATTCAAGCCTAGGGTGATAGAAATAAAAAAGAACTTCTTGGGGCAATACTATCATGGTACCCAGCCTCCAAGATGGTCATCCCCCTATGAATCCCACTCCTGGCATTCATATCCTACCTAATCCCCTCCCACATCATACCAGGTTTTTCCATGTGACCAACAGAAAAGTGCAGAAGTGAGAGTACATCACTTTTAAGATCAAGTTATAAAAGACACTGGGACCTTCATCTTGGTCGCTACTGCTCTCGTACTTGTGGACGCCAGCTGCCATGTTGTGAGCTGCCCTATGAAACATGGCAAGGAATTAAAACTTGGCGATAATCATGGGGGTGAGCTTAGACATGGATCCTCTAGCTCCAGTCTACCTTTTATTTAATTGCAACTTTATGGGAGACACTGAGCTAGAACCACCCAGGCAAACCATTACCAAATTCCTGACCCTCAGAAACTGTTAGGTAATAAATATTTGTTTTAAGTTGTTTCAGTTTTGAAGCAATTTGTTACACAATTGATACAACTACTAAAAAAGAGAAACTGATAGGGTTTTGAAAGCTGACAGAATAAAGAAAAAAAGCAGTGAAAATCCCTCAAAAAACGCTAAGCTTTCTAATAAGTCAAAAAGAACTGTTAGAACTGAGAGTGAGAGAATGATGACTTTGCTTAGTTTAACTGAACTCAGGAGGAAGGTCAAGAATGAAATACAGATCTCAAAGCCATTTTCAGCAGTGAACTAAACCAAAACCGCTGCCATCAAGTCGATTCCAACTCATAGCTACCCTATATGACAGAGTAGAACTGCCCCACAGGATTGATATCAATGATATCAGCTGCCTAGAGAAAACACGTAAGAAAAAAGACTAGGTCAAGAATTAGAACATGGGAGAAAGACGTAAAGAGAAGTAAATGACAGATAGAGAGCAAGACAGACAGAAAATTAGGATAGCAATATAGGAGATGTCCCAAAAGAAATAAAAGCTGGAGATGAGTCAAATAACCAAGTAAATAACTTATATTCAACACAGCAATTTCAAAGAGTTAAGAAATTACTATATTTCTTTGATTTTTTTTCACACTTTAATATCAGGATGTATCTTAAAATTGATTAGTACATTTGACGTGAGTTTCTACTCCTTACAGTCAGTTAGAAAATTGACAGTGTGTCAGACAATCAACTGAAAAGCAAGGAAACATGGGAGTGATAAGGAAGTGGAACCAGTATATATGAACAATTTTTTTAGGAAGCTTTTCCATAAAAGGAAGATAAGTCAAGAAAGGAAGCACTGCGTTTACTTTTTTGTTTGGTTTTTAGTGTGATAAGACAAATACATTTATTAGAAAAAAACTTCAAAAGAGCTTTAAAATGATTAAAGACACGTTCCAGAAGAAACACAATGAATGTGTGTACTCAGGAATACAAGCGCAATTGTTTAATATAATTCATGCAAATTTCCTTCACGCCTAGACATTGGTAGGCGCTGGTATACAAAGACATGGACAGGTTAGCTTCAGGCTCCTCTCCCAGTGAGTGAGAAGAAAAAGATTCAGAGAAAGTTTAGGCAACAGAAGTATCTGGGAAAAAATGGCTGAGCCATTCCAGTTATCTACCACGGTCTTGGTGTGTTATACGACACAATAAAGGCAAAGGATTGCAAAACACCAGCTAGGGTAGTACCTATTTCACACACTAATTCCCTGGGGCCACTTCCGTCACCTCTACGAACGCGACCCCTTGCCCCTCCCAGGAAGTGGCTCTTTTTCACCCCAGTCTCCAGTCGGGCTCGTCTCCTTGCTCTGTGCATCCAGCCCTGGAGGCGAGGCTGAGCCCGTCCCCGGACAGACCGCGCCGGAGAGCCCGTGACCGGGGGAAAGCCGAGTCCGCACACCTGGGCAGGAGACCGACCGCGGCACCGGGCCCCGCAATGGGTCCAGTCCACGCTCGTAGACGGAACCGGCGGCAGCCTCCTCCGGGCTCCTGGACACAAAGCCCACCCTCACGCCGCTGCCAGCCCGCGGTCAAGGAAGCGCGCTCCGCGGACCCGCCGAAGACGACGGGACTCGGCGGAGCACTACTTCCCGCTGGGTTCCGGCGAGTTCGCTAGCAAGAGCGTAGCGAGAGCGCGCCGCCGGTCACAGCCCCACAGCGTACCTTGCGGCCTGGAGAGGGTCCTCCGCCGGACATCTCTGGGGCACCACCTCCACACCGATGGGCGGTCTCTTCAGGGTGTAAGAAGACCGCGCGCCACAGACCCCGCCCCGCCGCGCCGCCGGCCAAGCTCCGCGCACGGCCAGGCACCGCGGGCTACGATTGGCTAGCCAGAGCCACGAGGCGGGGCATCACCGGGGCCCCGCCTCCTGACCATTTGAGGACGGTGAGCCCCTGGCACCGCCCCGCCGCGCCGCACCGAGCCACAAGCAGCGATTGGCGGACAATCGGGTGCGGGGCGGGACTTCTCAGCCGGTCGCTTCCCGCTCTAGGCCGTGGCGTTGGCCGGAGAGGCTGAAGAGCTCAGGGTTGTCTGTGCCCTTTGCACCGGTACCCCGCGGCGCTGTGGGTCTCCAAGGTCTACTGCTAGCTTATCCAGCCTCGTCACCCGCCCAAAGCCTGCGGAGAGCGCTGTGGGCGGGCGTGCCGCTGGGCACTGAGGCTCCGGTGGGCGGGCTTGCGGGGCAGGCGCCTCGGTCGGCCATCCGCCTCCGGGTGCAGGCCTAGGTCAGAGCACAGATGCGGTCTGTTCTGTCAGGCCATTGGCTAATGTAAGTGTGATTGAACCGTGCCTTCCCTTTTACCTGGATCAGCTGATATCAGGTTACTCCTGGCCTGGCTGCTAATAATTTGGCCCTCCACCCCTCTGCAGCTGTAAGACTTTTTGAGATTTAAATTAGTAGGTAATGGTTTGTTGACTGTCCTTTTTCAGCTGGATAAGACAAATTTACGTTGCTATAGACCAGTTTCTATCAGGCTTCTGCAGTTCGGGTAGAGCTTTTTATGATTAATATTTGGTTTCGTGGATAAGAAAAATCTTAAAATCCAAGAAAGATGTCTGTTACTGATTTTCCTTTTCAACACTACGAATTCAGTAATTAATACTTAAGGATCGGTTATAGGTGTTCGTAAAACTGAACACGGTGGCAAGGAGACCTGGACCTGAGTAGAAGCTAGATCACAAAGTCTAACTGCGTAGAAAGTTTCTGTAATGAACTACCTATTATATAAAAAACTAAAACGTGATTTACACAAGTTGGAAATTTGTCAGTCTAGGGAGGAAGAAAGGATTTTCAGAAAGTCCTACTCTCAAAAGTATGGCAACCAAAAAACCCATTGCCCTTATGTTGATTCCAACTCATTAAAAAAAAAAAAAAACTGTTGCCGTCCAATCCATTCAGACTCATAGACACCCTAGAAAACAGAGTAGAACTGCCCCTTAGGGTTTCCAAGAAGTGCCTGGTGGGCTTGAACTGATGACCTTTTGGTTAGCAGCTGTAGCTCTTAACCACTACACCAACTAGAAGACAGGGTAGAACTGCCCCTTAGGGTTTCCAAGGTTGTAATCTTTACAGAAGCATACTGCCACATCTTTCTTCCATGGAACGGCTGGTAGGTTCGAAACACTTACCTTTCAGTTAGCATCCAAGTGCTTAACCACCGTGACACCAGGGCTCCTTCAAAAGTATTGTATATGTAAATTTCAGAACCTGAGGTGCTGGCATTTCTAAATTAGGTGATTCCAGACCTAAAATTAAGAAACTCCATTGTGGATTAAACTGAGATTTTTATTTCTACTGTAAAATCTAAAGAAACTGCACGTAGAAGTCCTCACTATACTTCTTCACTAGGAAACCTTAGTGGTGTAGTGGTTAAGACAGAATCTACTGGAAGGCAATGGGTTTATACCTCTTCGCTACTCTTCTAAAGAAATCATTTAGTATTTTGTCAAAGTTTACTGCTTGACTAACAAAAGCCAGAACTTCTAGATAAAGATTTGCCCAGCACCTGTTAAGAATATTTACATTTCAAGAGACGTGCTATCAGAACTGCTTGTAAGCCCTAACTCACACTTAGCCAGATAAGCAATGTTAATATTTCAAAAGAAAACTTCAGATTTAGGGTTAATTCTCTCCTAACCAAATCGTTGTTTTTACATTTCAAGAACTTCAATTAAGTTTGACTATATAGGGCCCTGATGCACAGTGGTTAAGAGCTCCACTGCTAACCAAAAAGTTGGCAATTTGAATCTACCAGCTGCTCCTTGGCAACCCTATGGGGCAGTTCTACTCTGTCCTTTAGTGTTGCTAGGAGGCGGAATTGATGATAGCAACGGGTTTGGTTTTTTGGTTTTGTATATAGTCGCTATTAGTCGGAATTGATTACATGGCACCGGGTTTGGTTTTTTGGTTAGGCCTGCAATTCATCACTGAACTTCCACATCAGAAATGTTCATAAAGCTTACTTTAGAGATATTGCCTTAGTCAAGTTGTTAGGAAATAAGAAATTAATGTTAGAATAAAAGTTTATGTTAAGGAAGTTTATAGTTTGTGTATAACTTGATACCAAAAACAAACAAAAAAAAATCCATTGCTGTTAGGCAGAATCCAGCCTATAGGACAGAATAGAGCTGTCCCATAGGGTTTCCAAGGAGCGGCTAATGGATTTGAACTGCCAGCCTTTTGGTTAGTAGCCAAATGCTTAACCACCGCATCACCAGGGCTCCTATAACTTGATAATGGTTCATCTTTGTTATACGTTTCCCACACTTGTGAACATAATTCTTTATTTGCCTCAATTAATGAAAAGTTCCCTTGCTCCTTCCAAGGTGAAGCACTTTGGCATCCAGCTTGCCTGGATGTCTGTGTGATTCCCCGTTTCATGGAATATTATTTCGTCCTTCAATAAAACTCCTTATTTTCTTCTTTGCACTTTAATATTCCACTATAACAGTATGGTAGAAGTGGAGTTTAGTCTTCTGCTTCAAAAGGACCTTTTTGTGCCTCAGTAAGAGTACATTGTTGTGCAGTATATCAATTTCAGCTTTTGTCCCGTCTAGTTCCAATCCTCCGTCATCTTGTGTTTGAGTTCCAATGCCTAAAGCCACAAATACCTGGTATATATAGCATTTGTCCACTCTGTAGTTGTTGAAAAAATAAGAAAAATCTTAGTTTAAGGTAGACATATTGCTAGTACTTTTACTATCAACACTTGGAACATTTAGAATATCTTCTAGGTTAGGATTTAGAATATTAAGCCTCTGATTGGGACTCCACAAAGGAGAAATTTGCCACTGTTGCCTGAACCAGACCTTATAACATCACCTGGCCATCTTGCTGTCTATGGTATAGTTCTCAGTTTTATATCTGTAACCAGACTTCTTCATACTGTTCCAGCTGTAGCCCCATTGTGTTACCTCTAAGGGAATGGAGGCTCTCTGGACTCAATGGGTCTTTGTCTTTCTCTTATAAGAATACACAAAGGAGACAATTTTTGGTTCAACTCTAACAGGTTTATTTTACTGGTGACAAGTAAAAGGAGTCAGTAGGGGGTTATGCCTCTCCAAAAGACCGACTCGGAAAGGGAAGGCAAGGCTAGGGCTTATATGGGTTTGGTGGGAACAATAGAGTAATGAATATTTAGTAGGTTTCTTTCAAGGGGTGTGTACGTCTCAGGATGGTGGTATATACTTAATTAGTTTGTGTGCATCTGGAATCCAAGATGGGACCTGCTGATATTCAAGATGGAGTCCTCTCGGCAGCCCTTGAGCACTGATCTTTGGCACTACATTGCTAAGGAAGATTTAACAGCGGTCACACTTTGTTCTTCTGTGGGACTAGGAAAAACACTAAGAAGGATACAGTAATTTACGGGTTGTTTCAACCTTATATCACGTTGACTCTTGTTTTCCCAACTTCTAGATAGTAATCTTTTAACAGCTCTTTTTGTTCCACCAATACAGTTAACCCTATGTGTCTCAATTACACTACCTATTTCTTATCTCCACTTGGATGTCTGAGAGGCTCTTCAGTCTAAACTTTTCTTTTCCCAAGCTTACACCTTTTTCGGAATTCTCCATCTCAGTGTGGAATCAAATTTATATTAAAAATAGATATTTTAAGGTGGGGCCAAGATGGCAGAACAGACACTTCTGGTGATCCCTCTTACAGCAGACCGGAAAAAAAAAGTGAAATGATTATATTTGTGACAAGCTAGGAGCCCTGAACATCAAAGGCAAAGTTAGAAAATGGGCCGCACAGTAGGGAGAGGGAGAGACAGTTCAGAAGTAGAGAGGAGTTGCCAAACCTGGATCACCAGGAACCCTCAGGCACCATTCCTGAGAGCGACTGCAGCGGGCTGGTGGTAACGTTCAGTCATAGTTTTCTCAGGGAGAAACAGCCAGCTACACAGCCTACTCGCACCTCTGGAAACAGAGAAGAACAGTGCTCTCAGCAAAAGCTAAGTACTTGCATATATTTTACTGTGCCCCCAGCTCCTAAGCCAATTTCAGTGGCTGTCAGTTTCCCTGGGCCTGAGATAGGCCATGCTGAGCACGCTGAGCCATTCTCCCAGCCTTGGAGAAGGAATAAATTCACAATTGGGGAAAAAGATAATCTGCTAGCTCCACTAACCTGCGGAGCTCAGGACAGAAGCGGCTCCTGTCCAGGCATAAATGGTCCATGGACTTTGAATACCTTTCCGCCTGCATGCACCTGTGTGGGCCTATTTCAGGAGAATAGGCCCTTGTTGGCAGACTGCAACTGTTTCAGCTGTGCAGTGGAGAGGTGGGTGTTGATGTTGGACATTGCTTTGCCTATTACACAAGGTCCTCACCTAACCACATCAGGGGCCTAAGGACTGATGGCTCCACTCAGGTCACCTAGCAACCTGCGAGAGGGATCCAAGGATAACTAGTACCTCCCATTCCTTATAACCAAAAGCACTGGGTGCCCACAGTCCATCTGTAGAACCCACCCACCTGTGCGCTCTAGAGAACAGGGACCTATTTTCCTCACCACACACATGGTGACCAACTACCTGGACACCTGAGCTGAATCTGTACAAGGAAAGTGAATGGACTCCTAGGCTCATATACCTGATAACAGCTCTAGCCATCTGGTGACAGGATGTTAGAGCTTCGAAGACAAAAATAATCAAGCTAGCTTACTCAAGTAACCTATTTGGACATATCAAAACAAAGCAAAGCAAGAAAGTTCGGATATAGTAAGCAAATTCAATAACTTATAGATGGCTTAGAGACAACAGTCAATATCAAATCACATAAAGAAGCAGACCATGATAACTTTAACAAACTCTCAAAAAAATATGGATCAAGGGATCTTCAGGATGAAGGTGCCTTCCTGGAATTATGATGCAGAATACAAAAGATTAATATACAGAACTCTTCAAGACATCAGAAACGAGATCAGCAAGGAAATCAGGCAATATGCAGAACAAGCCAAGGAACACAGATAAACCAGTTGAAGATATTAAAAAGGTTATTCAAGAACAAAATGAAAACTTTAATAAGCTACAAGAATCCCTAGAGAGACAGCAATCAGAAATTCAGAAGATGAATAACATTACAGAATTAGACAACTCAATAGAAAGTCAGAGGAGCAGAATTGTGGAAGTGGAAGGCAAAATTAGTGAGATTAAAACACTTGGCACCAATATATTTGAAGAAAAATAAGATAAAAGAATCTAAAAAAATGAAGAAACCCTAAGAATCGTGTGGGACTCTATCAAGAGAAATAACCTACGAGTAACTGGAGTACCAGAATAGGGAGGGATAACAGAAACTACAAATGACGATTTGTTGGCAGAAAACTTCCCTGCTATTGTGAAAGAAGAGAAGATATCTATGCAAGATGGTCATCGAACTCCATGAAAGGTAGATCTTAAAAGAAAGTCATCAAAACGTAATCAAACTTGCCAAAACCAAAGATAGAGAATTTTAAGAGCAGCTAGGGATAAATGAAAAGTCAGCTACAAAGGAGAGTCAATAAGAATAAGCTTGGACTACTCAGCAGAACCCACGAAGGGAAGACGGCAATGGGACGACTTATATAAAGCACTGAAGAAAAAAAATGCCAGCCAAGAATCATATATCCAGCAAAACAGTCTCTCAAATATGAAGGTGAAATTAGGACATTTCCAGATAAACGGAAGTTTAAGGAATTCGTAAAAACAAAACTAAAACTACAAGAAATACTAAAGGTAGTTAGTTCTCTGGTTAGAAAATCAATAATACCAGATATCAACCCAAGACTAGAACACAGGACAGAGCAACCAGATGTCAACCCAGACAGGGAAATCACAAAAATAAATCAAGATTAAAAAATGCTCAAAACAGGGAAACAGCGATGTCATTGTATAAAAGAAGACAACATTAAAACAATATGCTATGAACATTTCTCTACAGGTTTTGTTTGAACACCTCTTTCAGTACTTTTGGGTATGTATTTAGAGGTGGAATTGTTGGATCATATGATAATTATATGTTTAACTATTTTAGAGGTGGAATTGTTGGATCATATGATAATTATATGCTTAACTATTTTAGGAATAGCCAAACTGTTTTCCACAGTAGCTGCACCATTTTACATCCCCACCAGTGATGTATTAGGATTCCAATTTCTGCATATCCTTACCCAAACTTGGTTTGGTTTGTTTGTTTATTTTAGCCACCTAAGTGGGCGTGACATATAATGTCTGTGGATTTTTTTTTTTTTTTTTTGGCGTTGCCCTACTAAAGACGTTCAAGCATCTTTTCATGTGCTTGTTCATCTATGTACCTTTTTGGAGAAAAACAAAAACAAAAAAACCCATTGCCATTGAGTCAATTCAGACTCATAGCGACCCTATAGGAAGAGTAGAACTGCCCTATAGAGTTTCTGAGGAACGCCTGGGGGATTTGAACTGCCAACCTTTTGGTTAGCAGCCATAGCACTTAACCACTACACACTAGGGCTTCCTCTTTGGAGAAACACCTATTTAAACCACTTGTCCATTTTATAAAAATTATGGTAGATATATATGTAACAAAATATTTTCCATTTCGACATTTTTACTCATATACTTTAGTGACATTAATTATATTCATGTTGTTAACCATCACTTTTATCCGTTTTCAAATTTTCAGTCACTTAACAGAAGTTCAGTGTCCCCTTTCACCTCCCCGACCCCCGTCTGCCTCTGGTAACGACTAAAAAACTTGGTCTTTATGCATGTGTCTGTTCTCGATGTTTCATATAAATGGAATCACATACTGTTTGCCCTTTTGTGACAGACTTATTTCACTCAGCATAGTGTGTTCAAGGTTTACCCATATTGTAGCATGTATCAGGACTTCATTTATTTTTAGGGCTGAGTAAAATTGCACTGTATTTATAAACCACATTTTGCTTACCCATCCTTCTGTTGATGGACATTTTGGTTGTTTCCACCTTTTGGCTATTGTGAATATTGCTGCAATGCACATTGGTGTACAGATATCTGTTTGTGTTCCTGCTTTCAGTTCTTCAGATACATACCTAGAAGTGGGATTTCTAAATCATGTGGTAATTCTATGTTTAACTTTTTAGGGAACCTGCAAACTGTTTTCTGCAGCAGCTTGCTGGATGCTTAGGTGTGCTATGTTATGATTGTCCCTTCAGTGTCTCCCTAGTTGCTAATGGACATAAAACAAATGGACATAAAACAAACTACGTGCTTTAGGGGGAGATGATTGCCCTCTGAAGAAACCAGAACTGTGTTAAGCTATCTTCGAGGGGTAAAGGAAGAAGGACAATTCACTAGTGCCCGTAAATCTAGCCCACTCTGAACAGGGGCAATAAATGATGTTCATTGCCTGCGGGGGCCCTTCCACTTTTACTACTCCCGTTTTACCTTTTATTGCCCCTTTTCATTACCTCTGTACATGCTATTTGGCACACAGACATGGCTGGCTGATTAGTATTTAATCCCAGGAAAGAGGAATTTCGGTGTTTTCCCAAGACATGAACTGGGGCATGCCTGGGTGTGATCTCACTCTGTAGATAGAGCATAACTTTGGGAAACCTAGGCTAATGGTGACTTGTGCTGTTCTACTCGTCCCTGTCCTTTTTATTCTGCAAGTAATAAATGCCTGTTGATCATCCCATTAGAAGTGTCTGGTCTGTGCTCTGCTCCAAATGGTCCTTCACTAAGAACTTGTGAATATAATGATATTGCACAGCTGTACCACTTTATAATCGCACCGGCAATGGACGAAGGTTCCAATTTCTCCACATTCATGCCAACACCTATTGTTGTCCATATTTTAATCATAGCCATCTTAGTGGGTATGAAGTGATACCTCATTGGAGTTTCGATTTGCATTTCCCTAAACACTAATGATGTTGAACATCTTTTCATGTGTTTGTTGGCCATTTGTATTTCTTCTTTGATGAAATGTCTATTGAAGTCCTTTGCCCATATTTTGACTTAAAGTCTCTTTTATCTTAATCCCTATTTTTTTTTAATTTTTATTGAGCTTCAAGTGAACGTTTACAAATCAAGTCAGTCTGTCACATATAAGTTTATATACACCTTACTCCATACTCCCACTTGCTCTCCCCCTAATGAGTCAACCCTTCCAGTCTCTCCTTTCGTGACAATTTGGCCAGCTTCCAACCCTCTCTACCCTCCCATCCCCCCTCCAGACAGGAGATACCAACACAGTCTCAAGTGTCCACCTGATACAAGTAGCTCACTCTTCATCAGCATCTCTCTCCTACCCACTGTCCAGTCCCTTCCATGTCTGATGAGTTGTCTTCGGGAATGGTTCCTGTCCTGGGCCAACAGAAGGTTTGGGGACCATGACCGCCGGGATTCCTCCAGTCTCAGTCAGACCATTAAGTATGGTCTTTTTGTGAGAATTTGGGGTGTGCATCCCACTGATCTCCTGCTCCCTCAGGGGTTCTCTGTTGTGCTCCCTGTCAGGGCAGTCATGGGTTGTGGCTGGGCACCATCTCCTTCTTCTGGTCTCAGGATGATGTAAGTCTCTGGTTCATGTGGCCCTTTCTGTCTCTTGGGCTCATAGTTATCGTGTGACCTTGGCGTTCTTCATTCTCCTTTGCTCCAGGTGGGTTGAGACCAATTGATGCATCTTAGATGGCCGCTTGTTAGCATTTAAGACCCCAGACGCCACATTTCAAAGTGGGATGCAGAATGTTTTCAAAATAGAATTATTTTGCCAATTGACTTAGAAGTCCCCTTAAGCCATAGTCCCCAAACCCCCGCCCTTGCTTCGCTGACCTTTGAAGCATTCAGTTTATCCTGGAAACTTCTTTGCTTATGGTCCAGTCCAGTTGAGCTGACCTTCCATGTATTGAGTATTTTCCTTCCCTTCACCTAAAGTAGTTCTTAAAAAAAAAAAAAGTAGTTCTTATCTACTGACTAATCAGTAAAAAAACCCTCTCCCACCCTCCCTCCCTCCCCCCCTGGTAACCACAAAAGTATGTGTTCTTCTCAGTTTATACTATTTCTCAAGATCTAATAATAGTGGTCTTATACTATATTTGTCCTTTTGCCTCCGACTAATTTCACTCAGCATAATGCCTTCCAGGTTCCTCCGTGTTATGAAATGTTTCACAGTTAATCCCTATTTTTCTGATATTAAAATAGCCACCCCAGCTCTGTTTTGGTTATTATTTGCGTGATATATTTTTTTCTATCTTTCATTTTCATCCTGTTTGTGTCCTTGAGCCTATGTTGTGTCTCTCGGAGGCAACAGGTATTTGGATCATTTTTTAATCTGTTCTGCCACTCTCTGCCTTTTGATTGGTGCGAACACTGCAGTTACTGATAAGGAAGGACTTACTTCTGCCATTTTGTTACTTGTTTTTGTGTGTGTGTCTTATACCTTCCTAGTCCCTTATTTACTCCCTTATTTGCTGTTTTTCTTTTTTTTTTTTTTTGTAGTGAGCGATTTTTATATCCTTCTCTCTTTTTGTGTTTATTTCTTAGATATTTTCTTTGTGATTACCATGGTTTACATTTAACATCTTGCATTTATAACAATAACACATATAACTTCTGTAACATACTCAAACTTGATACCATTCCCGACGCCCCCATTTATGTTGTATCACCAAATTGCATCTTTATATATCATGTCACCTGGAACTTACATTTATACTTATTCTTTGTGCATTTGTCAGTATAAAGCATGAAGGCCGTAACTACTAGAATTACAAAGCAAAAGTTCCCTAAAACTTGCTTTTATAATTGTACCTACAATTACCTTTAATGAAAATCTATTTTTTTTCCCTACGTACATCTTTGAATTATTGTCTAGTGTCCTTTCTTTCTCATATGAAGGGCTCCCTTTGGTATTTTTGGTGGTTATGAACGTCTGTATTTTGTTGATCTGCAATGTCTTTATTTTGCCTTCACTCTTGAAGGACAGTTTTGCTGCCTTAGTATTGTTGGTTGACATTTCTTTTCTTTCAGGACTTTGAATTTGTCTTTTCCATTGCTTCTCATCTCGAAGGTTTCTGAGAAGAAATTGGCAATTAAGCCTATTGGGGATCCTTTGTATGTGACCGTTAGCTTTTCTAAAGCTGCCTTCTGGATTCTCTCCTTGTCTTTAATTTTAGAGAGTTGATTTTAAGGTATCTCAGTGTGGATCTCTTTGGGTTCATCCTACTTTGAGTTTGTTGAGCTTCTTGAATTTGTAGGTTTATGTTCTTCAGATTTGGAACATTTTCTACCATTATTTCTTCTAATATTCTGTCTTTTTTTCTCTCTCATCTCCATATGGGATTCTCATGATGCATACGTTTGTTCACTTGTTGTCCCATAGTTCCATTAAACTGTATGTACCAGCCTTGAGCCTTCTTCCTTGTTGCTATTCAGAGTCCAAAATTTTATTAACTTATCCTCCAGTTCACTGATTCTTCTGTGTGCTGAAATCTGTTGTGCAATCATTCCAATTAGTTTCTCATTTCAGTCGTCTTTTTCAGTTCCAGTATTTTTATCTGATTTCCTTTTATAATTCCTGTAGTTCCTATATTTTTATTTAAATTCTTATTTTGATTATACGTAATTTTCCTGATTTTCTGTGGTTCTTTGTTTTCCTTTATTTATTTATTTATTTTTGGTTTGTTTAATACTGTTTTATTATATCCTTCTAATATGTTCATTATGCAAATTCCCATTGATGTAATTTCTCTCCCTTTATCTTCTTCACTTGGATGAGCCATTGTTTTCACTTTGTGTGCCTTGTGATTTTTCTAGTTGGAGCTAGGACATAAGAATTTTACAAGGTGTTGACTTTCTCAATTCTCCCAAGTATTTAGTGTTTCCAACATCAATTCTTTCTGCAAGAAGCTCTTAAGAGGTCAGGGCCTTCAGACTTCAGCTTATCGTTCCCCCTCCCTCTCTGTGATAACTCCATTTCAGAAAGTCCAAATCAGTATTTTCATTTTTCAGTGGCTTCCAAACAAAATAGAGAACACACACTAATCAATCCATTCTCCACAGGGCACAGTTTTCATTCTTTTGTTCTTGCTCTTTCTCCACTCTATGACGGCTGCGTCTCACCACGTTTTCAGTCCTTTAGAAGCCCCCAAACTAATCAGAAAGCCCAAACTGAATGAACATCCCTCCAGTGGTTCTTGGTCCTTGGCTCATCCCCCATTCTATGAAGGTCCACTTCTTGTGGAGCTGGAGATTGGGACTCTTTCCCATGCTCAGGTGAGCTGTGGGTCAACTAGGACTGTGGAGGCTGTCTTTACACTGCACCTGGATTGGGAGGGGTGGGTATCCCAAATGGACTATCAGGTAGGTCTATCCTATTAATTTTAGAAGTAGAGCTTGGGAACATTCCCTGTGTACAGGCAAGCTGTGTGTTGGCTGTGGGAAGCAGGTTCCACTGTATCTGTCAGTTTGAGCTTCTCATTTCCATAGTTCACAGCATTTGACAGTCTTCTCAGGAGGCAGTGGAATGGGGAGAATGGAAGAAACCCTTTTTCTTTACTGTGTGAGTGGTGTTATTGGCTTCAGTCCATCCGCATATCTTTGCTGTTGTCCTCTGTCCACCAATTTAGAATCTTGCAGGGCTGAGCATAGATCATTTGTTGTATTTCTTGGTATACTTGTGGGGAGGGCCAAGAACCTAGACCTGCTCATTCTGGCAACTTCCTAAAATGCCTTTTTGCCTATTTTTTAATTAACTTCTTTGTCTTTTTGTTGTTAAGCAGTAAGAATTTTTATATATACTATATACCAGATATATGTATAGCGCTCCTTGGAAACTCTATGGGGCAGTTCCACTCTGTCCTATAGGGTCGCCATGAGTCGGAATCGACTCAACAGCACTGGGTTTGTGGTTATATACCAGATACTTATCAGAAATATGGATTGGCAATATTTTCTCCTGTTCATTGAATTGCCTTTTCACTTTCCTAAGGGTTTTTTGAAACACAAACGTTTCTAAATTTGATAAAGTCAAATTTATCTATTTTTTCTTTTGTCGCATGTACTTTTGATGCCATCTGAGAAACCACTGCCTAACCCAAAGCCTTGAAGCTTTACCCTTGTGCTTGCTTCTAAGAGTTTTTATTGTTATTTTTTTGGTGAAGATTTTCACAGCAGTTTATGTTCCCATCCAACCAATTCTGCACAAATTGTTTGTGACATTCCTTACATTCTTCACATTGTGTAAACATGCTCATGATTTTTATTCTGATTTTTCCTTTTCCATTAATCTTGTTTCTCTACCCCGCTTACACTCTCATCTTTGTTTTAAAATAATTGTTGACTGATCTCAGATAGGTGATTTTTTTAACGGAGCATAGTACTTACAGCTGATATTCTTTGTTTTGTGAGCCAATCTGTTATTTAGCTACAAGATGACTTTAGGGATTAGTTTTGGTTCAAAGTTTGAAGACTATGTCAGGGCAATAGTCTTGGGAGCCCTCCAGTCTCAACCAATCCAGTAAGTCTGGTGTTCTTTTTGTTCTGTTTCTTTGTTTTGTAGGAATTTGAGGTTCTGTTTTGCATTTTCCTCTCATTCTATCAGGGTTCATCTATTATGGCTCTCATTAGAATGGTTGGTAATTGTAGCTGGGCACAATCTAGTTCTTCTGGTCTCAGGGTAGATGATTTCACAGTTTGTGTAGACTATTTTCCTGTACACTGGTTTCTTCTCTGAGTATTTGGTTTCCTTCTTTCTCTTTTGCTCCAGAGAAATAGAAATTAATGGTTTTATCTTAGATGGCCTCTCATGAGCTTTTAAGACCCCAGACACTACCCACCAAGCTAGGATGTAGAAAGTAACTTTATGAACTATGTTTTGCCAATTGACCAAGGTGTCCCACGAAACAATGGTCCTAATCCTTCAAGCCCAGAAATTCATTCCCACCAGGTGTTTGTGTCTAAGAAGTATCGATGACTGTGTGCCTTATGTACTTTGTTATATATATATGTACATATAGTCACATAAATGCATATATCTATACATATGCCTATATCTATATACACACACATATATACTCATACATACGTACCTATACACATATATGCCTACATACATACATACATGCCTACACACGTATCTTTTGGTTCTTTTTGCTATTATTTCCAAATTGTATATGCCATAGCAGTTACCAACAGGTCCTTTTTTCTTGTGTGCATTTTGCACACTTAGGTTGTTTCCATTGTTTTTGCTATTGTGAATGATGCTGCAGTGAACATATGTGTACATATGTCAGTCCATGTCTCTTTTATTAGATCTCTAGGTTATATCTAGGAGTGGGATTGCTGGGTACTAAGGTCTTGCTACTTCTTGTTTTTTGAGGAAGTGCCATACGATTTTCCATAGTTATTGTGCCATTTTAAAGTCCCATCAGCAGTGGATAAGGATTCCAATTTCACCACATCCTTGCAAACATTTGTTGTTACCTGTTTTGATTTTTTTTTCAGTGCCATTTTAGCCAGGGTGAGATGGTATGTCATTGTAGTTTATCCTATTTTTAGAAAAGATTAGATTCCGTAGCTTTCTCCCTATGTTTTCTTCCAGGAACTTTACAGTTTTAGGATTAACATTTAGGTCTTTGATGTATTTTGAGTTAGTTTTTGTGTATGGTGTGATGCATGGGCCCTGTTTCATATTTCTGAAGTGGACATTCAGTTTTGCCAGCTCTATTTATTAAAGAGGCTCTTTCTCTCCCAATGGATAAACATTTGACCCCTTTTTGAAAATCAATTGTCCATGGATGAGTGGGTTTATTTTTGGGCCCTCAATTCTATTCCACTGTTCTTTTTTTTTTTCGGTTCTATTCCACTGGTCTATGTGTCTCATTGAATCAATACCAGACTGTTTTGATTACAGGGGGTGTATAGTATGTGTTGATATTGAGAAGTGTGTGGCCTTCTATACTTTGTTCTTCTTATTCAATATCGCTTTGGCTATTTGGGGTCTCTTTCCTTTCTATAAAAAGCTGGTCATCAGTTTTTCCATTTCAGTAAAGAATGTTGTTGATATTTATAGCAGGATTGCATTGTATCTGCAGATTGCTTTAGGTAGTATTGTACATTTTCACTGTATTAAGTCTTCCAATGCATGAGTTTGGAATGCCCTTCCATTTTTATGTAGATCTCTTTTAGTCTCTTGTAGTAGTGTTTTATAATTTTTGTTGTGTAAGTCTTTTATGGAAACCCTGGTGGCTTAGTGGTTAAGTGCTACAGCTGCTAACCAAGGGGTCAGCAGTTCAAATCCGCCAGGCGCTCCTTGGAAACTGTACGGGGCAGTTCTACTCTGTCCTATAAGGTCGCTATGAGTCAGAATCAATTCGGCGGCAGTGGGTTTGGTTTGGTGTTTTTTTTTTTTTTTTTTAAGTCTTTTATGTATCTTGTTAATTCTTATTTATTTTACTGTTTAGGAGGCTATTGTAAATGGTGTTGTTTTCCTTTTCAGAATATTCCTTGTTAGTGTTAGTATAAAGAAGCCCTGGTGGTGTGCTGGTTAAGTGCTTGGCTGCTAACCAAAAGGTTGATGGTTCTATCCCACTACCGCTCTGCAGGAGAAAGATGTGGCAGTCTGCTTCTGTAAAGATTATGGCCTTAGAAACCCTATGGTGCAGTTCTACTCTGTTCTATATGGTCACTATGAGTTGGAATAGACTCCATGGCAGTGGGTTAGTGTTAGTATAAAGGAGCCCAACTGATTTTTGTTTGTTGATCTTGCACCCTGCAACATTGCTGAAGTCTTCTGTTAGATTCAACAATTTTCTTGTGGCATCTTTGGGGTTTTCTATGTATAGGTTCATGTCATCTGCAAATAGAGATCATTTTACTTCTTCCTTTCCAGTTTGGATAACTTTTACTTCTCTTTCTTGCCTTAAAGCTTTAGCTAGAGCATCCAGTACAAATATTGAATAAGAGTGGTGACAATGAGCATCCTTACCTCATTTCCATTCTTAAGGAAGCTCTCAGTCTTTCTCCGTTGAGAATAATGTTGGCTGTTGGTTTCGCACGTATGTCCTTAATTATGTTGAGAAATTTCCCTTCTATTCCTATTTTGCTGAGAGTTTTTATCAGGAAAGGGTGTTGGATTTTATCAAATGCCTTTTCTGCATGAATTGGTATGATCATGTGGTTCTTTTCCTTTGTTTTATTTATGTGGTGAATTACATTGATTTTCTGATGTTGAACCACTCTTGCATTCCTGGTATAAATTCCACTTGATCATGTTGTATGATTTTTTTTGATGTGTTGTTGAATTCTTTGGGCTAGAATTTTTTAAATTGTACTTTAGATGAAGGTTTACAGAACAAACTAGCTTCTCATTAAACAATTAGTACACATATTGTTTTGTGACATTGGTTACCAACCCCAAGACATGGCAATACTCTCCCTTCTCGACTTTGGGTTCCCTATTACCACCTTTCCTGTCCCCTCCTGCTTTCTAGTCCTTGCCTCTGGGCCGGTGTGCCCCTTTAGTCTTGTTTTGTTTTATGGGTCTAGTATTTGGCTGAAGTATGGGCCTTGGGAATGACATCATTATTGAGCTAAAAGGGTGTTTGGGGGCAATACTCTCGGGGTTTCTTCAGTCTCTGTCAGGCCAGTAGTCTGGTCTTTTTCTGTGAATTAGAATTTTGTTCTAGATTTTTCTCCAGCTCTGTCTGGGACCCTTTATTGTGATCCCTGTCAGGCCAGTAGGTAGCGGTAGCCAAGCACCATCTAGTTGTGCTGGACTCAGTCTAGTGGAGGCTGTGGTAGTTGTGTCCCTTTAGTCCTTTGGACTAATCTTTTTCTTGTGTCTTTAGTTTTCTTCATTCTTCAGTTTAATCCCATATAGGTAATTCTTAAAACAGCATAATGCTCAAGGCAAACCTTTTTTTTTTTTAACAGTTATTCTAAACTATTCGTTGGGTTTTCAGATGACTTCAGGGGATAGTATATTGTTGGTTATCTCAGGGCACTAGTTTCAGGAATTCATCCGTCCTCCATGACTCCAGAAAAAATTTGAAATTTTATTCTGTATTTTCTCCCTTTTGATCAGGATACTTCTCTGAAATCTTTGATCAAAATGTTCAGTAATGGTATCTAGGCACCATCCAGCTCTTCTGGTCTCATGGCAAAGTAGACAGTTGTTCATGGAAACAATTAGCCGCATATTCCATTTCCTCCTCCTATTCCTGCCTCTACTTCTTCTTCTGTTGCTCCAGGCAAATAGAAACTATTTGTTGTGCCTTGGATGGCTGTCTGCAAGCTTTTAAGACCCCAGGCACTACACAATGGACTAGGAGGTAGAACAGAAGCACTGAATATATTTTTAGGCCAATTAACTGGAATATCCCATGGAATCATGACCCTAAACCTGCAAACAAAGGAAGCAAATCCTGTGAGGTGTGTGGTTGTACATGAACAGCCTCAGCAGCTACTCTTTTGTTGTTGTTGTAAACATATCTGTCATGCAACTTTTGCCAATTCAACTTTTTACAGTTACTTTATTGACAGCAATTACAATAATCGGCTGTGCAACTCTACCCTTAATCAATGCAATTTTTCCATCACTGCTAATCCCTCTTTTCCCCCTCTTTCAGCCCCTGGTAACCACTAATAAACTTCAGTCTCTGTAGATGTGCTTTTTCTTGTGTTTTTATATAAGTGAGGTCATACAATATTTGTCCTTTTATGATTTTCTTATTTTGCTCAGCATAATGTCTTCAAACTCCATCCATACTGTAGCATGTATCAAGACTTCATTTCTTTTCTCCTATGGCCATATAGTATTCCTTTGTATGTATGTACCACATTTTCTTTATCCATTGGTCTGTTGATGGGCATACAGGTTGTTTTCCACCTTTTGGCTATTATGAGTAGTGTTGCAATGAACATGGGTGTGCAAGCCTCTTTTTGAGTCTCTGCATTCAAGTCTTTTGGGTATATACCTAGAAGTGAAATTGCTAGGTTACATAGTAGTTCTATTTTTTGTTATTTTGAGGAACCACACTTTTTCTGCAGTGGCTGTACCATTTTGGATTCCCACCAGCAATAGATAAGGTTCCAATCTCCTGACACCCTCACAAACATTTCTTCTTATTATTTTTTCTTTCTTTTTTTTAACCCTAGCCATCCTCATAGGAGTAAAATGCTGATTGTGGTTTTGATTTGCATTTCTCTGATGGCTGACGATCCTGACCATCTTTTCATGTGTCTGGTGGCCATTTGAATTTCCTCTTTGGTGAAAGGTATATTCAAGTCCTTTACCCCTTTTTGATGGGGTTATTTGTCTTTTTGTATTAAGTCGTCTAAGTTTTGTATATATTTTGGTTATTAGAGTCTTATCAGATATATGGTTTCTGAAGATATTCTCCCAGGTAGTAGCTTGTCTTTTCACTTATTTGATAAAGTCTTTTGTTGAACAAAAGTTTTTAATTTTGATGAGGCCCCATTTATTTACTTTGTCGTTTGCTTTTTGTGCTTTTGTCACTACATAATTAGTTGTTAAAAGATAGGCCTGATAACGTTGCTCCTGCATTTTTTTCTGAGAATTTTATGTTTTCAATTTTCACATTTAGGTTCTTAATCCATTTTTAATTTGTTTTTGTGTGTGGCGTGAAGCATAGATCCTGTTCCATTTATTTCCATGTGGAATTCCAGTTTTCCCAACACCATTTATTGGAGAGATTCTTCTTTCTCCATTGAATGGACTTAGCACCCTTGTCAAAAGTCAGTTGATCATAGACATGTGGGTTTATTTCTGGACTCTTAATTATATTCCGTTAGTCTACATGTCTATTGTTACACCAGTACCAGCCTGTTTTGATTACTGCAGCGGTATAAATACAAAAACAAAAACCAAAGCCGTTGCCATTGAGTCAATTCTGACTCATAGCAACCCTATAGGACAGAGTAGAACTGTCCTGCAGAGTTTCCAGGAAGCCCCTGGTAGATTCGAACTGCTGACCTTTTGGTTAGCAGCCATAGCACTTAACCACTATGCCACCAGAGTTTTCACTGTAGGTGTATAGTATGTTTTAAAATCAAGAAGTGTGAATCCTCCTAGTTTGTTCTTATCTTTTGATATTGCTTTAGCTATTTGGGGCCTTTTGTCATTCCATATCAAGTTGAGGATTGGTTTTTCTATTACTGTGAAGATGGCTGTTAGAATTTTGATTGGGATAGCATTGAATCTATTGATCATTTTGTGTAGTAATGACACCTTAACAATATTAAGTATTCCAATCCATGAACATAGAACATCTTTCCATTTACTTAAGTCTTCTTTAATTTCTCTTAGCAATGTTTTATAGTTTTAACTGTATAAGTCCTTCATTCCCTGGTTATTCCTAGTTATTTTATTTTCTTAGATGCTATCGTAAATGGGATAGTTTCCCTAATTTTTTGTTCAGATTTCTCATTGCTGGTGTGTAAAAACCCAGCTGATTTTTGTTGGTTGACTTTGTACTCTGCAACTCTACTAAATTTCTTTATTAGCTGTAGAAGTTTTCTTGTGGACTCTTTGGGATTTCCTATATAGGATCATATTATCTGTGAATAGAAATAATTTTACTACTTCTTTTCCAGTCTGCATACCTTTTATTATTTTTTTTTTTTCTTGTCTTATTGCTCTGAGTAGGACTTTGACTATAACATTCAATAGAAGTGTTGTGAGTGAGCACCCTTGGCTTGTTTTTTATTTCAAAGGAAAAAAGCTCGATCTTTCTCCATTAAGTATAATATTGACTGTTGACTTTTCACATATACTTTTCAATCATACTGAGGAACTTCCCTTCTCCTCCGATCTTTTTTAGGGTTTTCATCAAGAAAGAGTGTTGTATTTTATCAAATGCTTTTTCTTTATCCATTGAGATGATCGTGTAGTTCTTTTCTTTTTTTCTGTCGATATGGTAGGTATATTAGATTGATTGATTTTCTAATGTTGACCATCCCTGCATTTTTGGAATAAAGTTCACTTGAAAATGGTGTATGACTTTTTAAATATGCTCTTGGATTTTGTTCTCTAGTATTTTGTTGAGGATTTTTACATCTATATTTGTAAGAGTTATTGGCCTGTAGTGTTCTTTTCCTGTGGTGTCTTTGTCTGGTTTTGGTATCAGGGTTATGTTTGCTTCACAGAATTAGTTAAGAAGTATTTCTTCCTTCTGTCTTTTGGAAGAGTTTAAACAATGTTGATGTCAATTCCTCTCTAAATGTTTTGCAGACTTCCCCAATGAAACCTTCTGGTCCAGGACATTTTTTTTGTTAGGAGGTTTTTGATCACTGATTCATTCTCTTCACTTCTTATGAGACTTTCTATTTCTTTCTGAGCTAGTTTGTGTAGATTGTGTGCTTCTAAAATTTGTCAATTTCATCTATTTTATGTGGTTTGTTGCTTTACAGTTGTTCATAATATTCTGTCATAATTCTCTTTATTTCCATTGGGTCAGTTGTAATGTCCCCTCTTTCATTTCTTATTTTGGCTATTTATATCTTTCCTCTCTCTGTTTTCTTAATTTGCCAGTGTACCTAAAGGTTTGTAAACTGTGTTATTTTTCAAAGAATCAACTTCTGGTTTTGTTGTTCTCTGTATAGTTTTTCATATTTTTGAATTTATGTCTTCCTGCTCTGATCTTTGTTATATCCTTTCTTCTGGTAGGTTTAGGCTTAGTTTGGGCTTCTCTTTCTGGTTCCTAGAGTTGCCAAGTAAGGCTATTGATTTGAGATCTTCTTTTGTCTTGTGGCCATTTACTACTATAAGTTTCTCTCTGAGTACTGCCTTTGCTGCATTCCTTAAATTTTGGTATATTGTGCTTTCATTTTCATTTGACTCTAAGAAATTTGTGATTTCTCTTTTGTATCTTCTTTGACCCAATGGTAGTTTAATAGTGTGTTTTTAATAGCCACATTTTTGTGTATTTTCCAAAATTTTTTTTTGTTATTGATTTCTAGCTTCACTCAGTTTTGGTCATAGAAAATACTTTGTATAATTTCAATCTTTTAAAATTTATCAAGGCTTACTTCATCACCTCACATGTGGTCTATCCTAGAAAATGATCCATGTGCACTTGAATAGAGTGTATATTGTGCTGCTTTGGGTAAAGTGTTCTATACATGCCTGTTAAGTCTAGTTGGTTTATAGCATCATTCAGACCCTCTCTTTCCTTGTTGATCTACTTTCTAGATGTTCTGTCCAATATTGAAAGTGGTGTACTGAAGTCTCCAACTGTTATTGTAGTGCTATTTCTTCCTTCAATTCTATCAGTATTTGCTTTATATAGTTAGGTGCTTTAATTTTGGGTGCATCTATATTTACAATTGTTAAATATCCTTGATTAGTTAACACTTTTATCACCATAAAATGTCCATCTTTATCTCTTCTAACAGATTTTATCTTAGAGTCTACTTTGTCTGATGTTAGTATTGCTACTCCAGCTCTCTTTTTTGTTATTATTTGCATGGAATATTCTTTCCACTTTTCATTTTCAACCCATTTGTGTCCTCGGATCTAGATCTTTCTTTGTTCTTAATGTAGGCTTTTATTGCTATGAATTTCCCTCTGAGTACTGCTTTTGCTGCATCCAAAAGGATGTTTTTATTCTTGTTTGATTCTGTTTTTTTAAATTTCACTTTTGATTTCTTTAATGACCTTATAGTTTTTTAGTAATGTGTTATTTAATTTCCATGTAATTATCTTTTCCCCTTATTTTTCCAGTTGTTAATTTCTAGCTTCATACTGTTATGGTCAGAGAAGATGCTTTGTATGATTTCAATCTTAAAATTTGCTGAGACTTGTTTTGTGTCCAAGTATACGGTGTATTATGGAAAATGGTCCCTGTGTACTCAAGAAAAATGAGTATTGTTCTAATGATGAGTGGAGTACTCTGTATATGTCCATTAGGTCAATTTGACTTATGGTTTTATTTAAGACCTTAATGTCCTTAATGATCTTCTTTTTAGATGTTCTGTGGCATAGTGGTTAAGAGCTATGGCTGCTATCCAAAATGTTGGCAGTTCGAATCCACCAGGCACTCCTTGGAGACTCTATGGGGGCAGTTCTACTCTGTCCTATAGGGTCGCTATGTGTTGGAATCGACTAGATGGCAATGGTTTTTTATGGGCCTAGAATTGAAAGTGATGTGTTGTCATCCCTATCTATTATTGTGAAGTTGTCTATTTTTTCTTTCATATCAGTCAGTATTTGTTTAATATATTTTGGAGGATTGATGTTAGGTGCATATATATTTACAATTGTTAAGCCTTTTGAATGGTTTGACCCTTTTATTATTATGTAATGTCCTTCCTTAGCTCTTGTAATAGATTTTGATTTAAATTTTATCTGATATCAGTGTGACCACCCTGTTCCATACTGTTGGAAACAAAGAAGAAGGACTGATAGTTGGAAAGTATGGCCTTAGTGATAGGAATGATGCTGGAGATTGCATGATAGAATTTTGCAAGACCAAACACTTCTTCATTGCAGATACCCTTTTTCAACAACATAAACAGCAACTATGCACGTGGACCTCACCAGATGGAAAACACAGCAATCAAATCAACTACATCTGTGGAAAGAGTCAATGAAGAAGTCCAGCATCATCCATTGGAACAAGACCAGGGGCCAACTGTGGAACAGACCATCAATTACTCATATGCAAATTCAAGTTGAAGCTGAATAATATTGGAGCAAGTTACAAGAGCCAAAATATCATCTTGAGTACCTCCTGCCTGAATATAGAGACCATCTCAAGTGCAGATTTGAGGCACTGAACAGAAAGACCAGAAAAGTTGTGGAATGACATCAAGATCATCATACACGAAGAATGCAAAATGTCATTAAAAAGGCAGGAAAAAAAGAAAAGACGAAGATGGTTGTCAGAAGAGACTCTGAAACTTGCTCTTGGACATAGAGTAGCTAAAGCAAATGGAAGAAATTATGAAGTAAAAGAGCTGAAGAGAAGATTTCAAAGGGTGGCTCAAGAAGACAAAATAAAGTACTATAATAAAATACACAAAGACCTGGAGTTAAAAAACCAAAAGGGAAGAACATGCTCAGCTATTCTCAAGCTGAAAGAACTGATGAAAACATTCAAGCCTTGAACTGCAATATTGAAGGATTCTATGGGGGAAAATATTGAATGACACAGGAAGCATCAAAAGAAGATGGGAAGATACACAGATTCATTATACCAAAAAGAATTGGTCGATGTTCAGCCATTTCAGGCGGTAGCATATGATCAAGAACCGGTGGTACTTATGCAAGAAGTCCAAGCTGTGCTTAACGGAATGACAAAAAACAAGGCTCCAGGAATTATCAGAATACCAAATGAGGTATTTCAACAAATGGATGCAATGCTGGAGATGCCCACTAGTCTATGTCATGAAATTTGGAGGAGAGCTTCCTGGCCAACTGACTGGAAGACATCCATATTTGTGCCCATTCCAAAGAAAGGTGACTCAACAGAATGTGGAAATTATTGAAAGATACCATTAATATAACACACAAGTAAAATTTTGCTGAAGATCATTCAAAAGCAGTTGCAGCAGTATATAGGGAACTGCCAGAAGTTCAAGCTGGTTTGAGAAGAGGATGTGCAATGAGGAATATCATTGCTGATGTCAGATGGATCTTGGCTGCAAACAGAGAATACCAGAAGGATGTTTACCTGTGTTTTATTGACTATGCAAAGGCATTCGACTGTGTGGATCATAACAAATTATGGATAACATTGCAAAGAATAGGAATTACGGAACACTTAATTGTGCTCATGAGGAACCTATACATAGACCAAGAGGCAGTCGTTCAAACAGGACAAGAGGATACTGCGGGGTTTAAAGTAAGAAAAAGTGTGTGTCAGGGTTGTATCCTTTCACTATACTTATTCGATCTGTATGCTGAGCAAATAATCTGAGAAGCTGGACTATGTGAAGAACATGGCATCAGGATTGGAGGAAGACTGACACCCTGTGATGTGCAGATGACACAATCTTGCTTGCTGAAAGTGAAAAGTACTTGAAGCACTGACTAAGACCAAAGACTACAGCCTTCAGTATGGATTGCACCTCAACATAAAATAAAAATCCTCACAACTGGACCAATAAGCAACATTATGTTTAATGGAGAAAAGATTCAAGTTGTCAATGATTTTACTTTACTTGGATCTACAATCAACGCCCATGCAAACAGCAGTCAAGAAGTCAAATGACATATTGCATTGGGCAAATCTGCTGCAAAAGACCTTTTTAAAGTGTTGAAAAGCAAAGATGTCACTTTGAAGGACTAATATGCACCTGACCTAAGCCATCGCATTTTCAATCACCTCATATGCACGCAAAAGCTAGACATTGTATAAGGAAGCCCAAAGAAGAATTGACGCCTCTGAATTATGCTGTTTGCGATGAATTTTGAATATACCATGGACTTCCAGAAGAAGGAACAAATCTGTCTTGAAAGAAGTACATCCAGAATGCTCCTTAGAAGCGAGAATGAGGAGACTTCATCTCATGTACTTTGAACATGTCATCAGGAGAAAAGGACATCATGCTTGGCAAGGTGGAGGGTCAGTGAAAAAGAGGAAGACCCTCAACAAAATGGATTGGCACAATTTGGCTGCAACAAGGGGCTCAAGGATAGCCACAATTGTGGGGATGGTGCTATACCATGAATTGTTTCGTTCTAATGCATGGGGTTTGTATGAGTCTGAACTGACTCAAAAGCAACTCACAGCTACAGTAACCCTCCCTTTTGCATGTAATATTTTTTTCATTCTTTTATTTTCAGTTTGTGTCTTTATGTCTAAGGTGTGTTTCTTGTTGGCAGCAAAATGATAGATCATGTTTTTTGTTCATTCTATCACTTTCTGCCTTTTGCATAGGGCATTTAAACCATTTACATTTAGCATTATTATTGTCTACTTCATTCATTTTGATATTTGTTTTTTTGTGTGTGTGTCTTGTATCTTGTCTTATTTCCATTTTTCGGTTATTTTATTGTTTGGTTACTTTCTCATGATGAAACTTTTGATTCCTTTCTTTTGTGTGTGTGTGTGCATTTTTTCTAGGTGATTTCTTAGGGGTTACCTCACATATTACATGGTACAGCTTGTAATTGCAAAAACATTTAACATACAAAAATCATGTAACATACAACATTAACATAGTAAATCTATTTCTGTTTTGCCTTTTCCTCCCCCTTTTCTGTTGGTGAGTGTTCATTGACCTCATTGTACATCCTATATCCTGTAGATTTAATTTGTACTTATTTCTGGTGTATTTGATGTCGTATTGCTTTTGGAACTTAAATATTCAGTTTATTCACTGACAATATTGTATACTTGGTTTTTATGTTTGCCCATGCTGTTGTGTTTTGGAGATCTCTTTCTAGGATTTGTTTTATTTTTCATGTATAGGTTTGAATATGTGTTCAATGTTCTTTCCTTTCCATCTGAAGAACTCCGTAAGTAATACTTGTGCAGTTGGCCTGGTAGTGGCAAATTCCAAGAGCTTCTGTTTATTTGGGAATATCTGATTTTCTCCTCACTTTTGAATGACAGCTTTGGTGGGTTAAGAATTCTTGGTTGGCAATTGATTTCATTCAATATTTTGGATGTGTCACTCCATTGCCTTCTGGCCTCTAGGGTTTCTGGGGAGCAATGCACACTATTTCATATGAAGGACACTTGACGTTATAATGTGTTTTTGTCTTGTTGTTTTCAGAAGTCTCTTTTTGGTGTTAAAAAAAAAAGAACCAAACCCATTACCAGGTCGATTCTGACTCATAGCAACCCTAATGGACAGAGTAGAACTGCCACATACAGTTTCCAAGGAGTGCCTGCTGGATTCAAACTGCGGCCTTTTGGTTCACAGCTGTAGCCCTTAACCACTACACCACCAGGGTTTCCACTTTTTGGTGTTGTGGAATTTTATTAGAATGTAATGCGAGTGGAACTCTTTGTATTCTATTTGGAGTTCCAGTATTTGTTGGCTTGGTGTTCCTGTTCAACTCTGGGAAACTCTCAATGATTATCTCTTGAAAAATTCTATGTCTTTATTATTATCGTGGTGTTCTGGAATTCCAATAGTTCTTATGTCAGATTTCTTAATTGAATGCCATACTTGGCTTTGTTCCCTTTTCTTTGTTCTTTTCTCTTGTTTCTCTTGAGACTTAATAAGTTTGATTGCTGTCTTCTAGTTCACTTATTTTATCTTCTGTCTGTTTGATTCTATTGTTGAATGTTCCTGTTGCATTTTCTAATTCATTTTTTTATTCTTCAGTTCTGATAATTCTCTCTCTCTTTTTTTTTCTGATGGTTTTCTATCTCCTGATTGAATGTCTTATTTTGTTCCTCATTTTAATTCCTGATTTGTTAGTTTGTTTTGTGCTTTCTTTAAACATACTTAACATAACTGTCTGGAAGTCTTCTATTTTCTCCATTGTACTGAACTTCCTTGGAGAAATTTCTGCTTCTTTGTGTTTTTCTTTTCATTGATCCTTCTTCTTT
The DNA here is from genome assembly GCF_030014295.1 of Loxodonta africana. NCBI lineage: Eukaryota > Metazoa > Chordata > Mammalia > Proboscidea > Elephantidae > Loxodonta > Loxodonta africana. The sequence goes on from NC_087355.1 coordinate 5,382,713, forward strand.
TGTGATTTTGTGTGTTTTAATATTTTTTATTGAACCTAGGGCATTTCGATATCTTTTTGTGATATTTTGAAATTGTGAGTTTTCTGAATTTCAAGGTTATTATTTTTATTTGATTTACCTCCAGTGTCTTGTCCCAAGTTCCATTTCAGGGCACTCTTGTTCTTAGTTTTTTTTCAGACCCGAGTCAGGAGTTCTGAGGATTTATCTCTGTTATTCTCAACTTCTGGTCTATTGCCACATTTTAAACGCATTCTGAAATGTTTTAAGTTTCTGGGTGATTATTCTGGCTGGTTCTTCCTAAGGTGGCTGATTTTGCTGGTGTGTTAGGGCCCCTCTATTTTCTGTGGGTTTGGCTCTAGCACATACTGCACTTCTGGGGCTGGATTCCTTTCTTTCTCCATATAGTATTGGGGCATGTCTTTTCTTCTGTGGCTAAATGCACATGCACAGGACTCTTCTGCTGTTCACAGATGCAGATGGAAGTGATCAGGCTCAGCTTTCCCAAGGCGAGAATGGGGAGTGCTTTATGTCCTTCCCTCATCGATGACCATATGCAGGCTCTCCCACGGTGTCCAGTTGTGAGCAGGGTGCCCGTTGTTTTCCCGTGTGTTGCCTAATTGGTATATTTTTCTCACCCTGCCTGAAAGGATGGGCCCTGCATCTATTCAGTGTGTCTGTGTACTGGAGACCACTGGCCTTGGTCTTTGCAAGTTTCAGCAGCGTTCACGTGCAGTGCCTTAGCCTCCATGCACCCCTCTCAAGTGTGTGGCCCGTGAATTCCCACAGCAAAACTGCGTCGCCTTATTTGGACTATACTTTTCTCAGTTTAGCTCTCATCCTGTGTTCTTTGTTCAAGATGTAGCCTGTCCCTATCCCAGAATGGCTGTAATGATGTGAGTCCTGTAGATGCCAGTGACTAGAATCTCCCAGCTTCTGGATGACCCTGCTCCTCCTCTTCCCTGTTTCTGGATTTGCCTTGACTTTTCAACACTTCAGCTGCCATCCAGAATGCTGAGATCTCAGTCTATGCCTGTTTTTATTCATTTTTCGGTGGGTTAGTTGCAGGGAGATAAATGGGAGTGACTCTTTACTCTGCCACCTTGCCCTACCTCCCACCTCTACATTTTCTCCTAATAACTTTTTGGTTTTAGCCTTCATGTTTAGATCCTTGATCCATTTTGAATTGATTTTTGTTATGGTGTGAGGAATGGATTCTGGTTCATTTTTCTACGTGGGGAAATTCAGTTTTCTCAGCACCATTTGTTGTAGAGACCCTTCCTTCCCCATTGAATGGACTTACCACCCTTTTTGCCTGCGGCTGTATGGATTTATTTCTGGAATCTCAATTATATTCCATTGGCCTATATGTCTATTATTATACCAGTACCAGGCTGTTGTAATTACTCTAGTTTTATAGTATATTTTGAAATTAGGACGTGTGAGTCCTCCTACTTTTTTCTTCTTCAAGATTGCGTTAGCTATTTGAAGTCCCTTTCCCTTCCATTTAAATTTGATTTCTGGCTTTTCCATTTCTATGAAAATGTCTGTAGGAATTTTGATGGGGAATCGCATTGAATTTATAGATTGCTTTGTATAATATTGACATCTTAACTGTATTAAGCCTTTGCATCCATGAATACAGAATGTTCTTCCATTTACTTAGGCCTTCTTTAATTTCTTTTTGTACTGTTCTATGCACAAGTTTTTCCACTTCTTGGTTAAATTAATTTGTAGTTACTTTATTCTCATAGATGTTGCTGTAAATAGTAATGATTCCTTAATTTTCTTTTCAACTTTCTTGTTCTTGGTGTAAACTTCTGACTGTAGATACTCTGCCACTTTACCAAATTAATGTATTAGTTCTAATAGCTTTCTGTGGAATTTTGGGGGTTTTCTATATATACTATCTTGTCATCTGGGTAAGAGGATAGCTTTACTTCCTCTGTCCCAATTTGGATACCTTTTTTTACTAGCTCAATTGCTCTTGCTAGGACTTCTGGAATGATGTTACATAGCAGGAGTAAGAGAGGGCATCCTTGTTTTGTTCTTGATCTTTTTTTTATTTACAATTTATTTTATTTCTGTTGTTGAGAATATATACAGCAGAACGTACACCAATTCAACAATTTCTACATGTACAATTCAGTGACATTGATTATATTTTTTAGTTGTGGAACCATTATCAGCCTCATTTTCTGAGTTGTTCCTATTCCATTAAAATACACTCACTGCCCCCTAAGTTTTCAATTTAATATTTTCAGTTGTTGTGCCATTTCATCCCATAGAGATAGTTCTTAAAAGGGTATAATACTCAAGGCAGATATGGTTTACTAGTTAAACTGTGTTGGAGCTTGACTTAATGGTGATGGGTTTGAGTTTTCTATTGTTTGGTTCTAAGAAAACTTCAGGGGATATTTTTTGTTTCAGATTTAAGGATTATCTCAGGGAAATAGTTTAAACAGGAGGCAGGGCCAAGATTATGGAGTAGTCAGATGATTTCTGTGGTCTTTCTTACAACAAAGACCAAAAAAGAATAAAACAAGTGAATCAGTTGTATATGACAACCCAGGAGCCCTAAACATCAAAGGCAAAGTTGAGGAAGCAGACTGAGCAGTAGTGGGAGGGAGAGACAATTCAGAAGCAGTGAGGAGTTGCAAGACCTGACCCAGCGGGAACCAGCACCCTGCAGGCTGAATCAGCTGACGTGAGCAATGAGGCAAGCAGTGGCGCTTGGGATGCGTTTTACACATGAGGAGAGACCTAGTGGCGGACAGCCTACTTAAGCCTCCAGAACCAGTGAAAAGCGACGCTCAATCAGCAAAAGATAAGTACATGTGTCTAACCTACTATGCGGATCAAAACACACCCCATTTGAGAAGAACCTCTCTCCTATTTACCTTCCCCCTCCCTGCTCTGCACTGGGTCCCCAGCCATCCCCTAGGCTGGAAGTAGGACCCATCACGTGTCCTGAGCCATTCTCCTAGCTTTGGAGAAGGAGCAAATTAACAAATGGAAAAATAACCTGCCAGCTCCCCTAAGCCAGGAATTCAGGGCAGGCACAGCCCCTTCACCTAGGCACAGGCATAAGGGGCCCATGGACTTTGACTGCCTCTTACCTCTATGTAGACCTTTGTGGGCCCATTTCAACAGCACAGACCCTTATGAGCACAGTATAACGGTATATAACTAAAACATATATTCAACTGTATCAGCTATGAGATGGATTGGCAGATTCTGGACATTTGACTCCTCTCTGCTCATTAAGCAGGGTCCTCACCTACCCACAACAGGGGCCTGAGGACTGGTGGCTCCACCCACACCAACTAGCCACCTGCAACAGGGTCTAAGAATATGTGGTGCCTCCCAGTCCACACAGCCAACAGCATTGGGTGCCCACAGTCCAGCTGGAAAACCCACCCAACTATGCACTCCAGGGAACAGGGACAAGCTTTTCTCACAGACACTCAGATAAAGCCATCAGCCTCCTGCTGTGCTCAGCACATGACCCCCAAATGCAGCCAGATACCTGTGCCTACTTCAATCACCCCTGCCAGTCTATGACTGTAGGTGAGAGCCTGCACCACACACTTGGTGAGCGACTACCTGGACACTTGAGCTGAATCCATACAAAAAAAGTAAATGGACTCCTGGCCTCAAATATCTAGTAACAGCTCTAAACACCTGGCAACAGGACATGAGAGCTTCAAAGGCACAAACAATTAAACTAGCTCACTCGAGCAGCCTATTTGGGCATATCAAAATAGGACAAAACAAGAAGCTATGACACAGTAAGCAAGCATAAAATAAATAAATATAATAACTTATTGATGGCTCGGAGACAATAGTCAATATCAAATCAGATAAAGAGGTAGACTATGATGGCTTCAGAAAGCACCAAAAACAAAGAATCAAAAAATCTTCTGGAAGAAGATAACTTCTTGGAATTACTGAGGGGTAGAATTTAAAAGATTAATATGCAGAGATCTTCAAGAGATCTGGAAGAAAATCAGGAAAAACACAGAACAAGCCAAAGAACACACAGACAAAGCAATAGAGGAACTTGAGAAGGTTATACAAGAGCATAATGACAAATTTAACAGGCTGCAAGAATCCATAGAGAGACATCAAACTGAAATCCAAAAGATTAACAATAAAATTTCAGAATTAGACAACTCAGTAGAAAGTCATAGGAGCAGACTTGAGGCAATGGAAGGCAGAATTAGTGACACTGAAGATAAAGCACTTGATATGAACTTATCTGAGGAAAAATCAGATAAAAGATTTTTAAAGATGAAGAAACCTTAGGAATTATGTGGGACTCTATCAAGAGGACTAACCTATGAGTGACTGGAGTACCAGAATGGGGGGGATAACAGAAAATACAAAGAGAATTGTTGAAGATTTGTTTGCAGAAAACCAACATAGTGAAAGATGAGAAGGTATCTATTTAAGAAGCTCGTTGAAACTCACACAAGGTAGATCCCAAAAGAAAGTCACTAAGACATGTTATAATCAAACTTGTCAAAACCAAAAATAAAGAGAGAATCTTAAGAGCAGCTAGGAATAAACAAAAAGTCATCTACAAAGGAGAGTCAATAAGGTCAAGTTTGGACTACTCAGCAGAAACCATGCAAGAAAGAAGGCAATGGGATGACAGATATAAAAACTTAAAGGAAAAAATTTCCAGCCAAGAATTATATTTCCAGCAAAATTGTCTCTCAAATATGATGGGGAAATTAGGGCATTTCCAGATAAACAGAAGTTTAGGGAATTTGTAAAAACCGAACCAAAATTACAAGAAATACTAAAGGGAGTCCCCTGGTTAGAAAATCAGTAACATCAGATAACAACCCAAGATTAGAACACAGGACAGAACAGCCAGATATCAACCCAGATGAGGAAGTCACAAATAAATCAAAGCTAAAACACTGAAAGTAAAGAAACAGAGACGTCAATATGTAGAAGATGATAACAAAAAAAAAAAAGGATAATGTAGTTACAGGCCTTTCATATGGAGAGGCAGTCAAGGTGATATAAAGAAATAAAAGATTGGCTTAAACTTAGAAAAATAAGGGTAAATAAGGAAACTAGCGATCTTACACTTCAAAATAAAAAAGGAAAACAAAGCAAACTCAAAATCAACAAAAATGAAAAGGATGAAAAGAAAATGCATAAAGAAAAACAACTTGGCACAGAATATTAAGTGGAAGAAAACAACTGTCAACAATACAAAAGAAAAAAAGATCAAAACGAAAGCAGTAAACTTATACCTATCAATAATTATGCTGAATGTAAATGGACTAAACACACCAATAAAGAGACAGAGAGTGGCAAAGTGGATTAAAAAACATGATCTGTCTATATACTGCCTATAAGAGATGCACCTTAGACTTAAAGACACAAAGAAACTAAAACTCTAAGGATGGAAAAAAATTATATCAAGCAAACAACAATCAAAAAAGAGCAGAAGTGACAATAGTAACCTCTGACAAAATAGACTTTAAAGTAAAATCCACCACAAAGGATAAAGAAGGGCACTATATGATGATGAAAGGGTCAATACACCAGAGGCCATAACCATAATAAATATTTACGCACCCAGTGACAAGGCTCCAGAATACGTAAAACAAACTCTAACAGCATTGAAAGGTGAGATATACAGCTCCACAATAATAGTAGGAGAGTTCAACATACCACTTCCGATGAAGGACAGGACATCCAGAAGACACTCAATAAGACGCAGAAGATCTAAATGTCACGATCAACCAACTAGATCTCACAGACATATACAGAACACTCCACACAACAGCAGCCAAGTGTACTTTCTTCCCAGTGCACGTGGAACATTCTCTAGAATAGACCACGTATTATGCCATAAAGCAAGTCTTAACAGAATCCAAAACATCAAAATATTACAAAGCATCTTTTCTGACCATAAAGCCATAAAAGTAGAAATCAATAAGAGAAAAAGCAAGGAAAAAAAAATTGAAGGTACAGAAACTGAACAACACCTTGCTCAAAAATTACCGGGTTATAGAAGAAATTAAGGGTGGAATAAATAAATTTATAGAATAAAATGAGAATGAACACATCCTACCAGAACCTTTGGGACACAGCACAAGCCATGGCCAGAGGTCAATTTATAGCAATAAATACATTCTAAAAGAAGAAAGGGCCAAAATCAAAACATTAACCCTACAACTCAAACAAACAGATAAAGAGGAGCAAAAGGAGCCCATGAGCACCAGAAGAAAGCAAATAATAAAAATTAGAACAGAACTAAATGAAATAGAAAAACGTTTGAGAGTTAAGACCAAAAGGTGGTTCTTTGAAAAGATCAACAAAATCAACAAACCATTGGCCAAACTGACAAAAGAAAAACAAGAGAGGAAGCAAATGACTTGAATAAGAAATGAGATGGGTGATATCACAACAGACACAACTGAAATTAAAATAATCAGAATACTATGGAAAACTGTACCGTAACAAATTTGAAAACTTAGAGGAAATGGACAAGTTTCTAGAAACACACTACCTATCTAAACTAACGCAAACAGAGGTAGAACATCTAAATAAACCCATAACAAAAGAAGAGATTGAAAAGGTAATTAAAATACTCCCAAAAAAAAAAAAAATCCCTGGCCCTGATGGCTTCGCTGGAGAATTCTACCAAACTTTCAGAGAAGAGTTAACACCACTACTACTAAAGGTATTTCAGAGCATAGAAAATGATGGAACACTCCCAAACTCATTCTAAGAAGCCAGAATAACCTTGATACCAAAACTGGGTAAAGACACCACAAAAGAAGAACATTACAGACCAATATTCCTTGTGAACTTAGATGCAAAAATCCTTAAGGAAATTCTAGCCAGTAGAATTCAACAACATATCAAAAAAAATAATTCACCATGACTAAGTGCGATTCATACCAGGTATGCAAGGATGGTTCAACATTTGAAAAATAAAGTAATCTATCACATAAATAAAACAAAAGACAAGAACCACATGACCTTATCAATTGATGCAGAAAAGGCATTTGACAAAGTCCAACACCCATTCTTGATTAAAAAAAAAAACTCTCAGCAAAATAGGAATAGAAGGGAAATCCCTCAACATAATAAAAGGCATTTATACAAAGCCAACACCCATCATCATTCTAAATGGAGAAAGCCTGAAAGTATTCCTCTTGAGAACCGGAGCCAGACAAGTATGCCTTTTATCACGACTCTTATTTAACATTGTGCCAGAGCAATTAGGCTAAAGAAATAAAGGGCATCCAAACTAGTAAGAAGAAAGTAAAAGTATCTCTATTTGCAGATGCTATGATCTTACACGCAGAAACCCCCAAGGAATCCACAAGGAAACTACTGGAACTAATAGAAGATTCCAGCAAAGTATCAGGATACAAGGTAAACATGCAACAATCAGTTGGATTCCTCCTCACCAACAAAGACAATGTTGAAGAAGAAATCACCAAATCATTTACAATAGACCCCAAGAAGATAAAATACTTAGAAATAAATCTAACAAGAGACATAAAAGATCTATACAAAGAAAACTACCAGACACTACTATAGTTCACCAAAAGAGACATACATAAGTGGAAAAACATACCTTGCTCATGGATAGGAAGACTTAACATTGTAAAAATGTCTATTCTACCCAAAGTGATCTACAGATACCATGCAATCCTGATCCAAATTCCAATGGCATTTTTTAATGAGATGTAAAAGCAAATTACCAATTTCATATGGAAAGGAAAGAGGGTCTGGATAAGTAAAGCATTCTGAAGAAGAAAAACAAAGTGGGAGGCCTCACACTACCTGATTTTAGAGCCTATTATACCACCGCAGTAGTCAAAACAGCCTGGTACTAGTACGACAGATACATAGACCAATGGAATAGAGTTGAGAATCCAGACATAAATTCATCCACCTATGAGCAGCTGATATTTGACAAAGTCCCCAAGTCTGTTAAATGGGGAAAAGACAGCCTCTTTAACAAACGGTGCTGGCATAACTAGATATACATCTGCAAAAAACTGAAACAAGGTCCATACCTCACACCATGCACAAAAACTAACTCAAAATGGATCAAAGACCTAAATATAAAATCTAAAATGATAAAGACTTCACCAAAGGAGTAAAAAGATGTGAAGAAATGCTCACGATCATTAGCCATTAAAAAAAAAAAAAAAAAAAAACCCACTGCCATGAAGTCGATTCCGACTCATAGTGACCCTATAGGGCAGAGTGGAACTGCCCCATAGAGTTTCCAAGGAGCACCTGGTGGATTTGAACTGCCGACTTCTTGGTTAGCAGCCATAGCACTTAACCACTACACCACCAGGGTTTCCAAAAAATTGCCAGTGAGTGATTCCAACTCATGGCAACCCTAAAGGAGAGAGTAGAACTGCCCCATAGGGTTTTCAAGGAGCAGCTTGTGGATTTGAACTGCCAAGCTTTTGTTTAGCTTTTGAGTTCTTAAGTACTGTGCCACCAGGGCTCCCATATACTATATATATTATGGTGGCACCATTAGCCACTAGAGAAATGCAAATCACAACAACAGTGAGATAGTATCTCACCCCAACAAGGCTCGCATTAATCCAAAAAACACAAAATAATAAATGTTGGCGAGGTTATGGAGAGACTGGAACAATTATGCACTGCTGGTGGGAATGTAAAATGGCACAACCACTTTGGAAATTGATTTGGCACTTCCTTCAAAAGCTAGAAGTAGAACTAGCATAGGATCCAGCAATTCCACTTCTGGGAATATATCCTACAGAAATAACAGCTGTCACACGAATAGATATATGCACTCCCGTGTTCATTGCAGCACTGTTCATGAAGCAAAAAGATGGAAACAACCTAGTGCTCACCAAGGAACCAATGGATAAACAAATTATGGTATATTCACACCATGGAGAACTACACAACGATAAAGAACAACGATGAATCCACCATGTGTCTGATAACATGGATGAATCTGGAAGGCATTATGCTGAGTGACAGCCAGTTGCAAAAGGACAAATATTGTATGAGACCACTATTATAAGAACTCAAGAAAGGGTTTAAATACAGAAGAAAACATCTTTGAGAAGCAGAAAGGGACAGGAGATGGTTGAATGGACACAGGAAATCTGAGGTGGAAAGGTGGAGTGTGCTGTCACATTATAGAGAGAGTAACTAGGGTCACATAGCAATGTGTATATCAATTTTTGTATGAGAATCTAACTTAAGCTGTAAACTTTCACTTAAAAAAAAAGAAAAGAAGAAATAGTTTAAGCAGTTCATTCAGCCTCCATGTTTCCAAAAAGTCTGGCTTCTGTGAGAATTTGAAATTTTGGTGTGCATTTTCCCCCTTTTAATCTGGATACTTCTATGGAATCTTTGATTAACAATATCCAGTAATGAGAGCTGGGCACCATCAAGTTATTCTGGTCTCATGGCAAAGGAGGCAGTTGTTTGTACAGGCAATGAGCCACACATTCCATTTCCTCCTCTTATTCTTGACTCCTTCCTCTGTTGCTCCCGGAGAATAGAGACCAATTGTACTTTTAATGGTTTCTTGCAAGCTTTTAAGATCCCCAGGCACTACAATAAACTAAGAGGTACAACAGAAGCACTGAATGAGTTATTAGGCCATATTAACTGGGATGTCCCATGAAACCATGATCAAAAACCTCTAAACCAAGAAACCAAATCTGGTGAGGTATTTGATTGTACATAATTAGCTGTAGCAGCCACTCTTTTGGTTTTTTGTCATTGTTGTAAATATATCTATCACACAACTTTTGCCCATTCAACTTTTTAAGAATGTACAACTTATTGACAGCAATTATATCAATTGGCTGTGCAACCCTACCCTTAATCAATGTGATTTTCCATCACTGTAAACTGAGACTCAGTACTTTATAAGCAATAACTCCCCTTTCCCTCTCCCTCTAGCCCTTAGTAACCACTAATAAATTGTTGGTGATCTTTAAGAGAAAACTCTCAGTCTTTCTCCATTGAGTGTGATCTTAGTTGTGGGTTTTTCTCTTTAAGTGCCATTTATTTAATTCAGAGATTTCCCTTGTATTTCTATCTTGTTGATTGTATTATGAAAGATTATTGAATTTTGTCAAATGCCTTTCCTGAATCAACAGATACGGTTACATAGTTCTTTCTCTTTGTGCTGTTAATGTGGTGTATTACACTGGTTGATTTTCTAATGTCGAACCACCCTTGCAATCCTGAGATAAGTCCCAATTGATTCTGATGTATAATTCTTTTAATAAGTTTTTGGATTCAGTTTGCTAGTATTTTGTTGATTATTTCTTCATGTGTGTTCATTAGGGATATTTGTCTGTCGTTTTTGTTTTTTGTCTTGTAGTGTCCATGTCTGGCCTTGTTATCAAGGTAATGCACAGATGGTTTTGCCTTAGGCATTGGACTCTTTTGGAGAATTAGTTACGCGCAGCCTCATTCAAGAAGCAGGAACTCCAAGGTCTGACTGGAAGCTGCGTTTTAGGATACATAGCATGTCCTGGATGACTCTGTTTTACAGCTGACTGACTCTGAAGTCCTGCATCTGCTCTGAGAAATCAACATGGAATGAACTTACAATGACCCTCAGGAAACTACCTTGCCTGGACCCCACCTATATAACCTGCTTTCTCTATCCCCTCTTCAGAATGCCTTCCTGATGCTTTCAGTTTGATACTGCCCAATTCGAGCAGTATCTACTCACAATAAACATATTCTGTTACACTAATTTTTGGTGTTTAACAATGTACAACTTCAACTCACTATCTAGTGCCCTTAATTTTCCTTTTAGCATTTCTTGTAGGTTCTGCTCAGTGGTAACAAATTTCCTCATTAAAAAAAAAATCTGAGAATGTTTTAACTTATCCCTCATTTTGAATGACAGTTTTGCCAAGCATAGTACTCTTGGCTGACAGGTCTTTTCTTTCGGTATTTTAAATATGTCATCCCACTGCCTTCTTGCTTGCAAGGTTTCTAAAGAGAAATCAGCATTGAATCTTATTGAGGACCACTTGTATTGTCACTCCTCTTGTGTTGCTCTCAGTATTTTCTCTTTGTCATTGGCTTTTGACAGCTTGATATGCCTCAGCTTGGCTTTTTTTTGAATTATTCCTACTGTGAGTTCACTGAGCTTCTTAGATATGGGTATTCCCATCTTTCATTATATTTGGGAAATTTTCAGCCATTATTTCTTCAAAAATTCTTCCTGTCCCTTTCTCTCTCTCTTCTTCTGGTACTTCCATAATGTGTATGTTATTCCACTTGATGGTATCCCACAGATCCCTTCAATCTTTTTTTTCTCCTTAGACTGCATAACTTAAATGGTCCTGTCTTTGAGTTTGCTAATTCTCTCTTCTGCCAATTCAAATCTGCTTCTGAGCTCTTCCAGAGAATTTTTCATTTCGGTTATTGTATTTTGCACTCCAGTGTTTCTGTTTAAAAAAATTTTCTTTTTACTGAAATTCTTGTTTTGTTCTTGTGTTGTTTTCCTGATTTTCTTTAATCCTTTTTCTGTGTTTTCCTTTAACTCTTTAACTATGTTTAATACTGTTGTATCATTTTCTGTTCCAGTGATTGTGTCATCTGTCCTTCCTTGGAGACAGTTTCTGTCCCATTATTTTGGTATTTTGCATGGGCTATCCAAAAAAAAAAAAAAAAAATTTTTTTTTTTTTTTATCCTCTCCTACCTCTTCATATGCTTTGTGATTATCTGTTGAAATTGGGATATTAAGCTATTTTACTGTGGTAATTCTAGATTCTTTCCCTTGTTTAGGGTTTTCTCTTTATTGTTGTTATTATTATTATTTTAAATTATTGAAGCTTGTAGTTCTTTGCTCCCACTCCAGACTCCCCCTTTAGGTGCACTTGCTGTTGTCCCTTCTCAATAGGTCTCCCTGCCCAGGGTGCCAGCCATCACTGTTTCACCTACAGGTTCCCTGAGTGGGGGTACTGGCCATGCCACTTCAATACCAAACTTTATGGCTTATAGCACTTGATGAGGTCACCTACCCACCATGTATTGAGTACACTAACTGTATTACTCAGGTACCAGACTCCCTGTCCCAGGGATATCAGTTATGTCCCTCTAGTGTCCCCTGCAATTTGGGATTACCAGCTGTCTCTGATGCGCACTACAAATCTCCCCCCCAGTGAGTGCTGTCTGTATAATTCTTGCACTAGATCCCTTCATCCAGGGGCTACAGCTGTCACAGAGGCACCACAGACTCCTCTCCCAGGAGTGTTGGCTGTGCTACACCAGCCTCAGAGTCCTCCCACACTGGAAGTGGCAGCTATGGCCTATTCATCATGCATCCCCGCTCTTGTGCTCACAGACCTGTCTGTCCCAGACCCGCCCACTCATGTAACTTGACCTGCACTGAGCCTTCTGCTCCTTCTTGTCCTGGCCATGCCTGCTCACTTACTGTGGCCTGTGCTGTGCCCACTGAGTTTTTCTTTCCTGGGATTTATGGGGGAACTCCCACCTGCTTTGTGCTCACCAGCCCTTTCTGTTCCAGGTCTGCTCAATCAATGGTCTCAACCTTCTGTGCCTCTCTGTCCTGGGCCCACCTGTTCATGTATTGCAGCTGGCGCTGTGCCTGCTACAGTGGGCTTTCTTGGGACTCACAGAAGCTTCCACCTATGTTATGTTCATTGAGTTGCTCTGTCCCCGGTCTGATGGACTCTAAAAGTTAATGAAATTGAAACACAAGTTTTACTCTGAGCGATTATTCTATATGCATATAAGGAGACCATTTTGATTTTAGAAAAAGCAAATGAATGGCTCCAAGATTGCTGGCTACAATAAAACTTATAAACAGAAGAGGAGGGAGAAGAATAGAAGATCAACCATTAGCTAATCTTAACGTGATTGATTGAACCCTGGTGGCATAGTGGTTAAGAGCTACGGCTGCTAACCAAAAGGCTGGCAGTTCAAATCCACTAGGTGCTCCTTGGAAACCCTATGGGACATTTCTACGGTGTCCTATACAGTCACTATGAGTCCGAATAGACTCTACAGCAATAGGTTTTGTTTTGTTTTGTTTTTCCGTTTGGTTGAGTAGGTAAATATCCACTCTGCAGGTGGATGTGGGGGTTAAAAGAAGGCCACCCAAAGGCACAGAACCTGAACTCAGCATTGAAACTCAATGGCTTCCTTTCTGTTTCCCCCAGTGCACAAATAAAGAAACTGAGGTCTCTGGGGCTACTTCCATGACCTAAGAAAATGGGCTTCTCTAGGGTCGCTGATGTTCCATGCCCACTCCTAGCCCTCTGAGGACTCTGGGTACTCTCCTCACTGTACTGGCATCAGAGTAATGTTACTGTAATTTTGCAAGTTAGAGCCGCCTGCCACAAATAGCCAATTCTTGAGACAGGGGTGAGGTGGGTAGCAAGAGCTTTATTAGATATACCGGTATATGGAGGCAGAGGGGAATGATCTCCTCCTAAAATCGTCTGTCTCACTAGACTACTGATCAGCTCGGGTTTTTAAGGAAAAAAGGGCCATAAGTTTTAGGGACTTGTGGAATGTGCACTCTCTTTCTTCTTTTTGGTTTCAGTGGTCGTATCTCAAACATGTTGATCTTTTCCTGCCATTATCCCATGGGCTCAGGCTTAGATCAATATCACTTGCTTTCCACAGTCTTAGAGGAAACATTGGTTAACACTTAACCGTTTGGGGAGCTACATCAGGATCTTACTTGGAGGCAGGGATGGGCTAGGGGTGGAAAAGAAGAGAAAGAAGAAGAAAAAAAAGTGGCTCAGGTACTGTTCAAGATATGGCTGAGCAGCCTGTTGCAGTAATACTCACCCTGGAGCTTTCCCAAGGGCTGGTCACTGACAGGGCCCCTCTGCACACCTAACCTTTCATTTTCTCCTTGAACCCTCAACAAGGCACTTGGCACAGGTTCTCTAGGAAAATCCTTATTTTACAGATTAGGAAACTGAAGCTCAAAGAGCGGAAGGAAATGGCCAGCATCTTGACCTATGCCTATATCTGCACCTCATTTTCAATCCCTCGTTTCTTTCCTTTATACCCTATCCCTGTCATTTTTAGCCTTGAAAATTTATTTTAAGCCCCACTATTTCTTCCATCCTTCTGCCACTGCCCTGGTCCAGGGCACCATCATTGCTTACTTGAATGACTGTAGTGGTCTCTTCTCAGGCCTCCCTGGGCCCCTCTTGCTCTTCCCGACCTGGGCAAGCCTTTAGAGTCCCCTAGGCTTTGGGTCTGAGGATCTTGGTCAGTTAGGGGCCTTGCCTGAAGGCTACTCTGGAGTGTTTGGATGGACTGAAAAGAGGAAATCAGGGAGCCCTGGCGTCTTGTTCAATCATCTGAGTGATTTTGTCAGCCACAGCCCTTCCTTGGTCCTTAGTTTCCCCACGTGCAATGTGACACATGAGGAATGATCCTCTCTGAGTGCTGGACCAGGCTGTGTGGGCCCAGGTGCTGGAGGTCTCTTTCTTTCCCTTCCTGGATCAGGAGAGGTCACTGCTGAGGGCCTGTGGCCGTCTTACTCCCTTGCAAAGCTCAGAGGCTGAGCTGGGGCTCTGAGGCTAGCCTTGGGCTAGGGCAGGCTCCGGAGCAGTGCAGTTGCATGGGTTGTGTATTGCACAACCCCAGGTGCCGTTCACAACTGATGCAACCATGCACAGTAGGGGCAGCCTCTGAGGCCTCTTGACTCTCCTCATTGCCTTAGGGCTCCAAAGAGGAGCTGGCCCTGGGCTCAGTGGGGACGAGCCACAGCATGTGGGTGGCAGGGACGCAGAGGGCAACTTTTTGTGAACTCACCGAGTGGCTAGAAAATATTTGAAAGTGTGGTGCAGGCTCATACTAACACACACACACACACACACACACACGGTGAGAGTACAAACTTATATAAACACAAACAAGAGCCCTGGTCGCACAGTGGTTAAGCACTTGGTTGCTAGCCAGAAGGTCAGTGATTTGGACCCACCAGCCCCTCCAAGGAGAAAGATGTGTCAGTCTGCTTCCATAAAGATTTACAGCTTTGGAAACCCTATGGGGACAGTTCTACTCTGTCCTACAGGATTGCTTGACAGCAGTGGGTTTGTGGATTTAAATACAGACACACACATGGACATACACCCAAGATTCACACAAATACATACACTGAAAACACATGCGTGAACTCAAACACACATACAAACAAATATATACACACACAAACTCATACAAAGACACACAAACACGTGGACACACACCTAACATGCACACAAACACATACACTGAACATACAAGCACATGGAAACACACACACACACATAATTCCCTCCACAAACACAAACTCATACGAATACAAATGCAAACACATGTGAACCCATGGACACACACCTAACATGCACACAAACACATACACTGAACATACAAACCTGAGGAAACACACACATACACAAATAATCCTTCCCCACAAAATCTCATGCAAATACACACACAAGAAAACACATGGACACATACCTAACATGGACATAAACACATACACTTAACATACAGGCAGATACACACACAGTATATGGAATATTATACTGTAGTGAACAAGAATGAACTGTACTGCCTGCAACACTGTATTGAGTGTCAAAGACATAAATCCCAAAGACACAATGTTGAATGAAGGATATGAGATTGATATGAAATTCTATAATAGACAACATGAATCTGTAGCAACAGAAATCAGGATAGCGTTTGCCTGTACGGCAACTGGGTAGTAACTTAGTGGTGGGAGGGGCATAGATTTCCCCACTGGAGCTGGTAGCCTGACTCTGGGCTCCAGGGACATGTGGGAGGGGGGCATGACAAGGCTCACGTCCTGTGTCCTGCCCATCAGAGATGGTATTTCACAGCTGTAGTTCAGAGGTAAGGGATTTGCCCACAGTCATGCAGAACTGAGTGGCGGAGCTGAGACTTGAGCCCAGGCCCCTTCTATGCTCTGCTGTTGCTCCTTCTCTGGTTTCTTTTGTCTTGATAGGTCTTCCTCTCTCTGTCTTTGCATCTCTGTCTTTGCGCGCGCACACACACACACACACACACACACACACTCCCTGTGGGCCCCAGACCCTAACCTGGCTGCAGGAAAGAGCCTTGATCACCCCAACCTGCAGCCTTATCCTCTGGATGGGGTGTGTGGGTGAAGACGGGGGGTGTCCCCCTTTCCCAGTTCTGCAGCCCCTTCCTACCCTGGGCCTCCTCAGTTTCTGTGGGGTCCTGTAATAGTTTCCTGTGGCCTCTGTAACAAGTTACCACAAATTTGGTGACTTGCAACAACAGAAATGTATTCTCTCACAGTTCTGGAGGCCAAAAGTCCAAAATCAGGGTGTTAGCAGGGCTACACACTCTCTGGAGGCTCCAGGGGTAAATCCTTCCTCGCTTAGTCCAGTTTCCAATGGCTTCATCACGATCACTCTAATCTCTGCCTCTGTGGTCACGTGGCCTCCTCCTCTTCTCTGTCTTAAATTTCCCTGTGTCTTGCTTTTAAAAGTATACATTATAAAATTTAGGGCCCACTCAGATAATCCAGGAGGATTTCCTCTTGAGAGCCTTAGCTTAATTACATCTGTAAAGACCCTTTTCCCAATAAGGACACACTCACAGGGTCTAGGATGTGGCATAGTTTTTGGGGGCCACAACTCAACCCACTACACATCCTAAAAAACAGCAGAAATAGCTCCTCCAATCCCTTGTACTTGGCAAACTGTTGTCATAACATGTGTCTCTTCCACTTTGTAGGACAAGGACTGGGTTATGACTCCCATGCCCAACAAAAGAAACTGAGATGCAGAGAGGGGCAGAGGCCTGCCCCAGGCTACACAGAGCTCTCTACCCTTTCAGACAGCCACTAGGAGCCCTTGCAGATCAGGCCAGGATCCTTGTTTTTCTACCGAGAACCATGGAAAAATCTCTGGGGTTTATGCTATGACATGGGGGAATTTGCAAGTTCAAAGCTCCCTCTGACTGCTCTGTGGGGGCATTTTATGGGGTAAGGGAGGAAGCAGGAGTCACTCAGGTAAAACATGAAGGTGGACTGGGTCAGGTGGAGTGGTGGAGGCGGAGGACAGGGCATGGGCTGGCTGGGCCTTGGGGGAGGAAGAAGTTGAGATGGTGATTGGAGGAAGAAGTCTGAGAGGAGGAGGCCGTGGTTTGGTGGCAGGGGAGAGGCACATGTCATTCAAGACACTGGCCTTGGGCTCTGGTACTCCCGCCAGCACAGCACAAACGTGGAGCCCCCTCCAGTAGACCAGCCCATTCAGAGCCAGCCCCACTTTCCCTGCCCTCGTAGGAGCAACAGGTGGGCTCAGGTCACAGAGGGGCAGATGGCTGGAAATTAAAACCAAGCCAGCATTCTGTTTTTTAAAAATGTTATTTTATTTTGTTTTCAATGAAGGCTTGCACAGCAGTTTAGGTTCCTATTCAAAAATTTCTAGACAAGCTGTTTGGTTACATTGGTAATATTCTTCACAATGTGTGAACATTCTCATGATTTCTGTTCTGGTTGTTCCATTTCCATTAACCTAGATTCCCTGCCCCATTACATTCTCATCTTTGTTTTAAAGTAATTGTTGACTGTTTGGTCTTGTATAGGTGATTTTTTTCATGGAGCGCAGTACTTACAGATGATATTCACGATTTTTTGAGCCAATTTGTTATTTAGCTACAAGGTGACCTCGGGGATTAGTTTTGGTTCAAAGTTTGAAAAGTACCTCAGGGCAATAGTCTCTGAGAGTCCTCCATTTCAACGAGTCCAGTAGGTCTGTTTTTTTGTTTGTTGTTTTAGGAATTTGAGGTTCTGTTCCACATTTTTCTCCCATTCAGTCAGGGTCCCTCTATTGTGGCCCTGATTAGAATGGTTGGTAATGGTAGCTGAGCACCATCTAGTTCTGGTCTCAGCATAGATGAGGCCATGGTTCATGTAGACTATTTGTCTTGTAGACTACTTTCTTCTTTGAGTCTTTGGTTTCCTTTTTCTCTTTTGCTCTTGATTAGTAGAGACTAATGGTTGTATCTTAGATGGCCACTTGCAAGCCTTTAAGGCCCCAGACACTACTCACCAACCAGGATGTAGAAGACAACTTAACAGGCTATATCATGCCAGTTGACCGAGATGACAAATGAGACTATGGTCCTAATCCTTCAAATCCAGAAATCCAATATTATGAGTTGTTTGGTTATGTCTAAGAAGTATCTGTAACTGTGCCCCCATGTGCTTTATTACATGTACAAATATATGTGCATACACCCCATGCGTCTGTCAGTTTGTCATATTGTGGGAGCTTGCATGTTGCTGTGATGCTGGAAGCTATGCCACTGGTATTCAAAGACAAGCAGGGTCACCCATGGTGAAGAGGTTTCAGCTGAGCTTTCAGACTAAGACTAGGAAGAAGGAACCAGCAGTCTACTTCTGAAAAGAATTCGTCAGTGAAAATGTTATGAATAGCACCAGAGCATTGTCTGATATAGTGCTGAAAGATGAGCCCTTCAGGTTGGAAGGCACTCAAAATATGACTGTGAAAGAGCCGCCTCCTCAAAATAGCTTCAACCTTAATGATGTGGATGGAGTCAAGCTTTCTGGACCTTCATTTGCTGATGTGGCACAATGCAAAATGAGAAGAAAGAGCTGAAAACATCCATTAATAATCGGAACTTGGAATGTATGAAGTCTCAATCTAGGAATATAGGAAATGGTCAAAAATGAAATGGAATGCATAACCATTGGTATCCTAGGCTTCAAAGGGTGGCATGAGCAAAGTAAATTATTATAATGAAATGTGCAAAGACCTGGAGTTAGAAAACTGACAGGGGAGCACACTCTCAGAGTTTCTCAAGCTGAAAGAAGAAAAATTCAAACTGTGAGTTGCAGTATTGAAGGATTCCACGGGGAGAATACCAAACAACGCAGGAAACATTAAAAGAAGATGGAAGGAATATACAGTCACTAAAGAACTGGTCGATGTTCAACCACTTCAGGAGGTAGGTAGCATATGATCAAGAACCACTGGTATTGTAGGAAGAGGTCCAAGCTTCACTGAAGGCAATGGCAAAAAAAACAAGGCTCTAGGAAATGACAGAATACCAATTGAGATGTTTCAACAAATGGGTGCGGTGCTGGAAGTGCTCGCTCATCTATGCCAAGAAATTTGGAATACAACTACCTGGCCAACTGACTGGAAGAGATCCATATTCCCAAGAAAGGTGACCCAACTGAAAGCAGAAATTATATAACAATATCGTTTGTATCACACACAAGTAAAATTTTGCTGAAGATCATTCAAAAGCAGCTGCAGCAGTACATCGACAGAGAACTGCCAGAAATTCAAGCTGGATTCAGAAGGGGACATGGAACCAGGAATATCTTTGCTGATGTCAGATGGATCCTGGCTGAAAGCAGAAAATAACAGAAAGGTGTTTACCTGTATTTTGTTTACTATGCAAAGGCATTCAATTGTGTGAATCATAACAAATTTTATGGATAATATTGCGAAGAATGGGAATTCCAGAACACTTAATTGTGCTCATGAGGAACCTGTACATAGATTAAGAGACAATTGTTCAAACAGAACAAGGCGATGCTTCATCGTTTAAGGTCAGGAAAGGTGTGTGTCAGGGTTGTATCCTTTCACCATACTTATTCAATCTGTGTGCTGAGCTAATAATCTGAGAAGATGGAGCACCAGGATTGGAGGAAGACTTATTAACAACCTGCATTATGCAGATGACACAACCCTGCTTGTTGAAAGTGAAGAGGACTTGCAACACTTACTGATGCACATCAAAGACCACAGCCTTCAGTATAAATTACACCTCAACATAAAGAAAACAAAAATCCTCACAACTAGGCCAATAAGCAACATCATGATAAATGCAGAAAAGATTGAAGTTGTCAAGGATTTCATTTTACTTGAACCCACAGTCAACACCCATGGAAGCAGCAGTCAAGAAATCAAAAGATGCATTGCATTGACAAATCTGCTGCAAAAGACCTATTTAAAGTGTTAAAAAGCAAAGGTGTTACCTTAAAAACTAAGGTGCACCTGACACAAGCCATGGTGTTTGTACTCACCTCATATGCATGTGAAAGCTGGATGATGAATAAGGAAGACCGAAGAAGAATTGACACTGTCGAATTGTGGTATTTGAGAAGAATATTGAGTATACCGTGGACAGCTAAAAGAACGAACAAATCTGTCTCGGAAGAAGTACAACCAGAATGCTCCTTAGAAGCAAGGACAGTGAGACTACATCTCACATGCTTTGGACATGTTATAAGAAGGGATAATTCCCTGAAGAAGGACATCATGCTTGGTAAAGAAAAATGTAGAGGTCGGCAAAAAAAAGGAAGACCCTCAATGAGATGGATTGACACAGTGGCTACAACAATGGGCTCAAGCATGACAACTATTGTGAAGATGGTGCAGGACCAGGCAGTGTTTCGTTCTGTTGTACATATGGTTGCTATGAGTCAGAACCGGCTCGATGGCTCCTAACAACAACATAAGTGCATACAGTCACATAAATGTATATACACATGCATAAACTGATATATACACACGTGAGTCGGAATCGACTCGACGGCACTGAGTGGAATACATACCTATTGTCTTAGGCTTGGATCTCTAGAGAAGCAAAACCAATGAAGTGTATAAATATATATAAAGAGACAGATTTATATCAAGGAAATGGCTCACACACTTGTAGAGGCTGGAATGTCCCAAGTCCGTGGGACAGGATAGAGGCTTCTCCTGATTTACGTAGCCGCAGGGGCTGGTGAACCCAAGATTGGCAGGTCACTTAGAAGGTCTCTTGTTCATAGGCTGCGAAGATTGATGAATCCCAGGAATGGCATGCCAGATAGCAGGTGAGTTGCTAACCCAAGTCCCAAGAACCAGAGGTCAGACGAACAGGAGCCAGCTGCAGGATCCAGAGTGAGCAAAAGCCCACAAGCCTTGCCAGAATGTCGACTTATATTCCATGCAGGCCACACACCCAAGGAAACTCCCTTTCAACTGACTGGCTACTCATAGCAAATCCCATCATGGAGGTGATAACATTATATCAAATCTCGTTGTGGAAGTGATTACATCATACTACTGCCGAACTACATCGTAACTGCCAAACCTCTGAGAATCATGGCCCAGCCAAGTTGACACACAACCTTTACTATCACACCTATACACATATATGCCTACATACATACACATATACCTACTCATACATCTTTTGGTTGTTTTAAGATTATATTTCCCATAGCAATTACCAAAAGGTCCTTTTTTCTTGTGTTCACTTTTAGTCACATAGTTTACCTTGGTCAGGCTGTGCACACTTCATCCTTATTTGGTTTTACTTTTCCCATCATCAAAAATAACAAGTTTCTGCTATTTAGAAAGTGAACCCCCCCACCCCCATCCTTGGTAACCACTAATTAACATTAGTATCTCTATATTTACCTCTTCATGTCATTTCATAAAAGTGAGAACATACAATATTTGTGTTTTTGGAATTGATTTATTTCACTCAGTATAATGTCCTCCAGGTTCATCCATTTTCTCAAATGTTTTTTTTTTTTTTTTTATAATAACTTTTATTAAGCTTCAAGTGAACGTTTACAAATCCAATCAGTCTGTCACATATAAGTTTACATACATCTCACTCCCTACTCCCACTTACTCTCCCCGTCTTGAGTCAGCCCTTTCAGTCTCTCCTTTCTTGACAATTTTGCCGGCTTCCCTCTCTCTCTATCCTCCCATTCCCCCTCCAGGCAAGAGTTGCCAACACAATCTCAAGTGTCCACCTGATATAATTAGCTCACTCTTCATCAGCATCTCTCTCCCACCCGCTGACCAGTCCCTTTCATTTCTGATGAGTTGTCTTCGGGGATGGTTCCTGTCCTGTGTCAACAGAAGGTCTGGGGAGCATGGCCGCCGGGATTCCTCCAGTCTCAGTCAGACCATTAAGTTTGGTCTTCTTATGAGAATTTGGGGTCTGCATCCCACTGATCTCCTGCTCCCTCAGGGGTCCTCTGCTGAGCTCCCTGTCAGGGCAGTCATCGATTGTGGCCGGGCACCAACTAGTTCTTCTGGTCTCAGGATGATGTAGGTCTCTGGTTCATGTGGCCCTTTCTGTCTCTTGGGCTCTTAGTTGTCATGTGGGCTTGGTGTTCTTCATTTTCCTTTGCTCCAGGTGGGTTGAGACCAATTGCTGCATCTTAGATGGCTGCTTGTTAGCATTTAAGACCCCAGACGCCACATTTCAAAGTGGGATGCAGAATGATTTCATAATAGAATTATTTTGCCAATTGACTTAGAAGTCCCCGCAAACCATGTTCCCCAGACCCCCGCGCTTGCTCCGCTGACCTTTGAAGCATTCATTTTATCCCGGAAACTTCTTTGCTTTTGGTCCAGTCCAATTGAGCTGACCTTCCATGTATTGAGTGTTGTCTTTCCCTTCACCTAAAGCAGTTCTTATCTACTGATTAATCAATAAAAAACCCTCTCCCACCCTCCCTCCCTCCCCCCCTCGTAACCACAAAAGTATGTGTTCTTCTCAGATTTACTATTTCTCAAGATCTTATAATAGTGGTCTTATACAATATTTGTCCTTTTGCCTCTGACTAATTTCGCTCAGCATAATGCCTTCCAGGTTCCTCCATGTTATGAAATGTTTCAGAGATTCGTCACTGTTCTTTATCGATGCATAGTATTCCATTGTGTGAATATACCACAATTTATTTACCCATTCATCCGTTGATGGACACCTTGGTTGCTTCCAACTTTTTGCTATTGTAAACAGAGCTGCAATAAACATGGGTGTGCATATATCTGTTTGTATGAAGGCTCTTGTATCTCTAGGGTATATTCCTAGGAGTGGGATTTCTGGGTTGTATGGTAGTTCTATTTCTAACTGTTTAAGATAACGCCAGATAGATTTCCAAAGTGGTTGTACCATTTTACATTCCCACCAGCAGTGTATAAGAGTTCCAATCTCTCCGCAGCCTCTCCAACATTTATTATTTTGTGTTTTTTGGATTAATGCCAGCCTTGGTGGTGTGAGATGGAATCTCATCGTAGTTTTAATTTGCATTTCTCTAATGGCTAATGATCGAGAGCATTTTCTCATGTATCTGTTGGCTGCCCGAATATCTTCTTTAGAGAAATGTGTGTTCATATCCTTTGCCCACTTCTTGATTGGGTTGTTTGTCTTTTTGTGGTTGAGTTTTGCCAGAATCATGTAGATTTTAGAGATCTGGCGCTGGTCGGAGATGTCATAGCTGAAAATTCTTTCCCAATCTGTAGGTGGTCTTTTTACTCTTTTGGTGAAGTCTTTAGATGAGCATAGGTGTTTGATTTTTAGGAGCTCCCAGTTATCGGGTTTCTCTGCATCATTTTTGGTAATGTTTTGTATTCTGTTTATACCTTGTATTAGGGCTCCTAGGGTTGTCCCAATTTTTTCTTCCATGATCTTTATCGTTTTAGTCTTTATGTTTAGGTCTTTGATCCACTTGGAGTTAGTTTTTGTGCATGGTGTGAGGTATGGGTCCTGTTTCATTTTTTTGCAAATGGATATCCAGTTATGCCAGCACCATTTGTTAAAAAGGCTATCTTTTCCCCAGTTAATTGACACTGGTCCTTTGTCAAATATCAGCTGCTCATACGTGGATGGATCTATGTCTGGGTTCTCAATTCTGTTCCATTGGTCTATGTGTCTGTTGTTGTACCAATACCAGGCTGTTTTGACTACTGTGGCTGTATAATAGGTTCTGAAGTCAGGTAAGGTGAGGCCTCCCACTTTCTTCTTCTTTTTCAGTAGTGCTTTGCTTATCCGGGGCTTCTTTCCCTTCCATATGAAATTGGTGATTTGTTTCTCTATCCCCTTAAAATATGACATTGGAATTTGGATCGGAAGTGCGTTAAATGTATAGATGGCTTTTGGTAGAATAGACATTTTTACTATGTTAAGTCTTCCTATCCATGAGCAAGGTATGTTTTTCCACTTAAGTATGTCCTTTTGAATTCCTTGTAGTAGAGCTTTGTAGTTTTCTTTGTATAGGTCTTTTACATCCTTGGTAAGATTTATTCCTAAGTATCTTATCTTCTTGGGGGCTATTGTGAATGGTATTGATTTGGTAATTTCCTCTTCGGTGTTCTTTTTGTTGATGTAGAGGAATCCAAGTGATTTTTGTATGTTTATTTTATAACCTGAGACTCTGCCAAACTCTTCTATTAGTTTCAGTAGTTTTCTGGAGGATTCCTTAGGGTTTTCTGTGTATATAATCATGTCATCTGCAAATAGTGATAACTTTACTTCTTCCTTGCCAATCCGGATACCTTTTATTTCTTTGTCTAGCCTGATTGCCCTGGCTAAGACTTCCAACACGATGTTGAATAAGAGCGGTGATAAAGGGCATCCTTGTCTGGTTCCCGTTCTCAAGGGAAATGCTTTCAGGTTCTCTCCATTTAGAGTGATATTGGCTGTTGGCTTTGCATAGATGCCCTTTATTATGTTGAGGAATTTTCCTTCAATTCCTATTTTGGTGAGAGTTTTTATCATGAATGGGTGTTGGACTTTGTCAAATGCCTTTTCTGCATCAATTGATAAGATCATGTGGTTTTTGTCTTTTGATTTATTTATGTGATGGATTACATTAATGGTTTTTCTGATATTAAACCAGCCTTGCATACCTGGTATAAATCCCACTTGATCAGGGTGAATTATTTTTTTGATGTGTCATTGGATTCTATTGGCTAGAATTTTGTTGAGGATTTTTGCATCAATGTTCATGAGGGATATAGGTCTATAATTTTCTTTTTTTGTAATGTCTTTACCTGGTTTTGGTATCAGGGAGATGGTGGCTTCATAGAATGAGTTGGGTAGTATTCCGTCATTTTCTATGCTTTGGAATACCTTTAGTAGTAGTGGTGTTAACTCTTCTCTGAAAATTTGGTAGAACTCTGCAGTGAAGCCGTCCGGGCCAGGACTTTTTGTTCTCAAATGTTTTGGGAGCTCATTTTTCTTTATTGCTGAGTACTGTTCCATTGTATGTATGTACCACATTTTACTTATGCATTCATCCATTGAAGGGCACTTAGGTTGTTTTCATTTTTTTCATGAGATGAACATATGTCTGAGTATGTCTCCTGGTTCACTTCTCTTAGATCCCTAGTGTATATAGCTAGGAGTGGAATTGCTGGATCATATGGCAGCTCTACCTCTAGTTTTTTTTTTTTTTTTTTTTAAATACTTTTTATTGTGCTTTAAGTGAAAGTTTACTAATCAAGTCAGTCTGTCACATATAAGCTTATATACACCTTACTCCATACTCCCACTTACTCTCCACCTAATGAGTCACCCTGCTCCCTCCTTCCAGTCTCTCCTTTTGTGACAATTTTGTGAGTTTCTAACCCTCTCTACCCTCCTATCTCCCCTCCAGACAGGAGATGCCAACACAGTCTCAAGTGTCCACCTGATACAAGTAGCTCACTCTTTGTCAGCATCTCTCTCCAACCCATTGTCCAGTCCAATCCATGTCTGAAGGGTTGGCTTTGGGAATGGTTCCTGTCCTGGGCCAACAGAAGGTTTGGGGACCATGATCACCGGGATTCCTCTAGTCTCGGTCAGACCATTAAGTCTGGTCTTTTTATGAAGATTTGGGATCTGCATCCCCCTGATCTCCTGCTCCCTCAAGGGTTCTCTGTTGTGTTCCCTGTCAGGGCAGTCATCGATTGTGGCCAGGCAGCATCTAGTTCTTTTGGTCTCAGGATGGTGTAAGTCTCTGGTTCATGTGGCCCTTTCTGTCTCTCGGGCTCGTAGTTATCGTGTGACCTTGGTGTTCTTCATTCTTCTTTGATCCAGGTGGGTTGAGATCAATTGATGCATCTTAGATGGCCGCTTGTTAGCATTTAAGACCCCAGATGCCCCTCTTCAAAGTGGGATGCAGAATGTTTTCATAATAGAATTATTTTGCCAATTGACTTAGAAGTCCCCTTAAGCCATAGTCCCAAAACCCCCGCCCTTGCTCTGCTGACCTTTAAAGCATTCATTTTATCCTGGAAACTTCTTTGCTTATGGTCCAGTCCAGTTGAGCTGACCTTCCATGTATAGAGTATTGTCTTTCCCTTCACCTAAAGTAGTTCTTATCTACTGACTTATCAGTAAATAACCCTCTCCCACCCTGCCTCCCTCCCCTCCTCGTAACCACAAAAGTATGTGACCTTCTCAGTTTATACTATTTCTCAAGAACTTATAATAGTGGTCTTATACAATATTTGTCCTTTTCCCTCTGACTAATTTCACTCAGCATAATGCCTTCCAGGTTCCTCCATGTTATGAAATGTTTCACAGATTCCTCACTGTTCTTTATCGATGCGTAGTATGCCATTGTGTGAATATACTATAATTTATTTAACCATTCATCCATTGATGGAAACCTTGGTTGCTTCCAGCTGTTTGCTATTGTAAACAGAGCTGCAATAAACATGGGTGTGCATATATCTGTTCATGTAAAGGCTCTTGTATCTCTAGGGTATATTCCGAGGAGTGGGGTTTCTGTGTTGTATGGTAGTTCTATTTCTAACTTTTTAAGATAACGCCAGATAGATTTCCAAAGTGATTGTACCATTTTACATTCCCACCAGCAGGGTATAAGAGTTCCAATCTCTTTGCAGCCTCTCCAACATTTATTATTTTGTGTTTTTTGGATTAATGCCAGCCTTGTTGGAGTGGGAGGGAATCTCATTGTAGTTTTAATCTGCATTTCTCTAATGGCTAATGATTGAGAGCATTTTCTCATGTATCTGTTAGCTGCCTGAATATCTTCTTTAGTGAAGTGCGTGTTCATATCCTTTGCCCACTTTTTGAATGGGTTGTTGTCTTTTTGTGGTTGAGTTTTAACAGAATCATAAAGATTTCAGAGATCAGGCGCTGGTCTGAGATGTCATAGCTGAAAAGTCTTTCCCAGTCTGTAGGTGGTCTTTTTACTCTTTTGGTGAAGTCTTTAGATGAGCATAGGGTGTTTGATTTTTAGGAGCTCCCAGTTATCTGGTTTCTCTTCATCATTTTTGGTAATGTTTTGTATTCTGTTTATGCCTTGTATTAGGGCTCCTAATGTTGTCCCTATTTTTTCTTCCATGATCTTTATCGTTTTAGTCTTTATGTTTAGGTCTTTGATCCACTTGGAGTTAGTTTTTGAGCATGGTGTGAGGTATGGGCCCTGTTTCATTTTTTTGCAAATGGATATCCAGTTATGCCAGCACCATTTGTTAAAAAGACTATCTTTTCCCCAATTAACTGACACTGGGCCTTTGTCAAATATCAGCTGCTCATATGTGGATGGATTTATATCTGGGTTCTCAATTCTGTTCCATTGGTCTATGTGCCTGTTGTTGTATCAGTACCAGGCTGTTTTGACTACTGCGGCTGTATAGTATGTTCTAAAATCAGGTAGAGTGAGGCCTCCCACTTTCTTCTTCTTTTTCTGTAATACTTTACTTATCCGGGGCTTCTTTCCCTTCCATATGCAGTTGGTGATTTGTTTCTCCATCACATTAAAAAATATCATTGGAATTTGGATTGGAAGTGCATTGTATGTATAGATGGCTTTTGGTAGAATAGACATTTTTACTATGTTAAGTCTTCCTATCCCTGAGCAAGGTATGTTCCACTTATGTAGGTCCTTTTTGGTTTCTTGCACTAGTACTTTGTACTTTTCTTTGTATAGGTCTTTTACATCTTTGGTAAGATTTGTTCCTAAGTATTTTATCTTACTCGGGGGCTATTGATTTGGTGATTTCCTCTTCGATGTTCTTTTTGTTGATATAGAGGAAGCCAGGTGATTTTTGTATGTTTGTCTTATAACCCGAGACTCTGCCAAACTCTTCTATTAGTTTCAGTAGTTTTCTGGAGGATTCCTTAGGGTTTTCTGTGTATAAGATCATGTCATCTGCAAATAGAGATAATTTTCCTCCCTCCTTGCCAATCCGGATGCCCTTTATTTCTTTGTCTAGCCTAATTGCTCTGGCTAGGACCTCTAGCACAATGTTGAATAAGAGCGGTGATAAAGGGCATTCTTGTCTGGTTCCCGTTCTCAAGGGAAATGCTTTCAGGCTCTCTCCATTTAGAGTTATGTTGGCTGTTGGCTTTGCATAGATGCCCTTTATTTTGTTGAGGAATTTTCCTTCAATTCCTATTTTGGTGAGAGTTTTTATCGTAAATGGGTGTTGGCTTTGTCAAATGCCTTTTCTGCATCAATTGATAAGATCATGTGGTGTTTGTCTTTTGTTTTATTTATATGGTGGATTACATTAATGGTTTTTCTAATATTAAGCCAGCCTTGCATACCTGGTATAAATCCCACTTGGTCGTGGTGGATTATTTTTTTGATATGTTGTTGAATTCTATTGGCTAGAATTTTGTTGAGGATTTTTGCATCTATGTTCATGAGGGATATAGGTCTGTAATTTTCTTTTTTGGTGATGTCTTTACCTGGTTTTGGTATCAGGGATATGGTGGCTTCACAGAATGAGTTAGGTAGTATTCTATCACTTTCTATGCTTTGAAATACCTTTAGTAGTAGTGGTGTTAACTCTTCTCTGAAAGTTTCGTAGAACTCTGCAGTACAGCCGTCCGGGCCAGGGCTTTTTTTTGTTGGGAGTTTTTTGATTACCTTTTCAATCTCTTTTTTTGTTATGGGTCTGTTTAGTTGTTCTGTTTCTGATTGTGTTAGTTTAGGTAGGTAGTGTTTTTCTAGGAATTCATCCATTTCTTCTAGGTTTGCAAGTTAGTTAGAGTACAATTTTTCATAATAATCTGATATGATTCTTTTAATTTCAGTTGGGTCTGTTGTGATGTGGCCCATCTCGTTTCTTTTTTGGGTTATTTGTTTCCTTTCCTGTATTTCTTTAGTCAGTCTGGCCAATGGTTTATCAATTTTGTTAATTTTTTCAAAGAACCAGCTTTTGGCTTTGTTAATTCTTTCAATTGTTTTTCTGTTTTCTAATTCATTTAGTTCAGCTCTAATTTTTATTATTTGTTTTCTTCTGGTGCCTCATGGATTCTTTTGTTGCTCACTTTCTATTTGTTCAAGTTGTAGGGACAGTTCTCTGATTTTGGCTCTTTCTTCTTTTTGTATGTGTGCATTTATCGATATAAATTGACCTCTGAGCTCTGCTTTTGCTGTGTCCCAGAGGTTTTGATAGGAAGTGTTTTCATTCTCGTTGCATTCTATGAAGTTCTTTATTCCCTCCTTAATGTCTTCTCTAACCCAGTCTTTTTTGAGCAGGGTATTGTTCAGTTTCCAAGTATTTGATTTCTTTTCCCTAATTTTTCTGTTACTGATTTCCACTTTTATGGCCTTGTGGTCTGAGAAGATGCTTTGTAATATTTCGATGTTTTGGATTCTGCAAAGGTTTGTTTTATGGCCTAATATGTGGTCTATTCTAGAGAATGTTCCATGTGCGCTGGAAAAAAAAGTATACTTCGCAGCAGTTGGGTGGAGTGTTCTGTATAAGTCTGTGAGGTCAAGTTGGTTGATTGTAGCAATTAGGTCTTTCGTGTCTCTATTGAGCTTCTTACTGGAAGTCCTATCCTTCTCCGAAAGTGGTGTGTTGAAGTCTCCTACTATAATTGTGGAGGTGTCTATTTCACTTTTCAGTTCTATTAAAGTTTGTTTTATGTATCTTGCAGCCCTGTCATTGGGTGCGTAAGTATTTAATATGGTTATATCTTCCTGGTCAGTTGTCCCTTTAATCATTATGTAGTGTCCTTCTTTATTCTTTGTGGTGGATTTAATTTTAAAGTCTATTTTGTCAGAAATTAATATTGCTACTCCTGCTCTTTTTTGCTTGTTGTTTGCTTGATATATTTTTTTCCATCCTTTGAGTTTTAGTTTGTTTGAGTCTCTAAGTCTAAGGTGTGTCTCTTATAGGCAGCATATAGACAGATCGTGTTTCTTTATCCAGTCCGTGACTCTCTGTCTCTTTATTGGTGCATTTAGTCCATTTACATTCAGCATAATTATAGATAAGTATGTGTTTAGTGCTGTGATTTTGATGCCTTTTCATGTGTGTTGTTGGCCATTTCATTTTTCCACTTACTTTTTTGTGCTGAGGTGTTTTTCTTTGTAAATTGTGTGTTCCTCATTTTCATAGTATTTGACTTAATGTTTGCTGAGTCGTTATGTTTTTCTTGGTTTTTATTTTGAGTTGTGGAGTTGTTATACCCATACCCCTATTTTTCCAAGTAAAAACCTAACTTGTATTGTCCTATATCACCTTGTTTCCCTCTCCATATGGCAGTTTTATGCCTCCTATATTTAGTCCCTCTTTTTGATTATTGTGATCTTTTACATATTGACTTCAATGATTCCCTGTTTTGAGCATTTTTTTCTTTTCAAAATTAATCTTAATTTGTTTTTGTGATTTCCTTATTTGAGTTGATATCGGGATATTCTGTTCTGTGACCTTGTGTTGTGCTGGTATCTGATATTATTGATTTTCTGACCAAACAATTTCCTTTAGTATTTCTTGTAGGTTTGGTTTGGTTTTTGCAAATTCTCTAAGCTTGTGTTTTTTTTGTAAATGTTTTAATTTCACCTTCATATTTGATAGAGAGTTTTGCTGGATATATGATCCTTGGCTGGCAGTTTTCTCCTTCAGTGCTCTATATATGTCATCTCATTGCCTTCTTGACTGCATGGTTTCTGCTGAGTAGTCTGAACTTATTCTTATTGATTCTCCTTTGTAGGAGACCTTTCTTTTATCCCTGGCTGCTTTTAAAATTTTCTCTTTATCTTTGGTTTTGGCAAGTTTGATGATAATATGTCTTGGTGATTTTCTTTTTGGATCAATCTTAAATGGGGTTCGATGAGCATCTTGGAGAGATATGCTTTCGTCTTTCATAACGTCAGGGAAGTTTTCTTCCAACAGATCTTCAACTATTGTCTCTGTATTTTCTGTGTTCCCTCCCTGTTCTGGGACTCCAATCACACGCAAGTTATTCTTCTTGATGGAGTCCCATATGATTCTTAGGGTTTCTTCATTTTTTTGAATTCTTTTATCTGATTTTTTTTCAGCTGTATTGGTGTCAATTCCCTTGTCCTCCAGATCCCCCACCCTGCATTCCAATTGCTCGATTCTGCTCCTCTGACTTCCTTTTGAGTTGTCTAATTCTATAATTTTACTGTTAATCTTTTGGATTTCTGAATGCTGTCTCTCTATGGATTCTTGCAGCTTATTAATTTTTCCACTATGTTCTTGAATAATCTTTTTGAGTTCTTCAACTGCTTTATCAGTGTGTTCCTTGACTTTTTCTGTAGATTGCCTTATTTCATTTCTGAAGTCATCCCTGATGTCTTGAAGCATTCTGTAAATTAGCTTTTTATATTCTGCATCTGGCAATTCCAGGATTGTATCTTCATTTGGGAAAGATTTTGATTCTTTAGTTTGGGGAGTTGTAGAAGCAATCATGGTCTGCTTCTTTATGTGGTTTGATATCGACTGCTGTCTCCGAACCATCTCTAAGAGATTGTAGTGATTTATTCTATATTTGCTCACCGAGTCTTATCTTGTTTTGTTTTCTTTCAATATACATAGATGGGCTAGTAGATTGTGCTGTCTTGATTGTTGTAGCCCTTGAATCCCTTATGTCCTATTACCAGCTGGTTTGGGCTGTTACCAGATATATAAGCCTAAGAGTCCATTCACTATTCTTGAGTAGAATCTGATTTTGGGTCATCAAGTGTGTGGTGTAGACTGTCACCTATCCACCTAGAGAAGTAGTGGTGATAGTTGTGTGCACCAGATTCTAGTAGCAGCAGAGTTTCACATCCGGGGGCGGGGCAGGATGCTGACAGGCTTCCCCCAAGTGCCAGTGAGGTGGGTGTGTCTCTATTCCTAAAGCGCTTTGGTGGGTGAGCTCTGCAGCTGTACCTTTGGCACCCAATGCAAGTACCTCTACAGATTGGTAGGTGTCACCCTCCTTAGACCCCTAAGGCAGGAGGCTAGGTGTTCTGGGGGGGAGCTTCAGCCCTCAGTTCCCTGTTGTGGATCAGTGAGGGCTGTGTTGAATACACAGAGATATCAGACCTGGGAAACTCGTCTTTCCAGTAATCCGTTAAAACAATTACAGTCAGATCCCTATCAGAATTGCCTTTGCATTATAATAGCCACCTTGTTCCCTGTAGGGATGAAAGCCCAAGACTGTGGATCACATATGTTTGGCTGGAGCTGGTTCTGTGTTTTTAGTCCAATTAGAGAAGGATTTTTGGTCCCTGGGTTTTTTGTAGCTGCTTCCCTCAGGCCTGGAGAATGGGTTAGGAAAAGACCAAAAAGAAAAAGAAAAACCATAGCGCACTTCACTCTCTGGCTCAGGAAATTCCAATGTTAATGAAGCCGCCTGGGAAGGGGAGGGGAGGGTTCAGATAAATAGAAGAGAGTAGCACCCGGGAATATAGACAAAGTTACTTATTATCTTGCTTGGGATGACTGTTTTATCTGAGATTCCCAAGGGGCGTGTTGACTGTGTGTGCTGGCTGGGTAGAGATTGCCCCCGAGGGTCAGGCCCGTGTCCTGTGCTTGTGCTGTCTCAGAAGCCACGTCAGTTCCTCCGCTCCCAGTTCAAAGCCCAGCACCAAGGTTCCCTGGCTGGGACGCCGCACTCCAGGCTCCAAAACCAGTCGCTGCCTCCCGGTGACTTCTCCTCTTGTCAGCCACGTCACTGCGCTGCCTCTGTGCACTGGCTGGGCTTCCCCCATGGTCACTTCTGGGGGCTAGGGCTGTGTCCCCTGTTTGTGCCGTCTCAGGATTCTGTGCTCAGCTCCCCTGAGCCCAGTCCAAAGCCCAGCGCCAAGGTTTCCTGACTGGGACGCTGGCTTCAGGCTCCGAAAACAGTCACTAGTTCCCCGTGGTTGTTCATTCTCAGTCTCTGTCACTCAGGTCAAGTCTTTAGATCTGTGTTTGATGGTCAGGGTTCGTAGATTGTCGTGTATGTGATCAATTCACTTGTTTTTCCGAGTCTTTGTTGCAAGAGGGATCCGAGGTATTTTCTACCTAGTCAGCCATCTTGGCCCCTGGTCACATGATTTTTTGTGAATGTAATTAATGCCACTCAATTGTACACTTAAAATGGTTGAAATGGCAATATTTATAAGTATTTTAACACACACACACACACTATAGGGTGGAGAACATATCAGTGGTTACCCGGAACTGAGTCCGGGGGAGGAGCTGGCTACGACAGGGCACAAGGGAACTTTGGAGGGGGGTTGAAAATGTTTTATATCTTGATTGTACTGATGATTATGTAAACACGTGCATCTTATCAGAACTCGAAGAACTGTACACAACAAAGGATGCATGCAGGTGAACTATACCTTAATATTTTGAGAGGAGCTTAGGCCAGTGCCACCTAGGAAGTGGGCAGCAGCATAGGAACTGGAGGAAGGGACCAGGGCTCTGAACAGGGGTGGTGGGGAGCCTGATGTGCAGTGCGTATTAGCCTCCTAGGGAGCAGACGGGTCTTAGCCCAATCTAAGTGGTGTACTTACAAAACAGTGACAGACAAACCAAGCACTGGGAGTGACACCACCTTTAGGGCACTCCAAAGTCACGAGAAGTGATGTTTCAGGGACAAAAAGGGTCAGTGTCCTTCTTGAGGGAACATACAGAGGTAGACAGAGAAGAGGGTCCAGGGCCCCAACACTCAAGGGCCCCTGGAACTTCTTGACAGAGAGGTCAAAGAGCAGCACCTTGATTCCAGTGCACTCTACCACCTCCACCAGCAGACACTTTGAAGGAGACTTCAAAGCCAAGGGTGACCGAGTAATTTATTGTTCAAGCTGGAACCCTTTGGAGAATGAAAGGATGCATAATTAATAATAATTATGGGTAAAAATAAGAGAAACATGGAGTTATCCTGGGCAAGCAGTCCCTCCCAGAGGCTGCCTAGACAGGGAGCAAGGCCTCTGCAGCCTTATCGTCTTCCTGCCCACACCTCACCCTGCAGGGTACACTGTTCTCTGGCCCCCATCCTTCCATCCCAAGGTACTCAGAGGTGAGCAGGAAGGGCGAGGAGGTTCAAATCACCCCAGCCCTGGTCCCTGGCCCTGCTGGGGCTCCTGGGTCCAGGTGAACTCACTGCTCTCTTGGCCTCAGTGGTCCATCTGTACAATGGGAACATTGGCATCAACCACCAGGCTGGAGCCTGAAGGCCACTGCTGGCTTGATGATTTCTTTAGAAGTGCTGTCACACATAGAGCATGTACTTTTCTGAGCCGTTCACACATGACCACTGAACACAGCGTCTCCCGCTCTCTCTCACACACATACACTGCTAAACACAGCATCATACATGTATCGTTAAACAGTATATCACACCTGTGGCCACTCACACTAGTAATATAGGTCTTACACACAATAAACATGTCTCACACACAAATTCCTACTGTAGTGTCTCACATTCATGCACACAGCACTAAACAGTGTCTCACACACATCACTAAGCACACTTTCCATACATACACCCAAGGCGATACAAGTAAATGCAGTGTCTCAAACATATACACACACCATTAAACATAGTAGCTCACAAACACAACGCTAAACAGTGATACATACATAAACAGACAGATACACAGAAGAGAGACAAATAGAAGGACAGATAGACAGACTTGTATTTAGATAGACATACCACACAGAGAGACAGACAGGCATACAGAAAGACAGACAGGCAGACAGTAAGTAGAGAAGCAGACAAATGATAGGCAGATAGAAAGAGAGAAAGATGGATGGATGGATGGATGGATGGATGGATGGATGGATGGATGGATGGATGGATGGATGGATGGATAAATAGTTGGTAGAGACAAACAGAGAGACACAGACACGTAGATAGGCAGAAGGATAACAGAAGAGAGACAAATGGACAGACAGAAAGACAGGCCAAGAGACAGATAGAAAGTAAACAATTAGATATATAGGAAGAGATTTAGAGAGAGGAATAAGCACACACACAGAGAGACAGGTAAATAGAGGAAAATACAGTCAGAAATGTAGATGGCAAGACAGAGAAATGAAAAATAGACAGATAATTTGAAGAGAGATATACGGACAGGCAGGTAGACAGGTAGATGATTACTTAGGTAGGAAGCGTGTTAGATAAAGCCCAAGAAACATATAGACAGAGAGATAGAAAGACAGGCACATAGAGATCCAGACATATGGATAACTGGAAAAGGTGACAGAAAAAGAAAAAACATAGATACATGAAGAGAGAGAATAACACAGGCATTAAAAAAAAAAAAAAGATAAAATAACTGAGAAACAGGTAGATGACAGATAGACCAATAGTCATATAGGCAGATAGACAGGCAGCAGGCATATAGGCAGATAGACAGACAGAAAAGATAGCCAGATAGATACATAGTCATACAGACATATAGATAGACAGAAGATACTTACATAAAATGTACACGGTGACAGAGTGCCAGTCAGAAAGCTAAAAGATAGAGCAGACATATGGTCAACGAGGCAGAGAGAAAGACAGGTAGATAGAAAGACAGACAGCTAGACAGAGGTATAGACTGATAGGTAGACAGACAAGCAGAGAGACAGGGAGAGAGTAGACAGCCAAACATACAGGGAGACAGATGCAGACACAGGTAAACAGAGAGAAGGGCGAACAGACAGGTAGAAAGACAGATGGGCAGGTAGATTGATACAAAGACATATAATTAGAGAAAGAGACAAACACACACAGACTTGAAATAGACAAATAGATGCGTTAATTGAGAATGGTGGAGAGACAGAAGACGCGTTCTTAGTAGATGAGTTTTTTAGTAGTTGATGAATGAATGAAAAGCCTGATGTAATTTTTCCCCCGCGCTCTCCTGGGTCTTGAGTCTACGTTTCTGTCCCCCCTTTCATTGCCTTATTTTGGAGCAGGAGCTTGCGTAGAGGGCTCCCCTGATTCAGTGCCCAACTCTGAACTTACCTTTAGTTGTTCCAGCAGCTGCTGCTGCCATTACAGCAGAAGTCGCCCCTGGGATGCATCCAGGAAAGCAGGGGTGTGCTGGTGCGCTCCCCCAGGCCCTAGCAGGAGACCCAGCCTCCGGGGCCGGGAGCCCTCTACCCCTTCCCCTTAAGCTGAAATAAAACGGCCTCTCCAGGTGGATGTGGATACATACAAAATAAATGGGATTTCTTGAAGTCCTATTTGTGATTATTATCTGGAGTAGGGTGCACGTATGGCGGTAACGTAGGGGCATAGTGACAGAATAAGTAAACTTCAAGCCTGGTGTGAGGAAGTAAAGTTTGTATGGATTATGAATTGAGGTTCATATTGACTGTATTTTCATTAAAATGCACAGTGAGTTAGAGAACTTCTTTTTACTGTCACTAACTCCTGAGTTAAAGAATATTTTGATTTCTGAGTATTAAACTCTACCCACTGTGTAGAGTACACTGTTGTTGTTGTTGTTAGGTGCCATCAAGTCGGTTCCAACTCATAGAGACCCTATAGGACAGAGTAGAAATGCCCCATAGGGTTTTCATGGAGAGGCTGGTGGATTCCAGCTGCTGACCTTTTGGTTAGCAGCCTGAGCTCTTAATTACTATGCCACCAAGGCTCCAAAGTTGACTAGTCAGTAGTAATTACACCATGCCCACCCCCTTGCCACCTCCTGAAAGTTGTTGACTGGCCGTTTGCTGAAAAGACCCAGAGAACAATAAGCCCCACTTTTACGCTCATGGCTTTGGGGAGACTGAGCTGTAAAGAGTTGGGCACGCTCTTACAGACGAGAACGAGAAAGGAGTTTATGCACAAAAAATCGGAGGTCGAGTCACGGCTCTTATCACCTTAATATCATTCCTGTTTTGAGAGTGCTTTTTCTCCAAACATATTCCTTTGGCTATACTAACAAAAGAAATAGGATATTTTTGCACGCCAGCTGTGTTTCAGGAGGCACCATGAAGAGCATATCTGTTTACAGACACATCCATCCTAGGGCAAACGTTGGCTGTAGAACATCCTGCAGGGAGAGGCTGGGCTGGCCAATTGGCAAAGCCCAATGCTACTTTAATTGCTCTTGTGGTACCAAGCAGCTTTGTATGAGCCCTGTGGGTGTACTGGGAGAATTTGGGTTAGCTGGTCCAGAAGCCGTTGTGTGTCATCCATGTGTGTGTGCTTGTCTATGTGTGTTCCTGCATATGTTCCTGTGTGTGTATGTTCCTGCATACATGTGCTCCCGCGTGTGTTCCTCTGTATGTGTATGGGTATATGTGTCTGTGTATGTGTGTATGTTCCTGTGTGTGTTCTTATATGTGTGTCCCTGTGTATGGTCCTATGTGTGTTCTTGTATGTGTTTATGTTCCTGTGTATGCTCCTGTGTGTGTCCTTGTATGTGTGATCCCGTGTGTGTCCTTGTATGTGGGTTCCTGTGTATGGTCCTGTGTGTGTCCTTGTATGTGGGTTCCTGTGTATGGTCCTGTGTGTGTTCTTGTATGTGGGTTCCTGTGTGTGTTCTTGTATGTGTTTATGTGCCTGTCTGTTCCTGTGTATGTATGTTCCTGTGTGTGTTCTTATATGTGTGTTCCTGTGTATGGTCCTGTGTATGTTCTTGTATATGTGTTCCTGTGTATGGTCCTGTGTGTGTTCTTATATGTGCATTCCTGTGTGTGTTCCTCTGTGTATTCTTGTGTGCGTTTGTATTCCTGTGTATGTATGTCCCTGTGTGTGTGTGTACACTTGTGTATGTTTCTATGTGTGTGATGTTGCATGCTTGTATGTTCCTGTGTGCATTCCTGTGTGTTTTTTCCTGTGTATGTGTGTATTCCTGTGTATTCTCCTATGCCTGTGTGTTTGCCTGAATTATGTAAAAGCCCTCTGGATTCAGTAGCGAAAAGCTAGATGGCTTCATGAGCAAAACCATATAAAAATCACTTGGAATATTAAGACTTTGTCAGCTTTACTTATGTCTGGATGTGTCACACGTTGCATTCTTTCTGCTTTTGAAAAAAGGTTAGGGCTTGCAGATGAGGCACTCTGCTCAGAAAATAGCATGGGGAGGCCACTTCAACAAAAAGAGTTATTGAACTCTAGTATTAATATGGAGCCCTGGTGGCGCAGTCGTTAAGAGATTGGCTGCTAACCAAAAGGTCAGCAGTTTGAATCCACCAGCTGCTTCTCAGAAACCCTACGGGGCAGTTCTACTCTGTCTTACAGAGTCGCTATGAATTGGAATCGACTTGATGGCAATGAGTTTTTTTTTTTTTTTTTTGGTAGTATTAATTGTGAATGTTTAGAATCTGAATGACACGTTGCAGAGCTTTGATGACGTTCAAATGATATAAAGGGCAAAACGAGGTAAATCCGTAATCTTTTATGGTATCAAAATACTTTCTGCTCTTTAAATATCGCTAGGTACATACATTAAGTTTTTCACATTTTTACTTATTTTCTCTTTGCTTGTCTTATGTTTGGGGGGAAATTTTATGAAATTCTACCTTGAAGCATGTAACGTATCTAAACAAGCTATTCCAGTTGTAACCAGTAGAGGGCAGAAAAACCTTAATCACTAGAATGTTTACCCTGTCCACAGTAAGGAAACAAAGATCTCTAGGCATTCTTGTGACCTTGATTCTCCTGCATTTGGAGATTAACATAACTCTGTGGCAACTAGTAGATCCAGACATCCTTAATGAATACCAGTCCAAGGCTAAACCAGATGCCGTTGAGTCGATTCTGACTTGTGGTGGCCCCATGTGTTACAGAGTAGAATTGTGCCTCACAGGGGTTTCAAGGCTGTGACCTTTTGGAAGCAGTTTGGAAGGTCTTTCTTCTGAGGCCCCTCTACCCATAGCGACCCTATGGCCCCTCTAGGTGGGTGCAAACAGCCAACCTTTCGGTTAGTAGTCACCTCTTAACCATTTGCCACCCAGGACTCCTTAATGAACACAGCCAAGTCTTTTCTTCTTCTTCTTTTTTTTTTTTAAATAATTTTTATTGTGCTTTAAGTGAAAGTTTACAAATCAAGTCAGTCTCTCACACAAAAACCCATATACACCTTGCTACACACTCCCAATTACTCTCCCCCTAATGAGACAGCCTGCTCTCTCCCTCCACTCTCTCTTTTCATGTCCTTTTCACCAGCTTCTAACCCCCTCCACCCTCTCATCTCCCCTCCAGGCAGAAGATGCCAGTCTAGTTTCCAGTGGCCACCTGATCCAAGAAGCTCACTCCTCACCAGCATCCCTCTCCAACCCATTGTCCAGTCCAATCCATGTCTGAAGAGCTGGCTTCAGGAATGGTTCCTGTACTGGGCCAACAGAAGGTCTGGGGGCCATGACCACGGGGGTCCTTCCCGTCTCAGTCAGATCATTAAGTCTGGTCTTATGAGAATTTGGGGTCTGCATCCCATTGTTCTCCTGCTCCCTCAGGGGTTCTCTGTTGTGTTCCCTGTCAGGGCAGTCATCGGTTGTAGCCAGGCACCATCTAATTCTTCTGGTCTGAGGGTGATGTAGTCACTGGTTCATGTGGCCCTTTCTGTCTCTTGGGCTCATAATCACCTTGAGTCCTTGGTGTTCTTCATTCTCCTTTGATCCAGGTGGGTTGAGACCAATTGATGCATCTTAGATGGCTGCTTGCTAGCGTCTAAGACCCCAGAGGCCCCTCTTCAAAGTGGGGTGCAGAATGTTCTGTTAATAGATTTTATTATGCCAATTGATTTAGACATCCCCCTGAAACCATGGTCCCCAGACCCCTGCCCCTGCTATACCGGCCTTCCAAGCATTCAGTTTATTCAGGAAACTTCTTTGCTCTTGGCTTAGTCCAATTGTGCTGACCTCCCCTGTATTGTGTGCTGCCTTTCCCTTCACCTAAAGTAGTTCTTATCTACTATCTAATTAGTGAGTGCCCCCTCCCACCCTCCCTTCCTCCCCCCTCTCTTAACCACAAAAGAATGTTTTCTTCTCAGTTTAACTATTTCTCAAGTTCTTATAATAGTGGTCTTATACGATATTTGTCCTTTTGCAACTAATTTCACTCAGCATAAGGCCTTCCAGGTTCCTCCATGTTATGAAATGTTTCACAGATTCCTCACTGTTCTTTATTGGTGCGTAGTATTCCACTGTGTGAATATACCATAATTTATTTATCCATTCATCTGTTGATGGGCACCTTAGTTGCTTCATGTTTTTGCTATTGTAAACAGTGCTGCAATAAACATGGGTGTGCATATATCTGTTCGTGTAAAAAGCCTTTTCTTCTTAGTGGCTCTCAGACTTCACGTATACTTCTCAGCAATGAGACATAAAAGGACACAGCTAAGTTATTAAAATCAGGATGGAATAAAACAAAAATGTACTGAAAAAAATTAATTTTATGGAAGTTCAATGGAGTCAAACAATACAGAATGTGTATCATACTGCGATAATTTTTAAGCTTATATATATTTTTCCTTTATATTGCTGCGACAGTTTATTGTGAGTAGATCTGCCCTATAAGGAATGCTAAAGCATTTCCTTCGGACTGAAATGAAAGGACACTGGACAGTAAATGAAAGCCGTGAGGAAAAATAAAATACTCCAGTAAAGGTACCAACACAGATATATATGAAAGCCAGCATCACAGCATTTTTGGTTTGTAACTCCTCTCTTTTCCCATATGATTTAAAAGATAAATACATAAACAATTTATAAATCTATTCTAATGAGCACATAATGTCTAAAGGTATATAAATGGTGACAATAACAATGAAAAGCAGAGCTGCTGTGCAGGAGCAGAGATTTTTGTATGGTCTTAAAACTAACTTGGCATTAATTCAAAACAGATTGTTTTAACTTTAAGATGTTAATTGCAATCCCCAGTGTAACCAGTAAGAAAATACGCAAAAAAAAAAAAAAGATATAGGCATATCTCACTTTATTATGCTTCTCAGATATTGCGTTTTTTTCTTTTTTTAAACAAATCGAAGGTCTGTGGCAACCTTGCTTCAAGCAAACTTATCGGCTTCATTTCTCCAACAGCGTATGCCCACTTCATGTCTCTGTCTCACATTTTGGTAATTCTCACAATATTTCAAACTTTTTTGTTATTATTATATCTGTTACATTGATTTGTGATCAGTGATCTTTGATGTTATTATTGTAATTGTCTTGGGGTGCCACAAACCGTGTCCATATAAGATGGCGAACTTAATAAATTTTGTGTGTGTTCTCACTGTTCCACCAAGTGGCTGTCCCTGTCTCCCTCTCCTCAGGCCTCCCTATTCCCTGAGACATGACAATATTGAAATCAGGCCAATTGATAACCCAATGGCCTGTAAATGTTCGAGTGAAAGAAAGAGTTGCACATTTCTCACTTTAAATAAAAAACTAGAAATGATTAAGCTTACTGAGGAAGACATGTCAAAAGCTGAGGTAGGCTGAAAGCTAGGCCTCTTGTGCCAAACATTTAGCCAAGTTGTGAATGTAAAGGAAAAGTTCTTGAAGGAAATTAAAAGTGCTACTTCAGTGAACACATGAATGATAAGAAAGTGAAACAGCCTTATTGCTAAGATGGAGAAAGTTTTAGTGGCCTGGATAGAAGATCAAACCAGCCATAGCATTGCCTTAAGCCAAAGCCTAATCCAGAGCAATGCCCTAACTCTCTTCAATTCTATGAAGGCTGAGACAGGTGAAGAAGCTACAGAAGAAAAAATTGAAGCTAGCAGAGGTTGGTTCATGAAGTTTAAGGAAAGAAGCTGCCTCTATAGCATAAAAGTGCAAGGTGAAACAGCAAGCACTGATGTAGAAGCTATACCAAGTTATGAAGAAGAGCTGCCTAAGATAATTGATGAAGGTGGCTACATTAAACAACAGATTTTCAGTGTAGACGAAACAGCTTTTATTGGAAGAAGATGCTACCTAGGATTTTCTTAGCTAGGGAGGAGATGTCAATGCCTGGCTTCAAAGCTTCAAAGGACCAGCCAACTCTCTTGTTAGGGGTTAATTCAGCTAGTGACTTTAAGTTGAAGCTAATGCTCATTTACCATTCTAAAAATTCTAGGGCCTTTAAGAATTGTGCTAAATCTACTCTGCCCGTG
Source organism: Loxodonta africana (assembly GCF_030014295.1). NCBI lineage: Eukaryota > Metazoa > Chordata > Mammalia > Proboscidea > Elephantidae > Loxodonta > Loxodonta africana. The sequence continues at coordinate 5,424,823 of NC_087355.1, forward strand.
GTCTACAAATGGAACAACAAAGCTTGGCTGACAGCACATCTGTTTACAATATAGCTTACTGAATATTTTAAGTCCACTGTTGAGACCTACTGCTCAGAAAAAAACACTCCTTTAGAGATATTACTGCTCACTGGCAATGCACCTGGTCACCTAAGAGCTCTGATGGAGATGTACAAGGAGATTAGTATTATTTTCATCCCTGCTAACACAACATCCATTCTGCAGCCCATGGGTGAAGGAGTAATTTCAACTTTCAGGTCTTACCATTTAAGAAATACATTTCATAGGGCTATAGCTGCCAAAAATAATGATTCCTCTGATGAATCTGTGCAAATTGAAAACCTTCTGGAAAGTATTTACCATTCTAGGTGCCATTAGGAACATTTGTGATTCATGGGAGGAGGTCAAAATATCAGGAGTTTAGAAGTTGATTTCAACCCTCGTGGATGACTTTGAGGGGTTCAAGACTTCAGTGGAGGAAGTAATTGCAGATGTGGTAGAAATAGCAAAGAGAATTAGAATTAGAAGTGGAGCCTGAAGATGTGACTGAACTGCTGCAGTCTCATGATAAAGCTTTGGTGGATGAGGCGTTGCTTCTTATAGATGAGCAAAGAGTGGTTTCTAGAGAAGGAATCTACTCCTGGCGAAGATGCTGTGAACAGTGCTGAAATGACAGCAAAGGATTTAGAATATTACATAAACTTAGTTGATAAAGCAGTTGCAGGGTTTGAGAGGATTGACTTCAATTTTGAAAGAAGTTGTACTGTGGGCAAAATGCTATCAAACATCTTCACATGCTACAGAGAAACCTTTCGTGAAAGGAAGAGTCAATCGGTGTGGCAAACTTCATCGTTGTCTTGTTTTAAGAAATTGCCACAGCCATCCCATCCTTCAGCAACCACCACCCTGATCAGTCAGCAGTCATCAACACTGAGGAAAAATCCTCCACCAGCAAACAGATTAAGACTTGATGAAGGCTCAGATAATAGCATTTTTTAGCAATAATTTTTGATTAAGATATGTATTTTTTTAAGACATAATATAAAAGTTATGTTTACACTATACCATAGTCTATTTTAAAGTCTGCAATGATATTATGTCTTCTGAATTTGGGGTGTATCTCCTCTTTTCTAAGGAAACTTCATATTGTGCTATGCTTCTGGCATGACATAAAGGCACTCTTTTCCAGATGGCTCAAAAGCATGAAGAGTCCCTTGTTTCCCAGGCCATGGCTCCAAGGCATGTCCAAGCCAAGACAGTAGCACATTAGCAGAGACTGAGCTGTAGAGAATTACAGTGATGGGGGAGGGAGGACCATCGGCAGGGGGTGTGCGGACCGCTGAATGGTGAGCATGGGCCTTTTTCGCTGCTTACCTACCCGCAGAAGAAGACATGCAAACCCACCTCTGCTGACCAACCAGCGCCTCTGTGAGCGCAGGGAACAGCCCGGTCTTCACCCAACGATTCCGGGCCTCTCCCGGAGTCAGAGGATAGGTGGCAATGCCCCAGCTGCTCTGGGCCCATTCAGGTCCACTGTCAAAAGCATCCTTTTCATGGCCCTGATTGCTGAACAGCGTGGTTAGCCGCAGCTTCTCCCCAGTTTTCCGAACTAGCAAGCACAGAACCTGTCATTTTCTGGATAGTGGTGGTGGGCTTTATTATTTATTTGCTCATGTTTCAAAAGTATCCATTTATGGAAGGGTTTGAGGACTCAGGATCTTAGCCTGCTGTAGTTTTTTTTTTTTTTTTTAAATAAATTAAGGCTTGCTTCTGGGGCAGAATCCTGATACAAATGCAGGGAAAGGAGAAACGCAGGTACAATCGGGAAATTAATATACAAAATACTGCAACCCCAGCCTCCTGAGTTGGGGACACAGCAAGTTTCAGGTAGAGCCATCTTGGTACCCAAGAGAAAAAGGAAAAGGCATGTTGCTTTACACATGATTTATTTTTTGTTGTTGTTGTGAAAAATAGATAACGCAGTAACTTTATGCACGCTTTTATTAAAATTTTTAGTGGTTTGTTTTTCCTAGTGTTAGTTGAAAAAATATTGAAAAATTGAAAAGTAGGAGTATTAAGTAAAACAACATTATTATTTTATTTAGTGATCAGTTTCATGATCTGCTTTGATTTTTAAATCATTTGTCATTTTTTTTTTTTTTATTGTTGTTGTTAGGTGCCCTTGAGTCAGTTTCGACTCATAGCGGCCCTATGTACCACAGAATTAAACACTGCCTGGTCCTGCACCATCCTTACAATTGTTGTTATGTTTGAGCTCATTGTTGCAGCCACTGCGTCATAATTCACCTCGTTGAGGATCTTCCTCTTTTCCGCCGACCCTGTACTTTACCAAGCATGATGTCCTTCTCCAGGACTGCTCCTTCCTGACAACATGTCCAAAGTATGTAAGACGCAGTCTTGCCATCCTTGCTTCAAAGGAGCATTCTGGTTGTACTTCTTCCAAGACAGATACGTTCGTTCTTTTGGCAGTCCGTGGTATCTTCAATATTCTTTGCCAATACCACAATCCAAAGGCATCAATTCCTCTTCGGTTTTTTTACTGTGCTTTAAGTGAAAGTTTACAAATAAGTCATTCTCTCATACAAAAGCTTATACACACCTTGCTATGTTCCCCTAGCTGCTCTCCCCCTAATAAGACAGCACACTCCTTCCTCTCCACCCTGTATTTCCTGTGTTCATTCAGCCAGCTCTGTCCCCTTCTGCCTTCTCATCTTGCCTCCAGACAGGAGCTGCCCACATAGTCTCATGTGTCTACTTGAGCCAAGACGCTCACTCCTCATCAGTGTCATTTTCTGTTCTATAGTCTAGTCCAATCCCTGTCTGAAGGGTTGGCTTCAGGAATGGTTTCAGCCTTGGGCTAACAAAGGGCCTGGGGAATATGACCTCAGGGGTCCCTCTAGTCTTGGTCAGACCATTAAGTTTGCTCTTTTTAAGAGAATTTGAGATCTGCATCCCACTGTTCTCCTGCTGCATAAGGGATTCTCTGCTGTGTTCCCTGTCAGGGCAGTCATCGGTGGTAGCTGGGCACCATCTAGTTCTTCTGGTCTAAGGGTGATGGAGTCTCTGGTTTATGTAGTCCTTTCTGTCTCTTGGGCTCATCTTTACTTTATGTCTTTGGTATTCTTTCATTCTCCTTTGCTCCAGGTGGGTTGAGACCAATCGATGCATCTTAGATGGCTGCTTGGTGGTGTTTAAGACCCCAGGCAACACTCGCCAAAGTGGGATGCAGAATGTTTTCTTAATATATTTTGTTATGCCAGTTGACCTAGATGTCTCCTGAAACTATGGTCTCCAAACCCCCATCCCTGCTATCTGGCCTTGAAAGTGTTCGGTTGTATTCAGGAACCTTCTTTGCTTTTGGTTTAGTCCAGTTGTGTTGACCTCTCCTGTGTTGTGTGTTGTCTTTCCCTCCACCTAAAATAGTTCTGGTCTACTATCTAATTAGTGAACGCCCTTCTCCCTCCCTCTCCACCCTTGTGACCATCAAAGAATATTTTCTTCTGTGTTTAAACTTTTCCTTGAGTTCTTATAACAGTGGTCTTATACAATATTTGTCCTTTTGCAACTAATTTCACTTAGCATAATGCCTTCCAGATTCCTCCATGTTATGAGATGTTTCACAGATTGATCGTCGTTCTTAATCATTGCATACTAGCCCATTATGTGAATATACCATAATTTATTTATCCATTCATCCATTGATGGGCATCTTGGTTGCATCCATCTTTTTGCAATTGTAAACAGTGCTGTGATGAACATGAATGTGCACATATCTGTCTGTGTGAAGGCTCTTATTTCTCTAGGATATATTCCAAGGAGTGGGATTGCTAGATAGTATGGTAGCTCTACTTCTAGCTTTTTAAGGAAATGCCAAATCGATTTTCAAAGTGATTGTACCATTTTACACTCTCACCAGCAGTATATAAGTGTTCCAGTCTCTCTATAACCTTTCCAGCAGTTATTATTTTGTGTTTTTTAGATTACTGTCAGCCTTGTTGGAATGAGATGGAATCTCGTTGTAGTTTTGATTTGCGTTTCACTAATGGCTGATGATCGTGAGCATTTCTTCATGTATCTGTTAGCTACCTGAATGTCTTCTTTAGTGAAGTGCCTGTTCATATCCTTTGCCCATTTTTTAATTGGGTTATTTGTCTTTTTGTAGTTGAGTTTTTACAGTATCATGTAGATTTTAGAGATCAGATGCTGATCAGAAATGTCATAGCTAAAAACTTTTTCCCAGTTTGTAGGTAATCCTTTTACTCTTTTGGTGAAGTCTTTGGATGAGCATAGGTGTTTGATTTTTAGGAGCTCCCAGTTATCTAGTTTCTCTTCTGGTGTTTGTGCACTCTTAGTAATGTTTTATACTGTTTATGCCATGTATTAGGGCTTCTAGGGTCTTCCCTATTTTTTCTTCCATGGTCTTTATCGTTTTAGATTTTATATTTAGGTCTTTGATCCATGTTGAGTTAGTTTTTGTGGATGGTGTGAGGTATGGGTCTTGTTTCAGTTTTTGAGATGGATATCCAGTTATGCCAGCACCATTTGTTAAAGAGATTGTCTTTTCATCATTTAACAGACTTTGGGCTTTTGTCAAATATCAGCTGCTTATAGGTGGATGGATTTATGTTTGAATTCTCAATTCTGTTCCATTGGTCTATGTATCTGTTGTTGTACCAATACCAGGCTGTTTTGACTACTGTGGTGGTATAATAGGTTCTAAAATCAGGTAGAGTAAGGCCTCCCACTTTGTTCTTCTTTTTCAGTAAGGCTTTACTTATCTGGGGCCTCTTTCCTTTCCATATAAAGTTGGTGATTTGTTTCCCCATTTCATTAGAAAATGTCTTTGGTATTTGGGCTGGGATTGCACTGTATCTATAGATTGCTTTGGGTAGAATAGACACTTTTACAATCTTGAGTCTTCCTATCCATGAGCAAGGTATGTTTTTCCACTTATGTATGTCTCTTTTGGTTTCTTGCAGTAGTGTCTTGTAGTTTTCTCTGTATAGGTCTCTTATGTCTCTGGTTAGATTTATTCCTAAGTATTTTATCTTCTTGGGGGCAATTGTAAATGGTATTGATTCAGTGATCTCCTCTTCAGCGTTCTCTTTGTTGGTGTAGAGGAATCCAACTGATTTTTGTGTGTTTATCTTGTATCCTGATACTCTGCTGAACTCTTCTATTAGTTTCAGTAGTTTTCTTGAGGATTCTTTAAGGTTTTCTGTGTATAAGATCATGTTATCTGCAAATAGAGATACTTTTACTTCTTCTTTACCAATTTGGATACCATTTCTTTATCTAGCCTAATTGCTCTGGCTAGGACCTCCAGAACAATGTTGAATAAGGGTGGTGATAAAGGGCATCCTTGTCTGGCTCTGGTTCTCAAGGGTAATTCTTTCAGACTCTCTGCATTTAGGATGGTGTTGGCTGTTGGCTTTGTTTAAATACCTTTTAGAATGTTGAGGAATTTTCCTTCTATTCCTATTTTGCCGAGAGTTTTTATCATGGATGGGTGTTGGGCTTTGTCAAATGGTTTTTCTGCATCAGTTCATAAGATCTTGTGGTTCTTGTCTTTTGTTTTATTTATATGGTGGATTACATTGATTGTTTTTCTAATATTGAACCATCCCTGCATACCCGGTATGAATCCTACTTGGTCATGGTGAATTATTTTTTTGATATGTTGTTGAATTCTATTGGCTAGAATTTTGTTGAGGATTTTTGCATCTACATTCATGAGGGATATAGTTCTATAATTTTCTTTTCTTGTGGTGTCTTTAACTGGTTTTGGTATCAGGGATATGGTAGCTTCATAGAATGAGTTTGGGAGTATCCCATCCTTTTCTGTGCTCTGAAATACTTTAGTAGTAGTGGTGTTAACTCTTCTCTGAAAGTTTGGTAGAATTTTCCAGTGAAGCTGTCAGGGTCAGGGCTTTTTGTTTGTTTGTTTGGAGTTTTTAAATTACCTTTTTAATCTCTTCTTTCGTTATGGGTTTATGTAGTTGGTCTACATCTGTTTGTGTTAGTTTAGGTAGGTAGTGTGCTTCTATAAATTTGTCCATTTCTTCTAGGTTTTCAGATTTGTTAAAGTACAATTTTTCATAGTATCTGATATGATTCTTTTAATTTCAGGTGGGTTTGTTACGATATCACCCATCTAGTTTCTTATTTGGGTTATTTACTTCCTCTCCTGTTTTTCTTTTGTGAATCTGGCCAATGGTTCGTCAATTTTGTTAATCTTTTCAAAGAACCACCTTGTTGTATTCTTAACTCTTTCAATTGTTGTTCTCTTCCCTATTTCAATTAATTCTGCTCTAATTTTTTTAATTTGCTTTCTTCTGGTGCCTTTTGTTGTTCTCTTTCTATTTGTTCAAATTGTAGGGATAATTCTTTGATTTTGGCCCTTTGTTCTTTTTGGAGGTGTGCATTTATCGCTATAAATTGACATCTGAGGACTGCTTTAGCTGTGCCCCAAAGATTATGATAGGAAGTGTTTTCATATTCACTTGATTCTATGAATTTCTTTATTCTGTCCTTAATTTCTTGTATAACCCAGTAGTTTTTGAGCAAAGTGTTGTTCAGTTTCCATGTTTTTGAATTCTTTTCCCTGCTTTTTCTGTTATTTATTTCTACTTTTATGGCTTCATGGTCAGAGAAGGTACTTTGTAATATTTCGATGCTTTGGATTCTGTTAAGGCTTCCTTTATGACCTAATACATGGTCTATTCTAGAGAATGTTCCATGTGCACTAGGAAAGAAAGTATACTTGGCTGCTGTTGGGTGGGCTGTTCTGTATGTCTATGACGACAAGTTGGTTGATTGTGGAATTTAGATCTTTTGTGTCTTTATTGAGCTTCTTTCTTGACGTTCTGTCCTTCACCGAAAGTGGTGTGTTGAAGTCTCCTACTATTATTGTGGAGCTGTCGATCTCACTTTTCAATACTGTTAGAGATCATTTTATGTATCTTGTCAGAAATTAATATTGCAACTCCTGCTTTTTTTTGATTGTTGTTTGTTTGATTTTTTTCCCCCATTCTTTGAGTTTTAGTCTGTTTGTGTCTTTAAGTCTAAGATGTGTCTCTTGCAGGCAGCATATAGACAGATCGTGTTTTTTAATCCATTCTGCCACTCTCTGTTTCTTTACTGGCACATTTAGTACATTTTTATGAGTTTACTGCTGTCATTTTGATGTCTTTTTTTGTGTGTTGTGGACAGTTTCTTTTTTCCACTCAATTTTTTGTGCTGAGATTTTCTTTATAAATTGCCTTTTCCTCTTTTTTGTTGTTGTTGATTTTGTTTTTGCTGAGTCTTTATGTTCTTCTGGTATTTTAGTTTGATGTGTAGAATTGTTAGTCTCCTTTTTGGTTACCTTAATATTTACCCCTATTTTTCTAAGTTTAAACCAGCTTTTATTTCTTTATATCTCCTTGACGTCCTCTTGATATGAAAGATCTATGACTACATTTTTTAGTCCCTCTTTATTGACTTAATGTCATCTTTTACATAATGGTGTATCAATTTCCCCATTTTGAGCTTTTTTTTTTTCCTAACTTGATTTATTTTTGTGATTTCCCTATCTGGATTGATATTTGGCTTCTCTGTACTGTGTTCTTGTCTTGGGCTGTTATCTGACGTTATTGATTTTCTAAGCAGAGGAGTCCCTTTAGTATTTCTTGTAGTTTGGTTTGGTTTTTGCAAATTCTCTAAACTTCTGTCTATCTGGAAATGTCCTAATTTTGCCTTCATATTTGAGAGACAGTTTTGCTGGTTTCTTGGCTCAGGGGTCCTGGGTCTGTTATATGCTGGTTTTTTTCTGCTATGTAGGCTGCCTGTGCTATGGGGATAGATCTTTAACTCACTTCCTAGAGTATTAAGTTTTGGTACACAGGTCCACGGTCCCTTGAACCAGTTAGAGCACTCTGTCCTACCCCATCGTTGTAGATTTGTATTGTCTGAAGTCGTATATACTCTGACAAACAAGTTGGCCTTTGTGATTGGGTTAACCCTTTATCAGTTCTTAGTCATTCTTGCTATATATTTGTCAATTTTGTTGATCTTTTCAAAGGCCCAGCTTTTGGTTTTATTCATTCCTTTTTCTTTTTTCTTATGCTCTATTTTATTTATCTTAACTTTAATCTTTATCACTTCCTCACTTCAGCTAGCTGTGGATTTCTTAAGTAGTAAAATTAAGTTATGGATTTGAAACCTTTCTTCTTTTTTTTATTGTAGGTAATTACAGGTATAAATTTCCCCTAAGCACTGCTTTTGCTATATCCCATATGTTTTTGTTTTTTAATCTCAAAGTATTTGCGTTTTTATTTGCAATTTCTTCTTTGATTCATTGGTTGTTTAAAAGTGTGTTGTATAATTTCCACAAATTGGTGAATTTTGCATTTTTATATTCATTCCACTCTCATCAGATAAGGTACTTTGGATGATATAAAATGCTGTAAATTTTTTAAGACTTGTTTTATGATCTAGTGTATGGTATCTCCTGAAGAATGTTCCATGTACACTTGAGAAAAATGTGTATTCTTCTGTTTTTTGTTGAAGAGTCTGTTAGTTCTAGTTAGTTTATACCAAGCCAATTGCTGTCAAGTCCACTCTGACTTGTGGGGACCCCATGTGTGTCAGAGTAGAACTGTACTCCATAAGGGCTTTAATAGCTGGTTTTTTGGAAGTATACCACCAGGCCTTTCTTCTGAGGCACCTCTGAGTGGATGTGAACTTCCAACCTTTTGGTTATCAGCCGTGTGCTTTAGCTCTTTGCACCACCCATGGACTCCTTAGTTGATTTATAATTTTGTTGAAGTCCTCCATTTTCTTATTGACCTATGTCTAGCTATTTTGTCCATTATTGAAAGTGGGGCATTGAAGTCTTCAACTATTATTGTAGAACTGTCTATTTTTCTCTTTAATTCTGTCAATTTTTTCTTTATGTATTTATGTAATCCTATACATTCTTTATTGAGGGTACGTTAGAGCCCTAGGGGTGCAGCACTTAAGAGCTACAGCTGCTAACTGAGAAGCCAGCGGTTCGAATCCAGCAGCTGCTCCTTGGAAACCCTATGGGGCAGTTCTACTCTGTCCTATAGGGTCACTATGAGTCAGAATCAACAACTTTCCACCAATTTTTGGGTCTCTTGTGGACAGCATATTGTTGGGTAATGCTTTTTTTTTTTTTAATTCTGCCAGTTGCTGCCTTTTAATTGAAGAATTTCCTTCATATATTTTAAAGTAATTTCTGATAAGCAAGGACTTCCTTCTGACATTTTCCTATATGTCTTATATCTTGTTTGTTTCTTACTTTTTCCATCACTGCCTTCTTTTGTCTTTAAATGATATTCGTAGCATACTCTTTTGACTCCGTTCTCATTTCCTTTTCTGTATATTTTAAAGTTATTTTCTTAGTGGTTACCTGGAGATTACAATTAACCTGTTAATCTTGTAACAATTTATTTTGAACTAAACTAATACCACCTTAACTTCAGTGGTATACAAAAAACTCTGCTCTTACACAGCTCCATGCCTTCCTCTTTACGTTGCCTTTGTAAAAAACATTACATCTGTATACATTGTGTGCTCATCAACATAGATTTATCATTTTTGTTATAAATCATACGTGAAAAAAAGAGGGGTTACAAATGAATAATATGATAAAACTAGCTTTTGTATTTACCTACGTCATTATCTTTATTAGAATTTTTTATATCTTCATATGTCTTTGAATTACTTTCTATTGTCCTTTCCTCTTAGTCTGAAGGGACCCTTTTAGTATTTCTTGTGGAGAAGGTCTATTAGCCATGAACTCCCTCAACTTTTGTTTATCTGAGAATACCTAAATTTCTCCTTTGTTGTTGATTTGCTGGAAATAAAATTCTTGGTTGACAGTGTTTTTTTTATTTTATTTTTTTAAAGTTGTTTTTGTTTTTTTCTTTCAACACTTTAAATATGTCATCCCACTGCCTTCTGGCCTTCATGGCTTCTGCTGAGAATTTGGTTGTTGATTTTATTGAGGGTACTTTGTACACGATGAATCACGTCTCTTTTGCTGCTTTCAAGATTCTTTGATTTTTGGCTTTGACAGTTTGATTATAATATGTCTCAGTGTGAATCTCTTTTGTGCTTATTAGTCTTGGAGTTCAATGAGCTTAATGTACATGTAGATTCATGTATTTTATCAAATCTGGGATCCTTTCAGCCTTATTTCTTTGAATTTTCTTTCTTCTCCTTGATATCTCTCCTTCTGGGACTTCCATAATGTGTATATTGGTACATTTGATGGTGTCTTACAGTTCCTGGGCCCCAAGAAATCCACTTGTTCTATCTGTTCCTTAGGTTGTATAACTTTAAGAGACCAAACACTGATGGCATAGTGGTTAAGTGCTAACCAAAAGGCTGGCAGTTCGAATCCACCAGGTGCTCTTTGGAAACCCTATAAGGCAGTTCTACTCTATTCTATAGGGTTGCTGTGGGTCAGAATTGGCTTGACAGTAATGGGTTTTTTTTTTTTTCATCTTCAAGTCTGTAATTTTTCTTCTGCCTGCTCAAATCTGCTCTTAAAATCCTATAGTGAATTTAAAATTTTATTAATTGTACTTTTCAGCTCCAGAAATTGTTAAGTCTCTTTTTAAGGTTTCCATTTGTTTATTGATATTTTCTATTTGCGGATACATCATGGGTTCCTTAAGCTCTGTATCTATGGTTTCCTTTAGCTCTTTGAGCATATTTAAGACAGATGATATAAGTATTTTTCTAGCAAGTCCTATATCTGTATTTTGTCATGAACAGTTTCTGTTATTTTATCTAGTGCATGGGCCATGCATTCTTGTTTCTTTGTTGAAAAGTCTTCAATTTATAGCAATAGATGAAGACATCAAAAAAGAAGAAAGGGACAAAATGAAAGCATTAGCTACACAAATTGAACAAATAGAAAGAGAACAGCAAAAGAAGACCATAGCCACCAGAAGAAAGGAAATAATAAGGATTAGAGCAGAAATAAATGAAACAGAGAGTAGGAAAATAATAGAAAGAATCAACAAAATCAAATGTTGATTTTTGGAAAGAATCAACAAAATTGACAAACCACTGGCCAAACTGAAAAAAGAAAAACAGGAAAGGATGCAAATAACCCAAAGAGGAAATGAAATGGGGACATTACAAGAGACCCAACTGAAATTAAAAGGAGCATGACAGAGTATTATGAAAAACTATACTCCAACAAATTTGAAAGCCTAGAGGAAATGGAAAAAATTTTAGAGACACACTACCTATCCAAACTAGCACAAAATGACATTGAAAATCTGAACAGACCCATAACAAGAGATGAGACTGAAAAGGTAATTTAAAAAACTCCCAACAAAAAAAAGCCCTGGTCCAGATGGCTTTACTGGAGAATTCTGCCAAACATTCAGAGAAAAGCTTACACCAGTACTACTCAAACTATTTCAGAACATAGAAAAGGAAGTGATATTTCCAAATTCATTCATTGAGGCCAGCATAACCCTGATATCAAAACCAGGCAAAGACACCAATAAATAAATAAAATTACAGACCAATATCTCTCATGAATATAGATATAAAAATTCTCAATAAAATTCTAGCCAGTAGAATTCAGCAGCATATCAAAAAATAATACACCACAGCCAAGTAGGACTCATACTAGGTATGAAAGGATGGTTCAACGTTAGAAAATCAATCAACGTAATCCACCACATAAACAAAAAGAAGGAAAAGAATCACATGATCATCTCAATTGATGCAGAAAAGGTATTTGACAAAGTTCAACACTCATTCTGGCTAAAAACTCTCAATAAAATAGGTATAGAAGGAAAATTTCTCAACATAATAAAGGGCATATATGCAAAACCAACATCATTCTTAATGAAGAGAGACTGAAAACATTCCCATTGAGAGCAGGAACAAGACAAGGATGTCCTTTATCATCTCCTGTTAACATTTTGTTGGAAGTCCTAGCTACAGCAATAAGGCAAGAAACAGAAATAAAGGATATCCAAATTGGTAACTGTTATGGATTGAATTACGTCCCCCCCAAAAATGTGTGTATCAGTTGGGCTGGGCCATGATTCCTGGTACTGTGTGCTTTTCCTATGTGTTGTAAATCATGCCTCTGTCATGTTAATGAGGGAGAATGGATGCAGTTGTGTTAGTGAGGCAGGGCTCACTACAGGATTAGATTGTATCTTGAGGCAATCTCATGAGACATAAAAGATAGAAGCAAGCAGAGAGACAGAGAGACCTCATTCCACCAAGAAAGCAGTGCTGGGAGCAGAGAGTGTCCTTTGGACCTGGAGTCCCTGTGCCTGAGAAGCTCCTTGACCATGGGAAGATTGATGAGAAGACAGACAAAGAGAAAGCCTTCCCTTGGAGCTGACACCCTGAATTTGGACTTTTAGCCTACCTTACTGTGAGAAAATGAACTTCTCTTTTTTAAAGCCATCCTCTTGTCGTATTTCTGTTATAGAAGCACTAGATGACTAAGACAGTGATGAAGAAGTTAAACTGTCCCTATTTGAAGATGATATGATACTATGCATAGAAAACCCAAAAGACTCCATGAGAAAACTACTGGAACTAATAGAAAGATTCAGCAGAGTAGCAGTATAGAAGATAAACATACAAAAATTAGTTGGATTCCTCTACACCAAGAAAGAGAATGATGAAAAGGAAATCACAAAAACAATACCATTTATAATAGCCCCTAAAAAAATAAAATACTTGGGAATAAATCTAACCAGGGATGTAAAAGACCTATACAAAGAAATCTACAAAACACTACTGCAAGAAACTAAAAGAGAGCTACATAAATGGAAAAACATACCATACTCATGGATAGGCAGACTCAACATTGTGAAAATGTCAATTGTACCCCAAACGATTTACAAATGGAATACAATACTGATCCTGATACCAATAACATTCTTTAAAGGGATGGAAAAACTAATCATTAACTTTATATGGAAAGGGAAGAAGCTCCAAATAACTAAAGCACTATTGAAGAAGAAGAATAAAGTACGAGGACTCACACTACCTGACCTCAAAACCTACTATGTAGCTATGATAGTCAAAACAGCCTGGTAAAGGTACAGTGACAGATATATTGACCAATGGAACAGAATTGAGAACCCAGATGTAAATCCACCCACCTATGGTTACCTGATCTTTGTCAAGGGCCCCAAATCCATCAAATGGGGAAAAGACAGTCTTTTTAACAAATGGTGCCAGCGAAACTGGATGTCCATCTGCAAAAAAATGAAACAGGACCCATACTGCACACCATACACAAAAACTAATTCAAAATGGATCAAAGACCTAAATATAAAGCTAAAGACCATGAAGTCCATAGAAGATGACATAGGATCAATGCTAGAGGCCCTAATACACGGCATTAACTGGATACAAATCACAACAAACAACACACAGGGTCCAGAAGATAAGCTAGATAACTGAGATCTTCTAAAAACTAAACACTTATGCTCATCAAAAGACTTCATGAAAAGAGTAAAAAGAGCACCTACAGACTGGGAAAAAAATTTTGGCTATTACAAATCAGACAAGGTCTAATATCTAAAATCTGCAAGAAAATCCATCAGCTATACAACAAAAAGACAAATAATACAATTAAAAAATGGTCAAAGGAAATGAACAGACACTTCACCAAAGAAGGCATTCAAGCAGCCAACAGACACATGAGGAAATGCTCACTATTTCTAGCCATTAGAGAAATGCAAATCAAAACCACAATTAGATACCATCTCACCCTGGCATCACTGGCATGAGTCAATAAAACAGGAAATAAATATTGGAGAGGCTGCAGGGAGATTGGAACTTTTATGCATTACTGGTGGCAATGTAAAATGATAAAACCATTTTGGAAAATGATGTGACAATTCTTTAGAAAGCTGGAAATAGAAATACCATATGATCTAGCAATCCCACTCCTAGGAATATATCCTGGAGGAATAAGAGCCATCACATGAATAGACATATGCACACCCATATTCATTGCAGCATTGTTCATGATAGCAAAAAGATGGAAACGACCTAGATGCCCATCTACAAACCTTGGTACATATACACAAAGTATTAAGCAACGATAAAGAACAAGGATGAATCTGTGAAGCATCTCATAACATGGATGAACCTGGAGGACATTATGCTAAGTGAAATAAGTCAATCACAAAAGGATAAATATTGTATGAGACCACTACTGTAAAAAACTCATGAAAAGGTTTACATACAAAAACCAAACCAAAACAAAACAAACTTTGATGGTTACGAGGGAGGCGAGGCATGGGGATGGAAAAACACTAAATAGACAATAGATAAGTGGAAACTTTGGTGAAGGGTAAGACAGTACACAATACTGTGGAAGCCAGCACGACCTGTACAAGGCAAGGTCATGGTAGCTCCATAGACACACCCAAACTCCCTGAGGGACTGAACTGCTGGGCTGAGGGCTATGGGGACCATGGTCTTTGGGAACATCTAGCTGAACTGGCATAACATTTTATAAAGAATATGTTCTTCATTCTCCTCTGGTGACTAGCATCTAGGGTCTTAGAAGCCTGTTAGTGGCCATCTGGTATACTCCACTGGTCTCACCCCTTTGGGAGCAAGGAAGAATGAAGAAAACTAAAAATACAAGGGAATGATTAGTCCAAAGGACTAATGGACCACATCTAATATGGCCTCCACCAGACTGAGTCCAGTACAACTAGATGGTGCCCGGCTACCACCACCACTGACTGCTCTGACAGGGATCACAATAGAGGGTCCCAGACAGAGCTGGAGAAAAATGTAGAACAAAATTCTAACTCAGAAAGACTAGACTTGCTGACCTGACAGAGACTGGAGAAACCCTGAGAGTATGACCCCCGGACATCCCTTCAGCTCAGTAATGAAGTCACTCCTGAGGTTTACCCTTCAGTCAGAGATTGAACAGGCTATGGAACAAAACAAGACTCAAGGGGCACACCAGCCCTGGGGCAGGGACTGGAAGGCAGGAGGGAACAAGAAAGCTGGTAATAGGGAACCCATGTTTTAGAAAGGAGAGGGTTGACATGTCGTGGAGTTGTTAACCAATGCAATAGAATAATGTGTGTTCTGTTTGATGAGAAACTAGTTTGTTCTGTAGACTTTCATATAAAGTACAATAAAAAATAAACTGTTAAACAAAAAGATCCCACAGAAAAATCCTGATCAAAAAGGAGAAGATGAAGAACAACATGTTACATTCTCATGGAATTCAGACTTTCTGGAGCCACGAAACTCTATATGACCCTCCAAAATTATTGCCCTGGGATAACCTTTAAATCTTATACTGAAACTATTCCCTGAAGTCATTTTTAAACCAAAAATAGTTTAGTTTAATAAGTAAAGAATGTTTGCCTTGAGCATTGTGCTCTTCTAAGGATTTATCTATGTGGAATCAAAATGACAACAGAAACTCAAAAAGTTAGATGAGAAGCTTAGGGGCAATTAATTTATCTTCAAGGTGGCGAAATAATTTAGAAAAGAAAACTGAGAATGGTTGCACAAGCTGAAGAATGTAATCAATGTGACCGAATTGTTCATGTAGAAATTGTTGGAGTGGTATATATTTTTACCAAAAAATTGGGAAAATTTATATGAAAAAAGAAAACCCACAGACTGTGGCTCAGTTCCTCAAATTGGTGAAACAGTCCAGAGTGAATAAGAACTTTGATCTACCTAAGTGGGACTTGGTCGGAGCAAAATTAAGTTAAAGTTGGGAAGCCCTGAGTACAAGACCATGTGATTAAGTAGGGCCTGCACTCTGCACTGCAGTGGTCACTTGCATTCATAATGTGAACACTGTGTGGGTCATGTTACAGTGGGGTTTTATTTCTTCCCTCTTGACTGTGAGAACAAGGCAATGCTTGACTTGTAAACACTACCTTTGAGCCATCACTGTGTGGAAAGTGAACCTGAGCCTAGAGCTTCTCCCTCCTCCTCTGGGGGCTGGGGTCATATTGCTCTTTGTTCACTGTTCAACAGGACAGATAGAGTGATTTTTTCCCAGACAGGTAACTTTCCTGTGTCGAGATAAAGAACCAAAATATTCTAATTCTTAGAAAGAGCTACATTTACCATGGCAGGCCCCACTTCAATATGCATTGTTTCTGTGGTGAGAAATGCATCTCACATTCCAGGCAACCTATATTGGAAGGAACTTTAGGAATATGAGCTGCAAGTAGGTTTTGAATATCTGTATAGAGATAGCCTACATTATTATGGTGCTCTTTCTTGTAAAGGTTATTTTCAGCTCATTCTGTTTCGACGTTTTTTCCTTGGTTCTGTCTCTGTATAGATAGCTACTTGTCTTTTTGGCTATAAAGAGAAAATGAAAATTTAATTCACTAGAAACAGACCTTCCTTTCCTCCCCCTCTTTCCTTCCTCCCACCTTCTTCATCCAGTCATTCAATTTCCAGTAGGAGGCAGGCAGCAGACTAAGAGGCCCTGGGCTCCATGAGCGTCACGCCTTCATGCTTTCACAGCTCAGAACCCTCTGTTTTGTTGGGAGTCCAGGGACAACCCCTCTGCAGCACTGGCTCCCAGAATGAGATCGATTTGATAATGAGGCTTGTTCTTTCATCACTGGAGTGTACCTTAAATTATTTCAAGCCCAAGGACTTAAATGTAAAGCTGGCTGATGCAATTTGGTTATAACATAAAATTTGAGTCTAGATGCATTTCCTATATTTGAAATGTTGGAAACATCAGAATGTGGTTGGTTTTAGCTATAAATTCGTAAGGAGTTGGAGGGGCATTTGTGTCTAGGCAGCCCAGCTGGCTCTAGACAGAAGTTGGGCATGGCCTTTGAGATAGAAAGTGCCAATGACCACTACTTCCAGGCAGTGGGAGTCAGGAGTCACCTGCAGACCAGCAAATTAGGGATGCTGCTCTGTTCTCCTGATACAAGAAGCTGCCTTCTCCTGACTAGCTGATGGAGGCCCAGTTTCTTTGGAGACCACAGACTTCCTCTCTATTCTGTCAGTGTCTCCTGGTCTGAGATGGTAGATGTTAACAATCTGTAACCCTTAACTCCTTGTCTTAGTCTTCTAGTGCTGCTGTAACAGAAATAGCACAAAGGGGTGGCTTTAAAGAACAGAGATTTATTTTCTCACAGTTCTGGAGGGAAAAGGCCAAATCAGGATCTTGGCTGTATCGGTTCTTTCCTTGTCAGTATCCTCAAGTATTCCTTGGTTCCTTGGCTTGTAAACAATCCTTACATGGCATTTGTCTTCCCCTGTGTTTGTGTGTCTGTGCCTAATCTGCTCTTTTAATAGCTCAGGAGTGATTAGATTTAAAACCCACTCTACTTGGGTATGATCTAATTAACATAACAAACAAAACTCTATTTCCAAACTAGATCACATCCATAGGTATAGGGAATTAGAATTTTAACACATGTTTTGGGGGAACACAGTTCAATCCACAGTTCAGTCCATAGCACTCCTCTGGAAAGAGGACAACAGATAGTATTACTTAAAGTTTATTTTTCATCGTACTTCATGAATTTTGTGTCTTGATGCAAAGATTCACTAATCCAGAGTAAAAATAACTTGACTATTGTTCCTCTTCTAGACCTAGAAAGTTAGTCCTTAATCAGGGTAACAATGTCTAACACATAATTGACAAAGTTGGGTATAAATTTGAATCTTTTATTTTGTGAGTAATTAGTCTCTGACAGATTGTTAAAAAAAAGTTAAGCTAAAGGTCACCTTGGAATAAAAATATCTTGTAGTTTGTCAAAACTCAGACTTGGTTGACATAGATATGCATCACTAAAGTACTGAAGCATAGGTAAGTTGTTGTGTTACCTTTTTTTTCTTGTATAGATATGCGACTGTTATTGTTCATAACTTTTTATTTATTTTTTTAACACAATAAGACCTTAGTTTTTATAAGTGTGAAAAATAAGGCCAGTATTTTTTCTTTAATTTGCATGTGGCTAATTGAGTTTTACCTTAAGAAATGAGAAAAATAATCTCCAAGAAAGGGAAAAATGGAAAGTACCAAGAATAAATAGGAAAAAAGAATCAATTGTAAGTTGAGTTCTTCCTGAACTGGCAGGCACTGAACTGGACACTTATGCCTGTTATCACCAGGAGAGGAGAAGAACAAGGACGAGAAGCCTCAGGTGCAAAATGATTCCCTCTGGACTGTGATTAGTACTTTCTCTTGAGAGCCCTCCATTACCTGACAGCCCACTGTCTTCATGGGAGAACATGGCAGATTGCAGGTGGGGAAAAAGGAAAACATAGGCAGCATAAGTTTAGGTGAAAATTCCAGGCAGATAATGGGTCTCTCAAATATGTTTTTCCTAGTTTTTTTTTTTTTTTAGCTGTCCAAGGCTCCTAATGCCTACTGATTAGGAAACTAGTAAATTTATTTTTCTTATTATGAAAAAGTATTCACTTTAATCAAATGCATATTTCATGTGGAATGTAGTGTGTCAGGTGAGAGAGAGAAGGAGGTGAGAAAAAGTCTCTGTCCTCAAAGACTTAGACATCTGGTGGAGGATAAACAAAACTTGTTGTTGTTAGTTGCTGTTGAGTTGACTCTGACTTATGGTGACCCCATGTACAACAGAATGAAACATTGCCTGCTCCTGTGCTATCTTTATTATGATCATTGTTATGCTTGAAGCCATTGTTGTAGCCACTGCGTATTTTGAGTACATTCCAACCTAGTGGTTTATTTTCCAGAACTATTTTGGACAATATTCTGTTGTGATCCATAGAATTTTCACTGGCTTATTTTCAGAGGTAGATAAGCACGACTGCCCAACATAAAAAACAGAACGTGGGATGTACCTTATTAGAGCAAATGGAGCCATCCAGAGCTGTAAAAATGGATACTCTAATTTTGATTAAGGATTCACTGAATGCTTAAAGGAAGGGCCTTAGTGGATGGATGGGAAATGAGAGAAGGCCACTCCAGACAGAGAGTAAACAGAGGCAAGGAGGCCCAGGAGTCTAGGGGTGCATGTCCGTGGAATCGCAAGAGATGAGTGTAGCTGCAGGACCATCTGAGCATATAATTTAAAATAAGGCTAGAAATATAGATTACATCTGGACCATGCTGGGCTTTGAATGCCAGGCAAAGCAGGACTGGAAGTCCAAGCGAAGGTTTTTGAGCAGGGTAGTATCATAATCACATTTTGTATTTTAGGGATGAGTTGTGGTGGCCATGTAAAAGATGTGAGAAAGAAGAGAGAGACCAGAAGCAAAGACCACTAAGAAGGTCATTATTGTCAACAATCTCGGTGAGGACTAACAAAGGAAACAGATTATTACACCCAGAAAGACATATTATGTGTTGGTAGAAAAAACTTCTTTGGACACAGGCATTGGAGGCTCAGATTCTGCCATTTTACAGCAATGTGATTAAGGCATATCTCCTAACATGCTGAGATCAGTTTCCTCATTTATAAAATGGAGGTAATACACACCTTATAAGAATTTTGTGAAAATGTTTTTTAAATCCTGAAGTACTATACACTTTTTGATATTCTTTTTCTTTTTAAAAAATTTTTGTTGTGCTCCGAGTGAAAGTCCACAGATCAAGTCAGTCTCTCACACAAAAACCCACATACACCCTGCTACACACTCCCAATTGCTCCCCCTCTCAATGAGATGGCCCGCTCCCTCCCTCCACTCCCTCCCCTTGTGTCTATTTCTCTAGCCTCTGAACCCCCTTTACCCTCTCATCTCACCTCCAGACAGGAGATGTCAACATAGTCTCAAGTGTCCACCTGATCCAAGAAGCTCACTCCTCACCAGCATCCCTCTCCAAACCATTGTCTAGTCCAATCCCTGTCTAAAGAGTTGGCTTTGGGAATGGCTCCTTTCCTGGGCCAAAAGAAGGGCTGGGGGCCATGAACACTGGGGTCCTTCTAGTCTCACTCAGACCATTAAGTCTGGTCTTTTTACCAGAATTTGGGGTCTGCATCCCATTGCTCTCCCGCTCCCCCAGGGGCTCTCCACTGCACTCCCTATCAGGGCAGTCATTGGTTGTAGCCGGGCACCATCTAGCTCTTCTGGTCTCAGGCTAATGTAGTCTCTGGTTTATGTGTCCCTTTCTGTCTCTTGGGGTCCTAATTACCTTGTGTCCTTGGTGTTCCTCACTCTCCTCTGATCCAGGTGGGTTGAGACCAATTGATGCATCTTAGATGGCCACTTGCTAGTGTTTAAGACCCCAGACGCCTCTGTCCAAGGTGGGATGCAGAATGTTTTCTTAACAAATGTTATTATGCCAATTGACCCAGATGTCCCCTGAAACCATGGTCCCTAAACCCCCACCCCTGCTACGCTGGCCTTCGAAGCATTCAGTTTATTCAGGAAACTTCTTTGCTTTTGATTTAGTCCAGCCGTGGTGACCTCTCCTGTATTGTGTGTTGTCTTTCCCATCACCTAAAGTAGTTCTTACCTACTGTCTAATTAGTGAATACCCCTCTCTCACCATCCCTCCCTCCCCCCTCTCATAACTATCAAAGAATATTTTCTTTGTTTAAACTATTTCTGAGATCTTATAATAGTGGTCTTATACAATATTTGTCCTTTTGCAACTAGTTTCATCCCCCATAATACCTTCCAGATTCCTCCATGTTATGAAATGTTTCACAGATTCATCACTGTTCTTTATCGACACATAGTATTCCATTGTGTGAATATACCATAATTTATTTATCCATTCATCCGTTGATGGACATTTTGGTTGCTTCCATGTTTTTGCTATTGTAAACAGTGCTGCAATGAACATGGGTGTGCATATATCTGTCCATATGAAGGCTCTTATTTCTCTAGGATATATTCCAAGGAGTGGAATTGCTAGATCTTATGGTAGTTCTACTTCTAGCTTTTTAAGGAAGCACCAAATCCATTTCCAAAGTGGTTGTACCATTTTACACTCCCACCAGCGGTATGTAAGTGTTCCAGTCTCTCCATAACCTCTCTGACATTTATTACCTTGTGTTTTTTAGATTACTGCCAGCCTTGTTGGAGTCAGATGGAATCACATGGTAATTTTGATTTGCATTTCACTAATGGCTGATGACCGTGAGCATTTCCTCATGTCTCTCTTAGCTACCTGAATGTCTTCTTTAATGAAGTGTCCGTTCATATCTTTTTCTTTTGCCCATTTTTTAATGGAGTTATTTGTCTTTTTGCAGTTGAGTTTTTGCAGTCTCATGTAGATTTTAGAGATCAGGTGCTGATCGGAAATGTCATAGCTAAAAACTTTTCCCAGTCTGTAGGAAATCTTTTTACTCTTTCGGTGAAGTCTTTGGACAAGCATAAGTGTTTGATTTTTAGGAGCTCCCAGCTATCTAGTTTTTCTTCTGCATTGTTAGTAATGTTTTGTATACTGTTTATGCCATGTATTAGGGCTCCTAACGTTGTCCCTAGTTTTTCTTCCATGATCTTTATTGTTTCAGATTTTATATTTAGGTCTTTGATCCATTTTGAGCTTGTTTTTGCACATAGAGGGAGGTATGGGTCTTGTTTCATGTTTTTGGAGATGGATATCCAGTTATGCCAGCACCATTTGTTAAAAAGACTGTCTTTTCCCCATTTAACTCTTTTGGGGCCTTTGTCAAATATCAGCTGCTCATATGTGGATGGATTTATGTCTGGATTCTCAATTCTGTTCCATTGGTCTATGTACCTGTGGTTGTACCAGTACCAGGCTGTTTTGACTACTGTGGTAGTATAATAGGTTCTAAAATCAGGCAGAGTAAGGCCTCCCACTTTGTTCTTCTTTTTCTGTAAGGCTTTACTTACCTGGGGCCTCTTTTCCTTCCATATGAAGTTGGTGATTTGTTTCTCCATCTCATTAAAGAGTGTCTTTGGGATTTGGATCGGAATTGCATTAAATGTGTAGATCGCTTTTGGTAGAATAGACATTTTTATAATGTTAAGTCTTCGCGTCCATGAACAAGGTATGTTTTTCCACTTATGTAGGTCTCTTTTGGTTTCTTGCAGAAGTGAGTTGTAGTTTTCTTTGTATAAGTCTTTTACGTCTCTGGTAAGATTTATTCCTAAGTATTTTATCTTCTTGGGGGCTACTGTAAATGGTATTGATTTGGTGATGTCCTCTTCAATGTTCTTTTTGTTGGTGTAGAGGAATCCAACTGATTTTTGTATCTTTATCTTGTATCCCAATACTTTGCTGAACTCTTCTACTAGTTTCACTAGTTCTTGAGGATTCCTTAAGGTTTTCTGTATATAAGATCATTTCGTCTGCAAATAGAGATAATTTTACTTCTTCCTTGCCAATCTGGATGCCCTTTATTTCTTTATCTAGCCTCATTGCTCTGGCTAGGACCTCCAGCACAATGTTGAATAAAAACGGTGATAAAGGGCATCCTTGTCTGGTTACCGATCTCAAGTCAAATGCTTTCAGGCTCTCTTCATTTAGGGTGTTGTTGTCTATTGGCTTTGTATAAATGCCCTTTATTATGTTGAGGAATTTTCCTTCTATTTGTATTTTGCTGAGAGTTTTTATCATGAATCAGTTTTAAACTTTGTCAAATGCCTTTTCTGCATCAATTGATAAAATCATGTGATTTTTGTCTTCTGTTTTATTTATGTAATGGATTACATTAATTGTTTTTCTAATGTTGAACCATCCCTGCATACCTGGTATGAATCCCACTTGGTCACGGTGAATTATTTTTTTGATATGTTGTTGAATTCTACTGGCTAGAATTTTGTTGAGGATTTTTGTATCCAAGTTAATGAGGGATATAGGTTGGTAATTTTCTTTTTTTGTGGTGTCTTTACTTGGTTTTGGTATCAGGGATATGGTGGCTTCATAGACTGAGTTTGGTAGTATTCCATCCTTTTCTATGCTTTGAAATACCTTCAGCAGTAGTGGTGTTAACTCTTCTCTGAATGTTTGGTAGGATTCTGCAGTGAAGCTGTCCCATTCAGGGCTTTTTTGGGGGGAGTTTTTTGATTACCTTTTCAATCTCTTCTTTTGTTATGGGTCTATTTAGTTGTTCTGTCTCTGTTTGTGTTAGTTTAGGTAGGTAGTGTATTTCTAGGAATTCATCCATTTCTTCTAGGTTTTCAAATTTGTTAGAGTACAATTTTTCGTAATAATCTGTTATGATTCTTTTAATTTCAGTTGGGTCTGTTGTAATATCACCCATCTCATTTCTTATTTGCTTCCTCTCCTGTTTTTCTTTTGTCAGTTTGGCCAATGGTTTATCAATTTTGCTGATTTTTTCAAAGAACCAGCTTTTGGTCTTGTTAATTCTTTCAATTGTTTTTCTGTTTTCTATTTCATTTAGTTCTGCTCTAATTTTTATTATTTGTTTTCTTCTGGTGCCTGATGGTTTCTTTTGCTGCTTCCCTCCTATTTGTTCAAGTTGTAGGGATAATTTTTTGATTTTGACCGTTTCTTCTTTTTATATGCATGCATTTACTGATATAAATTGGCCTCTGAGCACTGCTTTCGCCGTGTTCCAAAGGTTTTGATAGGAAGTGTTTTCATTCTGATTGGATTCTCTGAATTTCTTTATTCCATCCTTAATGTCTTCTACCAGTCTTTTTTGAGCAGGGTATTGTTCAGTTTCCAAGTGTTTGATTTCTTTTCCCTGCTTTTTCTGTTATTGATTTCCACTTTTATGGCCTTATGGTCAGAGAAGACACTTTGTAATATTTCAATGTTTTAGATTCTGCTAAGGCTTGCTTTATGACCTAATATGTGGTCTATTCTAGAGAATGTTCCATGTGCACTAGAAAAGAAAGTATACTTGGTTGCTGTTGGGTTGAGTGTTCTGTATATGTCTATGAGGTCAAGTTGGTTGATTGTGGCATTTAGATCTTCTGTGTCTTTATTGAGCTTCTTTGTGGAAATCCTGTCCTTCACCGAAAGTGGTGTATTGAAGTCTCCTACTATTATTGTGGAGCTTTCTATCTCACTTTTCAATGATGACAGATTTTGTTTTATGTATCTTGCAGCCCTGTCATTGGGTGCATAAATATTTAATATGGTTATATATTCTTGGTGTATTGTCCCTTTAATTATTATATAGTGTCTTTCCTTATCCTTTGTGATGGATTTTACTTGAAAGCCTATTTTGTCAGAAATTTATGTTGCCAGTCCTGCTGTTGTTTGACTAGTGTTAGCTTGATATATTTCTTTCCATCCTTTGAGTTTTAGTTTGTCTGTGTCTCTAAGGTGTGTCTCTTGTAGGCAGCTCACAGACGGATGGTGTTTTTTAATCCATTCTCGCACTCTCTGTGTCTTTATTGGTGCATTTAGTCCTTTTACATTCAGCGTAATTATGGATAGGTATGCACACACATGAATTTAGTGCTACCATCTTGATGTCTTTTTTTGTGTGTTGTTGACAGTTTCTTTTTCCCACTTAATTTTATGTGCTGAGTTGATTATCTTTATATATTGTCCTTTCCTCATATTCATTGTTGTTGATTTTGTTTCTGCTGAGTCTCTATTTTTTTCCTTATTTTATTTTGATGAGTAGGATATATTGTCTCCTTTGTGGTTACCTTATTATTTACCCCTATTTTTCTAAATTTAAATCTAACTTTTATTTCTTTGTATTGCTGTATCTTCCTCTCCATATGGAAGGTATATGATTACGTTTCTTAGCCCCTCTTTATTGTTTTAATGTTGCCTTCTTTTATGTAATAACATCACTGTTACCCTGTTTTGAGGTTTTTTTTTTTAGTCTTGCTTTGTTTTTTTGATTTCCCTCTCTGGGTTGACTTCTGATTGCTCTGCCCAGTGTTCTAGTCTTGGGTTGATATCTGATAGTATTAATTTTCTAGCCGAAGAACTCCTTTTATTATTTCTTGTAGTTTTGGTTTGGTTTTTAAGAATTCTCTAAACTTCTGTTTATCTGGAAATGTCCTAATTTCACCTTCATGTTTGAGAGACGGTTTTGCTGGATATATGATTCTTGGCTGGCATTGTTTTTCTTTCAAGTTTTTAAAATAAGTCATCCCATTGCCTTTTTGCCTGCATGGTCTATGCTGAGTAGTCCGAGCTTATTCTTATTGGCTGTCCTTTGTAGGTGACTTTTTGTTTATCTGTAGCTGCTCTTAAAATTCTCTCTTTATATTTGGTTTTGGCAAGCTTGATTTTAATGTGTCTTGGTGACTTTCTTTTAATATCTACCTTATGTGGAGTTTGGTGAGCATCTTGGATAGGTATTTTCTCATCTTTCACAATATCAGGGAAGATTTCTGCCAACAAATCTTCAAGAATTCTCTCTGTATTTTCTGTTATCCCTCCTTGTTCTGGCACTCCAATCGCTTGTAGGTTATTTCTCTTGATAGAGTCCCACATGATTCTTCAGGTTTCTTCATTTTTTTTAATTCTTTTATCTGATTTTTCTTCAAATATATTAGTGCCAAGTGATTTATCTTCAAGTTCAGAAATTCTGGCTTCTACTTGCTTAATTCTGCTCCTCTGACAATCTACTGAGTTTTCTCTTTCTGTATTTTTATTGTTAATCTTCTGAATTTTTGATTGCTGTCTGTGTATGGATTTTTCCAGCTTGTTTAATTTTTCATTATGTTCCCAAATAATCTTTCTAATTTCTTCAGTTGCTTTATCTGTGTGTTCCTTGGCTTCTTCTGCGTATTGCCTCATTTCCTTCCTGATGTCTTGAAGGGTTCTGTATATTAATCTTTTTTATTCTGCATCTGGTAATTCCGGGAACACACTTTCATCAAGAAGATCCTTGGAATCTTTGTTCTGAGAGCTTGTTGAGGTGATCATGGTCTGTTTCTTTTTGTGACTTTGTATTGACTGTTGTCTCGAGCCATCTCTAAGTTATTGTATTAGTTTATGCTTGCTTACTGAGTCATAACTTTTTGCTTTGTTTTGTTTTGATATACCCAAATGGGTTGCTTGAGTGAGCTAGCTTATTTTTGCCTTTGGAGCTCTGACATCCTGTCCCCAGATGGCTAGAGGTGTCATCATGTATATCAGTCTAGGAGTCCATTCAGTTTTCTTGTATGAATTCATCTCAGGTGTCCAGGTAGCTGATCATCAAGTATGTGGTACAGGCTCTGCCCTACAGTCTTAGAGGGCAGGGGTGATTGGTGTATGCACCAGTATCTGATTGCAGCAGGGGGTCATGCTCTAAACAAGGCAGGGGGCTGAGAACCAACCCCCAAGTGTCTCTGAGGAAAGCATGTCCCTGTTCCCTATAGCATGCAAGTAGGTGGATTCTGCAGATGCACCATGGGCACCCAAAGTTTTTGTTGTAAGGTCTGGAGGTATCAGTTATCCTTGGACCCCTGTCGTGGGTGGCTGGGTGACCTGAGTGAAGCTACCAGTCCTTAGGCCCCTGATGTGGGTAGGTGAGGACCCTGTTTAATAGGCAAAACAATGTCAAACATCAAACACCCACCTCTCCACTGCACAGCTGAAATGGTTGGAGTCTGTCAACAAGGGCCTATTCTCCTGAAATAGGCCCACACAGGTCCACGCAGAAAGGAAGGGTGCTCAAATTCCACAGACTGTTTATGCCTGGACAGGAGCCGCTTCTGTCCTGAGCTCCCCTGGTTAGTGGAGCTGGCAAATTTTCTTTTCCCAGAAGTGCATATTTTTTCCTTCTGTAAGGCTGGGAGGATGGCTCTAGGTGCTCAATAGGGCCTATTTTAGGCCCAGGGAATTCAGCTGCTGAAACTGGCTTTGGGGTGGGGGGGCACGGTAAAACATACGCAAGTACTTAGCTTTTGCCGAGAGCACCATTATTCTCTGGTTCCAAAGGGGTGAGTAGGCTGTGTGGCTGTCTGCTTTTCCCTGAGGAAACTGCGGCTGAATGCGAGTAGCAGCCCGCTGCCACCACTCCAGGAATGGTGCCTGGGGGCTCCCCATGATTCAGGTCTGGTAACTCATCTCTGCTTCTGAACCGTCTCTTCCTCCCTCTGCCCCTCAATTCATTTTCTAAGCTTGCCTCTGATGCTCAGGGCCCCTAGCGTGTTGCAGGTATGCTCATTTCACTTGTTTTTTTTTCGTCTATGTTGTAAAGAGGGCTCGCTGGAAGCATCTTTCTATTCTGCCATCTTGGCTCTGCCTCCCCTGATTCTCTTATGTTTTTAGCATTTTGAGAAAGCTTCATTGAATCCTATATTTAATAAATATTTATTGAGTGCCAATCATTTTTCTGGATTCTGGTGACACAGCAGTGAATAAAGCAAACAAAAAGGCTTGCCCTCGTGGAGCTTATATCCTAGTGGGGGTGGGGGCGGGGACAAGAGAAACACAAGATACAGTAGTAAAGAATGCTGTTTTCAATGAGTGGTAAAGAGAAAAAAGTAAAGGGGAAAATTAGGATGTAAAGTGAAGAAAGAATGTTGAAATTTTAGACAAAGTGGCTCACCAGAAACTCACTTTCAAAGGCGGGGAGGATATACAGAAACAAGCATGCAAGTATCTGGGAAAAAGTCTTCCAGAAGAATAAAATAAGAAGTACAATTGTCCTGGGGAAGATACGCTTGCAGTATTTGAGAGAGACGGAAGCCAGACCGTGTCAGCTTGTGTCCTACAGTCAATACTCTGGCCTTTACCCATAGTGAAAGAGGAATCTGTTGAACGGTTTTGAGCAGAAAGAAGAGTGAGGAGATCTAACTTAGGTTTTAACTGGCTCCCCTCTGACATTAAGCTGAGGAGAGATGCAGGAGGTAAGGATAGAATCAGAGGGACCAGTCTGGAAGATTTTAAAATGATTCTGGGCCCAGGGTGGTGGCAAGCAGGTGGGGAATGAAAAGTGATCAAGCCCTTGATGTGTTTTAAAAGTAAACCTTACAGCATTGACAGACTCCGTATTGAATGTAAGAGAAAGAAAAGTCAAGAATGACTCTAGGATTAATGGAGGTGCTGTTGACTGACTCAGGCAAAACTGCAGAAGGACCTGGGCCTGTTGGAAATCTTAGGAGCTCTGCTTCGAACATGTTATAATGGAGATGCCTGCTTGGAAACATGTGCTAGGCCATTAGCCATGAGCCTGGAAGGGAGGCACAAGGCCAAGACCAAAGACTTCGGGTTGGGTGTTATCAGGACATAGTTACAGAGAGGAGAATTGAATTTTGCCAAAGTGGTTTTATTGGCCAAGAAAACAAAAGTGATTTTTTAACTACCCTATGAAACAAAATAAAAATTCTCACAACCGGACCAATAGGCAGCATCATAATAAATGGAGAAAACATTGAAATTGTCAACTATTTCTCTTTACTTGGGTCCACAATCAATGCCCATGGAAGCAGCAGTAAAGAAATCAAACAACGTATTGCGTTAGCAAATCTGTTTCAAAGATGTCACCTTGATGACTAAGGTGCACCTGGCTTAAGCCATGGTATTTTCAATCACCTAATATGCACATGGAAGCTGGACAATGAGTAAGGAAGACCAAAGAGTTAATGCATTTGAGTTATGGTGTTGGTGAAGGATATTTAATGTACGATGGACTGCCAAAAGAATGAACAAACCTGTCTTGGAAGAAGTACAACCAGAATGCTCCTCAGAAGCAAGGATAGCGAGACTGCGTCTTACATACTTTGGACATGTTGTCAGGAGGGACCAGTCCCTGGAGAAGGACATCATACTTGGTAAAGTAGAGGGTCAGCAAAGAGAAGCAGACCCTCAATGAGATGGATTGACACAGTGACTGCAACAATGGGTTCAAGCATAGCTATGATTGTGACGATGGCGCAGGACGGGGCAGTGTTTCGTTCTGTTACACATAGGGTTGCTATGAGCCAGAACCAATTCAGTGGCACCCAAAAACAACAGCAGTCTAGAAAAGAGATTCTACAGAATAAATGTAGATGTAGTTGGGACTACATGGTATATTAGATTTCCTCCATACGGAATACCCTAACATCTGTAGAACCACCCCCCCCCCCAATGCTTTTGGCTTCAGTTTCCTAAACTGTCTTAGTTAAAAAAGGTTTAAACTCAATACTCAGTTTGCGTGCATAAAAGAACAATTATGTTATATTGGCTCTTTTCTGCTATGAAACAGACTGAGCCCAATTAAGTACATGGTCAAGTAGTTGCCATATTTGGTTATTTGTATTGGAATAATCAGATCAGTGATGGTGTATTTATTTTGTCTTAATAAAGATTTGAATTTTGCTTGGTCTAAGTAATACATTAATTTTTCTTTAATCATGTTGGAGGATATAGGTTTCCTCTTTAAAACTGAGATAATGTTGGCAGCTTTCTATTATGAAAAGTCTATAAATGTTATATTCAAAAGTTATGACTGGAATAGTTACAAGGTTCAAATATAAAATTTTTTTCAAATATTTATCTAAATTATTTTACTTTTTAAATTACCACTATGTATCTACATCAGATTTTAAGATTAAAACAGAAGCTGAGATTTTATTGCCATTGGAAAAACTCATTGTTTGAAGTCAGAGTGGGAGAAACAAAGAGATTCTGTATCTGGTTTCAGAAGACTTGGGTTGGAGTCTTTGTTCCACTAGAGACAATTCCTCTTTGGGCCAATCTTGGAGCTTCTCTGACCCTCAATTTTCTCATTCCTGCAATACCTGCTTCATCTACCTCACAAATTGAGTTGTAGATCTAATGGGAAACATATGTGATATAACTTTGCAAGCTAAGTGCTAATAAAAAAGGAATTTATTATTACTCTTAGTTCATATTCATAGTTAGTACATTAAAAAAAAATTTGCTGTGGAGTAGGTCACTAGACCGTTCTTTTGAGGTGCCTGTGTATAGACTAAAACCACCAACTGAACGGCTAACCCTCCAATTAGCAGACCAGGAAATTAATGGTTTGTGCCACCTAGGGACTCCAGCACATCAATGCACTCTAGAAATGTTTTAAACGTGTGTTGAACTCATGTGCAATAACAGATGCTCAAGAACATTTGCCTTCCTTGGCAGGCGCATCACATCTTTTATTTTGCTTGCTGATTTCAAGCAGTCAAATGCCAACCTGTGGAGATTTCCCCTTGTGCAATAAAACACACAGAACATGCATTGAGCCAGGATGATGACGTCAAGAAGTCCCTGGGTTGTGCAAACATTAAAATACTTGGCTGCTAACCCAAAGGTTGGAAGTTCAAGCCCACGTAGAGGCAGGTCAGAAGAAAGTCTTGGCAATCTACTTCTAAAACATCAGCCATTGAAAACTCTGTGGAGCACAGTCCTGCTCTGATGCACATGTGGTTGCCATGAGCCTGAATTGATTCAACAGTCACTGTTTTTTTAGTAACATGAGGAAAAAAACAATTGTACTAAGCCAGAAATGTGAGACACTTATGAGGTACATAGCACCATATGTTTAAAAACAAAATCAGAAGAGCTTCCCACCAGATCCTTAACACTCTACCCCAGCATCAAGGAGTGTATGGATATGCCTTTCTTCCTGTCCAAGGAATGCAAATAATGAAACACTTTCCAGGATTTCTTTACGAGTGAAAACAACTGTGATTCACCAAAACAAAGAATTTTCCTTCTGTAATTAGAGCTTACTTTGCTAAATCCTCAGCAAAGCAGGAGACCTTATTTTCTCCTTTAACTAGTGGACTTTGGTAGGGTTTGCAGTTAGAGACTCGGGAACTGTGCAGAGAAGCTGGTTAGCCTTTGGCAAGTCATCTCTCTGGAGGCACACCAGGAGTCAAGGGCCCCGTATCTCCCCTCTCAGTGCTGTGTGGCCTTCCCAGGGAACACAAGCCAGGTCGGGGAAAGAAATTTCTAAGCATCTTATAGAATCTCCAAGTGACAACTTCTAACTGATTGTCTTTATTATTCCCCAAATGAGTCAGTAACACTACTAATTAATTGTCCCCTATAAAAATTATCTGGAGCCCTGGTGGCACAGTGGTTAAGAGCTACGGTTGCTAACCAAAGGTTAGCAGTTTGAATCCACCAGCTGCTCCTTGGAAACCCTAGGAGGCAGCTCTACTCTTTCCTATAGTTTTTTTTTTTTTTTAAATAAAGTTATCTAAAGACTTAACACATCTCACATGTAACACGGAAGCAGACATTTTATTTCATAACAAAATTAATGTATTCCATTCTTCACCTGAGGCAAATGTGAATGCATGCCCTAGAATCTAATCTTTTAACTAGCTTTTTAAATCATGGCTTTGAAAATGCCTAATCACGCACATCTTCCTAAACAGATTTTAGGGCAGCATTGTGGTACTAATTATAGTTGCTTCATAGAGACCATGTGCCTAATTACTCCATTGTTCTTACAAATGAGAGATTTAGTTCAAAGGGCAATAAGCAGAATGTTAAAATGAAATCATGACAAGTCTTTGTTCCGAAGTGGTAGTCTGCATTTTTTTTTTTTTAACTCAAAGCACTTTCTTTTTAGCTGTCATGTTACACACAGATATAATGTACTCATTAGGAAATGGAACACCACAGCATCTTACGGCACAGGTGAAGTAATAATAATATTTCATTTTTTTAATCTTTGCCCATGACATGCTGAGGGAAGCTGGTTGAGAGTCGTTTTGGGTCACCAGAATTAGACAAGTAGAAACAAAAAAACAGAGTTGATTGTCCAGATAACAAACGAGAGTGCTGAAATTTATTAAAAAAAAGAAAAAATATATATTGGGTAGAGTTTAATTATATGAAGTTACTTAATGTTTAAAATTTTATAATCGTCTTAATATTTTTCATCCCTTATTTTGTAGGCACCAAAAAACCAAACCAAACTCACTGCCATAGAGTCGATTCTGACTCATAGTGACCCTATAGGACAGAGTAGAACTGCCCAATAGAATTTCCAAGGAGTGCCTGGAGGATTAGAACTGCCGACCTCTTGGTTAGCAGCCATAGCACCTAACCACTACGACACCAGGGTTTCCATTTTGTAGGCACAGACCATGTCAAATACTTTTAAATAAGGCCCCTGCTTCTCTAGGTCTTCATCAAGTCCTGAGTTAAAACAAAGCAAAGGGGGGTTAGGACAGCATCACAATGGCTGATTTGATTTTAAAATGTAGCCTCCCAATTTCACAGAGAGAAAAAAGGTGCTATTTTGCTGTAAGTCCATTCACCTACAGATGAGAAGGTAATTGACTGGTGTGCCATGTTAATAAGACAACTGGCTGAATGCAGCCTGATGAAAAGTGTTACTACCAGGGAATATTTAATATCTTAGTCTTATTCAAATATTAAGGTGAAACATCTTGTGAGGTCACAAAAGGCCTGGAACTTAAATGTTTGCTAAAAAGGAAGGAGATACTTAACAGATCAAGATGACTGACTACGCAGATTAGTTAAGAGATTCGACATACCTTGTGAGCTTGGATGGAATATAAACTTCTGTCAAGTAAGAAGTGCTCCTTCTTGAGAGAAGATGAAACACTTTCCCCAAATACTACCACGGTAATTCATATGGAGGAAGCTGAACACTGGGTTAAGTTTTTCTAGCTCTTCATTGATGTATTCATTCATTCATTTATTCAACAAGCACCCACAGAACCCCTAATATATTCCAGGCATTTAAGAACTTCTGTGAGGGATAGAGAAGTAAGTTAGAGACTCTTTAACTCAAAGTTTGCACTTGAACAGGGAAAACAAAACATGTACACAGATAAGCAGGTAACAGTGTGGCAAAAACCAGAAACCTAAAAACCAAACCCATGGCCGTCGAGTCGATTCCAACTCATAACAACCCTGTAGGACAGAGTGGAACTGCCTCATAGGGTTTCCAAGGAGTAGCTGATAGATTTGAACTCCTGAAATTTTGGTTAGCAGCTGATCTCTTAACCACTGCACCACCACGGCTCCCAGTGTGGCAAACTGGTTAAGAATACTGGCTTAGGTGTGAACCCAGTCCTGCTACTCTCTTGATCAATGTGATACAATCATTGGTAGCCAGAAGACTCTGTGGATGTCAGTCTTTATCCACCTTCTGCTTTCTTCGATGCATACATCTAAAGGCATTATAGTCTCTCAGACCAGAACTATATGAAGCATCATTAGTGGAGAGTTTAGTATAAGAAGATATGAAAACATGTTTTTTTTTTTTCCCTCAGTTATTTAGAGTGTAGATACAGCAGCATTTCTTTTGCTCAAATAGCCAACTAAGTGGCCATGCTTCTATAGACTTAGTCTCCTTGTCATAACTATTTTCAAATATAATTTTGTTCAGCAAGTATTCCTCAAGATACCTCCTTTTTGAGGAGTTGAGGAGCTAAAGATGATAGAAATGTTGCTCTTGGTTGGAATTCAGAAAGGAAAATATACCAAACTCTCTACTAATTCAGCTCTATATTTTCAAGCATAATTGCTTTTCTTTAAACTTGGAATCATAGAGTTTTAAAGATGGAAAACATAGAGATTATCTAGTCTAGCCTCCTGAATATATTTGAAAACACTGAAAAAATGACTTGGTTTAGTCTCACAACAAATGACCCAGCCAGGGTTCCAAGCCAGAGCCATGGACTTCTACTCTAGTACTCCTTCCACCAGTAAACACTGGCCCTGAGCTGTTGAATTGGGTCAGAACGTTGTCCTCCATTTAAATTATTCTTAATGCATGTACCAGAATTCTCATTTGCCACAGAATTACCAAGTTAGCCATAATCACGCTGTATTTTGTTAGTGATTATTTGTTTATAGAGTGCTCTTCTCCTTTTTTTTTTCTTCTCCTGCTTTTGCAGCTATTGGATCTTTAGTTAGCTGAATTGCTCAGTTGCCTTTATTTTCTTAATTGCCCTTAGGCAGTTCATAATTTTGTACCTTTTTTCACAATTTAAATTACACTGCATTAAGTGTTTCAAAGGTCAGATTCCATAACATCTCATAAACACAGAGCACTTGTACCCTTGTTAAGTGGGCCGGCTTTGTCAAAACTGTATAAAATAATGGGCAAATCAGAGGACTTCATAATTTGACAAACCAGAGAAGTAAGCAAATATCTTTGTGCTTGTCTATCTGTCTACCTGTCCGTCTATCATCTACCTACCTACGTATCTACCTACCTACCTATCTATCTAATATATCTACCTACCTACCTATGTTGTGGTTCTCAATTGGGAGTGATTTTGTCCATCTGGGGGACATTTGACAATGTCTGAAAATATTTTTGGTTATCACAACTGGGAGGTATTACTGACATTTAAAGGATAGAGGTCAAGGATGCTGTTAAACATCCTACAATGCGTAGAACAGCCCTCATGCAAAGAATTATCTGACCCACAATGCCAGTAGTACCAAAGCTGAGAAATTTCTCTTTCTCTCATTTATCTTTATGCTTTTTAAAATTTATATTGAGTTGAATATAGTAAAGCAAACAATGGTAAGTAAACTAGGTGATAGGTGAAAAATGTGCCTTGTTGTCAGGAAAAATAGGTTGGACTTTTAAATTTTACTTTAGTTTTGGAAAGCTAACTGTACTTTATTTATCCTAGTCCATTACATGAAGCTGCAAAGACAGGGCAGGACAGCATTTTTTAATACATCTTGGACATTTATCTTGAGAGCTGGTTAAAAACTTACACTGATAAGACATGTACCTGGATATTTCTAATAGCTAAGTATGAAGTGATTTTTATTTAGCTCCTTAAAGAGCAATGTGTTCTCCTAGAAATTACTTTTTAACTCAATTTGCTTCTTTTTCCATGTCACATCAAAAATTAATGGTCTCATAAAAAAAGGAGAAGACAAAGTTCTTTATTACCACATAA
Organism: Loxodonta africana; assembly: GCF_030014295.1. Classification (NCBI taxonomy): domain Eukaryota; kingdom Metazoa; phylum Chordata; class Mammalia; order Proboscidea; family Elephantidae; genus Loxodonta; species Loxodonta africana. The sequence goes on from NC_087355.1 coordinate 5,459,563, forward strand.
TTACAATTAATATGTGTAGAGAGAACAGGGGAAGTAGAAAGTGACCATTAGAACAGCCCCGTGATAACTGCTGCACTCAAGACCCACTGATGGATGCTGAAATCGCTGGACAAAAGTTTGCAGAGAAACTGAAGATTTGGATTGTCTCAGAGTATCTCCCCCAAATATTAACATTGACATAACACTATTAACTAAGCTACAGACCTTATTTGTTTCACCAATTGTCCCATTAACCCCTTTTTCTGTTCTAGGATCCAATCCAGGATCCCACACTGCATTTAGTTATTGTGTCTCCTTAGCCTCCTCCATTCTGTGACAGTTCCTCTTGTCTTTCAAGATGACACTTTTTAAGAGCACCGGTCAGTTATTTTGTAGAATGTCCCTCAATTTTAGTTCGTCTGATGTTTTATTATGATTAGATTGACGTTATAAAAGGAAGTGATATGTGCCCTTCTCAGTGTATTATGTCAGGGGGCATATGGTGTCAATATGTCTTTTTACTGGTGATGTTACTCTGGATCACTTGGTTAAGGTGGTGTCTGCTGGTCTTTCCACTGTTCACAGTCTCACAAGGCTGAAATAAAAATGACAGCTGATTGTGTTTTAACTTGGAGCTTGGTGCCCTCTTCCAAGACCATTCAGATACTCATGGCTCTGGGTAGGGCCCCCCTTTCTTGCTGACTGTCAACTGGTGCCATTCTGCCCTCTCCACAACATGGAAATGTGCTCCTTTATGGTTAGCAGGAGAATCTCTGTCACTAAAGTCTCTCCAAACTCTTTTGAGACCTCATTTCATTAGGACAGGTCCATCTAGAATAATCTCTCCCCTGGTTAACTGAAAATTAACTGATTAGGGGCCTTAATTAAATCTGTAAAATCTTTTCTGTCATAGAAAGTAAAATAATGTCAGGAATGATTGTTGTTGTTAGGTGCCGTTGAGTCGGTTCTGACTCATAGCGACCCTATGCACAACAGAACAAAACACTGCCCGGTCCTGAGCCATCCTTACAATCGTTGTTATGCTTGAGCTCATTGTTGCAGCCACTGTGTCAATCCACCTCGTTGAGGGTCTTCCTCTTTTCTGCTGACCCTGTACTCTGTGAAGCATTATGTCCTTCTCCAGGGACTGATCCCTCCTGACAACAAGTCCAAAGTATGTAAGACGCAGTCTCACCATCCTTGCTGCTAAGGAGCATTCTGGTTGTACTTCTTCTAAGACAGATTTGTTCATTCTTTTGGCAGTCCATGGTATATTCAATATTCTTTGCCAACACCACAATTCAAAGGCGTCAACTCTTCTTCGGCCTTCCTTATTCATTGTCCAGCTTTCACATGCATATGATGCAATCGAAAATACCATGACTTGGGTCAGGCGCACCTTAGTCTTCAGGGTGACATCTTTGCTCTTCAACACTTTGGAGAGGTCCTTTGGAGCAGATTTGCCCAATGGAATGTGTCTTTTGATTTCTTGACTGCTGCTTCCATGGCTGTTGATTGTGGATCCAAGTAAAATGAAACCCTTGACAACTTCAATCTTTTCTCTGTTTATCATGATGTTGCTCATTGGTCCAGTGGTGAGGATTTTTGTTTTCTTTCTGTTGAGGTGTAATTCATACTGAAGGCTGTGGTCTTTGATCTTCTTTAGTAAGTGCTTCAAGTCCTCTTCACTTTCAGCAAGCAAGGTTGTGTCATCTGCATAAGCAGGTTGTTAATGAGCCTTCCTCCAATCTTGATGCCCCGCTCTTCTTCACATAGTCCAGCTTCTTGTATTATTTGTTTAGCATACAGATTAAATAGGTATGGTGAAAGAATACAACCCTGACGCATGCCTTTCCTGACTTTAAACCAATTAGTACCCGCTTGTTCTGTCTGAACAACTGCCTCTTGATCCATGTAAAGGTTCCTCACGAGCACAATTAAGTGTTCTGGAATTCCCATTCTTCGCAGTGTTATCCATAGTTTGTTAAGATCCACACAGTCAAATGCCTTTGCATAATCGATAAAACCCAGGTAAACATCCTTCTGGTATTCTCTGCTTTCAGCCAGGATCCATCTGACATCAGCAATGATATCCCTGGTTCCACATCCTCTTCTGAAACCGGCCTGAATTTCTGGCAGTTCCCTGTTGATATACTGCTGCAGCCGTTTTTGAATGATCTTCAGCAAAAATTTGCTTGCGTGTGATATTAATGATATTGTTCTATAATTTCCACACGTGGTTGGATCATCTTTCTGGGGAATAAGCATAAATATGGATCTCTTCCAGTCAGTTGGCCAGGAAGCTGTCTTCCATATTTCTTGGCATAGATGAGTGAGCACCTCTGGAGCTGCACCTGTTTGTTGAAACATCTCAATTGATATTCCATCAATTCCTGGAGCCTTGTTTTTCGCCAGTGCCTTCAGAGCAGCTTGGACTTCTTCCTTCAGTACCATCGGTTCCTGATCATATTCCACCTCTTGAAATGCTTGAATATCGACTAATTCTTTTTGGTATAATGACTCTGTCTTTTGATGCTTCCTGAGTCATTTAATATTTTCCCCATAGAATCCTTCACTATTGCAACTCGAGGCTTGAATTTTTTTTCAGTTCTTTCAGCTTGAGAAACGCCGAGCATGTTCTTCCTTTTTGGTTTTCCATCTCCAGCTCTTTGCACGTGTCATTATAATACTTTATTTTGTCTTCTCGAGATGCCCTGTGAAATCTTCTGTTCAGTTCTTTTACTTCATCAATTCTTCCTTTTGCTTTAGCTGCTCGACGCTCAAGAGCAAGTTTCAGAGCCTCCTCTGACATCCATCTTTGTCTTTTCTTTCTTTTCTGACTTTTTTTTTAATTAACTTTTATTAAGCTTCAAGTGAACATTTACAAATCCAATCAGTCTGTCACATGTAAGTTTACATACATCTTACTCCCTTCTCCCACTTGCTCTCCCCCTATTGAGTCAGCCCTTTCAGTCTCTCGTTTCATGCCAATTTTGCCAGCTTCCCTCTCTCTCTATCTTCCCATCCCCCCTCCAGTCAAGAGTTGCCAACACACTCTCAAGTGTCCACCTGATTTAATTAGCTCACTCTTCATCAGCATCTCTCTCCCCCCCGCTGACCAGTCCCTTTCATGTCTGATGAGTTGTCTTCCGGGATGGTTCCTGTCCTGTGCCAACAGAAGGTCTGGGGAGCATTGCCGCCGGGATTCCTCTAGTCGCAGTCAGACCATTAAGTATGGTCTTTTTATGAGAATTTGGGGTCTGCATCCCACTGATCTCCGGCTCCCTCAGGAGTTCTCTGTTGTGCTCCCTGACTGGGCAGTCATCGATTGTGGCCGGGCACCAACTAGTTCTTCTGGTCTCAGGATGATGTAGGTCTCTGGTTCATGTGGCCCTTTCTGTCTCTTGGGCTCTTAGTTGTCGTGTGACCTTGGTGTTCTTCATTTTCCTTTGCTCAAGGTGGGTTGAGACCAATTGATGCATCTTAGATGGCCGCTTGTTAGCATTTAAGACCCCAGACGCCACATTTCAAAGTGGGATGCAGAATGTTTTCATAATAGAATTATTTTGCCAATTGACTTAGAAGTCCCTCAAACCATGTTCGCCAGGCCCCCGCCCCTGCTCCGCTGGCCTTTGAAGCATTCATTTTATCCCGGAAACTTCTTTGCTTTTAGTCCAGTCCAATTGAGCTGACCTTCCATGTATTGAGTGTTGTCTTTCCCTTCACCCAAAGCAGTTCTTATCTACTGATTAATCAATAAAAAACCCTCTCCCTTCCTCCCTCCCTCCCTCCCTCCCTCCCCCCTTCGTAACCACAAAAGTATGTGTTCTTCTCAGTTTTTTCTATTTCTCAAGATCTTATAATAGTGGTCTTATACAATATTTGTCCTTTTGCCTCTGACTCATTTCGCTCAGCATAATGCCTTCCAGGTTCCTCCACGTTATGAAATGTTTCACAGATTCGTCACTGTTCTTTATCGATGCATAGTATTCCATTGTGTGACTATACCACAATTCGTTTACCCATTCATTCGTTGACGGACACCTTGGTTGCTTCCAGCTTTTTGCTATTGTAAACAGAGCTGCAATAAACATGGGTGTGCATATATCTGTTTGTGTGAAGGCTCTTGTATCTTTAGGGTATATTCCAAGGAGTGGGATTTCTGGGTTGTATGGTAGTTCTATTTCTAACTGTTTAAGATAACGCCAGATGGATTTCCAAAGTGGTTGTACCATTTTACATTCCCACCAGCAGTGTATGAGAGTTCCAGTCTCTCCGCAGCCTCTCCAACATTTATTATTTTGTGTTTTTTGGATTAATGCCAGTCTAGTTGGTGTGAGATGGAATCTCATCGTAGTTTTAATTTGCATTTCTCTAATGGCTAATGATCGGGAGCATTTTCTCATGTATCTGTTGGCTGCCTGAATATCTTCTTTAGTGAAATGTGTGTTCATATCCTTTGCCTACTTCTTGATTGGGTTGTTTGTCTTTTTGTGGTTGAGTTTTGACAGAGTCATGTAGATTTTAGAGATCAGGCGCTGGTCTGAGATGTCATAGCTGAAAATTCTTTCCCAGTCTGTAGGTGGTCTTTTCACTCTTTTGGTGAAGTCTTTAGATGAGCATAGGTGTTTGATTTTTAGGAGCTCCCAGTTATCTGGTTTCTCTTCATCATTTTTGGTAATGTTTTGTATTCTGTTTATGCCCTGTATTAGGGCTCCTAGGGTTGTCCCTATTTTTTCTTCCATGATCTTTATCGTTTTAGTCTTTATGTTTAGGTCTTTGATCCACTTGGAGTTAGTTTTTGTGCATGGTGTGAGGTATGGGCCCTGTTTCATTTTTTTTTTGCAAATGGATATCCAGTTATGCCAGCACCATTTGTTAAAAAGACTATCTTTGATCCGGGGCCAAGATGGCGGACTAGGTGGACGCTACCGCGGATCCCTCTTGCAACAAAGACTCGGAAAAACAAGGGAATCGATCACATACATAACAATCTACGAACTCTGAACAACAAGCACAGACTTAGAGACGGAAAATGAACAAATACGGGCAGACAGCGACTGTTTTCAGAACTAGGAGCCAGCGCACGAGGCAGGTGACCTTCGGAGCCCGATCTGGGGCAGAGCCCGGGGGGCAGACGGCACAGAAAGGGGGCCCACCCCTTCCCCCCCGAACCCATCCCGGGAGGAAGTTTAGCAGGTTGGCGCGGGCGGCGTAGGGGCGCAGCCGGAGGGAGAAGCACCCGGGAGGCAGTGACTGATCTGGGAGGGGGGAGAACAGCGTCCCAGCTGGGGTGCCGTCCCGCCGGGAGTTAGGCGAGAAGCCGAAGGGGCGCAAGCGGGGGGGGGTCAACTATATTTCCCTAAAGTGACCCCAGGGCGGGGCCCACACGTTCGTGCGGGAGGACGCACACCCAGTCCGTGCGTGTGGCGCGGCACACCAGAGGGAGAAATCCCCGGAAGTGTCTGGTCTCAAAGCAGGGAAAGCAGCATCCCAGACGGGGAGCCATTCCGCTGGGATCTGGGCACGCGCGCCGGTGGGGCATGAGCGCGGGGTCCATTTTTATTACCCTGAATTGACCCAGGGGGCGGGACCACCTGGTCGTGCGAGTGACGCCCTCCCAGTTTGCGTGAGAGGTGTGGCACACCGGAAGGAGAAGTCCCTGGGAGGAAGTGATTGGTCCCGAAGCGCGGAAAGTAGCGTCCCAGACGGGGTGCCGTCCTGCTGGGACTTGGGCGCGCGCACGAGCGGGGCGTGAGCGCGGGGTCCATTTTTATTACCCTGAATTGACCCAGGGGGCGGGCCCACGTGGCCGTGCAGGTGACGACAACCCAGTTCACGCGAGAGGTGTGGCGCTCCGGAAGGAGAAGTCCCCGGGAGGAAGTGACTGGTTCCGGAACGGGGAAAGCAGCGTCTCAACCCGGAAGTCATCCCGCTGGGATATGGGCGCGCGCATGGGCGGGGTGTGACCGCGGGACCCAATTATAATCGCCTGAATAGACCCTGGGGGCGGGCCCACCCGTTCGTGCGGGAAACGCCCACCCAGCGCCCACGAGCGGTGCCGCGCACTGGAGGAAGTCCCCAGGAGGAAGTGACTCGTTTCCGAGCAAGGAAAGCAGTGTCCTAGCCAGGGACCCGTCCAGCCCAGATTTTGGCGAATGGGGGCGGAGCGTGAACGTGGTGTTCAGCTCTATATTCTGTGGTGCTACACTCCTAGCTCTCAGGTCCCTCCCCCACCCTCCCCAGGCGACCCCATTAACATCCGAATACCCGGAGCCAGAGAGAGAATTCAGATAGGGATCTGACTGCATTTTTTTTTAGCCAACTACTTGGAAAATCTAGTTTCCCAGTGATGGCTCGGAGACAGCAGTCCATATCAAACCACATAAAGAAACAGACCATGACAGCTTCTCCAACCCCCCAAACAAAAGAATCAAAATCTTTCCCAAATGAAGATACAATCCTGGAATTATCAGATACAGAATATAAAAAACTAATTTACAGAATGCTTAAAGATATCACAAATGAAATTAGGATAAATGCAGAAAAAGCCAAGGAACACACCGATAAAACTGTTGAAGAACTCAAAAAGATTATTCAAGAACATAGTGGAAAAATTAACAAGTTGCAAGAATCCATAGAGAGACAGCATGTAGAAATCCAAAAGATTAACAATAAAATTACAGAATTTGACAACACAATAGAAAGTCAGAGGAGCAGACTCGAGCAATTAGAATGTAGACTGGGACTTCTGGAGGACCAGGGAAACAACACCAACATAGCTGCAAAAAAATCAGATAAAAGAATTTAAAAAAATGAAGAAACCCTAAGAATCATGTGGGACTCTATCAAGAAGGATAACTTGCGAGTGACTGGAGTCCCAGAACAGGGAGGGGGGACAGAAAACACAGAGAAAATAGTTGAAGAACTCCTGACACAAAACTTCCCTGACATCATGAAAGACGAAAGGATATCTATCCAAGATGCTCATCGAACCCCATTTAAGATTGATCCAAAAAGAAAAACACCAAGACATATCATCATCAAACTTGCCAAAACCAAAGACAAACAGAAAATTTTAAAAGCAGCCAGGGAGAAAAGAAAGGTTTCCTTCAAGGGAGAATCAATAAGAATAAGTTCAGACTACTCAGCAGAAACCATGCAGGCAAGAAGGGAATGGGACGACATATACAGAGCACTGAACGAGAAAAACTGCCAACCAAGGATCATATATCCAGCAAAACTCTCTCTGAAATATGAAGGAGAAATTAAGATATTTACAGATAAACACAAGTTTAGAGAATTTGCAAAAACTAAACCAAGACTGCAAGAAATGCTAAAGGAGATTGTTTGGCCGGATGACCAATAATATCAGGTACCAGCACAATACAAAGTCACAAAACAGAACGTCCTGATATCAACGCAACTCAAACAGGGAAAGCACAAAAACAAACAAATTAAGACTAATTCTAAAAAATAAATAAATAAACAAAATAATACACACAACAGGAAATCATGGAAATCAATAGATAAACGATCAAAATAATCAAAAAGAGGGACTAAATATAGGTGGCATTGAACTGCCAGATGGACAGTGATACAAGGCGAAATAGAAGGATACAAGTTAGGGTTTTACTTAGAAAAATAGGGGTAAATAAAAAGGTAACCACAAAAAGCAATATCAATCCCATAACTCAAGAAAAAAGCCAAGAAAAACGTAACGACTCAATAAACACAAAGTTAAACATTATGAAAATGAGGATCTCACAATCTACTAAGAAAAACGTCTCAGCACAAAAAAGCATGTGGAAAAATGAAATGGCCAACAACACACATGAAAAGGAATCAAAATGACAGCACTAAATACTTACTTATCTATAATTACGCTGAATGTAAATGGACTAAATGCACCAATAAAGAGACAGAGAGTCACGGACTGGATAAAAAAACACGATCCATCTATATGCTGCCTACAAGAGACACACCTTAGACTTAGAGACACAAACAAACTAAAACTCAAAGGATGGAAAAAAATATATTAAGCAAAAAAGGAGTAGCAATATTAATTTCTGACAAAATAGACTTTAGACTTAAATCTGCCACAAAGGATAAAGAAGGACACTATATAATGATAAAAGGGACAATTGATCAGGAAGACATAACCATATTAAATATTTACGCACCTAATGACAGGGCTGCAAGATACATAAATCAAATTTTAACAGAATTGAAAAGTGAGATAGACACCTCCACATATATAGTAGGAGACTTCAACACACCACTTTCGGAGAAGGACAGGACATCCAGTAAGAAGCTCAATAGAGACACGGAAGATCTACTTACAACAATCAACCAACTGGACCTCATTGACTTATACAGAACTCTCCACCCAACTGCTACAAAATATACTTTTTCTTCTAGTGCACATGGAACATTCTCTAGAATAGACCACATATTAGGGCATAAAACAAATCTTTCCAGAATGCAAAACATCGAAATATTACAAAGCATCTTCTCAGAACACAAGGCAATGAAGCTAGAAATCAATAACAGAAAAACTAGGGAAAAGAAATCAAATACTTGGAAAATGAACAATACCCTCCTGAAAAAAGACTGGGTTAGAGAAGACATCAAGGAGGGAATAAGGAAATTCTTAGAAAGCAACGAGAATGAAAATACTTCCTATCAAAACCTCTGGGACACAGCAAAGGCAGTGCTCAGAGGCCAATTTATATCGATAAATGCACACATACAAAAAGAAGAAAGAGCCAAAATCAGAGAACTGTCCCTACAACTTGAACAAATAGAAAGTGAGCAACAAAAGAATCCATGAGGCACCAGAAGAAAACAAATAATAAAAATTAGAGCTGAACTAAATGAATTAGAGAACAGAAAAACAATTGAAAGAATTAACAAAGCCAAAAGCTGGTTCTTTGAAAAAATTAACAAAATTGATAAACCATTGGCTAGACTGACTAAAGAAAAACAGGAAAGGAAACTAATAACCCGAATAAGAAACGAGAAGGACCACATCACAACAGAACCAAATGAAATCAAAAGAATCATATCAGATTACTACATAAAATCGTACTCTAACAAATTTGAAAACCTAGAAGAAATGGATAAATTCTTGGAACAATACTACTTACCTAAACTAACACATTCAGAAGTAGAACAACTAAATAGACCCATAACAAAAAAAAGAGATTGAAATGGTAATCAAAAAACTCCCAACAAAAAAAAGTCCTGGCCCAGATGGCTTCACTGCAGAGTTCTACCAAACCTTCAGAGAAGACTTAACACCATTACTATTGAAGGTATTTCAAAGTATAGAAAAAGACGGAATACTACCCAACTCATTCTATGAAGCTACCATCTCCCTGATACCAAAACCAGGTGAAGACATTACAAAAAAAGAAAATTTTAGACCTATATCCCTCATGAACATAGATGCAAAAATCCTTAACAAAATTCTAGCCAATAGAATCCAACAACACATCAAAAAAATAATACACCCTGATCAAGTGGGATTTATACCAGGTATGCAAGGCTGGTTTAATATCAGAAAAACCATTAATGTAATCCATCACATAAATAAAACAAAAGATAAAAACCACATGATCTTATCAATAGATGCAGAAAAGGCATTTGACAAAGTTCAACACCCATTTATGATAAAAACTCTAACCAAAATAGGAATTGAAGGAAAATTCCTCAACATAATAAAGGGCATATATGCAAAGCCAACAGCCAATATCACTCTAAATGGAGAGAACCTGAAAGCATTTCCCTTGAGAACGGGAACCAGACAAGGATGCCCTTTATCACCACTCTTATTCAACATCGTACTTGAAGTCCTAGCCAGGGCAATTAGGCTAGACAAAGAAATAAAGGGTATCCAGATTGGTAAGGAGGAAGTAAAGCTATCACTATTTGCAGATGACATGATCGTATACATGGAAAACCCTAAGAAATCCTCCAGAAAACTACTGAAAGTAATAGAAGAGTTTGGAAGAGTCTCAGGTTATAAAATAAACATACAAAAATCACTTGGATTCCTCTACATCAACAAAAAGAACACCGAAGAGGAAATAACCAAATCAATACCATTCACAGTAGCCCCCAAGAAGATAAAATACTTAGGAATAAATCTTACCAAGGATGTAAAAGACCTATACAAAGAAAACTATAAAACTCTGCTACAAGAAATTCAAAAGGACACACTTAAGTGGAAAAACATACCCTGCTCATGGATAGGAAGACTTAACATAGTAAAAATGTCTATTCTACCAAAAGCGATTTATACATACAACGCACTTCCAATCCAAATACCAATGTCATACTTTAAGGGAATAGAGAAACAAATCACTAATTTCATATGGAAAGGAAAGAACCCCCGGATAAGCAAAACATTACTGAAAAAGAAGAAGAAAGTGGGAGGCCTCACCCTACCTGATTTCAGAACCTATTATATAGCTACAGTAGTCAAAACAGCCTGGTACTAGTACAACAACAGGCACATAGACCAATGGAACAGAATTGAGAATCCAGATATAAATCCATCCATGTATGAGCAGCTGATATTTGACAAAGGACCAGTGTCAGTCAATTGGGGAAATAATAGTCTTTTTAACAAATGGTGCTGGCATACCTGGATATCCATTTGCAAAAGAATGAAACAGGACCCATACCTCACACCATGCACAAAAACTAACTCCAAGTGGATCAAAGACCTAAACATAAAGACTAAAACGATAAAAATCATGGAAGAAAAAATAGGATCTACCCTAGGGGCCCTAATACAGGGCATAAACAGAATACAAAACATTACCAAAAATGATGAAGAGAAACCAGATAACTGGGAGCTCCTAAAAATCAAACACCTATGCTCATCTAAAGACTTCACCAAAAGAGTGAAAAGACCACCTACAGACTGGGAAAGAATATTCAGCTATGACATCTCAGACCAGCGCCTGATCTCTGAAATCTACATGACTCTGTCAAAACTCAACCACAAAAAGACAAACAACCCAATCAAGAAGTGGGCAAAGGATATGAACACACATTTCACTAAAGAAGATATTCAGGCAGCCAACAGATACATGAGAAAATGCTCTCGATCATTAGCCATTAGAGAAATGCAAATTAAAACTACGATGAGATTCCATTTGACACCAACTAGACTGGCATTAATTCAAAAAACACAAAATAATAAATGTTGGAGAGGCTGCGGAGAGACTGGAACTCTCATACACTGCTGGTGGGATTGTAAAATGGTACAACCACTTTGGAAATCCATCTGGCGTTATCTTAAACAGTTAGAAATAGAACTACCATACAACCCAGAAATCCCACTCCTCGGAATATACCCTAAAGATACAAGAGCCTTCACACAAACAGATATATGCACACCCATGTTTATTGCAGCTTTGTTTACAATAGCAAAAAGCTGGAAGCAACCAAGATGTCCATCAACGGACGAATGGGTAAATAAATTGTGGTATATTCACACAATGGAATACTACGCATCGATAAAGAACAGTGACGAATCTCTGAAACATTTCATAACATGGAGGAATCTGGAAGGCATTATGCTGAGCAAAATGAGTCAGTTGCAAAAGGACAAATATTGTATAAGACCACTATTATAAGATCTTGAGAAATAGAAAAAACGGAGAAGAACACATACTTATGTGGTTACAAAGAGGGGAGGGACGGAGGGAGGGAGAGGGCTTTTTATTGATCAATCTGTAGATAAGAACTGCTTTGGGTGAAGGGAAGGACAACACTCAAAACAAGGAAGGTCAGCCTAATTGGACTGGATTAAAAGTAAAGAGGTTTCCGAGATAAAATGAAAGCTTCAAAGGTCAGCGAAGCAGGGGCTGGGGTCTGGGGAACTTGGTTTGAGGGGACTTCTAAGTCAATGGGCAAAACAATTCTATTATGAAAACACTCTGCATCCCACTTTGAATTGTGGCGCCTGGGGTCCTAAATGCCAACAAGCAGCCATCTAAAATACATTAATTGGTCTCAACCCACCGGGAGCAAAGGCAAAGGAAGAACACCAAGGTCACACGACAACTAAGAACCCAAGAGACAGAAAGGGCCACTTGAACCAGAGACCTACATTATCCTGAGACCAGAAGAACTAGTTGGTGCCCGGCCACAATCGATGTCTGCCCTGTCAGGGAACACAACAGACAACTCCTGAGGGAGCAGGAGACCAATGGGATGCAGACCCCAAATTCTCATTAAAAGACCACACTTAATGGTATGATTGCGACTAGAGGAATCCCAGAGACAATGCTCCCCAGAACTTCTGATGGCACAGGACAGGAACCATCCCCGAAGACAAATCATCAGGCATGAAAAGGACTGGTCAGTGGCGGGGAGAGAGATAGTGATGAAGAGTGAGCTAATTAAATCAGGTGGACACGGGAGAGTGTGTTGGCAACTCTTGACTGGAGGGGGGATGGGAAGATAGAGAGAGAGGGAAGATGGTAAAATTGGCACGAAACGAGAGACTGTAAGGGCTGACTCAATAGGGGGAGAGCAAGTGGGAGAAGGGAGTAAGATATATGTAAACCTACATGTGACAGACTGATTGGAATGGTAAATGTTCACTTGAAGCTTAATTAAAAAAAAAAAAAAAAAGACTATCTTTTCCCCGATTAACTGACACTGGGCCTTTGTCAAATATCAGCTGCTCATACGTGGATGGATTTATATCTGGGTTCTCAATTCTGTTCCATTGGTCTATGTGCCTGTTGTTGTACCAGTACCAGGCTGTTTTGACTACTGTGGCTGTATAATAGCTTCTGAAATCAGGTGGAGTGAGGCCTCCCACTTTCTTCTTCTTTTTCAGTAATGCTTTGCTTATCCGGGGCTTCTTTCCCTTCCATATGAAATTGGCGATTTGTTTCTCTATCCCCTTAAAATATGACATTGGAATTTGGATCGGAAGTGCGTTATATGTATAGATGGCTTTTGGTAGAATAGACATTTTTACTATGTTAAGTCTTCCTATCCATGAGCAGGGTATGTTTTTCCACTTAAGTATGTCCTTTTGAATTTCTTGTAGTAGAGCTTTGTAGTTTTCTTTGTATAGGTCTTTTACATCCTTGGTAAGATTTATTCCTAAGTATTTTATCTTCTTGGGGGCTCCTGTGAATGGTATTGATTTGGTTATTTCCTCTTCGGTGTTCTTTTTGTTGACGTAGAGGAATCCAAGTGATTTTTGTATGTTTATTTCATAACCTGAGACTCTGCCAAACTCCTCTATTAGTTTCCGTAGTTTTCTGGAGGATTCCTTAGGGTTTTCTGTGTATAAGATCATGTCATCTGCAAATAGTGATAGCTTTACTTCCTCCTTGCCAATCCGGATACCCTTTATTTCTTTGTCTAGCCTAATTGCCCTGGCTAGGACTTCAAGTACGATGTTGAATAAGAGTGGTGATAAAGGGCATCCTTGTCTGGTTCCCGTTCTCAAGGGAAATGCTTTCAGGTTCTCTCCATTTAGAGTGATATTGGCTGTTGGCTTTGCATATATGCCCTTTATTATGTTGAGGAATTTTCCTTCAATTCCTATTTTGGTTAGAGTTTTTATCATAAATGGGTGTTGAACTTTGTCAAATGCCTTTTCTGCATCAATTGATAAGATCATGTGGTTTTTATCTTTTGTTTTATTTATGTGATGGATTACATTAATGGTTTTTCTGATATTAAACCAGCCTTGCATACCTGGTATAAATCCCACTTGATCAGGGTGAATTATTTTTTTGATGTGTTGTTGGATTCTATTGGCTAGAATTTTGTTGAGGACTTTTGCATCTATGTTCATGAGGGATATAGGTCTATAATTTTCTTTTTTTGTAATGTCTTTACCTGGTTTTGGTATCAGGGAGATGGTGGCTTCATAGAATGAGTTGGGTAGTATTCCGTCTTTTTCTATGCTTTGAAATACCTTCAGTAGTAGTGGTGTTAAGTCTTCTTTGAAGGTTTGGTAGAACTCTGCAGTGAAGCCGTCTGGGCCAGGACTTTTTTTTGTTGGAAGTTTTTTGATTACCGTTTCAATCTCTTTTTTTTGTTATGGGTCTATTTAGTTGTTCTACTTCTGAATGTGTTAGTTTAGGTAGGTAGTGTTTTTCCAAGAATTTATCCATTTCTTCTAGGTTTTCAAATTTGTTAGAGTAGAATTTTTCGTAGTAATCTGAAATGATTCTTTTAATTTCATTTGGTTCTGTTGTGATGTGGTCCTTCTCGTTTCTTATTCGGGTTATTTGTTTCCTTTCCTGTTTTTCTTTAGTCAGTCTAGCCAACGGTTTATCAATTTTGTTAATTTTTTCAAAGAACCAGCTTTTGGCTTTGTTAATTCTTTCAATTGTTTTTCTGTTCTCTAATTCATTTAGTTCAGCTCTAATTTTTATTATTTGTTTTCTTCTGGTGCCTCATGGGTTCTTTTGTTGCTCACTTTCTATTTGTTCAAGTTGTAGGGACAGTTCTCTGGTTTTGGCTCTTTCTTCTTTTTGTATGTGTGCATTTATCGATATAAACTGGCCTCTGAGCACTGCTTTTGCTGTGTCCCAGAGGTTTTGATAGGAAGTATTTTCATTCTCATTGCATTCTATGAATTTCCTTATTCCCTCTTTGATGTCTTCTCTAACCCAGTCTTTTTTCAGGAGGGTATTGTTCATTTTCCAAGTATTTGATTTCTTTTCCCTAGTTTTTCTGTTATTGATTTCTAGTTTCATTGCGTTGTGGTCTGAGAAGATGCTTTGTAATATTTTGATGTTTTAGACTCTGCAAAGATTTGTTTTATGACCTAATATGTGGTCTATTCTAGAGAATGTTCCATGTGCACTAGAAGAAAAAGTATATTTTGTAGCAGTTGGGTGGAGAGTTCTGTATAAGTCAATGAGGTCAAGTTGGTTGATTGTTGTAAGTAGGTCTTCCGTGTCTCTATTGAGCTTCTTACTGGATGTCCTGTCCTTCTCCGAAAGTGGTGTGTTGAAGTCTCCTACTATAAATGTGGAGGTGTCTATCTCACTTTTCAATTCTGTTAAAATTTGATTTATGTATCTTGCAGCCCTGTCATTGGGTGCATATATATTTAATATGGTTATGTTTTCCTGATCAATTGTCCCTTTTATCATTATATAGTGTCCTTCTTTATCCTTTGTGGTGGATTTAAGTCTAAAGTCTATTTTGTCAGAAATTAATATTGCTACTCCTCTTCTTTTTTGCTTAATATATTTTTTTCCATCCTTTGAGTTTTAGTTTGTTTGTGTCTCTAAGTCTAAGGTGTGTCTCTTGTAGGCAGCATATCGATGGATCATGTTTCTTTATCCAGTCCGTGACTCTCTGTCTCTTTATTGGTGCATTTAGTCCATTTACATTCAGCGTAAGTATAGATAAATAAGTTTTTAGTGCTGTCATTTTGATGCCTTTTAATGTGTGTTGTTGGCCATTTCATTTTTCCACATACTTTTTTGTGCTGAGACGTTTTTCTTAGTAGATTGTGAGATCCTCATTTTCATAATGTTTAACTTTATGTTAGTTGAGTCGTTACGTTTTTCTTGGCTTTTATCTTGAGTTATGGAGTTGATATTCCTTTTTGTGGTTACCTTATTATTTACTCCTATTTTTCTAAGTAAAAACCTAACTTGTATCATTCTATATCGCCTTGTATCACTCTCCTTCTGGTAGTTCAATGCCTCCTATATTTAGTCCCTCTTTTTGATTATTGTGATCTTTTACCTATTGATTTCCATGATTCCCTGTTATGTGTATTATTTATTTATTTAGAATTAATCTTAATTTGTTTGTTTTTGTGCTTTCCCTATTTGAGTTGAAATCAGGACGTTCTGTTTTGTGACCTTGTATTGTGCTGGTATCTGATATTGGTCATCTGACCAAACAATCTCCTTTAGCATTTCTTGTAGCCTTGGTTTGGTTTTTGCAAATTCTCTAAACTTGTGTTTATCTGTAAATATCTTAATTTCTCCTTCATATTTCAGAGAGAGTTTTGCTGGATATATGATCCTTGGTTGGCAGTTTTTCTCCTTCAGTGCTCTGTATACGTCGTCCCATTCCATTCTTGCCTGCATGGTTTCTGCTGAGTAGTCTGAACTTATTCTTATTGATTCTCCCTTGAAGGAAACCTTTCTTTTCTCCCTGGCTGCTTTTAAAATTTTCTCTTTATCTTTGGTTTTGGCAAGTTTGATGATAACATGTCTTGGTGTTTTTCTTTTTGGATCAATCTTAAATGGGGTTCGATGAGCATCTTGGATAGATATCCTTTCGTCTTTCATGATGTCAGGGAAGTTTTGTGTCAGGAGATCTTCAACTATTTTCTCTTTTTTTTCTGTCCCCCCTCCCTGTTCTGGGACTCCAATCACCTGGAAGTTATCCTTCTTGATAGAGTCCCACATGATTCTTAGGGTTTCTTCATTTTTTTAAATTCTTTTATCTGATTTTTTTTCAGCTATGTTGGTGTTGATTCCCTGGTCCTCTAGATGTCCCAGTCTACATTCTAATTGCTCGAGTCTGCTCCTCTGACTTCCTATTGCGTTGTCTAATTCTGTAATTTTATTGTTAATCTTTTGGATTTCTACATGCTGTCTCTCTATGGATTCTTGCAACTTATTCATTTTTCCACTATGTTCTTGAATAATCTTTTTGAGTTCTTCAACAGTTTTATCAGTGTGTTCCTTGGCTTTTTCTGCAGTTTGCCTAATTTCATTTGTGATGTCTTTAAGCATTCTGTAAATTAGTTTTTTATATTCTGTATCTGATAATTCCAGGATTGTATCTTCATTTGGGAAAGATTTTGATTCTTTTGTTTAGGGGGTTGGAGAAGCTGTCATGGTCTGCTTCTTTATGTGGTTTGAAATGGACTGCTGTCTCCGAGCCATCACTGGGAAACTAGTTTTTCCAGAAAATCCGCTGACTGGTATGCTGGCTCCTGGCTCTGAAAACAATAGCTGTCTCCCCATATTTGTTCGTTCTCCGTCTGTAAATCTGTGTTTGTTGTTCAGAGTTCGTAGATTGTTATGTATGTGATCGATTCACTTGTTTTTCCGAGTCTTTGTTGCAAGAGGGATCCGCGGTAGCGTCCACGTAGTCCGCCATCTTGGCCCCGCCTCTGACACGTATTTTTTGAGGACACAATTCAATCCACGACATTCCACACTTTGGCCCCCCAAAATTCAAGTCCTTGCTACATGTAAGACACATGCACCCATCATACCACAGCAAAAGTGTTAAATCAACTCCAAGCCAAAATTTAAAAATTCCTCTTCGTCTGTGAAATCTAAAATATAAGTTATCTGCTTCCAAAGTACAATGGCAGAACAGGCACAAGCTAGACATTTCCATTACAAATAGGAGAAATTGGAGGGAAAGAAGTCATAACATGCACCAAGCAAGTCAGCAGAACTCATTACATTAACCCTCAAGGCTTTGAAAATAATCCTCTTTTCTCTGAGACAAGTTACACAATAGCCCTGCCCTCCAGAATCTAGGTATTGACCATGAACTTCGGATTCTGAGTGGAGGCCCCTTGGCCTTGGGCGTCAGCTCCACCTTGCAGGCCCACTGGGATGGCAACTCTGCTCCTTCAGCTTTAGGTGCACCATTCTCCTAGTCCTTCTAAGTGGTGACTCCACTCTTAGAAGCAGCAGAGGCCATGGCTCCACCCTTTGGAACCCCAGAGGTCATGGCCATACCTTTCGAGACTGAGGCATCTTGGCTTCCTGTGTTCCTTGGCCTCTCGGCCCCCAGGTCTGACAACCATATCTGCCCTGCTATAGCAAGTGTTCCAAAGTGTTGTAGCTCCACTGATAAGTGTCCAGAGGCACCCTACTCCACCAGGAAGCCTCCTGTGCACAGGCATTCAGCTCTTTTGCTCCATGGGTTGGCTCTAGCGTTGTCTGGTGCTGGTCTCCTGGTTCTGCTGCTGCCAGTTGGCTGTTGCTGCCAGTCCTCTACTGCTATTTCTCACCATCTGTGCCTTCTCTGGTGTTAACATTTCTCCTCACTTCCTTCTGAGTCTTCTATCCACTCACAGTTTCAAAACTGCTTCCACATTTTAGGTATCAGTTAAAGCAGCACCTTACTCTCTTGGTACCACATTCTGTCTTAGTGAAAACACTTAGGATAATTAACATCAGATCACAAAATGGAGGACAGGCACACAATACTGGGAATCATGGCCTAGCCAAGCTGACACACATTTTGGGGGGACACGATTCAATACATAACAAATTCCTTTTTAAAATACATGATTTGCAAATATTATCTCCCATTTGTGTGGTTTGTCTTTTTTCTTTTCTTGATGGTATTTTTTGTAGGACAAAATATTTTAATTTTGATGATGTCCAATTTATCTTTGTTTGTTGTTGTTGTTGTTTATGCTTTATGGTATCATATCTAAGAAACCACTGCCTGATACAAGGTCACTAAGGTTTACATTTAAGTTTTCTTCTAACGTTTATAGTTTTAATTCTTATGATTGGGGCTTTGATCCATTTTGAGTGAATTTTTGTATATGGTGTGAGAAAGGAATCATTTGCTGAAAAGACTACTCTTTCTTCATTGAATTGTCTTGGCTACTTTAATGAAATCAATTTGCCATAAATGTGGGGTTTATTTCTGTACCCTCAACTCTCTTCCCTTGATCTATGTATTTGTCTATCTTTATGCCATTACCGCACTCTCTTGATTACTGTAGGTCTGCAGTGTGCTTTAAAATTGGTAAGTGTGAGTCTTCCTACTTTGTGCTTTTTAAAGATTGTTTTGGCTATTTGGAGTTTTTTGAATTTCCACACAAATTTTAGGATGAGCTTCTCAATTTCTGCAAAAAAGTTAGCCAGGATTTTGATTGGGATGACATTGAATCTGTAGATCAATGAAATCTTAACATGAAATCTTTCAATCCATGAACACGAGATTGAAATTAAAAAAATGATAATAATAAAGATGAAAAATGTAAGTCTATATTTATTTATTTTCTTTAATTAATTTCAACAATATGTTGTAGTTTTAGAGTATAAATTATTTACTTTCTTCTTGAAATTTATTTCTAAGTATTTATTATTCTTGATGCTCATCTCTCAGTTTGTCATGCTGTGGTGGCTTGATTGTTATTATGATGCTGGAAGCTATGCCACTGGAATTTCAAATACCAGCAGGGCCACCCATGATGGACAGGTTTCAGCAGAGCTTCTAGACTAAGAGACTAGAAAGAAGGACTGGGCAAACTACTTCTAAAAAAATTGGCCAGTAAAAACCTTATGAATAGCAGTGGAACGTTGTCTGATGTAGTGCCAGAAGATGAGCCCTTCAGATTGGAAGGCACTCAAAATATGACTGGGGAAGAGCTGCCTTCTTAAAGTAGAGTTGGCCTTAGTAACATGGCTGGAGTAAAGCTTCCGTGACCTTCATTTGTTAATGTGGCATGACTCAAAATGAGAAGAAACAGAATAATTGGAATGTGCAATGTATGAAGTATGAATCTAGGAAAATTGGAAGTCATCAAACATGGAACAAAAACAGATAAAGATTGATATACTAGTTATTAGTGAGCTGAAATGGACCATTGGCCATTTTGAAATTGGCCATTTTGAACTGGACTATCATATCGTATACTAAAACAAGAATGATAAAATGAAGAGGAATGGCGTAGTATTCATTGTCAAAAAGAACATTTCAAGGTCTATCCTGAAGTACAATGCTGTCAGTGATAGGATAATATCCATATGCCTACAAGGAAAACCAGTTAATATGACTATTATTCAAATTTACACATCCACTGCCAATGCCAAAGATGAGAAAATTGAAGATTTTTGCCAACCTCTGCAGTCTGAAATTGATCAAACATGCAATCAAGATACATTTATAATTACTGTTGATTGGAACATGAAAATTGGAAACAAAGAAGGACAAGTACTTGGAAGATATGGCCTTGGTGATAGAAATGATGTTGGAGATTGCATGATGGAATTTTGCAAGACTAATGAGTTATTCACTGCAAACACCTTTTTCTGACAACATAAATGGCAACTATATATGTGGACCTCACTGGATAGAATACACAGGAATCAAATAGATTACATCTGTGGAAAAAGATGATGGAAAAACTCAATATAGTCAGTCAGAACAAGGCCAGGGGCTCACTGAGGAACAGATCATCAATTGCTCATATGGTAGTTCAAGTTGAAGCTGAAGAAAATTAAAATAAGTCCACAAGAGGCAAAGTACAACTGTGAGTATATCCCACTTGAATTTAGAAACACATCGAACACTAATGACTGATGACTAGAGGAGCTGTGGAGTAACATCATACATGAAGAAAGCAGAAGGTCATTTAAAAGATAGAAAAGAAAAGAAAAGACCAAAATGGATGTCAGAAAAGACTCTGAAACTTGCTTTTGAATGTAGAGTAGCTAAAATGAATGGAAGAAATGATGAAGTAAAAGAGCTGAAGAGAAGATTTCAAACGGTCGCTTGAGAAGACAAGGTATTATAATGAAATGTGTAAAGGCCTGCAGTTAGAAAGCCAAAAGGGAAGAACACACTCCGCATTTCTCAAGCTGAAAGAACTGAAGAAAAAATCAAAACCTTGAGTTGCAGTATTCAAGGATTCCATGGGCAAAATATTGAATGACACAGGAAGCATCAAAAAAAGACGGAAAGAATACACACAGTCACTGTACCAAAAAGATTTGGTTGACATTCAACCATTTCAGGAGGTAGCATGTGGTCAAGAATTGGTGATATTGAAGGAAGAAGTCCAAGCTGCTCCAAAGGAATTGATGAGAAATAAGGCTCCAGGAATTGACAGAAGACCAATTAAGATGTTTTAACAAACGCTGGAAGCGCTCACTTGTCTCTGCCAAGAGATTTGGAAGACAGCTACCAGGCCAATTGACTGGAAGAGATCCATATTTGTCCCCATTCCAAAGAAAGGTAATCCAATAAAATGCAGATATTGCTGAATAATATAACATGCAAGCAAAATTTTGCTGAAGATCATTCAAAGTGGCTGCAGCAGTACATCGACAGGGAACTGCCAGAAATTCAAGCTGGATTCAGAAGAGGACCTGGAATGAGGGATATCACTGCTGATGTCAGAGGGATCTTGGCTGAAAGCAGAGGATACCAGAAAGATGTTTACTTGTGTTTTATTGACTATGCAAAGACATTCGACTGTGTGGATCATAACAAATTATGGATAACATTGCAAAGAATGGGAATTCCAGAACACTTAATTGTGCTCATAAGGAACTTGTACATAGACCAAGAGGCAATCATTTGAACACAGCAAGGGATTCTGTGCGGTTTAAAATCAGGAAAGGTGTACGTAAATGTTGCATCATTTCACTATACTCGTTTAATCTGTATGCTGAGCAAGTAATCCAAGAAGCTGAACTGTATGAAGAATGGGGCATCAGGATTGGAGAAACTCATTAACAACCTGCAATATGCAGATGACACAACCTTGCTTGCTGAAAGTAAAACGGACTTGAAGACTCCAGCCTTCAGTGTGGATTACACCTCAACATAAAGAAAACAAAATCCTCACAACTGTACCTATAAGCAACATCATGAATAAACAGCAAAAAGATTGAAGTTGTCAACAATTTCATTTTACTTGGATTCACAGTCAACACCCATGTAAGCAGCAGTGAAGTAATCAGATTTGCATTGGGCAAATCTGCTTCAAAAGACCTCTTTACAGTGTTGAAAAGCAAAGATGTCACTTTGAGGGCTAAGGTGCTCCTGACCCAAGCCATGGTATTTTCAACTGCCTCCTATGCATGCAAAACCTTGACAATGAACAAGGAAGACTGAAGAATTGATGCCTTCGAATTATGGTAATGGTGAGGAATATTGAATATACCATGGACTGCCAGAAGAATGAGAAATTTGTCTTGGAAGAAGTACAGCCAGAATGCTCCTCAGAAGCAAGAATGGCAAGACTTTGTCTCAAGTATTTTGAACATGTTTCCAGAAAGGACCAGTCCCTGGAGAAGGACATCATGCTTGGTAAAGTAGAGGGTTAGCAAGAAAGAGGAAAACCCTCAATTAGATTGACACAGTTCCTGCAACAATGGAGTCGAACATAGCAGCAATTGTGAAGATGGAGCAGGACCTGGCAGTATTTTCTTCTGTTGTACATAGGGTCGCTATGAGTTGGAACCAACTCAGCGGCACCTAACAACAACAGCAATTTATTCTTCTTGATGCTATTTGAATTGCTAATGGAATTATTTTCTTAATTGCATTTTGGCCTACTCGTTGCTATTGCACAGAAATATAATTGAATTTTGTATATTGATCATGCATCCTGTAATCTTGTCGTACTTATTTATAGTTATAGTAGTTCTGTAGTGGTTATGTTAAATATTTATGTACAAGATATATGTAATGAGAGATAGTTTCACTTTTTCCTTCCAGATCTGCATGCCTTTTATTTCTTTCCTTGCGTAATTGCTGTGGCTGGAACCTCCAGTACAATGTTGTATAGAAGTGCACAAGCAAACTCCTTGTCTTGTTCCTGATATTAGGGGTAAAGTATACAGTCTTTCACCATTAAGTATATTTTTATATGTGGGTTTTTCATAGATGCCCTTTATCAGCTAGGTTAATTTTTCTTTTGTTACTAATTTGATGAGTGTAGCCTTAAAAATCAGAGTGGGGAATAAAGAATAAGTTACTGTATTTATTTAAACATTATTTTCTAAAGTTTTTACTAATGGCTAGGGGTGAGTCCAGCCTCCTGTATTTATATGGAAGAAGTTTGCTTCTCATCAAAAATTTGCAAGGCTACTATAAAAAGACCAAGCCTAGAAAGAGAATGTTGGGAGAGGTGGCTGAAGAACTGTGGTGTCTTCTTCAGTAGGCAGCACCAGAGAGGAGGGCAGGGGTTTGGGCAGAGTATGGGCTAAGACCTGCTCACTCCAGGCAGGAGAAAGGAACCAGGAACAGGCTGGTGAGGTCAAATGCTGGGAGGAGAAGGCCGGAATACCAACACCTAGTCCTTAATGCGTGTGGAGGATGGGAGATTCTTCCTACTCTAGGATGTGCATAGGGTTGCTATGAGTAGCACCTAAGAACAAGAACAACTAGGAGAAGCACCCTGTTGTCTCCAGCCCAACAATAACATAGGAATGGTTACTCCTAATGAACAATTCTTTTTTTTTTTGGATAATATTTTATTGAGTTTTTAATAAAAGTGTACACAGCAAATTAGGTTCCTATTTAACAATTTCAAAAATACGTATTGTTCAGTGACATTGGTTATATTTTTCACAATGTGTCAACATTCTTATTATTACCGTTCTGGTTTTCTTTTTCCATTAATTTAGCTTCCGTGCCTTGCCTTACCTTCTCATCTTTGCTTTAAGGTAAATGTTGATGTTCGGTCTATCCTGAAGTACAACACTGTCAGTGATAGAATAATAACCATATGCCAGCAAGGAAGACCAGTTAAAATGACCATTATTCAAATTTACATGCTAACCACTAAGGCCAAAGATGAAGAAACTGAACATTTTTACCAATTTCTGCAGTCTGATATTGACCGAACATGCTATCAGAATGCATTGATAATTACCGGTGACTGGAATCTGAAAGTTACAAACAAAGAAGAAGGATCGGTAGTTGGAAAATATGACCTTGGTGATAGAAGCAATGTCAGAGGTTGCATGACAGAATTTTGCAAGACCAATGACTTCTTCATTGCAGATACCTTTTTTCAACAACATAAATGGCAACTACACACATGGACCTCGTCAGATGGAATACATAGGAATCAAATTGACTACATCTGTGGAAAGAGACAATGGAAAAGCTCAACATTAACAGTCAGAACAAGGCCGGGGCCAACTGTGGAACAGACCATCAATTACTCATATGCAAGTTCAAGTTGAAGCTGAAGAAAATTAGAACACGTTCATGTGAGCCAAAGCAGGACCTTGAGTATATTCCACCTGAACTTAGAGA
This sequence comes from Loxodonta africana, assembly GCF_030014295.1. NCBI lineage: Eukaryota > Metazoa > Chordata > Mammalia > Proboscidea > Elephantidae > Loxodonta > Loxodonta africana. The sequence continues at coordinate 5,483,548 of NC_087355.1, forward strand.
CCATCTCAAGAGTAGATTTGAAGCATTGAACACTAATGACCGAAGACCAGATAAGTTGTGGAATGACATCAAGGACATCATACCTGAAGAAAGCGAGCATTCATTAAAAAGTCAGTAAAGAAAGAAAAGACCAAAATGGGTGTCAGAAAAGACTCTGAAACTTGCTCTTGAACATCAAGTAGCTAAAACAAAAGGAAGAAATGATGAAGTGAAAGAGCTGAACAGATTTCAAAAGGCAGCATGAAAAGATAAAGTAAAGTGTTATAACGAAATGTGCAAAGAACTGAAGTTACAAAACTAAAAGGGAAGAACACATTCAACATTTCTCAAGAAAAAATTCAAGCCTCTAGTTGCAATATTGAAGGATTCTACCCGGAAAATATTAAACAACACAGGAAGCATCAAAAGAAGACGGAAGGAATACACAGAACCATTATACCAAAAAGAATTTTTGATGTTCAACCATTTTAGGAGGTAGCACAAGATCAGAAACTGATGGTACTGAAGGAAAAGGTCTAAGCTGCACTGCAGGCATTGGTGAAAAACAAGTCTCCAGGAATTGATAGAATACCAATTGTGATGTTTCAACAAACGGATGCAGTGCTGGAAGTGCTCACTCATCTATGTCAAGAAATTTGGGAGACAGCTACCTGGGTAACCGACTTGAAGAGATCCATAATTATGCCTATTCCAAAGAAAGGTGATCCAACCAAATGTGGAAATTATCTAGCAAAATCATTAATATCACATGCAAACAAAGTTGTGCTTAAGAACATTCAAAAGCAGTTGCAGCAGTACATTGACAAGGAATTACCAGAAATTCCAGCTGGATTCAGAAGAGGATGTGTAACCAGGAATATCATTGCTGATGTCAGATGGATCCTGGCTGAAAACAGAGAATACCAGAAAGATGTTTACCCATGTTTTATTGACTATGCAAAGGCATTGGACGGTGTGGATCATAACAAATTATGGATAGCGTTGTGAAGAATGGGAATTCCAGGACACTAATTTGTGCTCATGAGGAACCTGTACATCGATCAAGATGCAGTTGTTTGAACAGAACAAGGGGATACTGTGTGGTTTCAAATTAGGAAAGGTGTGTATCGGGGTTGTATCCTTTTACTATATTCAATCTGTACGCTGAATAAATAATCCGAGAAACTGGACTATATGAAGAAGAATGGGGCATCAGGATTGGAAGAAGACTCATTAACAACCTGCACTATTCAGATGAAACAACCTTGCTTGCTGAAAGTGAAGAGGACTTGAAGCACTTACTGATGAAGATCAAAGACCACACAGCCTTCAGTATGGATTACATCTTAACATAAAGAAAACAAAATCCTCACAACTGAACCCATAAGCCCCATCACGATAAATGGTCAAAAGATTGAAGTTGTCAAGGATTTCATTTTACTTGGATCCACAATCAATACTCATGGAAGCAGCAGCCAAGAAATTAGAAGACTCATTGCATTAGGCAAATCTGCAGCAAAAGAACAAGGTGTTGAATAACTAAGATGTCACCTTGAAAACTAAGGTGCACCTCCTGACCTAAGCCATGGTGTTTTCAATAGCCTCATGTGCACAGGAAAGCTGGACAATGAAAAAGGAAAACTGAAGAAAACTAGATGCCTTTGGATTAAGATGGTGAAAAATGTTGAATATACCATGGACAAACAAACAATTCTGTCTTGGAAGAAATACACCCAGAATTGTCCTTAGAAGCAAGGATGGTGAGACTACGTCTCACATACTTTGGACATGTTATCAGGAGGAATCAGTCCCTGGAGAAGGACATCATGATTGATAAAGTAGAGGGTCAGAGGAAAAGAAAACTAGAACAAGTCCATTTGAGCCAAAGTATGACCTTGAGTATATCCCACCTGAATTTAGAGACCATCTCAAGAATAGATTTGAAGCATTGAACATGACAGGTTGTGGAGTGACATGAAAGAGATCATACATGTTGACTAGATGGATTGACACAGTGGCTGAAATAATGGGCTCAAGCATAACAAAGGGCAATGTTTTGTTCTGTTGTACATAGGGTTGCTATGAGTCGGAACTGACTTGGCAGCACCTAACAATAGGTATAGGATGGTACCATCTTCAAATAGGGATAGTTGTACTTCTCCCACTCAGTTTGGACTCCCTTTATTTCTTCTTCTTGCCTTATTGCTCTAGCTAGGACTTCCAGCACAATAATAAATACGAGTGGTAATAAAGGGCATACTTGTCTTGTTCCCATTCTCAGGTGGAATGTTTTCAGCCTCTCTCCATTGAGAATGATGTTGGCTGTTGATTTTGTATATATATTAAAAAAAAAAGCAAAAGTATAAAAAGAAAAAAAAATTTTTTTTTCTTTAGATGCCCTTTATTATGTTGAGGAATTTCCCTTCTATTCCTATTTTATTGAGAGTTTTTTTTCTAATCAGGAATGGGCATTGAACTTTATCAAATGTCTTTTCTGCATCGATTGAGATGATCATACAATTCTTTTGCTTTATTTTTGTGGTGGATTATGCTGATTAATTTTCTAATGCTGAACCACCTTTACATACTTGGTGTGAATTCCACTGATGCTGAATTCTATTGGCTAGAATTTTGTTGAGAATTTTTGCATCTATAATCATGAGAGATATTGGTCTGTAATTTTCTCTTTTTTTGGTGTTTTTGCCTGGCTTTGGCATCAGGGTTATACTGGCTTCTTAGAATGAATTTGGGATTATTCCTTCCTTTTTTATGCTCTGAAATACTTTGAGCAGTATTGGTGTGAGTTTTTCTCTGAATGTTTGGTAGAATTCTTCAGTGAAGCTCACTGGGCCAGCTTTTTGTTGTTGTTGGAAGTTTTTAAAAAATTGCTATTACCTCTTTAATTTCTTCTCTTGGTATGGGTCTGTTCAGATTTTCTATCTCAGTTTCTGTTAGTTTAGGTAAGTAGTGTGTTTCTAGAAAGTTGTCCATTTCGAAACTCTAGGTTTTCAAAGTTGTTGGAGCACAATTTTTCATAATATTCTCTTATGATTCTTTTTATTTCAGTTGGGTCAGTTGTAATGTCCCTCATCTCATTTCTTATTTGGGTTTTTTGCTTCCACTTCTGTTTTTCTTTTGTCAGGTTAGCCAATGGTTTGTTGATTTTACTAGTATTTTCGAAGAACGAACTTTTGGTCTTGTTGATTCTTTTTATTGTTTTTCAGTTCTCTGTTTCATTTATTTCTGCCCTAATTTTTTATTATTTCCCTTATTCTTTTGGTTGTGGGCATCTTTTGCTGTTCTCTATTTTTTCTAGTTGTAGGGCTAATGTTTTCATTTTGGCCTGTTCTTTTTTCGTGTGTGCATTTATTGCTCTAAATTGACCTCTGAGCACTGCCTTTGCTATGTCCCAAAGGTTTTGGTATGATGTGTTTTCATTCTCATTATAATTCTATTATTGTTTTTTTTTTCCTTTTTTGATTTGATAGTCTTTTGATGGGCGTAAGTATTTAATTTTTTTGGAAGTCCCAGTCATTTAATTTGTCTTCTGTTGTTCATGCATTTGTTGTTGTGTTTGATAATCTATTCCTGCAAAAAAATTGGTCCCTTTGTTATCTTCCAGGAACTTTATATTTTTAGCTTCAACATTTAGGTCTTTGATCCATTTTGAGTTAGTTTTTGTGTATGGTATGAGGCATGGATCATGTTTTATTTTTCTGCAAATGGATATTCAGTTTTGACAGCACGATTTGTTAAAGAGATTTTTTCTTCCCCATTGAGTGGACTTTGACCCTTTGTTGAAAATCAGCTGCCCGTAGATGGGTAGATTTACTTCTGGTTTCTCAATTCTATTCCATTGGTCTATTTGTCTGTCACTGAACAAATACTAGGCTGTTTTGATTACTGTGGCTGTATAGCATGTGCGATGGTTAAGATTGTGTGTCAACTTGGCTGGGCCACGATTCTCAGTGTTTCTATGTGATCACTCCCATGATGGAATCTGCTGTGAGTAGCCAATCAGTTGAAAGGGAGTTTTCTTGGGGGTGTGGCTTGCATCTGAATATAAGCAGACATTCTGGCTTTTTGCTGGCTCTGGATCCTGCGGCTGCCTCCTGTTTGTCTGACCTCTGGTTCTTGGGACTTGAGCTATTGCCTCATCTGCCAATCTTGGGATTTGTCAATCTTCATGGCCTGTAAATGGAGCACTGCTCTCCAACCTGCCGATGTTGGGTTCACCAGCCCCTGCAGCTACATGAATCGGGAGAAGCCTTGAGGTCTTGCCTGCCAATCTTGGGATTCATCAATATTCACAGCCTGTGAGCAAGAGCCCTGTTTTCCGACCTGCCAATCTTGGGCTCACCAGACCCTGCACCTATGTGAATTGGGTAGAATTTCCCAGTGACGTCTTCTGGGCTGAGGCTTGTTTTTGGGGGGGAGTTTTTTTGAGGGCATTTTTAATCTCTCTCTTTTTTTTAATGGATCTATTTAGATTTTCTGGAGCCCTGGTGGCGAAGGGGTTAAGAGCTCAGGCTGCTAACCAAAAGGTCAGCAGTTTGAATCCACCAGCCACTCATTCGAAACCCTATGGGGCAGTTCTAATCTGTCCTATAGGGTCGTTATGAGGCAGAATTGACTCGATGGCACACAACAGAAACAATTTAGATTTTCTATTTCTATTAGTTTAGGTAGGTAATGTGTTTGTAGAAATTTGTACATTTCTTCTACGTTTTTAAATATGTCAGAGTACAATTTTTCATAATATTCTGTTATGATCCTTTTATGTCAGTTGGATCTGTTGTTATATCACTCATTTCATTTTTTATTTTGGTTGAGTCTTCTTATTTTTTTTCCTTTGTCAATTTGACTAGTGCTTTATCGATTTTATTGATCCTCTCAAAGAACCAACTTCTAGTCTTGTTGATTCTTTCTATTGTTTTTCTGTTTTCTATTTCATGTATTTATGCTCTGATTTTTATTATTTCCTTTCTTCTGATAGCTTTGGTCTGCTTTTGCTCTTCCTTTTCTATTTGGTCAAGTTGTCAGGTTGATTTTGATCCTTTCTTCTTTTTTAATGTATGCATTTATTGCTATAATTTTTTCTCTGAGCACTACTTTTGCTGTGTCCCTAATGTTTTGGTATGTTGTGTTTTCCTTCTCATTTGATTCTAAGTATTTTTTAAATTTCACTTTTGATTTCTTCTATGACCCAATAGTTTTTTAGTATTTGTTATTTACTTTCCACCTACTTGTTTTCCTTATTCTTCAAGTTATTGATTTCTAGTTTTATAGCATTACGGTCAGAGAAATTACTTTCTATAATTCCGATGTTTTTAAATTTATTGAGACTAACTTTGTGGCCTAAAATATGATTGACTCTGGAGAAAATTCCATGTGTGTTGGAGAAAAATGTGTACTGTGTTACTGTTGGATGGTGTGTTCTACATATGCCTGTGAGGTCGAGTTGATTAATAGTGCTATTTAGATCTTCTGTTTATTTTCTTTCTAGTTGTTCTGTTCATAATCAAAAGTGGTGTGTTAAAGTCTTATACTGTTATTTTAGAACTATTTCTCTTTTCAACATTGTTAGAGTTTGTTTTACATATTTTGAAGCTCTGGTATAGGGTGCATAAATATTTATTATTGTTACGTCTTCTTGGTGAATTGACCCTTTAATCACTATCTAATGCCCTTCGCCCTTCTTTGTCTGTTATATTGAATTTTGTCTTAAAATATATTTTGTTAGAATTTAATATTGCCACTCCTACTCTCTTTTGGTTACTGTTTGCTTGGTATATATATTTTTCTATCCTTTTATTTTTAACCTATTTATGTCTTTATGTCTAAGGTGTGTCTCTTGTAGGTAACATACTGATGGGTCATTTTTTTTTTTAAATCCATTCTGCCACTCTCTGCCTCTTGACTAGTGCATTTAATTCATTTACATTAGTGTGATTATCAGTAGGTAGGCATTCACTACTGCCATTTTGATATACTTTTTTTGTGGTGTTAATGGTTTCTTTGTTTTTCTTAATTTTCTGTGCTGAGTGCTTTTTGTATATTGATTTTCTGTTCCTATCATTTCCTAATGAACAATTCTGAACACGGAAATAAACTTTGTAGTTTGTACTGGGTAAAGTTTCACCATGCATGAGTGCTTTAATTTATTTGTTTTTACTCTGCCTTGTTTTTCACTTTATTTTACTTTTTTAATATAATAGAGTGTTTAAAAGCTTATAGTTAGATAAAACTTTATTTGTTGTGAAATCTTTCTTCTCTAGCAGTTGTTTTGAAGATGCGGGCAGCTGAAAACAAGAAGTGAATTAGCAAGATATATAATTGTTGTTGTTGTTAGGTGCCGTCAGGTTGATTCTGATTCATAGCAACCCTAGGTACAGCAGAAGGAAACACTGCCAGATCCTGCACCATCCTCACAGTCGTTGTTACGCTTGGGCCCATTGTTGTAGCCACTGTGTCAGTCTATTATTGAGGGTCTTCCTCTTTTTTGCTGGCCCTCTACTTTACCAAGCATGATGTCCTTCTGCAGGGACTGATCCCTCCTGGTAATATGTCCAAAGTATTTGAGATGTAGTTTCGGCATCCTTGCTTCTAAGGAGTATTCTGATTGCACTTCTTTCAGGATAGATTTGTTTGTTCTTTTGGCAGCCTATGGTATATTCAGTGTTCTTTGCCAAAACCACAACTCGAAGGCGTCAATTCTTCTTCAGTCTCCCTTATTTATTGTCCAGCTTTCGTATGCTTATGAGGTGATTGAAAGTAGCATGGCTTGGGTCAGGTGCACCTTAGTCTTCAAAGTGACATCTTTGCTTTTGAACACTTTAAAGAGGTCTTTTGCAGCAGATTTGCCCATGCAATGTGTCATTTGATTCCTTGACTGCTTCTTCCATGGACGTTGACTGTGGATCCAAGTGAAATGAAATCCTTGACAACTTCAATCTTTTCTCTGTTTATCATGATGTTGCTTATTGGTCCAGTTATGAGGATTTTTGTTTTCTTTATGTTCGGGTGTAATTTGTACTGAAGACTGTGGTCTTTGATCTTCATCAGTAAGTGCTTCATGTCCTCTTCACTTTCAACAAGCAAGGTTGAAAAGAACATGAGTCTTGGTAAGTAAAATCTTTTTATAGAAAAAAGAATAGCAAAGTCTTGTAGATACATTTCAATAGTTAGAAACTTTTCCCCTAACAAGGTCAAATACATTGAAAAGAAAGAAAAAGTTTATTGAGTTGTTTTGTTGGGTAGTTCTACAAGTCCATTAAGACATTTAGGTGACTCAGTTTAAATTAGTTTGTACACAGTTAGAAACTCTTCAGAGCACTCTCCAAAAAGGTGTGTGTGTGTGTGTGTGTGTGTGTGTGTGCTTTAAAGAATGTTGCCTTCCTAAAAAAGAAAATGCCTTCGTAGGGTAGCTTAATTTCAAAGTGTAACTGTTTTGAGAATTATCTCCTTTTCAGAAGGTAGGTGGCATGGCTAAGGAATGTGATTATTTTGAGTATGAAATGGTCTTATCTATTTCCGTACATAAATGAAATATGTTAGTGGAATGTTTCTAAGATCCTTCCATTTTCTTGACAAATTATCTCCTGAAACTGGTAGGTAATTGTGCAAATCACAGTGACAGAGATGGTAGAAAGCTAATGATCTCTTATTTAAATTACTTTGCAAGTTCAGAATAAAATACTGTAATTCTGACACCTTTTTTTATACTATGAAACAGGAAAAGTATAACAAAAACTGCTCATGTTCTCAAATTAGACTGAAAAAATTATTGGTTGGGTCTCAGTGGATGTGAAAATATTCAGATCTCAGCATTTTCATCTAACATTCTCAGAAGGAAAAAGCCCATTTTATTACGTTTAAATGACTTTGTCATAAGAGTTCACCTGTGTTGGTGTGAATCTGATGTATGTGTATACACAAAGAAGGTAAATTTTTTGGTTCTCACCCATGTTGTGCTGATACATGAAGCGTGTGGAAGTTCAAACTTCAAAGACAAGCCCTCCCCATGGGATATGGTTAAACAGTAGATCCCATGCCTAATGTTTTTATATGCCTATGGTACTTTTTATATTAAGTTACCAGGAGTTGGAGAAAGTTTGTATGCTAGCTGGGATGGATGCCTCAGATTCACCTGTGACATTTGTTAATAGCTTTCCCAGGCCCAGCTTTGATCCATCACATCAGAATTTTTAGATGTCACTCGGAATCTGCACCTTTCATAAACACCCTCAGAGCATTCTGAAGGGTAAGCCAGTTTTGAAACCACTAATCATGGCCACTGTCTTAGTCATCTATTGCTGCTATAACAGAAATACCACAAGTGGATGACTTTAACAAAGAGAAGTTTATTCTCTCACAGTGCAGTAGGCTAGAAGCCTGAATTCAGGGTGCTGGCTCCAGGGGAAGGCTTTCTTTCTCTGACGGCTCTCTAGGATAGTCCTTGTGATGCATCAGTCTTTCCTTGGTCTGGGAGCATCTCAGCACAGGAACCTCAGGTCCAAAGGATGCACTCTGTTCCCTGCACTGCTTTCTTCGTGGCATGAGGTCCACATGTCTCTCTGCTCGTTTGTCTCTTTTATATCTCCAAAGAGATTGGCTTAAGACACTACCTAATCTTGTAGACCTCATCAATATAACTGCTGCTAATCCATTTTATTATTTCATAGTGATAGGATTTACAACATAAAGGAAAATCATGTAAAATGGTGGACAATCACACAGTACTGAGAATCATGGCCCAGCTAAGTTGACTGATATTTTGGGAGGACACAATTCAATCCATGACAACCATCTCTCTGTTTTACAAGACAGGAAATGAGATATAGCTAGGACTAAGCCATGAATGGCTCTACAGCACTAGGTAATCAGAAAATAGGGCAGCTATTCCTTGACTACTCCTTTCCCTGGCCCCCACCTGCTGCAATATGTGAAAGGATACAATTCTGATGCACACCTTTCCTGATTTTAAACAACACAATATCCCTTTGTTCTGTTCGAACAACTGCCTCTTGGTCTTTGTACAGGTTCCGCATAAGTACAAATAAGTGTTCTGAAATTTCCATTCTTCGCAATGTTATCCGTAATTTGCTATGATCCACACAGTCGAAAGCCTTTGCACAGTCAATAAAACACAGGTAAACATCTTTCTGGTACTCTCTGCTTTTAGCCAGGATTCATCTGACAGCAGCAATGATATCCCTTGTTCCACTACCTCCTCTGAATCCAGCTTGAACTTCTGGCAGTTCCCTGTCAATGTATTGCTGCAATAGTTTTTTAATTCAGTGAAATTTTACTTTCATGTGATATTGATGGTAATGTTCGATAATTTTAGCATCACTTTTCTTTGGAATGGGCACAAATATGGATCTCTTCTAGTTGGTTGGCCAGGTCGGTGTCTATGAAATTTCTTGGCGTAGACAAGTGAGTGTTTCCAGCATTGCATCTGTTTGTTGAAACAACTCATTTGGTATTCCATCAATACCTGGAGCCTTGTTTTTTTTTTTTTTGCCAATGCCTTCAGTACAGCTTGGACTTCTTCCTTCAATACCATCAGTTCTTGATTATTTACTACCTCCTGAAATGGTTGAACATTCATTTTTGATACAGTGACTGTATTCCTTCCATCTTCTTTTTTTTTTAAATAATTTTTATTGTGCTTTAAGTGAAAGTTTACAAATCAAGTCAGTCTCTCACACAAAAACCCATATACACCTTGCTACACACTCCCAATTACTCTCCCCCTAATGAGACAGCCTGCTCTCTCCCTCCACTCCCTCTTTTCATGTCCTTTTCGCCAGCTTCTAACCTCCTCCACCCTCTCATCTCCCTTCCAGGCAGGAGATGCCAACCTAGTCTCAAGTGGCCACCTGATCCAAGAAGCTCACTCCTCACCAGCACCCCTCTCCAACCCATTGTCCAGTCCAATCCATGTCTGAAGAGTTGGCTTCGGGAATGGTTCCTGTCCTGGGGCAACAGAAGGTCTGGGGGCCGTGACCACGGGGGTCCTTCTAGTCTCAGTCAGACCATTAAGTCTGGTCTTATGAGAATTTGGGGTCTGCATGCCACTGCTCTCCTGCTCCTTCAGGGATTCTCTGTTGTGTTCCCCATCAGGGCAGTCATCGGTTGTAGCCGGGCACCATCTAGTTCTTCTGGTCTCAGGATGATGTAGTCGCTGGTTCATGTGGCCCTTTCTGTCTCTTGGGCTCGTAATCACCTTGTGTCCTCGGTGTTCTTTGATCCAGGTGGGTTGAGACCAATTGATCCATCTTAGATGGCTGCTTGCTAGTGTCTAAGACCCCAGACGCCCCTCTTCAAAGTGGGATGCAGAACGTTTTGTTAATAGATTTTGTCATGCCAATTGACTTAGATGTCTCCTGAAACCATGGTCCCCAGACCCCTGCCCCTGCTATGCTGGCCTTTGAAACATTCAGTTTATTCAGGAAACTTCTTTGCTTTTGGTTTAGTCCAATTGTGCTGACCTCCCCTGTATTGTGTGCTGTCTTTCCCTTCACCTAAAGTAGTTCTTATCTACTATCTAATTAGTGAATACCCCTGTCCTGCCCTCCCTCCGTCCCTCCTCTCTTAAACACAAAAGAATGTTTTCTTCTCAGTTTAAACTATTTCTCAAGTTCTTATAATAGTGGTCTTATACAATATTTGTCCTTTTGCAACTGACTAATTTCACTCAGCATAATGCCTTCCAGGTTCCTCCACGTTATGAAATGTTTCACAGAGGCTCCAATTTTTAATTCAGTTCTTTCAGCTTGAGGAATGCCCTATGCGTTCTTCCCTTTTGGTTTTTTTAACTCCACTTCTTTGTGCATTTCATTACACTACTTTACTTTGTCTTCTCAAGACGCCCTTTGAAATCCTCTGTTCAGCTCTTTTATTTCATTATTTCTTCTGTTCCCTTTAGCTCCTTTGCATTCAAGAGCAAGTCTCAGAGTCTCTTCTGACATCCATTTTGGTGTTTCTTTCTTTTTAATGACATTTTTCTTCCTTTAGGTATGATATCCTTGATATCACCCTACAACTCTTCTCGTCTTTGGTCATTAGTGTTCAATGGGTCAAATCCATCTTCGAGATGGTTTCTAAATTCAGGTGGGATATAGTCAAAGTTGTATTTTGGCTCTTGTGGAACTGTTTTAATTTTCTTCAGCTTCATCTTGAACTTTCATATGAGCAACTGACAGTCTGTTCCGCTGTTACCAAAGATGATGAAATTGAAGATTTTTACCAGCTTCTACAGTTTGAAATTGATCAAACATGCAATCAAGATGCATTGATAATTACTGTTGATTGGAATGCTAAAGTTGGAAAACATGGCCTTGATGACAGAAAGGACACCGGAGATTTCATGATTGAATTTTGCAAAACCAATGACCTATTCTCTGGAAATACTTTTTTTCAACAACATAAGCAGTGACTATACATGGGGACCTCACAAAATGGAATACCCGGGGATCAAATCAACTACATCTGTGGAAAGAGACGATGGAGGAGCTCAATACACACATGCACATATACATACATACCCACCAGACACATATATATACCTATGCACGTGTATTCATACATACATAAATATGTAACCACACATATATTTTTTGGTTGTTGTTGCAAAATTGTATACATCATAGCATTTACTGAAAATATTCTTTTCTCTTATGTACTTTTTAGTGCACACTTCACCCACATTTAGTGTTACTTTTCCCTTCACCACAAATAACAAGTACTTTCTATCTAGTGAGTGATCCTCCCACTGTTTTGTGCTGGTTTCTGTGTCTAATATGCTGTTTTTATAAGTCGGTTGTGATTAGGTTTAGGACACACTCTGCATTGATACAATCTCATTAACATAAGAAAACTGTTTCAAAAGGGGATTACATCCACAGTAATAAGGGTTTGGATTCCAATACATTTTTTTTTTTCGGTGGGGGGGAGGCACAATTTAATCCATAAAAAATCTACTTTGTTTTCTTTTTCTTGATATTGCCATTTCTTTCCTCTCCTAACTCTTAGATCCCTCAGATACAAGACTTTGGCATTGGGCATGCCTTTTTTCTCTCCCCGACTCATAGGCCCCTATCTCTCATCTTACACACCCCACACACCCAACATTCACTCTGCGTTCCTCTCCTAACATCATGCTCCTCCCTGTGATCATTTGGTCAAGTGTTTTTGTACTCACATTGCACTTTCGGTAGCTTTTATTGTGTTTTTCAAACAGACAAAATTAAAGCTAGCCTTTAAAATGTTTCTGTAAATTAACTTTTAACAACACAGACCACCTAATTTCCCATTACCTTCTATTATTTTAATTTAAATAAGTAAAAATAATGAGTTTATCATGGCTACTAGCACATTTACCCTAACTATTCAGCTGCTAAATTGACTCTACAAAATATGACATTTGGGAGAAAATATGCATTTTCAAGAGTTGAATTAAAAAAATTCAAAATTTTAGTGAATTTAATGGGTAACTAATTGATTTTTAGATGCAAGTTTATCATCCCATATGATATGGGAAATTATTTTACTAATTCATCCTTTCATCTCTCCCTGGCCAGTGAGAGGACTCTTAGGATGTCTATAAGAAGGGCGGTGGTAAAAATGTACTTCAAAGCAGAGCAGGAGTCCTGGTCTAGAATCTGTAATAACAGCAAGATCTGTTTTTATGGACTAAAATCATAGGACAGAATGGGTAATTACATGGTCTGTGTTGCTGCAAGGTGACTGACAAGGACATTTTACGGGAGAGGTTGAGCTGGCTGCCTGCCCTATTCCCTCAGCATTGACTTTGGCCCCATAAATTGCCTTCTGATTGAAACCAAATTTGCCTGCTGTCCTTGAAAAACAGAATCAAATGTAACATCATCTCCCCCCTTGATGCCCTTAAATATATCATTATCTTTACACTTTAACCATGTTCTTTAAGTGTGATCTAATACCATGTGTCTCAGCCTTAAGAATTGCCAGCCTAAGAAATTTTGGAAGAGCTAGGGCTCTTGTGCAATATTATAGTAGTAGAAGTATTTCATTATGTCAACACTTGATATAAAAAAAAAAAGTCACAGGTAATTAAGTGGATCTAGCAACTGTGAGCTGTGGTTGGGAAGATGGTGAAATTGAAAACTTTAGCTCTTCCTGAATTTACTCCTGATATCAAGATAATCGATGCCTTTGAATTATGGTGTTGGTGAAGAATATTGAATATGCCATGGAGTGCCAGAAAAACAAACAAATCTGTCTTGGGAGAAGCACAACCAGACTGCTTCTTAGAAGTAAGGATGGCAAGACTTTGTCTCACATACTTTGGACATATTATCAGGAGGGACCATTCCCTGGAGGAGGACATCATGCTTGGTAAATTAGAGGGGCAGCAAAAAAGAGAAAGACCCTCAACGAGATGGATTGACACAGTGGCTCCAACAATGGGCTCAAGCATAACACTTGTGAAGATGGCCCAGGACTGGGCAGTATTTCATTCTGTGTCGTACACAGGATTGCTACTGGTCAGAATCAACTTGACGGCACCTAACAACAACAACAACAACAACAAGATAATTAATTTGAGTTCTGAGATCATACATAATTTAACACCTAGAATGTCCTAATCCCCCATTAAAAAAAAAATTAGATGTAGAAAATGTATATACGCATTGGCTAGACAACTTCCTGGTTAAGGATCAGCATGAATCCAATTCCCAAAATGTGGAGATGGATCTAGTTCCATTTTCCCACTTCTGAATCGTTTCTGACTCCACGTGGCACACTCTCTTTCTGACCCTCGCCACTTGAACCTAGGGCAGATTCCACAGGTTAAAAGGACACTGTCTTTTAAACTGCCAGATAGGCAGATGCCAGCTGCAAGTTTGGGAGTCCATATGATACACTCACTTTCACCTCCTGGCTTCTCCTTCTCTTTTGGGTTCTATAATTCCCTGGGACAACTCACAGAACTCATGGAAAGTACTATACTTAAAATTACAGATTTATTATAACAAAAGAATACAAATCAGGATGTCATGAGGAGGAGATACATGGCCAACATCTGGGAGTGTTGCTGATGTGAAGCTTCCTTGTCTCAAAGAGGGTATGTCTCTCTCTTAGCCAACCAAGAAGCAATCTGAATTTTTGCGTTCTGGGTTTTTATTGGCAAGTCCTACCTAACAGTCTAAATCATGCCTCCTGAGAGTAGTTGGTATCAGCCTCCCGGGTGAGTGTTTTTTGGTCTGGCCAACTCTCACTCACCAGAACAAATCCTCAAGTGTGGCCTGGAAGTTCCAGATGATGGCACCCCAATTACTCCAAGGGTTATTTTTTAGGAACCAAAGACAAAGGCCACCTTACCTTGAGTAAAGCTAATTTCTTTACCCCACACACATACACTGTGGTAGTCATGAAATCATCAAATATTAAGATAAGAAGAGCCTTATGCATACTCTTGTCAGTCTCCTTAGTATAGATACTCCTGTAGCTAGAGTATGACTTGCTTGAAGTCCCTACTAGGTAATGGAGGAGGATGATTAGAGCCTACTGCCCTTTGGTATCTTCCATTCAGTTCTTTTACTTTGTCATTTCTTTCTTTTGCTTTAGCTGCTTGACGTTCGAGAGCAAGTTTCAGAGTTTCCTCTGACATCTGTCTTGGTCTTTTCTTTCTTTCCTGTCTTTTCAAATGACCTCTTGCTTTCTTCATGTGTGATGTCCTTGATGTCATTCCACAACTCATCTGGTCGTCGGTCATTAGTGTTCAACACGTCAAGTCTGTTCTTGAGGTGGTCTCTAAATTCAGGTGGAATATACTCGAGGTCATATTTTGGCTCTTGTGGACTTACTCTGATTTTCTTGTTTCAACTTGAACTTGCATATGAGCAATTGATGGTCTGTTCCACAGTTGGCCCCTGGCCTTGTTCTGACTGATGATATTGAGCATTTCCATCATCTTTTTCCACAGATGTAGTCGACTTGATTCCAATGTATTCCATCTGGTGAGGTCCATGTGTATAGCTGCCACACTCATGCTGGTGAAAAAAGGTATATGCAACGACGAAGTTGTTGGTCTTGCAAAATTCTATCATGTAATCTCTGGCATTGTATCTATCACCAAGGCCATATTTTCCAACTACTAGTCCTTCTTCTTTGTTTTGAACTTTCATATTCTAATCACTAGCAATTATCAGTGCATCTTGATTGTATGTTCGATCAATTTCAGACTGCAGAAGCTGATAAAAGTCTTCAATTTCTTCATCTTTGGCCTTAGTGGTTGGTGCATAAATTTGAATAATAGTCGTATTAACTGGTCTTCCTTGTAGGCATATGGATAGTATCCTATCAGTGACAGCATTGTACTTCAGGATAGATCTTGAAATGTTTTTGACGATGAATGCAACACTATTCCTCTTCAAGTTGTCGTTCCTGGCATAGTAGACTATATGATTGTCCAATTCAGAATGGCCAAATCCAGGCCATTTCAGCCCAGTAATGCCTAAGATACCCATGTTTATGCGTTCATTTAGTTTCTGAAGACTTACAATTTTCCTTGATTAATACTTCGAACATTCCAGGCTCCGATTATTAATGGATGTTTGCAACGGTTTCTTCTCATTTTGAGTCGTGCCACATCAGCAAATGAAGGTCTCAGAAGCTTTACTACATCCACATCATTAAGGTCGACACTGTTTGAGGAGGCAGCTCTTCCCCAGTCATCTTTTGAGTGCCTTCCAACTTGGGTGGCTCGTCTTCGGCACTATATCAGATAATGTTCCACTGCTATTCATAAGGTTTTCACTGGCTAACGCTTTTCAGAAGTAGACTGCTGGGTCCTTCTTCCTAGTCTGCCTTAGTCTGGAAGCTCAGCTGAAACCTGTCCTCCATGGGTGGTGACCCTGCTGGTATCTAAATACTGGCGGCACGACTACCTGCATCACAGAAACACGCAAGCCCCCATAGTACGACAAATTGACAAATTACAGCTTCAAAATAAAATGCAAAGAATGAATGAAATTAACAAGATAATATAAGAAGTAATAAATAATTTCTCAAGTGTTGCTTTTAACAAATTATTACAAAATAGTTCATAGTATCTTCATAGAAAAAATTCTCCAACACATTAATTGTGAAAGAAATTATTTCAGACCTACACTACAACCACCTGATACCCATGAAAAGGATGACTAGAGTAGTAACTAGTTAGCAGGAACTTTATTTAAAATTTTCATCATGATATCTCTAGTGCCCCAAGCAATGTTTAACATGAAATACGTGTACAAATATATTCTTTGAATCAATGTGGGTGGTAAAACACATCAAAACTTTAATATATCTTTGAACCTTTAAAAGAACCACGCAGCCTCTAAATGAGCAGCTTATGTCCTTAAGGGAAAGTGTATGTAGATGAACTTGCTAGAACTGTGCAAAATTTTACATGGAGATACTAAACTTTTTTCATGGATGCAAATTTCTGTGAAAAGAGTAGGGAGAGGTGGATTTGAACTGAATGTTCTTTGCTAGGGTTCCTGGGTAGCACAAACAGTTTGCATTTGACTGTTTGGATCCTCCCAGTGGTTCTGCAGAAGAAAGGCCTGGCTATCTGCTTCTCTGAAGATTACAGCCAAGAAAACCCTATGGAGCAGTTCTACTCTGTAACACGTGGGATATCTTAGTTATCCAGGGTTGCTGTAACAGAAATACCACAAGTATATGGCATTAACAAAGAGAATTTTATGTTCTCACAGTCCAGGAGCCTAGAAGTCTGAATTCAGGGTGCCAGCACCAGGGGAAGCCTTTCTGTCTCTGTCAGTTTAGGGGTAAAGTCCTTGTTATCACTCTTCCCTTGTCAAGGAGCTTCTCAGTGCAGGAGCCCCTGGTCCAAAAGATTCACTATTCTCCTGGCTCTTGTTTCTTGGTGGTATGAGGTCTCCATGTCTCTCTGCTCACTTCTTTCTTTTATATCTCAGAAGAGATTCACTTAAAACACAACCTAATCTTGTAGATTGAGTACTGCCTCATTAACATACTGCCGCAATCCCACCTCATTAACATCATAGAGATAGGATTTATAACACATAGGAAAATCACAACAAATGACAAATGGTGGACAATCACATAATACTGGGAATTATCGGCCAGCCAAGTTGAAGCACGGTTTGGGGGACACAATTTAATCCATAATACAGGGTCATCATGAGTTGGAATTGACTCCACGGCAACAGATCTGTTTTGGGTTTTTTTTGATTCTTCTCTAGGGCTACACTTGGCATTCCTGGGACTGCTCCGGGCCTTGCAGAGTGTTTGGCATCCTTGTTCTTCGCCCTCTGGGCTGATTTAAATCATTTGTTCACATTTCCAAATATTGATGGCGGTGGGGTGGTATTATGTTACACTTTTTGTCACAATGAAAGATCCTCAGGGGCCGCTGCAGAACTGGCTCTGCCCAGGGAGCAGGTAGCCACCTTGGGGAGATCCTGTACCTTGGCTTCAGCAACCTCATCCTGACTCCACTGAGAGGCAGGAGCCAGCTTGTGTAGTTTTGGATGACTTTACACTCTACGTTTATACCCCATGCAATGCTACAAATAGAAACATTTTCCCTGCGGGAAACATCCTAGTCAAAATGATGGTGGAAGTAGGGTCGTGGTTATAAGGGCTGATGGAGGCATTTTATGAGTCTTTCTCAGTCATGTGTGTTGAAGCTGAGATTCACATACATGTAATCAGCCTCAAGATGCTCCCATTTTAATTCTTATTTTTTTTTCTTTTAATTGTTGTTGGTGTTAAGAGGCACATTTAAATGTAGCAATCCCCTCCTATAATTTTAAGGTATATTATCTCTACACTTTGATGTTGAGGAACTGAGTTTTTAATTCTCATGGAATTCAGGTCTCTGGGTTCTAAGAAGGTTGAGATAACCCACCCATGGTATAGCCCTGACATGATCTTTGAACTCTGAGCCTTGAGAAAACCGTTTTAAGGTCTAGAAAGAACATTTTGCCTTAAGCATGTGCTCTTTTAAAGAATTATCTGTGTGCAGTTTAGACAACGAACTTTAAAAGGTTAGACTAGGAGCTATGTTTTAGGGTAAATCAGTAATTATTTGAACTGTATTTCAAGAAAATATTGTATTAAGTAAAAATTATTTTGGCTTTGCTCCCATGGCAGTGTGTAATTATTAATGACAACATGGAGTATAAAAGTTTGTAAAAGATATTTTTCCTTTGGAACATTTTTGACTCCCTAGTCAAAATGTTACCCTGATTCAGAAAGCATATATTAAACAAAACTTTAATTGGTTACTATTATTGGCTTCATATTTTTTTTGTTTTAACAGAAACATGGTGTCAGAAGTGGAATCTTGAAGACATCTCCCCATAAACCCAAATCCTCAGAGGGAATCAGGAACTGGGCCTGCTGATCATTTCTTTTTGATCCTGCCTTGCTCCAGCCTCTTCTGTGCTGTGGTAAGAACTATTGAGTCTTGAGGTCTGTGTTTTGCACGGCAGCTCTGCTCCTTAATTGAAATTGATTTGAACTTGTAAGAGACTAGGTCTCCAGCTAGCAGAATAAACTAGGTTCATAAAAATTGAAACTAGGTTTCAGACAGTTGTTACAAAGGAATCTCAGAGCCTTTTGAAGCCTCAAAAATCAGTGGCCATGAGTTGGGGCAGAAAGACACTCATGTGGGGATGAGCTGGGTATGAGACAGGTACAGAGGCATTAAGCTGCCCGCAAGCAACAGGAAAGTTCTCATGCAATGGAGAAACGATGTAAAACAAAACCCTGACCAAACTCTGTGGTAGACTCCCTACTAGTTTTGTCTCTGGGAAATTGAAGTTTCACCCTAAGGGAATAGGATCCTTGGCATCTAAGAAAAGTGAGCTTGGAGTTCCCCTCTATTGGGATGCTAGTTTGGAGGTCATGTTCAAAATGCGATAAGCTGTGTAGTTGTTTTTTTTTTTTTGGGGGGACTGAATATATTAGCACTGGGTGTGTTATATTAGAGGTAATTTGGAATTTCAGCGGCCACTTTGGGAAAATGAGTTCCCATCTGCTTTGTCTTTTTTTTGTTTTGTTTTTACTTTGGGTAACTTCTGCTTAGTGCTCAAGTTTTGTTATTGCTTTCCATTTGCATTGCTTGAACACTCTCCTTGGACAGGGTCCAAGAGAAATTGGAGTGGATCTGATGAGAAAAGTCAAACTGGTTCTGAGAGAGACATAAGTCTTTTAAAAAACAAGTTCAGTGAAGTCAAAAAGGTCTGGGATCCATCCATCTGAAACTGTTTAAAAATGATGGATCTAGAACCTGTCTCTTTCTGTTGAAATGAGTCAACCTTACCCAAGACAACTTGAAGTTAGAGTTGACATTTTAAGAACCCGTACTCCCTATTTGCTTTGTTTTGTGTTGTGCTGTTTAACAGTGTTGTGCTATTGTTGGTTGTCATGAAAAGGAAACCCATAGAGTAGAAAACAGACACATAGGCCATAGAAGCCTGGCTGTTTGGGCTGCCTCACAGGCTGGTGAGTTTGTGGCTCTCCTCACTGTCTCGTTTCTGTCGTAAGAACTTGGATTTGATTGAGAGTGTTCTGTCTGGGTTTCTTCTTCAGGTGGCATGACCAAGGCTGAGAGTTGTCAGCTTTCATGAGGTCATTTTAAGCCTCAGTTTTTTCCTCTTCCAGAAAAATGGCTTCCTCTGTGCAACTATCTTTCTAAATGTCATGATTCACTAAGGATGATTTGGGCCTTCAGTAGCTACTTTGAGAAATTTTTAATATAAATTGGTTCGTCTGGAAAGTGCACTGAAAAAAAGGATGGATTGTTTGTTTTGATTGATATAACAAAGCCTCAAATTAATCTAAAATTTCTTCTCTAAAAGATTCTTTAAAGCATGCAGAAGATAAAGTTATGTAAATATAGTATGTTCCTACCTCTGGATGATATTATCAATTTAGATTATAATATTCCTTCAGGAAGCTTTTTTTTTTCTGCTTGGTTTAGAGATAAATAAGCACTTATAAAAAAAATTGAATAGCCCTAATATTCCCAGGAATTAATTTCACTCTGACAAAAGTTTTATGTTTTGTGGTATATAGGCTTGAATATAATTTCTGAGATCTTTAGGTAAGTTACTGACGTTAAATTGAGTTAACGGATGTTCATTACAATTTAAGTTTATATATTTTTGCTTTTTATTTTTATGTCACTGAATATATCTGGGTTTGCTAATGAATGTGTTCTTTTTTTATTTGGCCGTGTTAAAAGGTTGTAGTATAAGAGATATGTGATAAAGACAAAAAGCTTAAAAATTCATAAAAAGGGAATTTTATTTGATGTTCGCAAAGTTCTTAGTTATTGTGGCTACAGTATAATGGCTTAATTTGTGTGATTTTTAAGAGCTTTTGTATAACATAATATAGAAAGTAAGAAATTGAGTTTTCTCTGTTAAAAGACAAAATTTTCTTTAATTACTGGATTGAAAGGTTAACTTTATCTTCTATGCAGTCTGTCTAGAAGGCAAAGATTCTGTGCCTCATTAGAATAAGCTAAGTTTATATTGACTCTATCATGTTCTTAAAAACCAAGCCTTATGGCTTTTGAAAAAGCTAAGGTTTTTACTTTTAGCTATCCAAGTACTGTTTCTCTCTGTTATGGTGAACGCCTGACAACTCTGAAACTTGGTGGAAAACCACAAAAGATTTGTTCCTGCTTTGTAGGAGAAAAGTGATAGAAATAATAAGGTTTGTTTAATGTGTTATGAGTTACACAAAACATGTTGTCTTTAGATTAAAAATTTGAGTGTCACTGTCTCTTCTGTGAATATAATATTATCACTCATAATTCCAGTTATTTTTTAAACTACTGACTTGTTTGCAGCTTTATTTCTTTAATTTGAACCTGGCATCGTAGAGGCCAATGGTTTTAAATGGGGTTTCACATAGTTTGCCTATGGAGTTTTATTAATATTCAGGTGTTTAGAGATCTAACAATCTCGGTATATTCTTGGTATGTATTATGTCTCAGGATTCATACATGTTATACCTGAAGTTCTTTGAAAATAAGGCCAATTTAATTTTGTTTGAAGTTTTTTTTAATTGACTTCATTTTGCTTTGCATTATGTCATAATGAATTTTTATCGTTTTTATTAGTAGTAATAAGTTAACCATGCCCGTTTTTAGTTTTGTCACCCCCAGGTAGTTTTCACTTTGCCGACTCTCGAGAGTGCCTGCCGGGGTATTTCAACAAAAGGGATTGATCTGAGACTTACGGACAGAACTGTGATAGGTATTTTGAACATAGGCATTACTGGACTGAATCAACATTTTTCGAACTCATGTAAGGGAAGCTGACAGATTTCGTGACACTGCTAGTCTAGGAACAAAAAAAAAAGTAGAATAGAAATTAATTTTGTAGGTCTGAGTGGACTAAAAGACTATTATTACGGGTTTTATGTGGAGAATATTGCTGTTCTATTTTCTGGATATAAGAAACCACTTTCTCCTAAACTACCTAATGGGTTTGTTTTCTACCTGCAGATTGAACTGGTTCTTGTTATGTTATTCCTATGTGTCTATATATGCTCACTCAGCCAAAGGGGAAAATAAGAAATATGAGAAGAACATAACATTACAACCGGAAAAGAAACTTTAAAATGATTAAAAAGAATTAGGAGATGATCCTTTACCATAGGATACTTTATAGTTGGCATGATGCCATTGGTTACTGAAATAGCTGATTTGTGCATTAAAAGGAAAATAATCAGATTTAAAATGGTTTTAGATATGGTACCCTCAAATTAGAAATTTTTGTTGATAAACTTACCAAAAAAAAAACAAAACCCAGTGCTCTTGAGTCAATTCCGACTCATAGTGGCCCTATAGGACAGAGTAGAACTGCCCCATAGAGTTTCCAAGGAGTGCCTGGTGGATTCAAACTGCCGACCCTTTGTTAGCAGCCGTAGCACTTAACCACTATGCCACCAGGGTTTCCCTGATAAACTTAGAAAAGCAGTAAAGACCGTAACTAGAGAAACGGCTGAAGTTTGAACTATGATTTTACAAAACAGACTACCATTAGATTTCCTGTTAGCCTGTGCCTTAAAATTGTTTTAACGAAGTAGTTTTACAAAAATACACTTTATAGGTTATTACAGTGGCTAGAAGGCTCCAAGGTTACTATTTTACCACCAGATTAATAAATTAACTTACGCTGAAAGGATATTCTTACAGTGGTTAATATACAAACCTGCAAACTTCTCTTCCACTTCCTTGTCATAACCTTATGATTTTAATCTTGTGATATTATTGGTCTTTTATGATCATCTCATTTTCCCTGTAATCTCATTGAGGTCAGAATTAAGTTCTCATTGTCTGTATTTAGCACAGAGTCTTCCCAACACAAAAGGTGTATAGCAAAGACAAGGCTGCATTTTATTACTCACCTAATCCTCACTACCTTGTACACAGTAAGAGCTCAAGAAGTGTTTGATGCTTCAGTTCAGGCATAAGAAAACTTTACTGAGCACCCAAATCTTGAAATCCATTAATTCATACAATGAGTATTTAGTAAAAGATGATTCTGTCCCAGGCCCTTTTCAGGGTGCTAGGGACAAAACTGTTCTGGGTGTGTTTCCACAGCATCTTGGGCACACATCTGTAACAGCCTCTATCCCAGGACATTTGCAGGCTTTCCTTATTGCCTTTTCTCTTCCATTGGACTATAAGCTTACTAGGGGCAGGAGACACAGCCTCTGAAGAGTTCACAGTCTCAGAAGGTAAATGGACACAATCAAGTAACCATGCGTTGATTTGGCAAATACTCTCAGAGCATAGAGAAGGGGCTCACCAAAGGCCAATATGAAGCAGAGATTCTTCCCTGGACTAATGAAACCTGAGACTGTAATAACCCAACTGGAATACAGCACATATTTAAATATTCAGTAAGTGAATTTGGAGGGTTGTCAGGTAACACAGAGTGAGGGGCAGAAGGTGTTAGGGCTCTGTGAGATGCTTCCCCTTCTCCCATTCTTCCCACTCCTTCTTAGGGCTCCCAGAATGTGAAATGGCCCTAGGAAGGGTCAGGTGTGGGAGTACAGTGTAGAACCTGAGATACACACAGCAACTGACCAGGGATATCCTTGCAGACTGTTTCTTTCCTGAGATTTTTCTTCCTATACTGTAGTTAACGTGCCTATGCATAGCTCTGATCATAATCACAAGTGAACTATGCACAATCCTTAGATGCACATGAGGGCCAAATTATGTTATTCAATTTGTTATTCTATTTCTTGTTTCACAAAGGTCTTAATCAAATCCCCATAAATGCACCAAGTTTTCTCCAAATAATTTGCCCTGAGAAGAAACCCAGCTTCATCTCTCTATAAAAGTAGTTCACTTTTGCTGATAAAGTGATTATAGGGGAATAGCGGTAGTTTGGCTTGTATTTCATCACTGGAGAGGGTAGATAGAGGTTACACTCCTGGCATATGTTTAACATGGAAGTAACTTAAGGTAAGTTTTCACATGATAAGGTCCATCAGAAGAAAAGAAAGATGACTGTCCTTGCTGCCAACAACTTGTATCATTTCTAGTCCTGCTGAACTATTCTCTCTGAAGCCAACATAGGAAAAGAAACATGATTATGGATATACACATATGTAATAAAATAACAAAAATGTGCATAGGAATGATAGACACCAACCTTATTGACAATTCTGAGGGAGAATAAAAGAAAAAGAAGGCCATTTAGCTAAAGCTTTCATAAAAGAGGGGTGTTTTATTTCTTAAAAAGTGAGCGATATTATGAATTATGTACCAAAATGTTAATATCATGGGTCTCTGAAATATTTTATAAGCTTTTAGCACATGATTTATGTATTTCATAATTAAAAATAAAAACAGTTTTTTAAAGAAACAAAACCACTGGCATGGAGGATAGTAGGAAATAACAATTATGAACATTATGCTTTATAAAGATTATATGTATTATTCTAAAATAATCACTTTATGTAAATTCATCACAGTTATCAGTTTTCAGAACACAATGTAAAAAAAAAACAGTGAAAATCATAAAAAGAATCAGCATAACCGCTTGTGGCATATATTTTTAACTAATGAACAGTTTTATTTGTAGATATTCTAACAAACTAGTGCACTTGCCCAGATAGGCTGAAGCAGTGTTCCTGTTGATTTAAAACAAAAACAAAATGCTAGCTATAGGTGACCCATGTTGTGCACTAATTAATCCATTGCCAGTACAGACTTAGGTCATAGCTTCTTTTATTGAGACTTCATTGGGAGACTCTCGAACCATTAGAGGCTGATGAATCCATTTCATGCTGTGT
Organism: Loxodonta africana; assembly: GCF_030014295.1. NCBI lineage: Eukaryota > Metazoa > Chordata > Mammalia > Proboscidea > Elephantidae > Loxodonta > Loxodonta africana. Next base: position 5,507,881 of record NC_087355.1, read on the forward strand.
AACCGTACTTTGCCGACTAAACATGTGTTTACACCACGATTAAGTTAAATACATTCTGGCATTATTCTTACAAGGTCCCATATGAAATGTGCAGTTGTTGTAAATTGTACTGTGGGTTTACTGTGAATCTAAAATCAATGTATAGCAGGAACTTGCAAAAAGAGGTATGGCAGTTGAGCTGATTCTTTTTGCACTTGAGGACCTCCTAAACCATGTGACAAGCAGAGGGATTATTCATAGGCTTCTTTTCCACCTAAGGATAATTCCCAAATGATGTCACCTTGTGCCCAGCTCGATCATCTTACACAAATTAGGACCACACATTTTCAGACAAAGATTGAAAACATTGATCACATAAAACTCCTGATGGAGCAAATTACTGAAGTATGTATTTCAATCAAGAAGAATGAAATGCAATAAGCAGTTGTGAAATCCAAATGAATTTATAAACATTAGAAAAAATCTAAAACAGAAATGTTTATAAAAGTAATAATTACAATGGCTAGTTTGGGGGTGTAAAATCATTGCAGAAGAAAAATAGTAAATGGCAACAATGGAAAGCTGGGAGAATGTAATCAAAGTAAAAAAAAAAAACTATTTAAAAAAAAAATCAAAGTAAAGGGGTCCTAAATTTCTTATTTCATTAAGAATAAGAGTTGTGATTGATTAACTTTAGAATTTGTTAAATCAAGCGTGCATATTAGATATTAAGTATTAATCACAAAAATAGAAATATAATTTATAACTTCTAAATCATAGGGAGACAAATAAGAATAGTGAAAATTTGATGAAGCAAATTAAAAACAGAAAGAGAAGAAAGTATGTTGGATAAAACACAAAATAAAATGGTAGGGAAAATTAGAATACATCTCTAAGTATGTTATTGTAAGTGATTAAACTTAGTAGCTAAAAGAAAGATTCTTGAATTGAATAAACTGGAAAAATCTAGCACTACGCTGTTTACAAAAAAACCACACAAAACACGACACGGGAAGGATAGAAGTAAAAGGATGACAGATGCTATATGTTCATTGCAGCACCATTTTGTTACAGCCTCAAATGAGAAATAACATTAATGTCTCTTCGTAGGGGGATAGATGAAGAAATAGCTATTTTATTTGATGTGAATGAGTTAGATCTACATGAATGAATATGTATAAATTAAAAAAAATATGAATGAAGTTAGTTATGAAAGGATATGTACAATATGATACCATCTATTTAGAAAAAATTAACACATGTTCAATATAAATATCTGTATATATAGTATAAGGCTTTAAAAATATGCATGAGAAGGAAACTAACTCCACATTAGTGATAACCTATAGGAACAGAGAAGAAAGAGATGTGAGCGGGGATTTAATTATTTAGATAATGTTTATATCTTAAAAATCTAAATCAAATATGGTAAAATAATATTTGTTAAATCTGAGCAATGGTTAACCAAATGTTATATTTATTTATATTTAAAATATATCATAATAATAAAATAAATAAGAAATATAGGGAACATGCCCCAAAATTAAATCATCCAGCATCATTGTGATGGTAACGTTGTCAGTTTGGCTGGGCCATGATTCTCAGTGGCTTGGCAGTTACATAAAAATGAAATTTGTCAGTTATGTAATGATGTAGCCATCCTCTGTCATGGATTGAATTGTGTTCCCCCAAAATATGTGTCGACTTGGCTAGCCATGATTTCCATTATTATGTGATTGTCCACCATTTTGTTATCTGATGTGATTTTCCTATGTGTTGTATATGCTACCTCTATGATGCTAATGAGGCAGGATTAGAGACAGTTATGTTAATGAGGCAGAACTCAATCTACAAAATTAGATTGTATTTTAATTCAGTCTCTTTTGACATATAAAACAGATAAGTGATCAGAGAGTTGGGGGGGAGGGGGACGGGGAGAGGCAGACCTCATACCAAGAAAGCAGTGCCAGGAGCAGAGTGTGCCCTTTGGACCCAGGGTTCCTGCACTGAGAAGCTTTTAGACAGGGGAAGATTGATGACAAGGGTCTTTCTCCAGAGTCAAAAGAGAGAGAAAGCCTTCCCCTAGAGCAGGCACCCTGAATTTGGCTTTCTAGCCTCCTAAACCACAAGAGAATAACTTCCTCTTTGTTAAAGGCATGCACTTGTGGTATTTCTGTTATAGCAGCACTAGATATCTCAGACATCCTGCATGATGTAATTTGATGTGATCAGCCAATCAGCTGTAAGGGCAGTTTCCTCAGGAGAGTTTCCTCAGGGGTGTGGCCTGTATCCAGTATATATATATATATATATATATGTTCTGACAAGGCTCCCTTGCTTGCTCTGGATCCTACATCTGGTTTGTCATCATGTAACCTCTGGTTCTTGGGACTTGAGTCAGTGGTCTGCTGTATTGCCTGCCGGTCTTGGGATTTGTTGGCCTCTACAGCCTGTAAGTCAGCAGTCTGCTGCCTTACCTGCCAATCTTGGGTTTGTCACCCCTGCAGCTATGTGAGTCAGGAGAAGCCTCCAGCCTGACTCTTGGCCCATGGACTTGGGACGTGCCAACCTCTATAACCATATGAGCCATTTCCTTAAGATAAGTCTCTCTCTCTCCTCATAGATATATATATATATATATATATATGCTACACCTCTAGAAAACCCAGACTAAGACATTTGGTATTGAGAGCAATTCTAGAGAAACAAGATTGTAAGGATGAGTCTTCTAAATTGGTTCTCATGCCTGGTTAGTCTTAAAGGTGCTGATGACTCTGCTTCCAGTAGTAAAGACGGTGCTGCTAGTCCATGGTATGAGGTGGCAATATTAATACGCAAAATATCACCACTAATAGATCAAGTATTGGTAAGAAGCGAGGCTCTGGGTGATCACGTGTTTGATACTTTTCTACAATTTTTTTCAGAAGGAAAACTACAGGCAAGCTGGTTGCTTGGTCCTACTTTCACTAGACAAAGGGGTGAAAGAAAGGGATGAGCTCAGGGCTTCAGAGTCACAGCTCAAGCGTTGCGTAAAAGACCTCAAAGTTGCCACTTGTGTCCTGAAAGAAAGCCTTATTTCTTATAGTAACAAAGCTGAGATTGCCGAAAACCAAAGCCAGAGTCTTATTGTAAGCGTGGATGAATTACAATGCTAACTGAACTCACAAACTCAAATAGTGTCTGAGGTTAAAGTGAGGACATTGATTGGGAAGAAATGGGACTCTAAAACTTGGGGTGGGGACATATGGACAATCAGATATTGGGGACATTGAGCCCCTAAATTCTGTTGAATCACTCCTGCCAACAGAATCAGCCCTCCTCCTCCCATCTGAAGAGGTGACTCCATCTTAGTCTGCTAAGCCACCCTCTCCAGTAAAACGATTATACCCTCCACCCTCATTTGATGAGACTAACCCAGCTGTGACTGAAGAGCCTTTATCTGAGTCATCACCCAGGGCAGTGTCTGAGTCATTGCCTGGGGCAATGCCTGGGGTAGATGCCTTACGAAACATTGCTGAATGTTCCCAGGACCCATCCCCACCACCCATTTTTGTTTCTAGACATATAACTAGACTTAAATCCCAGTAAACACCAGGAGGTGAAGTACAAAGTGTAACCCAGAAGGAGGTATGCTACACTCCAAAAGAACTGCTTGAGTTTTCTAATATGTACAAACAGAAACATGGGGAATATGCATGGGTGCGGCTGTTAAGGATGTGCGATAATGGTGCAAGGAGCGTAAAGTTGTATCATTCTGAGTTTATTGATATGGACACACTAAGCATAGATTCTTCACTCAATGTTTCAGCTGAGAGGTTAGGAAAGGATTTAAATTTATTTGGTTGGTTCACTGAAGCATGAATTATGTGGTGGCCTACACTAAATCAAGCTGAAGTATGAGACTTGCCTTGGTATACAGTAGAAGAAGGCATCTAAGGCTTAGGGAAATTGGCATGTTAGAGTGTATTTATCAGGTTAGACTCACAGACCCACCCATGGAGTGCCTAGAGGACACACCTTTTACCACAATGGTGAAAAACAAATTTGTGAAGGGAACCCCAGCATCCTTGAAGACTGCTTTAACTGTTGTTTTATGTAAGTCAGATTTGACAGCAAGAATTGCCCTAAATGAATTAAGACACCTAATTACAATAGGGCTGATTGGACCCCATGGTAGTAGGGGCTCAGTGGCAGCACTCAACTGACAAACAAGGCAAGTGTGGTTACTGTAGTAGACAGTGGAGTCAAAGCAGTAATCAGATTAGACAGACTTGTGTGGACTTATGGTATTGGCTACTTAGTCATGGTGACCCTAGAGTGAAACAGATGCTAAATAATTACTTGATCTGTACAAGGAGAAGAATTCTAGGTCAAGTGGGCAGCAGTCTAACTTGAATTGCCAGAATAGAGAGTCACAGCCCCTCAATCACTTCCCAGAGCTGAGGCAGTTTACAGACCTACAACCTCTTAAATGAAGGGGAAGCTGGATCCTCTGGAGGAATGACCCCACTATACTGCCAAAAATTTTTACTGTTATTCTTTCTCTCAGCCTTCTCCAAAGGGATCTACGACCTTGAACAAAAGTGATTGTTCATTGGGGAAAAGGAAATAATCAGACTTTTTGGGAATTACTAGATACTGGCTCTGAACTGACACTAATTCCAGGAGACCCAAAAAAATACTGCAGCCCACCAGCCAGAGTGGGGGCCTATAGAGGTCAGGTTGTTAATGGAGTCTTAGCTCAGGTTCAGCTCACAGTGACTCTAGTGGGTCCCTGAAAGCATACTGATTTCCCAAGTTCTAAAATGTGTAATTGAAATAGAGATATTCAGGAACATGGCCTAACCAAGTTGACACATATTTTTTGGGGACACAATTCAAGCCATTACACATTTCATCCTCTTTTGATGCTTCCTGTGTCATTTAATACTTTCCCCAGAGAATCCTTCACTATTGCAACTTGAGGCTTGAATTTTTTCTTCAGTTCTTTCAGCCTGAGAAATGCCGAGCATGTTCTTCTCTTTTGGTTTTCTATCTCAAGGTCTTCATAATACTTTACTTTGTCTTCTCAAGTCACCTTTTGAAATCTTCTGTTCGATTCTTTTACTTCATCATTTCTTCCTTTTGCTTTAGCTACTGCACTTTCAAGAGCAAGTTTCAGAGTCTCTTCTGATATCCACTTTGGTCTTTTCTTTCTTTCCTGTCTTTTTAATGACCTCTTGCTTTCTTCATGTAAGATGTCCTTGATGTCATTCCACAACTCATCTGTCTTTGGTAATTAGCGTTCAGTGAGTCAAATCTGTTCTTGAGATGGTCTTTAAATTCGGATGGGATATATTCAACGTCATACTTTGGCTCTTCTGAACTTGTTTTAATTTTCTGCAGCTTCATCTTGAACTTGCACATGAGCAATTGATGGTCTGTTCTGCAGTCAGCCTCTGGCCTTGTTCTGACTGATGGTATTGAGCTTTTCCATCGTCCCATACATGTAGTTGATTTGATTCCTGTGTATTGCATCTGGCGAGGTCCATGTGTATAGTCTTCATTTATATCAGTGAGAAAAGGTATTTGTAACGAAGATGTTCTTGCAAAATTCTATCGCGCAATCTCCGGTATTGTTTCTATCACCAAGGCCATGTTTTCCAACTACTGATACTTCTTCATTTCCAACTTTCACATTCCAATCACTAGTAATTATCAATGCAACCCAATTGCATGTTTGATCAATTTCAGACTGCAGAAGTTGGTAAAATATTCAATTTCTTCATCTTTGGCCTTAGTGGTTGGTGCGTAAATTTGAATAATAGTTGTATTAACTGGTCTTCCTTGTAGGCATATGGATATTATCCTATCACTGATAGCACTGTACTTCAGGATAGATCTTGAAATGTTCTTTTTGGCAATGAATGCAACACCATTCCTCTTCAAGTTGTCATTCCAGGCTTAGTAGACCATATGATTGTCTGATTCAAAATGGCCAATGCCAGTCCATTTCAGCTCAGTAATGCCTAGGATATTGATGTTTATGTGTTCCATTTTTATTTTTTGACAATTTCCAGTTTTCCTAGATTCATACTTCATACATTTCAGGTTCTGATTAACAGATGTTTGCAGCTGTCTTCTCATTTTAAATCATGCCACATCGCCAAATCAAAGTCCTGACAGCTTGACTCCATCCATGTCATTAAGGTAGACCTTACTTTGAGGAGGCAGCTCTTCCCCAGTCATCTTTTGAGTGCATTCCAACCTGGGGGGGCTCATCTTCCGGCACCACATCAGACAATGTTCTATTATTATTCATAAGATTTTCACTGGCTAATTTTTTTCAGAAGTGGACTGCCAGGTCCTTCTTCCTAGTCTGTCTTTGCCTGGAAGCTCAGCTGAAACCTGTTCATCATGGGTGACCCTGGTAATATCTGAATACCAGTGGCATAGTTTCCAGCGTCACAGCAACACTCAAGCCCCCACAGTATGACAAACTGACAGACATGTGGGGGTTCAACTTCATACTCAGGGTATATCAACTTTTAGCCCTGTGTCATAATTCAGTCCATATGGGACCTCGATCACCTTTCCCTTCCAGATGATTTTACACTGGTCCATTACATAGATGGCGTTATGATGATTGGCCCTAGTGAGGAAGAAATGTCAATGACTCTGGACTTATTGGTAAAACATTTGTGTGCTAGAGTGTGGGAAATTAATCCCACAAAGATTCAGGCACCTTCCACCTCAGTGAAATTTATAGTAGTCCTGTGGTGTGTGGCATGTTGAGATATTCCTTCTAAAGTGAAGGATAAGTTGTTACATCTGGCCCCTCCTACAACTAAAAAGGCAACAAAACGCCCGATGGGCTTCTTTGGATTTTAGAGGCAACATATCCCTCATTCAGGTGTGCTACTTCAGCCTATTTATCAAGTAACTCAAATAGTTGCTAGTTTTGCGTGGGTCCCAGAACAAGAGAAGACTCTGCAACAGGTTCAAGCTGCTAGTCCACTTGGGCCATATGATCTGGTGATCCAATGGTCATTGAAGCACCAGTGGCAGATAGAGATACTGGTTGAAGTCTTTGGCAGGCCCCTGTTGGTGACTCACAGTGCAGACCCTTAGGATTTTGGAGCAAAGCTCTGCCCTCCTATGCAGATAACGACTCTCCTTTTGAGAAACAGCCTTTGGCTACTTTCTGGTCCTTAGTAGAGACTGGACACTTCACATGGGCCACCTAGTCACATGCAACCTGAGCCGCCCATCATGGACTGGGTGTTCTTGGGCCCACAGAGTCATGTACAGCAGCACTCTGCCATTAAATGGAAGTGTTATATATGATATTGGGCCTGATCAGGACTGAAGGCACATGAAGTTCCATGAAGAATTGGCCCAAATACTCATAATCTCCACTCCTGTCACATTACTTGTCTTTTCCAAGTCTGCACCTATGGCTTCATGGGGAGTTCGTTATGATCAGTTGACTGAAGAAGAGAAAAATTGTGCCCAGTTTACAGATGTTTCTGTGCAATATGCAGGCACCACTCAAAAGTGGACAGTGGCAACACTATAGCCCCTTTCTGGGACCTCCCAGAAGTACAGTGGAGAAGGGAAATTCTCTTAATGGGCATAACTTCAAGATGGCTGCTCACTTTCTAGGAAGTAGAAATGGCCATTGGCCACAGCCCATGAATCAGTATACAATGTGAGATTGTAAACTGTCATGGGTTGAGGTTTGGCTGAATGATCAAGACCATGGAAAGAACATGTTTGGAAAATTGGTACAAAGAGGTATGAGGAGGAGGTATGTGTATAGACCTTTCCGAATGGGCCAAAGAAGTGAAGATATTTGTGTCTCATGTGAACGCTCATCAAAGACTGGCAACGGCAGAGGAGGGTTTTAACAATCAAGTGAATAGGATGATGCATTCTGTGGAAACCAGTCATCTAGTTTCCGCAGCCACTCCCTTCACTGCCCAGTGGGCTCATGATGTTTCTGTGGCCATGGTGGCAAGGACGGAGGTTATGCATGGGCTCAGCAACGTGGATTTCTACTCATCAAGGCTGACTTGGCTATAGCCACTGCTGAGTGCCCAATCTGCCACCAGTAGAGACCAAAACTGAGTCCTTGCTATGGCACCATTCCTTGAGGTCGTCAGCTAGTAACCTGGCGGCAGGCTGATTACATTGGACTGTTTACCTCATGGAAATTCAGCGTTTTGTTCTTACCAGGACAGGCACTCTGGATATGGATTTGTGTTTCCTGCACACAATTCTTCTGCCAAAACTCCCATCGTGTACTCACAGAATGCCTTATCCACCATCATGGTCTCCCACATAGCATTGTCTCAGATTAAGGGACTCACTTTGTAGCAAATTAAGTGTGGCAATGAGCCCATGCTCATGGAATTTACTGGTCTTACAATGTTCCCCATTATCCTGAAATAGCTGGCTTGATTGAGTGATGGAATGCCCTCCAAAAGACACAATTTCAGTGCCAGCTAGGTGGCAGTACTTTTTAAAATTTTTTATTGTGCTTTAAGTGAAAGTTTGCAAATCAAGTCAGTCTCTCACACAAAAACTTATATACGCCTTGCTACATATTCCCAATTGCTCTCCCCCTAATGAGACAGCCCCATCCCTCCTTCCACTTTCTCTTTTTGCATCCATTTCGTCAGCTTCTAACCCCCTCTACCCTCTCATCTCCCCTCCAGACAGGAGATGTCAACATAGTCTCAAGTATCCACCTGATCCAAGAAGCTCGCTCCTTACCAGCATCCCTCTCCAACCCATTGCCCAGTCCAGTCCAATCCCTGTCTGAAGAGTTGGCTTTGGGAATGGTTCCTGTCCTAGGCCAATGGAAGGTCTGGGGGCCATGACCACCGGGGTCCTTCTAGTCTCAGTCAGACCATTAAGTCTGGTCTTTTTACTAGAATTTGGGCTCTGCACCCCACTGCTCTCTTGGTCCCTCAGGGGTTCTCTGTTGTGTTCCCTGTCAGGGCAGTCATCGGTTGTAGCTGGGCACCATCTAGTTCTTCTGGTCTCAGGCTGATGTAGTCTCTGGTTTATGTGTTTCAGTCTCTTGGGCTCGTAATTACCTTGTGTCCTTGGTGTTCTTCATTCTCCTTTGATCCAGGTGAGTTGAGACCAATTGATGCATCTTAGATGGCTTCTTGCTAGTGTTTAAGACCCCAGACGCCTAGGTGGCAATACTTTTGAGGTTTAACTCAACTTTCTCCAGTAGGCCTTGTATGCTCTAAACCAGTTTCAATATACGATCTTGTTTCTCCCAAAGCTAGGATTCACAGTTCCAGGAATTAAGGAGTAGAAATGAGAGTGACACCACTCACTATTACCTCTAGTGACCAACTCTCAAAATTTTTTCTTTCTGTCCCTGTGACTCTATGCTCTGTGGGTCTAGAGGTCTTGGTTCTAAAGGGAAGAATTCTCCCACCTGGAGACACAACATGGATTCCATTGAACTGAAAGTTAAGAAAGCCACCCAGCCACTTTGGGCTCCTCATGATTCTGGATCAACATGTAAAGGAGGAAGTTACTATTTTGGCTGGTATGATTGATCCTGACTACCAACGGGAAATTGGATTGGTGTTGCATAATGAATATCTGGAATACAGGAGATCCTTTAGGATGTCTCTTAGTACTACCATGCCCTGTGATTACAGTGGGAAACTAGAGCAACCCAATTCCAACATGACTACCAATGGCCCAGATCCTTCAAGAATGAAGGTTTGCATCCCACCACAAGGCAAGGCAACAAGAACAGCTGAAGTGCTTGCTGAAGGTAAAGGGAATATAGAACAGGTGACCAGTTGCCGAAATGAGGACTATAATTGTTATGAATATTTTATCCTTGCATGTGTGCATTACATATTTTTGTTTTCTTCACTTATAAAATATAAGATATAAATGGGGCTAGTGCGTTTTTGGTTGTAGGCATGTTAGTTGTATCATGTTACGTGCAGGTATGGGTTTGTAATTGTCTTTAGAGATTGTGTATAGTTTAACAAGATGTATACAGGTGCCAAGTTGACAAGGGGTGGACTGTGATGGTTAAGGTTGTGTGTCAACTTGGCTGGGCCACGATTCTAAGTGGTTTGGCAGTTATGTAATGATGTATGGCAGTTATGTGATGATATAATTTTTCAGTTACATAATGATGCAATCATCCTCCATGTTGTGTTCCGATGTCATCAATCAGTTGTAAGGGGAGTTTCCTCAGGGGTCCAATACATATATGGATGTTGTGTCAAAGCTTGCTTGCTTGCTGTGGATCCTGTATGCAGCTCGTCATCATCTGACCTCCAGTTCTTGGAACTTGAACCAGCAGCTTGCTGTATAGCCTGCTGATCTTGAGATTTGTTGGCCTCCATAGCCAATGAGCCAACAGCCTGCCGTTTTACCTGCCAATCTTGGATTTGTTATCTTACATAGCCCATTAGCCAGAGTCCTGCTGTCTGATCTGCTGATCTTGGGTTCATCACCCCCTGCAGCTATGTGAGTCAGCAAAGGCCCCCAGCCTGATGCCTGACCTACAGACTTGTGACTTGCCAGCCTCTACAACTATGTGAGCCATTTCCTTGAGATAAACCTCTCTTTCTCTCTCTATATATACACTTCACTGCTGTTGATTCTTTAGCAGAACCCAGCCTAAGACAATCATTATAACTTTTTCTCTTGAAAAACTTCCTAATTGATCTTTTCTTTGTTCCAAGCATAAATCTGTATTTATGCCACTAGTAGCTTATAGGCTCTGCTTTTTTAATATATGCACATTTAACTTCAAAATTCCCTTTATGCTTCTATTTCCTGTGCCAGTGGAGATGACAAGGATGAGGATCTAGGGAAGAGTTTGATGAATTTGAACTACTTGCTCACTAGAATTGAAAAGCCCTTTGAATATTCTATGAAGTCCCTGGATGGTACAGGCACTAGGCTGCTAAGCTAAAGGTTGGATGTTCAAGTCAGCCCAGGGGTGTCTTGGAAGAAAGACGGGCTGATCTACTTCTGAAAAATCAGTCATTGAAAACCCTCCGTAGTATAGTTCTACTCTGACAGACATAGAGTCGTCATGAGTCAGAATGGACTCCATGGCAACTTTCATGTGTATTCTAAAAGATAAATTGAATACTTGGAGGCAAAGAGAAATAGTTTTAGAAGAGAAAGATGATTTCAGAGAAGAAGTTCAGGAGGGGAAAATATGGAGATGAGAAATCAAGGATAGAAATATAAAGATATAAAAGTTTGAAAGGGGATTATTTTATTATTGTTGTTGTCTTTGTTGTTAAGCAGAATTGTTACCCAATTGGGGTCTTTATTCTGGAGCAGTTGAGCCAATGAAACATACTCCAAGTCAGAAAGAGAGAGAACGTTTATTAAGAGGTGACGCCAACAGAGAGTCCAGCAGCAGCACAGGCCGTATTTACAGAGTCCCAAAAGGCAATTTCTACATAAGAGCTTATATATCATTTTTGCAAGGATTACATAGTCCACAGATGTTTGGATGAGTATACTTCACAAAACAATTACAAGAAACTCTCTGTTGAGCTAAAGATATGCATGCTAGATATCTGGATTCTAATCTTTATGTTTGTAACAGGCAAAAAAACTTACATAAAAATCTCTCAGCTAGCAGAACTGGCCTGTCAAGTTTACTCTGACTGAGATAAGGAGCAGGAAAGAAAACTGCAGACCAAAAGCACCACGCAGCCTTCCTAGCTGCCACCTTGCAGGCTGAAGGCCATCTCCCAAGAGAACAAAGAAGAGGAGGGAGGGCAAGGCCACAAGAGCTGAGAGGGCCCTGTACCTCTTTGGAAAGATACCAGCACAGCTGGTATAATAAAAAAGGACATTGAAAGTAAGAGTGTACAAAATGCCAAGAAAAAAAATTTATAGGTTACTTCGAGTATCAAGGTGTTAGTTATGTCAAACTCTGTAGTGTCCATTTTGAAAAGGAGAAAACACGTTGCAAACTATTAGGGTTACAGAATTATTGAGGTGAATGAATCAATGATTCTTATTGAATATGTTCCAAAAGTGAATTTTCCATAAAAATGGAAATGTACAACTTAAAATTTTATTGAAAAATTACCTTTTGAACGATGTCAGGAGAAAATTTAAGCTGTTTCCTTTATTCTCTTTTTTTTACTGTAGGTAGTATTTAATGAATTAACGTTTAAACAGTTCAATGAAAGATAAATAATATGTTCACATGCAATATTCAGATATTTTTCCTAATCCTTTATTTCAGTGTGTAAAACTAATATTTTCATTTACATTGAAGTATACAAGCATTGGAACACATTTTAGCTTGGAAGATTTATGATTTCAGAGTTGGCCGACAGCCCAGGGTAGGCTGTCATGAGGCTTTCTCTTGGATATGTTATCAAGCCCAGGTAGAGGAAAGAAACTCACGAGAGTGTAATTGCAGTGTCAAAATATGCTGGATGACACAGATGGGGGTATTAAAATAAATACGAAAACAATAATAAAGATCAAGGTGTCAGGATTTTAGTTAATAACTAAATATTCCCATAATAGCACAAGAAAACTGCTGGTTTTCAACCCATACAAATCTGCTTGATGAACATAATTAAGGGTTGAATTAAAATATTCAAAGGAAAAATATATTTTAAAAAATAACTAAGCCAAACGGTGATTTCCCAAACTTGAAAATCAGGGAAAAAATAAATTCTTCAGTGATTAGAATGCATTTAATTTAGTTTCAGCGCTTACGTTGATCCTAATTCCAACTCCCCCCCCCCACCGCCTGCACACACACACACACACAAAACCAAACAAACCAGTTGCCGTTGAGTCAATTCTGATTCATGGTGACCCCATGTGTGAGGACAGAACTGCACTTTCCAGGGTTTTCAAGGCTGTGATCTTTTGAAAGCACATCTCCAGGTCTTTCTTCTGAGGTGCCTCTGGGTGGGTTTAAACCTCCAACCTTCAGGTAGTAGTTGAGTGTTTAACCATTTACACCACAGCCCAGAGCCCAGCTTTAATTCTAACCCTGTTTAAAATAATATTTATATATTATCATGCATCTTTATGTGATTGGTTGCATACCTGTTTTCCCTCAGAAGTGGAGAAATACCTCCATGTAGGGGGCCTCATAAAACTTTATTATTATGTGTATTTACTTAAAGGAGCCCTGGTGGTGGAGTGGCTAAAGCTCTTGGCTGTTAGGCCAAAGATTGGCTGTTTGAACCCACCAGCATCTCAGTGGGAGAAAGGTGTGGCAGTCTACTTCTGTAAAGATTTATAGCGTTGGAAACCCTATAGGGCAGTTCTATCCTGTTCTATAGGGTCACTATGAGTTGGAATCAACTCAACGGCAGTGGGCTTGGTTTTTGATTATATTTACTTAATCAGGAACCCTGGGGGCACAGTGGTTAAGAGCTATGTCTGCTAACCAAAAGGTCAGCAGTTTAAATCCACCAAGCCCCTCCTTGGAAACCCTACTGGGCCATTCTGCTCTGTCCTACAGGGTTTGTATGAGTTGGAATCAACTCCATGGTAAGGAGTTTTTTCCTTAATCATAAGAGCTTAAGGACAGAAATACTCTCCTGAGATGTTTCTCCAAAACGAAGCAACTGCAGTGTTACCAGGATCTCAGGTCTCCTTCAGTGCAACTACAGAGACACCAAGCGGGTGAAAGTGAAATAAGAATCTTTATTTGGTTGGCCAAGCAAAGGAGCTCCTGTTCTGTCTTCAACATCACTAATTCTTTTCTCTATTCTTTCAGTTCTGTTGTTGACCCTAACTAGTGAGTTTTGCATTTCATTTATTATATGTTTCAGTTCTAAAACTTGCATGTGATGCTTTTTTATATTTTTCATTTCTTTGTAAAGACTTTCTATTTTCTCATTTTTTTTTTTTTAAGTGTGTTTGTGATTTCTCATTGAAGTTTTTTATATGATGGCTGTTTCAAATATTGTATTTTAGCTTCCTCTGTGACTGTACCAGTGGATGTTCCAAGCCTTGTTCTTGCTGGTTGGGGGTGAAAGTTAATGTTTTTCACTTGGATTCTGTTGACACACCATATGACACCCTTGTCACTACAGGGAGTTCAGGCTCTCCAGTAAGCCTTGGCTAACACCACCCTTGCTGGGAAGGGGAGTGTCTTAGTTATCCAATGCTGCCGTAACAGAAATATCACAAGTGGATGGCTTTTACAAAGAGAAATTAATTTTCTCACAGTCTAGTAGGCTAAAAGTCCAAATTCAGGGCATTAGCTCTAGGGGAAGGCTTTCTTTCTCTGTCGGCTCTGGAGGAAGGTCCTTCTCATCAATCTTTCCCTGGACTAGGAGCTTCTCTGCACAGGAACCCTGGGTCCAAAGGACACTCTCTGCTCTCAGTGCCTCTTTCTTGGTGGTATGAGGTCCCCCGTCTCTCTGCTCAATTTTCTTTTTTATATCTCAAAGGAGATTGGCTCAAGACACAATCCCATCTTGTAGCCTGAGTCCTGCCTCATTAACATAACTGCCACCTATCCCGCCTCATTAATATCATAGAGGTAGGATTTGTAACACACAGGAAAATTGCATAGGATGACAAAATGGTGGACAATCACACAATACTGGAAATCATGGCCTGGCCAAATTGATACAAATATTTTTGGGGGACACAATTCAATCCATGAAAGGGAGGGACATCTTATCATTGCTCCCCATATGGACTCAACTGACACCATAGCGGATAGTGAAATTACCAATGAGTGGTGGTGGAACTACTGATTCTCCCCTGGGCCTCCTCTTACACCACCCCAACAAAGACAGGAAGAATATCTCATGACCACTGGATGGGGTGAAAACCCAAGTTATCCCTGTGGTCTCCACTGACGCCATGGTGAAGGGAGTAGGTAACTTTCTGGCAGTGATGAAAGTCCTGGCTCCCTAATTGGCCTTCCCTGTCATCCCATTTGGGGCACCTTGTTACAGCCTGGCAAGAGTGGGATTCTAGGTTCCCGCCTGGGCCTTTGCTGGCATGGGTGGATCTGCAGCATTTTCTTTGGTGTTTGACACTGCCTAAAAGTTTTGTCTTGCTAGGCTTCCGTTTTCATGGTCCTTGGCTGGAGAGTGCAGCCTTTTGTTAGGAATGTTTTTTGTTTCTGTTTATTGGCTTTTCTGGGTTGCCTGCTTCTCTGGTATTCAGTCTGGGATGTCTGAGGCAGAAAGAAAACCCAGGGAAACCACCACAATGCCTTTCCTGGGGTCCCTAACTTGTTTTCCTTCTTTTATCTTTCAGAGCCTTTTAACGTTTGTTTATGTACAATGTGCAAGGTTCTTAGTTGTATTTAGTGGTAGGAATAGGGAAAATTACATATACTTCATCTTCCCCAGTGTCTTGTATTTTTATTTGCTAATATGGTAACCCTACTGGGTTAAAATTATGGAGCTGCCCCACCAGCTCCAGACTGTTTGTATCTAGAATTACTATTTTGTGAGAAAATTAAAAACTCTTGTACAAATGTTCAAGACAAATAGGAGACTTCAAAGAATTTCTTTTTCATGTCATCAGATTCCCTTATATATAGATTATGGCATTTTGATTAAAGTTTGATGTATTGCCTAGGGGTACTTTAAAACATTTATTTTATTTTTTAAAGCCTAGGGGGGAAAAAAAGATAAAATATTTTATGTTTTTGACTCTGTCAATCAGCATGAAATATTCCTGACATCTTATTCATCTCTATTGAGTTCTTCCTGTACAAAAGCCAGGTATGGAGTGATGTGTTTTTACATTTTAGTTCATTTAATTATCACAATGATTCTATGAAGTAGTTATTCTAACTGTACAGAGTGCCTGAGATGTAAGAGGCTAAGTAACTTTCCAGAGCAATATAGTATTTGACTCCAGACCTCTCAAGTACACATCTACGCTACTTACGTCACTACACTTACTTCTTCCTGTGTGTGCAGAACATCTCACACTTACTCTCTTCACCTTTTCTTGCTAGCCTGGTGTTGCTTTTGAACTAGCTGATTTTGACATCTTTCATCAGACTTGCCTTGTATGAACTCTGTTCACTGAGTTTCCATTTTCTTGCAGTTCTAGAATTTTGTATTCAGGGAAAAGCTTCCTTCCTTATTAAGAAGTTCTATTCAGTTAAAATCTTGTGGTGGTGTTAAAAAAAAGTAAAAAAAAAAACAAAAAACAAAACTATTTTGTGTCTAAGATTTCATTTAGATCGAGAAGAAAAATTTGAGATACTTTATGTCCCTCACAAAAAAACACATTCTTCAGAATTCCATGAATATCTTACTTCAGTGATATCATATTTGTTTACAAAAAGAAAGTAAAGAAATAAATACCTAATGAATTAAAAATTACTCACAACCTAATGCAAGTTAGGTAAACCTTTCAATGATACCATTTTGGAATACATCTCACCTACCTTAGTTATGAATTAGCTGCTTTGATTATTTAAATATTTTGAAATGTGAGGTGGTGTTTTCTCTTCTAATAATTGTGAGCCAAAGAAAGATGGAAAAAGCAGCATGGACTGGAGCTTGATGAAAAACTTCAGATTCCAAAATAACTCTTTTACACAACTAAAACAAGTTAGGTTAATGCAGAAATAGAAATGTGTCAGGCAGGGGTTTGAATCAATTTAGGTGCTGCGGTCTTTTACCAGAAATATGGTACTTGGTTGCCTGTGTGGTGAGGAGGATGTAGAGGCAGCCTTGCTCTGCTTTGAACCCATTGGACCTGGGTTTGAGTCCCTGCTCTAGCACTTACCAGCTGTTACAAGTTACAGAAACTCTGAGTCACATTTTCCTAATCTAAAGTGGGGATAGCAGTATTTAACTTGTTCTTACGTGAATTAAATGACAGAAAATATGTTATTTGCCACATTATAGTTGGCCAATAAAAAAATTACTATTCTCTGGCTTAAGTTTACTTAGATTATTTCTAGATTTTACTTACTTTGTGTTTTAAACCTGGTTTAGAATGTGTTTGGATTCTTCCCATCTTGGGTTCTATCTGCCTGACGAGCATCACTGTGCTTGGTTAGCTGGATAACCTGCTTCTCATTGAGAGATGACAAGCTGGTGAGAAACAGGCACTGGGGTTGTTTACAAGAAAAGTGTGGAACATTGTGCTGAGGCATTTTTATAAAAACTATGTGGGTTATACCATATCCATGATACTTTTAAAATTGTTCTTTAAAAACAAAGGGAATATATTTAATTAATTGAGGAACTTAGGCTAAAATCTCTATGTCTGGAGCGGAGTTACAGAGAACAAGTAGAAAGTATTTATATTTGTTAAATTAATTTTTACTTAATTATTTATAAACTTGGCCTTTTCACTTACTATGTGTGTGCCCTTGACCAAGTTTTTCATTTCTAGAGTCCTCATAACAAAATAAGGATAATAGTTTAAACCTAATAGAGCTCTTGTAAAGAAGTCATGTATGTAAAAGCTTTAGCACAGTGCTCAAAACAGTGGGTACTCACTAAATGTTAACTCATTTTCCTCGTATTGAAAATAATTCTAAACTCTCCTTGGGATAAAATAATAGACAAGTCTCTAGGAGAAAGAGACTGCTGATGTCTTGCCAACTTGAAACAATTTGAGGCAGGCTAGTTTCTCCAGTATCTGTTCCACATTCCAAGGCCTGGGTACGAGCTCTGAAGATCCCTCAACTGGATTTTGTCAGAACATCAGGTTGATGATAGTCAGAATGGCTGACACACACCCTAAAAGAAAACCAAACCCCATTGCCATCGACTCACTTGCCACTCATAGTGACCCTACAGGACAGAGTAGAACAGTCCCATAGGGTTTCCAAGGAGCAGCTGGTGGATTTGAATTGCTGACCTCTTGGTTAGCAGCTGAAATCTTAACTACCACACCACCAAGATATGCACCTTAGCCACCTATTTCTATGAAATGGTGCTAACTTAGCGTCTTAATTTCTAGTTGAAATTGGGTATTTAAAACAAATCTTTCAATCTCTTACTAGCTTTGGTTCTTTTTTACCTCTCCATAATGTGTAGAATTGGAAGTATAAATTTTTATTTTTATAATCATCCTTTTCTAACTTATTTGTGTCTGATTTTGGAACCCTTATTCTTGTTATTACTTATCTTTTCTTCTCACTCAAGATCCATATCACTATCTTCTCTACCATCACTGTACATTTAATCCTGTTCTGTTTTATTTCTAAATCTTATTGAAACAGAGGCCTGAGTCAAATTTGCCTCAACTCAAATATAGGCCAGACTAATCTTCTCTAAATATCACTTTCTCATATCCTCTCCATACTCACTTCAACCTGTTTTCTATTACATTAAATACAATCTCCTTTGTCTGGTTCTCAACGTCCTCCATAAAATGACCACAAACTACACACTAATGTTTGTTACCTAATATTTGAATTCATTTTTTCAATACACATTGATTGAATACTTTCTACTTACTTGGGCCTGGGCATACAGTGTTGAGAATGTTAGCTGTATTCACTTACCTCAGGAAGCTTACAGCTCACAAGAAAGAAGGCGATTAAAAGTAGAGTTATACTGAGGTCAGAAAATACAAGCAGTAGTTAGACTGCAGAGCCCTGTTGGCACAGTGGTTCTCCAAAGGGTCGGCAGTTCAAATCTACCAGCTGCTCCTCGGAAACCCTATGGGGCAGTCCTTCTCTGTTCTGTACGGTCGCTATGAGTTGGAATCGACTCAGTGGCAATGGGTTTGGTTTCTTGGTTTTAGCTAGGCTGTATCGGGCCTTGTAAATCACATTATGGAGTTCGATTTTTAACCTAAGGCAAAAAGGAGCCATTAAGGGTTTCAAGCAAGAGTGGCATACTTTGCATTTCAAGAGGCTCCCTCTGGGAACAGTGCTGAGAATGGATTACAGTGGGGCAGTGTCAATATCCAGAGGAGAGGGGGATACGCCTAGGAAGTGAGTGGAGTGATGCAGAGAAGGAGGCAGGTTTGAGAGGCCTGTGGACAGCAGAGTTAGTGAGACTAAGCCATGGACTGGAAACATAGGTGAGAGAGTGAAGAGTCATGGAGCCTGCCCCAAATTCTAACTTGGGCAGCTGCGGGTGCCTAAACTCTCAAGTCACTCCCCTCGTTGCCCAAGACAGCTTGAGGACCACGGTCACCTCTCCACTCTCACTAGTGTTGTGCTCGTTACTGCAGAACCATCCTTCCTTTCTCATTTTACGTCTCTAAATCTTATCCATCCTCTGGGCTTAGCAGAAGTTCAGTTCACTTCATGAAGCCTTATCCTACCATTCTCTGCCTATTTTTGCCCTGAAATTTCAAAATCTTTATACTTCTGTTAGGAATGCTGATGGTGCAGTGGTTAAGAGCTCAGCTGCTAACCAAGAGATTGGCAGTTTGAATCCACCAGCCACTCCTTGGAAACCCTATGGGGCAGTTCTAATCTGTCCTGTAGGGTCAGTATGAGTCAAAACTGACTCGATGGCAACGGGTTTGGTTTTTAGTTATACTTGTTAGGAATTAATTCTGTGCTGTCATGTTCTGTTTTTTTTCTTCCCCTATACTGTTAGTTTTCTATATCACTGAAGCTCCCAGAATAGTTTAGAAAGCATGATAGGTTTTCAATAAATATTTGTTTCTTGATTTGTTGGTTAGTTTTTTTTTAGTTAATATAACTATTTTTCCCTCTACAAAAACAATTTCGATTTTATAATAAGTGCATAGAAAAGTAAATGCACTAAACTACCATATTCTATGATGGCTGGGACATTGGATGTTGGATATTTTAACTTAGTAAATATTCGGATTAAACCATTTTGAAAGCACTAGAATTTACTATGTGTGCTTTATACCTGTCCTGAATATAATTTAAATTTATTTCTTGAGTTAAAAGGTATTTAATAATCTAGAAATAAATGTAAGTTGGTATTCTAAATATGTTTTACCAATATGCATTCTTATAAATACCCAGTTGTTTTAATTTTCAAGTTTTTGTGCAAAATGAAAATTTACTACATTAGAAAACAACATTTTCTTAGTCTTCTACCCATAAATCTCTTACACAGCAGATGGGAAGGACAGATGTTTCAAAATGTTTGGCTATATTTTGTAAAACTTTTTGGAAAATTTAAATGTTAATTGAAATTCATTTCTTTAACCACACTTTTTCCGTTTTCATAATATCTTGCTTCATTCCTGACAAGTGAGAAATTGTCTACATTTGACTTAGACTGAAAACTCTAGTTTAAAATCTCACGGAAAAACTATTTTCTTGAAAGTACTAAGGTCAAGAAGATAGTAAAAGGGCTTTGCTCTCAGACCATTCCTCTCTAATTAACTTGTTTTTGTCTCTTCAAAGAACAGTTCCAAAGACCTTAATTTAAGCAGGCTCTCCTTCTTCCCCTGCAGATAAACAAGAACGATTGTTTGCAAATGGATTTGTTTTGCAAGCTGGCCACAGAAAATCAAATGTACAAATGATTCTAAATCAAACCTGGATGTATTTCAAGGTTGATTTTAGATTTATATTTTTATACTTGCTTTTAAAATTTGATAATCATGAAGCAGCTTATGCAATAAGAAAAACATGTCTAACAAAGCTTTTGAATGGTGGAAGTTGCATGACCTCTGTGCGGTCACAGCTGAGTCCTTTTGTTGCCAGAATTGAATAAGGTTCTTGCCACTCACTGGTCAAGAACAAGCAGGTAAGGCACGAAGAGTTTTCCACATGAGCAAAGCTTTATTGAAGAGGCTTGCAAGCGGAGACAAGGAGGGCCTCAGGAACGCATACCCCGTTTCACCGAACAAAAGACTTGCCTGGGTTTTTTTAAGTTTTCGGGCGGGAAAAGATTCATGTTTGTTCATAGGCATAGGTGGGGATATGTTAACTACGGTGTACGTGCAGCAGCTTTCTAAGATGGCTCCTGTCCTAGAGGCCTCTGGGATTCGTAGCAAGACTTATTATGGGGTGTTGCACCTGCACAGCCTCTCGCTCCCTGAATTCGATTCCCCAGCTGCAGCTGCAACCCCTCACTGTCCCTGGTGGAAGGTCACACAGTGGTCATAGGTGGAACATCTGTGCATGTCCCTGGGGCTGGTTTTATCCAGCTGCTTCTGACAGACTAAAGAAGTCTGTGGGCTATTTTCTGATAGCCTGCCCCATTGTTCTGGGGAATGGCTTTGTTTCTACGCCCTGGCTCATTTCCTGTTACTTTGTTTGCAGATTTGGGGGCCCCTCTGTTCCCTGTGTTACTTTCCTCCAGGTGCCCCGGGGTGCTTCTGCCCCACTTGTCCCTTAGTTTTAACCAGTTGCCCTTGAGTTGATTCCAACTCATGGCAACCCTATGTGTGTCAGGGTAGAACTGTGCTCCATGGGGTTTTGAATGGTTGATTTTTTGAATGTAGATCATCAGGACGCCTTTCTTCCAAGGCGTCTCTGCATGGACTCAAACCTCCAAACTTTTGGTTAGCAGCTGAGCACATTAGCCATTTTCACCACCCAGAGACTCTATCCCTTGACTTAGACTCGTATAAAACAAAGCATTTTACAGTATTATAAATCTAAACTCCTTAATTTTGAAAGGCACGAATGCCCTAGAGCTACCTTGGTATTCTAAAAAATATCAAAATAAGCATTAATTTGTAATTTGCTGGCATCTGTTATTTAAATACATTTCTAAAATAATTGTAAGAAAAGTATTTGATGAGGATCTAGAAACTCTAGGAAAAAAATCAAATAAAAGAATGTGTTTTGCTGAATGAGTTTGCACACTCAATTTGGTTATTTTGTTTTCTATGAGTAGTAATACGGTATTGACTAAAAAATGTAAGGATTTATCTTTTACCATAATTTTGGCAATTTCTTCAAAATTTAAACTTGATCACTATGGTTTCATCTTATGTATGTATATATATAGACTTTAGAAAAAAATCACCTTTTGAAATCATTTTTCTGTCTTGTGATTTATGTTAACCTAGATTTTTAAACTTTCTTTGATTGGTTTTGTAGAAAATTGACTCGAGTCATTTCAGCTGTTAGCCTGATCTTCAAAATTATTTATTATTCAATTAAAAGATTCTGAAACAAATGTAAATGGCTCCCAATTTTAAAAATATGTTGATGATGGTAGTGGCTCCCTGAGACAGCTGTCAAAGGCATGGCTGCCACTGAAAATACTTGCTTTCCCAGGGGCATTTCAAATTATCAGACTGAGATGCAGCACTTCAAACTCTGACTCTTCCAAAGTTCAATGTTCTGGAAAAACAAGTTTCATTTTTAGACAACCAGAAGCTCTGCATAATTTTCAGAAGAGCCATTTTTAAGGCATTTTTAATGATCTTTAAAAGTCCATTGGCAATCCCAGAAGGTGACAAATGACATCTGTCTTGTATATTAACAAGATGCTTATACTGCTTATGCACACATGAATGTGTGTGTGTGTGTGTGTGTGTGTGTGAGGGAGAGAGAGAGATACAGAGACAGAAAGAGAGAGAGAAGAAGGAAGAGGAAGAAGAGGAAAAGAAAACAGGAAGAGGAAGAGAAGAAGGAGGAGGTTGAGGAGGACGAAGTGGAAATATGTGAAAATATATATCCCTCCTTTTTCTGGATATGCTTCATTTGTTACAGATCCACTTTTCAACTGACATACTGTGTTGGGAAAATCTACTGTTAAAGGCCTCTTTAAAGTGCTAAAAAGCAAAGATGTCACTTTGATGACTAAGGTGCACCTGACCCAAGCCATGGTATTTTCAATTGCCTCATATGCATGCAAAAGCTGGACAATGAAAAAGGAAGACTAAAGAAGAATTGACACATTTGAATTGTTTTGGTGAAGAATATTGAATATACATGGACCATCAGAAGAATGAACAAATCTGTCTTGGGGGAAGTATAGCTAGAATGCTCCTCAGAAGCGAGGATAGCTAAACTTCATCTCTCTGACTTTGGACATGTTATCAGGAGTGATCCATCCCTGGAGGAGGACAGCGTGCTTGGTAAAGCAGAACCAAAAACCAAAACCCATTGCCGAGTCAATTCTGACTCTTAGCGACCCTATAGAACAGAGTCGAACAGCCCCAAAGGGTTTCCAAGGAGAAGCTGGTGCATTCGAATGGCCAGTTTTTTGGTTAGCAGCCAAGCTCTTAACCACTGTGCCACCACGGTGAGGGTCAGTAAAAAAGAGCAAGACCCTCAGTGGGGTGGATTGACACAGTGGCTGCAGCAACAGATTCAAACAGAGTAATTATGAAGACTGTGCAGGACCAGGCAAGGTTTCATTCTGTTATACCCAGGGACACTATAGGCCTGAGCCAGCTTAATGGCACCTAATGATAACAACACTTTCCGCCCTTCTCCACATTGCTCTATAACCTTCATATTAACCTGACTCTCCAGTTTTTGGCTGAGTCAACCAGCGTGAAGCATTGACAGATTGGAAGGTGCTAGAAGAGAGATGTCAGAGTCCTCATGATCGCTCCCTAGTTGAATATAGCTCAGTGACATTCTTCATGAAGGCCCCAGTGTCCACTGTGTGGCCCTTTCCTACTGCTTCATAATTTCTCTCTCAACCCACACCCAGGACCTCACAGAAATTTCTTTATGGCCAGTTAAAAGACAAGAAAAAAGTATAGGCTTATTCATGAAAAAGTCTATAACATGTGCTGACTGCAGCCAGAACTAGATGTCCATCATTTTACAGCTTCACTGTAAAGTAGCTCCAAAAGAAAGCTGTGAAGAACTTTGGCAGAACTTTGGCCAGTGCCTATTGTTGGCCACTCTAAGAGACGGTCGGTTGGAAGTATGGATTTGTGGACAGCGGCTAATGAGTTTTGCAGCTAAGCAAGTGACCTGAAAAGAAAAAGACTGGAAGATGGTGCCAAGGACATTTGGGAGAAGGTTTGTGGCTAGCCCTCTAGGAATGGGGACAGAATGTGAGGATAGGTGTTCAGTGTTACTCAGAGGGCATACATGGAGGAGGTAGCCTTAGTTGCCAGGTGAATGAAATGACCATCCTGGATATGCCAGCCCTTTTTCCACGACCTCATGTTTGCTATTCAGGCCTGGGTACAATAAGTCATGAGGGCAGGGATGGAGTCTCTGCACGGGGTCCACGACTCAGGTTGGACCTCCCCTCACTGATGCCAATCTGACTGCCACCACTACTGCAAAATCGCCATCTGACTAGATAGTATGTATCTCAAAATTAAAATATCCCAAACTGATATTTTCCCCCAAACTTTCTTTTTCCACAAATTCCCACCTCAGTTGACAGCATCTTTATCCCTCCCTTTTTTCATGATAAAAGTGTAGGAGACATACGTGCCTCTACTTTTTCTCTCATGCTACATCCAATCCTGAAAAAAAAGGCTTATTCTAACTTTTAAATTTTCCCCAAATTCAACTTCTGCTTCCTGCCATGTTAGAGTAACTGGGACCAATTTCTTTCCCCTCTCTAAGTAACTAGAAAACTGGACAAAATATATAAAACAATTTTCTTAAGTTGCTGGAAATCAGACAGTGCAGGACTGCAATTCCTGAGAGAAGAAACAAAAATAGGTGAACCCTACAGGTGGCTGTGATTCTGCTCGTAGGCATGTTCTGGACCACGGACTAGGGAGTGGCATCCCAACCAGAGCAGTCATCTTGCTGACCTGAAAGACAGAGACGGGTGTTCTGGGAGGTGGAGATGCCTGGAATAATCAGGGCAGATGGCCAGTTAAGAGGGAGCTACACAGAAAAAGAGGTCCAGAAATTTGCAAAGGGGTTCCTTTGAGCTTTGCTGGAGTATTAATCTGTGAATGTGAAGGGTGAAACTCTACAAATCCATGGGCAGAACGATTGCTGGGAGCAATAAGGCAAACAATTCCCAAAGTTCACCCAGGACTGGTAGACTTTATTATTATTTTTATTGTGAAAATATATACAGCAAAACATACCCCGATTCAATAATTTCTATAATCCAGTGACATTGATTTTTTCAAGTTGTGCAACCGTTCTTACGTTTTTTCCAAGTTATCTATCACTATCAGAATAAATTTAATTCTAAAGGTGGAGCCAATATGGCACCCTAGACAGCTGCATCATGCTGTCCCTCTGAAACCCTGGCTCCGGCTTAAACTTGCAGACCACAGCCTCCAATCGTGGTTTGAATTCGGCGCCAGATCTTTGCCCATGCTCAGGCCACGATCTTGACTCATGCGCAGATCTGAAGAAACGTGTCCTTACCTGAACCCCGACCGGAGCATCGTCGCAGGGGAAGATACTCTCCGGCATGGCTCACCACCCGCTGGTAGTGCTTTGCGAAGTGAGAGGTCTCTCACATTGTGGACTTCCTACGCAGCATGACTCAGCATCCGGATCTCCAAATTTGGGCATGGAAGGGCTTAGGGTTTAGGGTTTCAAGAGGCAATCCTGCCCCCTGCGAATTCAAGGACATAAAAGGTCCCCAATCCCTTGGGGCCCCACATTGCTTCTTGTCTGAGCAGACAATGAATTGCTGCTTTCTGTTTCCCCTGCAATTGGTGTCTGTGTTATTTTGATTGGCTAATAGGACAAGGCAAGAACCCTAGGAATTTGGTTACAAATTCTCGTGGCTCTGCCAGGACCTGCCCGCTCTGAAAACTGGGCTGTATCAGGACCTCCACAATCCCTTAAGGTATGCCCCAATCTTGTTTGATTGGTAAGGAGTCCTGGGTGGCCACCGTGATCCCTGCTATGGGACAAGGTCCGCCGGGTCGGGTTGGAGTCCCTCTGCTAAATTAAGTTAAGTGCACTGACCAGGTTGTTGCACAGGTCTTGGGGTTTTGAGTCCCCCAGGGGAAGGGGGTGGGAAAAGTTCAGTCCTAAGACCAGACCCCCAAAATGAGAGAAATAGGGGTCGTGGCCCCTGGGATCCATCTTCACCTAGTTGGGGTCCCTCCCCCCATCGGTGACCTGAGGGTTTGAGTCCCTCTGAGTCCATCTGTGGTCACCTGGTTGGTAAATTGAGGGTTTTAAGTCTCTCCGGGGTCTCCCTGCCATTGATGACAATCTTTTCGAACACTCTGTCTCTCTGCTCTCTATCCTTTATTTTCCTTTTCTTTCCTCTCTGAGAGGAAAAGTGTGCCCTTTCACCCCTAAGTAAACTGTAACTCCAAGAATTACCAACCTTGGCTCAGTGGGCATGGGTTAGGTATCATGGTAACCGAAAACCTAGTAGGGGTAAATACTTAAAGGAAATGGGAAACAAAAGTTCGATACCTTGTGACTCCCCTCTAGGGTGTGTCATAAAGAATTGGAATTTTTTTCAAATATGAGGGAGTGCAGAAGAAAAAGCTAATTTTCTTACGTAATACTGCTCAGGCCCCAGTATTGTTTAGGGGAACCGAGGAAGGTGGTCAGTGAACGGGTCACTGGAAGGCAACAGCATTCTTCGTCTAGATTTGTATTGTACAAGAAATAAGTGGGATGAAAAACGTTATGTGGAGGTCTTGATGTCATTGCGTAATATTAAGGAAACTCAGAGGGCTTGCAAAATCTGTGTACAAAAGGAAAAGTCCACCACACTGCCACCAGTACTAGTGGCGGACGACCCTTTCGACCTCAACAGCATGTGCGCGGCTCTCCTCCCGGACCTGCGCAGGGCAGGGGAGGGACAGCTGGGGCGAGAAGGATCAGGTTAGCTGGAGGGGTGGGGAGCACGCTCTGCTCCCCTTCTTGGTGACTGCTCTGCCCTGGAGCCAGTGGGAGAAAGGGTGGAGAATCAAACAGGAAAGCAGGGCCATCCAAATGGCCTGGTCATCTTCCCTTGCCGTCACCCCATATAAGGGGGGGAGGACACCCTACCAAGGGACAAATGTGGCCCAGGGTGCAGCAGAGCGAGGACAGAACCAACAGGGAGGCCAGTATCCCTCCACCAAACAACTCCAGCGGCAGTCAGGGGCCTAGTTAGGGTTCAGGTTTCCTTCAGTACAGTGGACCTGATTAACTGGGAGAATTACACCCTGGGATATTGTGAGAACCTGAAGAAAATGTATGAACTGTTTACTATCATCTTTAACTCTTATTCATCCCACATGAGCAGACTGTCAGTCTGTCTTAAGCACCTTCCTCTCCCCAGAGGAGAGGCGGATGGTCCTAGACAAGGCTGGAGAGGAAGCCTAGAGAGGACATGGTGCTCAGCCAGTTGGAGATGCAGTTGATGACATCTTTCCCCTTCCAGACCCCCACTGGGTTCACAGTCACACTGCATGCTCACCTGTTATTGGGACTGTCTCTTAGTGGGCCTTAAAAATGGAGTATCTGAGCCCTTAAATTGGAGTAAGATATATGAAATTGAACAGCATGAAGATGAGTTATCTGGCTCCATGACACAATGGATAGCACAATGGAGTTCTATACAGATAGAAGCACTCAAAGGTTGTGGGTTCGAGTGCCACCAGAGTTGCCAATATGAAAATTCTTCAGCTTTCCTCAAAACGACTTATAGAGCCTTTAGACATGATACTGATCAGGATCCAGGATACCTAGTCAAGATGGCATTCAAGGCCTGTAACAACAGGAAAGACAAAGACAGAAAGTGCCAGGTTGCTTTACTAGTAGTAGCAGTATGGAGAAGACTGAGAGGAGAAGACATGCGGGCCCTAGGAGGGCCCGACCCTGACCCCACACTGGGAAAGAACCAGTGTGTATGTCGTAAGAAGGAGGGCCACTGGAAAAGAGAACATCCCAAGAAAAAGAGCGGGCAATGAGTAATTCAAATGTTAGCCCTCACTCTGGAGGAAGACTCTGACTAGGGTGGACCTCCACCTGAGCTTTGGTTATAAGAAATGTGAAGGGAAAACCTACTCAGTTTTCCAGCCACCCCTCTCCCCACTCTCCCCCTGGGAGACCCCATCCACTATGACTGTGTCCAGATGGTGGACCTGGTCTATGCCAGCTGCCCAGACCTCCCTGTCTGTGACCTGAGGGTTTGAGTGCCTCTGTGGTTGCCCTGCTGAGGGTTAGGGTCTCTCCATGGTAGCTTCCTAGGGGGTGGCCAAGAAAGGGCTGGCTATGCAGTTGTCAGCTGCACTGAGGTCCTCAAAGGAAATGCTCTCCCAAATGGAACCTAAGCTCCAAAAGCCGAGCTGGTTGAGGTAATCCAGGCTTTGTGGCTGGCCAAGTCCAAGCGGGTGACAATTTATATGGATTTGAACTACGTGTTGTCAGTTTTACACACACGTGGGGCCTTGTGGAAGCAGAGGAGGCTTTTGAATTTGGCCAATAAAGAAATCAAACATGGTCAACAGATTTTTCAACTTCATGAGGCAGTGTTACTCCCCACCTCTCTGGCAGTGGTATACTGCAAGGGACATCAGCAGGGAGATACAGCAGTGATCCAGGGCAATCAAAGGGCCAAATTAGAGGCCACACAGGTGGCAAGAACAATGACCCCAGTACTAGTGGCTGCCCTCTTTGCACACACTAGCTTTGCCATGAGTCATAGAAGACCTTGGTTACAGGATGGGAGGCATCCTATATCACTTGCACAAGGCCACTCAGTACGGGCGGGAAATGATGCATGACTAGGTTAAGAGACACCTCTTTGGCCATAAATTTGCAGGCTATTTTCAGAGACATTGCTGAACAATGTGTCACTTGTAAGAAAAAATAACCCTGAGACCTTCTCGGCAGCGCTAGAGGAGACCAAGTACCAAGAATATGTTCCAGGAGAAGATTGGCAGGTAGACGTCACTGATATGCCCCAGGCTCCAGGTAATTACAGTATTTGCTGGTGTTTGTAGACACCTTTTCCAGCTGGGTCAAAACATTCCCCTGCAGAACTGAGAAGGCCACAGAAGTTGCCGAAAGACTGCTGGAAGACATCATTCCCGCGTTTGGCCTTCCCCAAACCATCAGGAATGAACACTACCAGAGGGTTCGAGTCCCTTTCTGACCTGCTCTGTCAAGTGCTCCAGGTCCTCTGTGATCTGCTCTGTTGAGGGTTTGAGTCCTTCTGCCGTCTGCTCAGGTCACACAGCTTGTGGCCGGACAACTAGTGATTAAGTGGCATCTTTGCAGTGCTGGGAGACCTCAGTCCAGTGGAAAAGTAGAAAGTAGAAAGAGTGAATCTGGCCAGACTTTGCCAGAAAACCTAATTAACATTGGCCGAGGCTCTTCCTCTGGCTCTGTTCAGGATTAGGGTTGCACCTCGAACCAAACTTAAGGTAAGCCCCTTTGAGCATATGTATGGGTGTCCCCTTTCCATAACTTTTGGGAGGGCTTAAATTCTTTGGAGCCTAAAAACACCCTGGAGGTTAAGAACATACATAAGCAAGGCGAGGTTGCTATTAAACAATATTTGTATTCGGTGGCAGGGGTGCCTGACCCTCTTTACAAGTACGCTACATGGCAGACTCTTCTACAACCTGAAGTCTCTCTCCACATCAAGACCTGGAACACTACAGACTTGGTAAGGAAAAATGGAAGGAACCTTTTGAGGTGTTGATGTCAACCCTACCACTGCAGTCAAGATCTCTGGAAAGGGAATGTGGATCTGCCACTCTCCCATCAAACCAGCCACTATTTGCTATCACAAACAAATCCTGCAAACAGTAAGAATTGGCAGGACAGTGATAACTGAGAGACTCAGGCTTTAGAGAATTTAAAGTGATAGACAATTGTGCCAATTCATTGTCATCTCTGGTGGCTGTGCAGGTTGTTTACCTTGTTGTTGTTGTTAGGTGCCGTAGAGTCGGTTCCGACTCATAGTGACTGTATGCACAACAGAACGAAACACTGCCCGGTCCTGAGCCATCCTTAGGATCATTGTTTGCTTGAGCCCATTGTTGCAACCACTGTGTCAATCCACCTCATTGAGGGTCTTCCTGTTTTCTGCTGACCCTGTACTTTGCCAAGCATGATATCCTTCTCCAGAGACTGATCCCTTCTGACAACATGTCCAAAGTATGTAAGACGCAGTCTTGCCATCCTTGCCTCTAAGGAGCATTCTGGCTGTACTTCTTCCAAGGCAGATTTATTCGTTCTTCTGGCAGTCTGTGGTATAGTCAATGTTCTTCACCAACACCACAATTCAAAGGCTTCAGTTCTTCTTCAGTCTTCTTTATTCATTGCCCAGTTTTCACATGCATAAGATGTGATTGAAAATACCATGGCTTGGGTCAGACGCACCTTAGTCTTCAAGGTGACATCTTTGCTCTTCAACACTTTAAAGAGGTCCTTTGCAGCAGATTTGCCCAATGCAATGCATCTTTTGGTTTCTTGACTGCTGCTTCCATGGCTGTTGATTGTGGATCCAAGTAAAATGAAATACTTGACAACTTCAATCTTTTCTCTGTTTGTCATGATGTTGCTCATTGGTCCATTTGTGATGATTTTTGTTTTCTTTATGTTGAGGTGCAATCCATACTGAAGGCTATGGTCTTTAATCTTCATTAGTAAGCGTTTCAAGTCCTTTTCACTTTCAGCAAGCAAGGTTGTGTCATCTGCATAACACAGGTTGTTAATGAATCTTCCTCCAATCCTGATGCCCCATTCTTCTTCATATAGTCCAGCTTCTTGGATTATTTGCTCAGCATACAGATTGAATAGGTATGGTGAAAGAATACAACCCTGACACACACCTTTCCTGACTTTAAACCAATCAGTATCCCCTTGTTCTGTCTGAACAGCTGCCTCTTGATCTATGTAAAGGTTCCTCATGAGCACAATTAAGTGTTCTGGAATTCCTATTCTTTGCAATGTTACCCGTAGTTTGTTATGATCCACACAGCAGATGCCTTTGCATAGTCAACAAAACACAGGTAAACATCCTTCTGGTATTCTCTGCTTTTAGCCAGGATCCTTCTGACATCAGCAATGATATTCCTGGTTCCACGTCCTCTTCTGAATCTGGCCTGAATTTCTGGCAGCTCCCTGCTGATATACTGCTGTAGCCATTTTTGAATGATCTTCAGCAAAATTTTCCTTGCGTGTGATATTAATGATATTATTCTATAATTTCCACATTTGGTTGGATCACCTTTCTTGGGAACAAGCATAAGTATGGATCTCTTCCAATCAGTTGACCAGGAAGCTGTCTTCCATATTTCTTGACATAGATGAGTGACCACCTCCAGTGCTGCATCTGTTTGTTGAAACATCTCAATTGATACTCTATCAATTCCTGGAGTCTTGTTTTTCACCAATGCCTTCAGAGCAGCTTGGACTTCTTCCTTCAGTACCATCAGTTCCTGATTATATGCTACCTCTTGAAATGGTTGAACATCGACAAATTCTTTTTGTTATAATGATTCTGTGTATTCCTTCCATCTTCTTTTGATGCTTCCAGCGTCGTTTACTATTTTCACCATAGAATCCTTCACTATTGCATCTATTGCAACTATTGCAACTTGAGGCTTGAATTTTTTCTTCAGTTCTCTCAGCTTGAGAAACGCTGAGCATGTTCTTCCCTTTTGGTTTTCCATCTCCAGCTCTTTGCACATGTCATAATAATACTTTACCTTATTTTCTCGAGCTGCCTTATTGTTTGCTTTATTGGTAGTTATTTTCTGGGCCTGGCTTTGTATGCCTTGGTGCTTGTTTCCCACTGGGCCCAATGACTGACTGTCATCTAGCTCTATTCATGGCTCTGTTCATGTTTGCCACCCACATGTGGCCTTATATTCTGTTTATCTTCTATGTCTCTCTGGGGGAGAGGCAGGGCCCCCAGAATGGCAAGAAAACTGTTTTCATAAGTAGCTCAAGTGCTGTCCACTTAGAAGATTGCTGGGCTTGGTTCATTCCCCCACCGGAACTAAAGACAATGTAGAAGCAGTCCCGGTCATCAATTATACCCCCATAGCCCCACCTACTAAAAACACCACCAGATACCCCATACGATGGGTCTCTCTGGGCCCATCTTTCATTTAGTCTTGTATATGGGATTAACATTTCCTGGGTTGAGAACCAAACCTATTCTATCTGTTCACATTGACCAAGAGCTTAATTCCTCTAATTACAATCGGGACTTCATCCACAGGCTATCTGGAGTCTCATCGACTCCAATGCTAAAACTCCAGACAATTGGAATGAGACAACTTGTCTGCAGACTAATCTGACCAGCCAGATGTGCTGCACAGGGGCACCTACCGAGGAAAGATATCCAGGAATTTCCCGAGAACTTTTTATTTGCTCTGTAACTATTGCTTGCCCAACCACATGGGGCCTACTCCCCAGGGCACACTCAATTACATCCAAAGCACATTTACAATGCCACAGGAGAGAATATCAAATCCCCGCATGCCAAGTGTACTGACCTGAACTTTATGGTCTCTAGCCCCAAACTTGCAGAGCAATGCTTGGCTCAAGCAGGCTAATGCCACCCTCGATAACTGCACCATCACTGAATCTTTATGTGTCCTCAGTGGATATATCTGTACATGTGGATCTGGCTTATACTCAAACAGCAGCAGCCCAGCTTATCACTATCTAGACTGTGGGTGGGCAACTCCTTGCATTGACCCTGTCACTACCACTGGCTGATTGTCCCTAGAATTTTTGTCCCCCTCAGGCACCAGTGTCCACATATACCGGACCTCCAACTGAACCGCAGTTATAGATGAAAGAGAGCACTAGGTTTAATCCTGACTGGGACAGGTGTAGTAATAAGGCTTCTGGCTTCTTGGGGAGGATTTGCCTATCCGGAAGCCGCCCTCTGTAATCTGACTTTGTCCATAGAAAGTATTACACAATCCACTGCTCGAGCCATCAGAGATCAATAAAAGAGCATTGACTGTCTGGTGAGGGTGATCTTAGGCCATCGTACAGCTCTGGGCTACCTGCTAGCTGAACAAGGAGGCGTTTGTGCAGTAGCCAACACCTCTTGCTGTACTTACTTTACATCAACACCTCCAGAGAGGCAGAAATAAATGTGAAAAAGATTTAAGAGAAAGCTAAATGGCTACACAAGTTCAACCAGGGCCCCATTTCACAGGATATCTAGGATGTAGTGAAGGCTGCAATCCCGAGCTTAACATGATTCCTTCCCCTTCTAGGACCCTTGATCTTGGTCATCTTGCTACTTGTATGTGGGCCTTGTTTGTTTAATCTTTCAGTAAAGTTTGTGTCTTCCAGGCTTCAGAAGTTCCACCTGCAGATTATGTTGCAACAGGGATATATCACCCCATCTCCCCTGAACTGGTTCCAGCCAGAGCCCAGTTCTATGCCAGTCCCCCTAGCGAGCATGAAGAAGCTACAGAAGATGATCCCTTCAGCCCTAAGCCCCTTTTAAGAGTAAAAGAAAGCTGTTAGAGGGGGGATTGAAACCCCGACCGTGGCCTAACCCCACTCTGCCACAGCTTCCCCTGCTCCGCTGTGATTTCTTCCCCCTTCGTTTGCTGTCTGCCAAATTCTGGTCTCTAACTGCGGTGTCTTAGTTATCTAGTGCTGCTATATCACAAGTGGATGGCTTTAACAAAGAGAAATTTATTTTCTCAGTCTAGTAGGCTAGAAGTCCAAATTCAGGATGTCAGCTTCTGTTGGCTCTGAAGAAATGTCCTTGTGGTCAGTCTTCCCCTGGACTAGGAGCTTCTCTGCACAGGAACCCTGGTCTCTGCTCCTGGCACTGCTTTCTCGGTGGTATGAGGTCCCCCTGTCTCCCTGCTTCCTTCTCTTTTATATCTCAAGAGATTGCCTCAAGACACAATCCATTCTTACAGATTGAGTCTTCCCTCACTAACCCAACTGCCACCCATCCTCCCTCATTAACATCCCAGAGGCAGGATTTACAACATATAGGAAAATCATACGATACTGACTGGGAATCATGGCCCAATCAAACTCATAAACACATTTTTTGGGGGACATAATTCAATCCGTGACATGTAGTTTGCTCCGAGCCTGCCAAGCTGTGGTACCTAACCACGGTTTGCTCCGAGCCCACCGCAGTCCCTAACCCAAGTTTGTCTTGAGCCTGCTGCCCTTGCAGACCACAGCCTGTAACCGTGGTTTGAATTCAGTGCCAGATCTTTGCGCATGCACGGGCCAGGATCTTGGCATATGCGCAGATCTGAAGAACTGTGCCCTTACCTGATCCCAGACCTGAGCATCGATAGAGGGGAAGATATTCTCCAACATGCAGCACCACTTATGCCCTTTTGCAAAGCGAGAGGTCCCACAATGTGCACTTTCTATGCAGCATAACTCAGCACCCAGATCTCCAAATTTGGGCATGGGAGGGCTCATGGTGTAGGGTTTCAGGAACCAATCCCTGCTTCCTGGGGACTCGAGGACATAAATGGTCCCTGATCCCTTGGGGCAGGGAGCCCGTGGTCTTTTGACCATGAGGCCCCAAGTTGCTCCTTTTCTGTGCAGACAATAAATTGCCACATTCTGTTTCCCTTGCAGTCGGCGTCTGTCTTATTTTGATAGGCTAATAGGACAGGACAAGATCCCTAGGAATTTGGTTACAAATTCTGGTGACTCTGCCAGGACCTACTGACTCTGCAACCTGGGCTCTGAGTATCAGGACTCCCGCAAACTCTTGAGGTGCTTCCTGATCTTGTTTGATTGGTGAGGAGTTGGCATCCATCTTGTTTTGATTGCCTAATAGGACAGGACAAGAGCTCAAGGAATTTGGTTACACCTCTGAAGCGAAGAGCTGAAAAACTAGGTAAAACAGATGCAAACGTCAATCCTGGAACCCTAAGCATCAAATGAAGGCATAAAAAACTAGATCAAACCCTGAATGGAAGAAAAAGCTGAAGGAAAACAGAGAACCAGGAGAGAAATATAGACTGGAGGTCCCCTGTTAATTAACATGGCACAGTGTTGCCATCTTGGAAATCAGATGCAACAACCCTGACAGGGAGTATAGGAAGGCAACGTCATGGGACTTCCAACAGGAGACAGAGCACCTGCTAACCAGACAAATGTGCTTTCCTACCTCCTACCATTCTGGTGAGTATCAGCAAGAACCCCTCTAGCCTTGCAGCTCCTGCTCCCAAGGTGCACAATATGAGTCCTGGCCCACTCTGCCACCTCTTTCTCCCTTTTTTTCTCCCTCCACCTAGCCCTGTACATCACCTCTCCTGGTTCCCAAAGGCTCCTGCTGCACCAGTGGGGCCAGGGAGCCACTGGCCTGCCACTGCCCTGGGTCCACCCTGCCCCCACCTGCTGGCTCCCACTGTGCTGCCATTTTTGTTTGTTTTCTTTTTTCCCTTCCTCCCTTTTCTTTCTGCCTCCCATCTAGCCCCATACTTCACCTCCCCCCTCCCACCTTCCATGAACCTCTGCTGTGCCACAGTGGCTAGAGAGCTACCAGCCCACCACTGCCCTGGGTTCACCCCGCCCACACCCGCTGGCTTCTCCCACTCTGCCACTTTTTTCCTTATTCATTTTTTTCTTTCTTTTCTTTCTCCCTCCCACCTAGCCCCATACATCACCTCCCCTCCCTTCCCACTGCCCCCCATGCACCCACCCCCACCAATAGCTCCTGCCACAGTGCCATTTTTTCCTTTTCTTCTTTCTTGTTTTGTTTCTCTTCTGCCTTTACTTTCTCCCTCCCATATAGCCCCATATGCCAACTCTGCCCCCTTTCTGCTGGCCTACACTGTACCACCGGGGTTATAGAGCCACTGGCCTGCTACCACCCCAGATCTCTCATGCCTCCACCTGCTGGCTTCTGCCGCATTGTCATTTTTTTCCTCTTTATTTTCTTTCTCCCTCCCACATAGCCCCTCCCTTCCCACCAGCCTCTAGGTGTGCACTGCCCTCACTTGCTGGCCCCCACTGTGCTTCCACTTTTTCTTTTTTCTTTCTTCCTGTTCTTTCTCCCTTCCACCTAGCCCTGTATGCCATTTCCCCCCTTCCCACCAGCTCTGCCACCATGGCTAGAGACCCACTGATGCACCCACTGCCCTGGGTTCGCCCCACGCCCCACCCACTGACCCCCACGGCACCATCATTTTTTTCTTTCTTTACTTTCTCCCTCTCACCTAGACCCATATGCTACCTCCCCTCCCTTCACACTGGCACCTGGGTCTGGCCGCCCCACATTATGCTACCATTATTTTTCTCTTTCTGCGTTTTCTTTCTCCCTTACACAGAGGACTTGCACCACCTCCCCTTCTCCCCACTAGCCTCCTCTGCACTGCTGTGACTAGAAAGCCGCTGACTCACCAGCTCACCTCTGTCCCGAGTCCACCTCACCCCCACCTGCAGGACCCTGCTGCATCACCATTCAAAAGTTTTTTTCTTTCCTTTTTTTTTGTTCTTTTCTATGTTTTCTTTCTTGCTCCCATCTAGCCCTTCATGTCACCTTCCCTGTGTTCCCACTGGCCCCTGGGGGCCACTTGCCAGCCCCCACTGTGCCACCTTTTTTCTCTCCTCTTTTTCCTTTCTTACTTTTCATTCTTCCTCCCAACTAGCCTGGTACATCACTATCTTAGTTACCTAGTTCTGCTATAACAGAAATACCACAAATGGATGGCTGTAACAAACAGAAATTTATTCTCTCACAGTCCAGTGAGCTACAAGTCCACATTCAGGGCATCAGCTCCAGGGGAAGGCTTCCTCTCTGTGTCGGCTCTAGAGGAAGGTCCTTCTTGTCAGTCTTCTCCTGGACCAGGAGCTTCTCCGTGCAGGAACCCCAGGTCCAAAGGACACACTCTGCTCCCGGTGCCTCTTTCTTAGTGGTAAGAGGTCCCCCACTCCCTGCTTGCTTCCCTATCCTTTTATCTCTTGTAAGATAAAAGGTGGTATAGGGCACACTCCAGGGAAACTCCCTTTACAGTGGATCAGGGATGTGACCTTAGGCTGTTACAATCCCACCCTGATCCTCTTTAACATAAAATTACAATCACAAAATGGAGGACAACCACAAAATACTGGGAACTATGGTCTAACCAAGTTGACACATATTTTCGGGGAACACAATTCAATCCATGACACTCATCTTCCCCCCTTTCCTGCTGTCCCCTGCCACGCTGCTGCAGATAGAGTGCCACCAGCACACTGGCCCACTGCTGCCCTGTTTATGCTCAGCCCCACCCACTGGTCCACACAGCACAGCCATTTATTTTTTAGTTTATTATTATTTTTTATTTTACTTTGCCCCCGCTCCACCTAGCCCCAAACACCACCTCCCTACATTTCCCACAAACCCTCAGGTCTCCCCCACCCCCACCTGCCAGCTACCACTGTGCTACTCCCTTTTTTTTTTTCCTTTGTCTCTTCTTTTCTTCCTTCTACCTAGCCCCATGCTCAACCTTTTCGCGTCAGCCCCTGCCACACTGCCACAGCTAGAGCATCCCCAGACAGGTCTGTTGCTGCACCAGGTCCACATTGCACCTTCCCACCTGCCACTCGACCAGCTGCTGAATAGTGGGAAGTGAGCCTATACCACTCCCCATCTGACACCCCTGCCCATCTGGCAAAGGACGGTGAATTCTCCCAAACCCTGGACAACATCAGGAGGCAAACAGCACACACCCATCCACCCTCAGCCACATGAGTGAACCAGTGAACCATGAAGCAGGCTTGCCCTTCCTGCTGCTGCTCTGTCCAAGCAGACAGGGTGGTGAAAGCTCTCATGCCCACAGATGAACAAGCAGCAAAGCATGCCTGGTTCGCCTGCTCTGACATATCAAAACAAAACAAAAAGCAGGACAAAATGAATGAAAATAAAATCAATAAAAAAAAAAAAAAGAATACCTAAATATCCCAGATACAGCAGACAATATGAAACATATTAAAAAGCAGAACAAGATGGCTCCAGCAAGTGGCCAAAGTAATCAGATTACCTTCAGGTAAAAGAAAAGGCAGTGGAAGTAGCTGATAGGGAATTAAAAAGATTAATATTTAGAGCACTCCAAGTGATTAGGAAACAGATCAAGTAAAACACAGACAAAACCAAGGAAAAAATAGACAAAATCATGGAAAACAGACCAAACCAACAAAAACAGCCAAAATCAAGGAAAACAGAGACAAAGCAAAATCAGAAAAAAATTACAAGAACAAATGTCAAAATAAATAATTGTTTGGTGCCGTTGAGTTGGTTCCGACTCATAGTGACCATACGTACAACAGAACAGAACACTGCCTGGTCCTCCGCCGTCCTCACAATCATTGTTATGCTTGAGTCCATTGTTGCAGCCCCTGTGTCAGTCCCTCTCATTGACGGTCTTCCTCTTTATCGCTGGCCCTCTACCAAACACAATGTCCTTCTCCAGAGACTGATCCCTCCTGATAACATGTCCAAAGTATGTGAGCATTCTGGCTGTACTTCCAAGACAGATTTATTTGTTCTTCTGGCAGTCCATGGTATATTCAATATTCTTTGCCAACACCGTATTTCAAAAACGTCAGTTCGTCTTTAGTCTTCCTTATTCATTGTCCAGCTTTCACATGCATACGAGGTGACTGAAAACACCATGGCTTGGGTCAGGCTTACCTTGGTCCTTAAAGTTACCTTTGCTTTTCCACAGTTTAAAGACATCTTTTGCAGCAGATTTGCCCAAAGCAATGCGTTGTTTGGTTTCTTGACTGCTGCTTCCATGGATGTTGATTGTGGATCCAAATAAAATGAAATCCTTGACAACTTCAGTCTTTTCTCCATTTATCATGATGTTGCTTATCGATTTAGTTGTGAGTTTTGTTTTATGTTGAGGTGCAATTTCTACTGAAGGCTGTAGTCTTTGATCTTCATCAGTAAGTGCTTCAAGTCCACTTCACCTTCAACAAGCAAGGTTGTGTCATCTGCATAAAGCAGGTTGTTAGTGAGTCTTCCTCCAATCCTAATGCCCCATTTGTCTTCATACAGTCCAGGTTCTTGGGTTATTTGCTCAGTATACAGATTGAATAATTAATGTGAAAGAAGACAACCCTGACACACACCTTTCCTTATTTTAAAACATGCAGTATCCTCTTGTTCTGCCTCTTGATATATGAACAGGTTCCCATAAGCATAATTAAGTGTTCTGGAATCCCCATTTTTGCAATGTTATCCACAATCTGTATGATCCACACAGTCAAATGCCTTTGCATAGTCAATGAAACACAGGCAAACATCTTTCTGGTATTCTCTGCTTTCAGCTAGGATCCCTCTGACATCAGCCATGATATACTTCTTTCCGCATCCTTTTCTGAGTCTGGCTTGAATTTCTGGTAGTTCCCTGTTGATGTACTGCTGCAACCACTTTTGCATGATATTCAGCAAAATTTTACTTGCCTGTGCTATTAATGATATTGTCCGCTAACTTCCACATTTGGTTGGATCACCTTTCTTTGGAATGGGCACAAATAAGGGTCTCCTCCAGTCAGTTGACCAGGTAGCTGTCTTCCAAATTTCTTGGCATAGATGAGTGAGCACATCCAGCACTGCATCCATTTGTTGAAACATCTCAACTGGTATCCCATCAATTCCTGGAGCCTTGTTTTTCGCCAGTGTCTTCAGTGCAGGCAGGACTTCTTCCTTCAGTACCACCAGTTTCTGATCGTATGCTATCCCCTTCAGTGACTGAACATCAGCCAGTTCTTTCTGGTATAGTGACTGTGTGTATTACTTCCATCTTCTTTTGATGTTCCTGCCTCATTCAGTAGTTTGCTCATAGAATCCTTCACTCTTGCAACTCGAGGCTTGAATTTTTTCTTTCAGCTTGAGAAATACTGAGTGTGTTCTTCCCTTTTGGTTTTCTATCTCTAGGTCTTTGCACGTTTCATCATAATACTTTCATTTTTCTTTTTGAGCCACCCTCTGCAATCTTTTGTTCAGCTCTTTGATGTCATCATTTCTTCCTTTGGCTTTAGCTACTCGACATTCAAGAGCAAGTTTCAGAGTCTCTTCTGACATCCATTTTGGTCTTTTCTTTCTTTTCTGTCATTTTAATGACATTTTTCTTTATGTATGTATGATGTCCTTGATGATGTCACCCCACAACTCATCTGGTGTTCAATCATTAGTGTTCAAAGTGTAAAATCTATTCTTGAGATCATCTCTCAATTCAGGTGAGATAGACTCAAGTTCATACTTTGATTCTCGTGGACTTGTTCTAATTTTCCTTTGATTCAACCTGAACCTGCATATGAGCAATTGGTAGTCTGTTCCTCAGTTTGACCCTAGCCTTGTTCTGACTGATGATGTTAAGATCTTCTGCCATCTTTTTCCACAGATGTAGTCAATTTTATTCCTGTGAATTCTATCTGGTGAGGTCCATATGTATAGTCACCATTTCTGTTTTTGAAAAAGGTGTTTGCAATGAAGAAGTCATTGGCCTTGCAAAATTCTATCATGCGATCTCTGGAATCATTTCTATCACCAAGGCCACATTTTCCAACTACCGATCCTTATTGTTTGTTTCCAACTTTCACTTTCCAATCACCAGTAATTATCAATGCATCCTAATTGCATGTTTGATGAGTTTAAGACTGCAGAAATTGGAAAAATCCTCAGTTTCTTCATCTTTGTCTTTAGTGGTTGGTGTAAATTTGAATAGTGGTTGTATTAATTGGTCTTCCTTGTAGGCATATGGATATTATCCTATCACTGACAACGCTGTATTTTAGGATAGATCTTCAGCTGTTCTTTTTGATGGTGAATGCAACATCTGCCAGGCTGCTCCCTACTGTGGACCCCAGTAGCCGTAGCCTTGTCCTGGTGTGGCACTCTGCCAAGCTCCAGAAAACGAGGCATGATGTGAGGGGGCAAAATGAACTGAAGGGCCCTCAAGGCAGTGACCTCACAGAGCCTGGGGGCTGACTCAGTCCAAGGAGGGGCAGGCTGAGTCAATCTGTGTCTATGGAGTCCATCTTAGCTTGGGGAGAGCCTTGGCACCCAGGAGGCTGGAAACACCTCTACTTCCAGCTGCAGTGCCAGCATTTGGGGTGGAGTGCAGTGCACTGCACATTGGCCCCAGGCAGCTGTGGCAGGATTGGGATGCAGAGCAAGCTGTGGCTGGAGGACACTGTGCCCAAAGAAAGGACAAAACTACTGAGGGGTAGGTTGTGTGCTGCCAAAGGTGAGTGGACATGTGAGGCCCATCTGTGACCCTCCCTCGGAAGAGGTGCTCCTGAACCCCTGTTACCACTCTTTGGGTGCACACAGACTTCTACACCATGGTCCACACTGGCTGGGCTCTCTCCTCAGAGAGGGACCTTTGGAGCCAGGGAGATCTCACATCACCAAGAAAGTAATGCCAGGAGCAGAGCGTGTCCATTGGATCCAGGGTCCCTGCACTGGGTCTCTTAGACCAGGGGAAGATTGATGGCAAGGACCTTCCCCCAGAGCCTACAGAGAGAAAGCCTTCCTCCAGAGCTAGTGCCCTGAATTCAGACTTCTGGCCTCTTAAACTGTGGAATGGTAAACTCTTGTTTTTTAAAGTCATCCACTGGTGGTATTTTCTTTTGTAGCAGTGGTTAAGAGCTATGGCTGCTTACCAAAAGTTGGCAGTTCGAACCTACCAGCCGCTCCTTGGAAACCCTATGGGGCAGTTCTACTCTGTTCTATAGGGTCACTCTGAGCCAGAATCAACTCGACAGCAGTGGGTTGTTGTTGTTAGATAACTAAGACAGTGAGATTGAAGACAAACCCATGGATGCCACTTGGTTTGAGGAAAAATTTGAGAAAAGAATGAAGAAAACCTAAGAATTATGTAGGACACATTCAAGAACAAAAATTTGCATGTGACTGTAGTTCCAGAAGATAGGGAGAAAATGGAAAACACTGAGAAGATTATTGAAGATTTATTGGCAGAAAACTTCCCTAATATCATGAAAGACAAAAAGCTGACTATTCAAGAAGCTCAGTGAATCCCGTATAGGATAAACCCCAAAAGAAAGTAAAAAAGACATCATAATCACACTTGCCAAAGAATCTTGAGAGCAGCTCATGAAAAATGCAAAGTCATATACGATAAGGAAGCAATAAGACTATACTATGATTATTTGGCAGAAACTATGCAGGCCAGAAGGCAATGGAATGTCATATATTAAAAAGCTGAGAAAAAAAATCTGCCAACCAAGAGTAATATATCCAGCAAAGCTCTCTTGCAAGTATGATAGTAAAATTATGTCATTTCCAGATAACCAGAAATGAAGGGAATTTGTAAAAACCAAACCAAACTTACAAGAAATATTAAAAGGAGTCCTTCGTTTAGACAACTAACAACATTAGACTACAGCCTGAGTCTAGGACACAGACAGAATCAGCTAGATAGCAACCAGGTAAAGAACTCCCAATAATAATAAAAAAACCTAAAAGACTTAAAATGGGGAAACAGAGACATCAATCTGTAAATGATGACAACATCAAAACAATAAAAGGGGGAATAAATGGTGTATGTATAGAACTTCCAAATGCAGGGGAAGTCAAGGACATATCAAGTAATAAAAACTGGTTCAAATTTAGGATGATAAAGGTAAATTTCAAGGTAACCACAAAGAAAGTTTAAAAAATTACTCATCAAGATAAAAAAAGAAGGAAAACATAAAGACTCAGTAAACACAAAGTGTATATTAACAAAAGAAAAGGAAAAAAAAAAAAAAACCCAAAAGAAACCCAGTAAGAGAAAGTAAGTGGAACAAAGAAAACTTCAGAACCACACAAAAAAAGCACGACAATATGATAGCAATAAACTTATACCTACTGATAATCACAATGAATGTAAATGGCTTAAATGCCCCCATAAAGAGACAGAGAGTGGTAGACTGGATAAAAAACAAAACAAAAACAACCCACCAATATACTCTCTACAAGAGACACACTTTAGACAGAAATTTATAAATATATTAAAAATCAAGAGATAAAAACAAATATCAAGCAAACAGTAACCAAAAAAAGAACAGGAGTGGCAATACTAATCTCAGACAAAATAGAATTTAAAGCAAAATCAACAACAAAAGACAAGGAGGGACATTACATAACAATTAAAGGAAAAATCCACCAAAAAGACATAACTGTAATAAATAGCTACGGACCCAATGATAGGGCTCCAAAATACATGAAAGAAACTCTAACAGCACTGAAAAGAGAAATCGACAGTTCCACAATAATAGTAGGAGAATTCAACATATTACTCTCGGTAAAGGACAGAACATCTAGAAAGAAACTCAACAAAGTTACTGAAGATCTGAAGCTCACAATCAAAGAGCTTGACTTCATTAAAAAAAAAAAAAATTTTTTTTTTCTTAACCAATAGCAGAAAAGTATGTATTTTTTTCTAACGCATAAGAAACATTCTCCGGAATAGACCACACTTTTAGGCCATAAAGCAAACACAATAGATGCAGAAAAGGCATTTGATGACGTCCAACACTTATTCCTGATAAAAACTCTCAATAAAATAAGAATAGAAGGGACATTCTTCAATATAATAAGAGACATCTATACAAAACCAACAGCCAACATCATTCTCAATGGAGAGAAGATGAAAACATTCCCCCTGAGAATGGGAACAAGAAAAGGATGCCTTTTATCACCATTCCTATTTAACATTGTGCTAGAAGTCCTAGCTAGAGCAAGAAGACAAGAAAAAGAAATAAAGGGCAGCCACACCTTACACAAAAACTAATTCAAGATGGATCAAAGACTTAAATATAAAACCAAAAACTATAAAGATCATGGAAGAAAAAATAGATCAACCCTGGAGGCCCAATACACAGCATAAACAGAATACAAACCATAACTAAGAATACACAAACACCAGAAGATAAGCTAGATAACTGGGATCTTCTAAAAAATTCAACACTTAAATGCTCATCAAAAAACTTCACCAAAAGAGCAAAAAGAGAACCTACAGTCTGTGAAAAGTTATTTGGCTATGACAAACCTGACAAAGTTCTAATCTCTAAAATCTATGGGAAAAATATAACACCCCTACAATGAAAAGAGAAATAATTCAATTAAAAAATGGGCAAAGGACATGAACAGACACTTTACCGAAGAAGACGTTCAGGCGCCTAACAGACATATGAGGAAATGGTCGTGATCACTAGCCATTAAAAGATGCAAATCAAAACTACAATGAGATGCCACCTCACCCTGACGTCACTGGCACTAATCAAAAAAACAGAAAATACCAAACGTTGGAGAGGCTGCAGAGAGACTGTAACCCTTATACACTGATGGTGGGAATGCAAGATGTTACAACCATTTTGGAAAATGATATGGCTCTCCCTTAAAAATCTAGAAATAGAAATACCATACAATCCTGCAATCCCACTCCTAGAAATGAATCCTAGTGAAATAATAGTCACAGGAATACATATGCACACCCTTGTTCATTGCAGCATTATTCACAATAGCAAAAAGATGGAAACAACCTAAGTGCCCACAGATGAATGAATAAACTATGATACATAGACGCAATGGAATACTACACAACAATAAAGAGCAATGATGAACCTGGGAAACATCTCACAACATGGATGAACCTGGAGGGTATTATGCTGAGTAAAATAA
Organism: Loxodonta africana; assembly: GCF_030014295.1. Classification (NCBI taxonomy): domain Eukaryota; kingdom Metazoa; phylum Chordata; class Mammalia; order Proboscidea; family Elephantidae; genus Loxodonta; species Loxodonta africana. The sequence continues at coordinate 5,552,241 of NC_087355.1, forward strand.
GTCAATCACAAAAGGACAAGTACTGTATGAGACCAGTATTATAAAAACCCATGAAAAGGTTTATACACAGAAAGAAACAATCTTTGATGGTTATGAGGGAGGGGCAGGGGGGAGTGAAAAACACTAAGTAAATAATAAAAAAGTGGTAACTTTGGTGACGGGTAAGACAGTACACAACACTGGGAAGTCAGCACAACTTCTCCAAGGCAAAGTCATAGAAGTTTCATAGACACATCCAAACTCCTTGAGGGGCAGATTTACTGGGCTGAGGGCTGGGGATCATGGTCTCAGGGGACATCTAGCTCAATCAGCATAACATAGCTTATAAAGAAAATCGTCTACATCCTACTTTGGTCAGTAGCATCTGGGGTCTTAATAGCTTGTGAGTGGCCATCTAAGATACTCCACTGCTCCTACCTCATCTAGAGCAAGGAGAATGAAGAAAACCAAAGACAAAGGATTTGTCCATGGGACTAATGAGCTACAAGTACCACAACCTCCACCAGACTGAGTTCAGTACAACTAGATGGTGCCTGGCTACCATCACTGACTCTTCTGACAGGGATCTCAGTAGAGGGTCCTGGACAGAGCAGGAAAAAAATGCCGAACAAATTCAAAATGATGAAAAACAAAAAACCCAGACTTACTAGTCTGAGACTGGAGAAACTCTGACAGTATAGCCCCCTGACATCTTTTAACTCGGTACTGAAGTCACTCCTGAAACTCACCCCTCAGCCAAAGATTAGAAGGTTGCTATGAGTCAGAATCGACTTGACAGCAGTGGGTTTGGTTTGCGTTTATAAAACAAAGAATAACATATGTACTTAAACCAAAAAAAGAAAAAAAAAATTCTTTTTTTGGTTTAAGTACATATGTTATTCTTGGTTTTATAAACGCAAACCAAAAAAATTTTTTTTTCTTTTTTACAGGACTAAATGAGTATACCAGCCCAAAGGCAAAGACAGAAAGGCAGGAAGGGAAAGGAAAGCTGGACTAACGGAAAAGGAGAACCCAAGGTTGAGAAGGGGAGAGTGTTGACACATTACAGAGTTGGCAACCGACGTCACAAAACAATGTGTGTTAATTGTTTAATGAGAAACTAATTTGTTCTGTAAACATTCACCTAAGCCACATGCAAAAAAAAAAAGAACAAAAAAATACAGGCCAATATCCCTAGGGAATATAGATGCAAAATTATTCAACAAAGTATAAGAAAATCAAATCCAAAGACATATTAAAAAGATTGTATACCATAATAAAGTGAGATTTATCTAAGGAAAGCAGGAATGGTTCAACATTAGAAAATCAATCAATGTAACACACCACATTAATAAAACAAAGGAAAAGAACCACATGATCATTTCAATTGATGTAGAAAAGGCATTTGACAAAATTCAGCACTCTTTCATGATAAAAACACTCAACAGAAGTGAATAGAAGGGAAATTGCTCAATATGATAAAAGTCATTTATGAAAAGCCGATACTGAATGGAGAAAGACTGAGAACTTTCCCATGAAGATCAGGAAAAAAGACAGGGATGTCCACTCTGACTACTACTATTCAACATCATTCTGGAAGCCCTAGCTAGATCGGTTAGGCTAGGAAAAAAAATGAAAGGCATCCAAATCTAGAAGAGGAAGTAAAATTATCCTTTTGCACAGATGACATGATTCTATACATAGAAAACCACCCCAAAACGCACAAGAAAGTTATCAGAACTAATAAACGAGTTCCACAAAGTGGCAGAGTACAAGGTCAACACACAAAAATCAGTTGGATTTCTATACATCAGCAATGGTCAAGCTGAAAAAGAAATTAAGGAAACATTATCATTTAAAATAGCATCTAAAAGAATAAAGTCTAAAACCCATTGTCATTGAGTTGATTCTGACTCATAGTGACCCTATAGGACAGAGTAGAACTGCCCCATAGGTTTTCCAAGGCTGTAAACTTTACAGAAGCAAACTGCCACATCTTTTTCCTGCAGAGTGGCTGGTGGGTTCAAACTGCAGACCTCTATGTTAGCAGCCGTGTGCTTAGCGACTGCACCACCAGAGTTCCGTAAAAAGCATAAAGTACCTAGGAATAGCTTTAAGCAGGAAGGTGAAAGACTTGTACACAGAAAACTAAAACCATTACTAAAAGAAATCAAGAAGACCTAAATAAATCGAAGAACAATTCATGTTTCTGGATTGGAAGGCTTAATAGAGTTATGATGTCAATATTACCCAAAGCAATCTGTGAATTCATTGCAATCTCCAGCAAAATTCCAACAGCCTTCTTTCCAAAAATGGAAAAGCCAATCTTCAAATTTATGTGGAAAGGCAAGAGACCCCAAATAGCCAAAGCAATCTGGAAGAAGAGTAAAGTAGGAGGACTCACACATCCTGATTTCAAAACATACCATAAAGCCACAGTAATTAAAACAGTCTGGTTGTTGTTGTTGTTGTTGTTACGTGCCGTCAAGTCGGTTCCAACTCATAGCGACCCTATGCACAACAGAACGAAACATTGCCCGGTCCTGAGCCATTCTCATGATCATTGTTATGCTTGAGCTCATTGTTGCAGCCACTGTGTCAACCCACCCTGTTGAGGGTCTTCCCGTTTTCCGCTGACCCTGTGCTTTGCCAGGCATGATGTCCTTCTCCAGGGAATGATCCCTCCTGACAATATGTCCAAAGTATGTAAAATGCAGTTTCACCAATCTTGCCTCTAAGGAGCATTCTGGCTGTAGTTCTTCTAAGACAGATTTGTTCCTTCTTTTGGCAGTCCATGCTATATTCAATATTCTTCGCCAACACCACAATTCAAAGGCCTCAATTCTTCGGTCTTACTTATTCATTGTCCAGCTTTCACATGCATATGATGTGATTGAAAATACCATGGCTTGGGTCAGGCGCACCTTGGTCTTCAAGGTGACATCTTTGCTCTTCAACACTCTGAAGAGGTCCTTTGCTGCAGATTTGCCCAATGCAATGTGTCTTTTGATTTCTTGACTGCTGCTTCCATGGCTGTTGATTGTGGATCCAAGTAAAATGAAATCCTTGACAACTTGAATCTTTTCTCTGTTTATCATGATGTTGCTCATTGGTCCAGTTGTGAGGATTTTTGTTTTCTTTATATTGAGGTGCAATCCACACTGAAGGCTGTGGTCTTTGATCTTCATTAGTAAGTGCTTCAAGTCCTCTTCACTTTCAGCAAGCAAGGTTGTGTCATCTGCATAACACAGGTTGTTAATGAATCATCCACCAATCCTGATGCCCCATTCTTCTTCATATAGTCCAGCTTCTCGTATTATTTGCTCAGCATACAGATTAAATAGGTATGGTGAAAGAATACAATCCTGACATACACCTTTCCTGACTTTAAACCTATCAGTCTGGTACTGGTATAATAACTGACATATAGACCAATGGAGTATAATTGAGAGTTCAGAAATAAATCTATACACATATGGTCAACTGATTTTTCACAAGGGTGTTAAGTCCACTCAGTGTGGAAGGAAGTGTTTAATAAATGGTGATGAGACAATTGGATTTCCAAATGCAGAAGAATGAACCAGGATCCAAGTCTCACACTGCACACAAACGGATCAAGGACCTAAATGTGATAAGTAAAACTAAAATCCTTATTAGAGAATGTATGGGACCTAGTTTTTAGCTGGCTATCAGATATGACAACAAAAGCACGAGCAGAAAGAGAAAAAATAGATAAATGGCACCTCATAAAAATTAAATACTTTTATTCATCAAAGGGCTTCATCAAAAAAGTTAAAAGACAACCTACAGATGGGGAGAAAGTGGAAATCATATATCCAATAAGGCTCTAATATCCAAAATATATAAAACACGTCTACAACTTAAAAAAAAAAATGACAAGCAACCCAATCAAAAAATGGGCAAAAGATTTGAACAGATATGTCACCAGAGAATATTCAAATGGCCAACAAGCGCCTGAAAAGATGCTCAATGTCATTAGCCATAAAACACCAAAAGCCTGTTGCCATTGAGTCGGTTCCGACTCATAGCAACCATATAGGACAGAGTAGAACTGCCCCATAGGGTTTCCAATGAGTGGCTGGTGAATTCGACCTACCAACCTTTTGGTTATCAGCCAAGCTCTTAGCCACTATTAGCCATAAAAGGAGATGCAAGTCAAAGCTACAATGAGATACTATCTTACCCCATTAGAATGGCCATGATTTTAAAAAAAATGTAAAAAAATAAGTGTGGGTAAAGTTGTGGAGAAATAGGAACCATTGCTGGTGGCAATGTAAAATGGTACAACCACTGTGGAGAACAGTTTCGTGCTTCCTCAAGGGTTGAACATAGAACTATCATGTGACCCAGCAATTACAATCCTAGGTATGTATCCACAAGAAGTGAAAGCGGGAACACAAACAGAAACCTGTTTAACTATGCTCATTGTAGCACTTTTCACAACAGCCAAAAGGTGGAAACAACCAAAACATCCATCCACAAATGGATGAATAAACAAAAAGTGGTACATACACACAATGGAATATTTTGCAACTGTAAAGAGAAATGAAGTTCTGATGTATGCCTCACCATGGGTGAATCTTGAAAACATTATACAGAGTGAAATAAGTCAGTCACAACAGGACAAATACTGCATTGTCTCACTTACATGAAATAAGCAAATATATACCCAAAACCCAAACCAAACCCAGTGCCCTCGAGTGGATTCTGACTCATAGCGACCCTATGGGACAGAGTGGAACTGCCCCAAGGAGTGCCTGGTGGATTCAAACTGCCGACCCTCTGGTTAGCAGCTGTAGCACTTAACCACTACACCACCAGGGTTTCCAAGCAAATATATATATAAAAAAAAAACCCCAAAATTAAGAGTGGTTACCAGGGGTGGGAAAAATGGAAAATGGGGAGTTATTCTTAAGGAGAACTAAATTTATCTTTTTTAAAATTTTATTTTACTGTGCTTTAGGTGAATGTTTACAGCCCAAATTAGTTTCTCATTAAAAATTTATACCCAAATTGTTTTGTGACATTGGTTGCAATTCTTGCTTTGTGGCCACACTCTCCCCCTTTCTCTTTCCACCCTGGGTTCCCTGTGCCCATTTCCTTCAGTTTTCCTGTCCCTTCCTGCCTTCTCCTCTTTGCTTTTGGGCAGGTCCTGCTCAAGCCTGATCTTGTATATATCACACCCATTTAATGATGGAGTGCTGCTGTGTACATCCAACTTTATGACTCTGTAGGTCAGAAAACACCCAGTTCATGATGGGTAGCTCAGGCCGCATGGTGACTTCGTGGCCCATGGTTAAGCGTTCATTCACTGTCATAGTTATCTAGTGCTGCTATAACAGAAATACCATCAGTGGGTGGCTGTAACAAGCAGAAATTTATTTTTTCACAGTTGAGGAGGCTAGAATTCCTAATTCAGGGCGCTGGCTCTAGGGGTAGGCTTTCTGTCTCTGTCGGTTCTGGAGGAATGTCCTTGTCTCTTCTGAGCTTTTGCTCCTGGGTGATCTTCAAGTGGCTTGACATCTTTCTTCCCCCTCTCTCCTTGTCTAATCTACTCTTCTTATGTCCTGTAAGAGATTGACTCAAGACACACTCTACACTAATCTTGTCTCTAACATAACAAAGACACCCCATTCCCAAATGGAATTATAACCACAGGCACAGAGGTTAGGATTTACAACATATTTTGGGGGGACACAATTCAACCCACAAGATGGGTATATACCCAAAACAATTGAAAGCAGGTACACAAATAGATACTTGTATACTAATGTTCACTGCAGCATTATTCACAATATCCAAATGCTAGAAACAAACCAAGTGTCCATCAATAGATGAATACACAAACAAAATAAGGTACAAACATAAAATACTACTCAGCCATAAAGAGAAATGAAATTATGATACATGCCATGAATGAACCTTGAAAACATTATGCTAGGTGAAATAAATCAGACAAAAAAAGGACAAATATGGTATGATCCCTCTTATATGAAATATCTAGAATAGACAAATGCATAATGACAAAAGTTTATTAGTGGTTACCAGGGAATAAGTTGAGGAGGGAATGGGGAGCTATTGCTTAAGGGGCACTGAGTTTCTGTTTGTGATGATGGAAAACTTGTAAATAGATAACAATGATGATTGCAGAACATGAATGAATGTAATTAATGACACTGAATTTTACACTTAAAATGGTTAAAATGGCAAATTTTTAGTCACATATATTTTACCACAATAAAATTTAACAAAAACAACAACAAAAAGACAAGAGTGGATACTGAGGGGGAAAAGGGGTAGATTGTCCTGAATGTTATCTCTTTGCCCGCCCCATGCTTACTGACCACCATACTTCATCCTTCTCTGCACTTCAGGTGGCCTAGGTCTCTGAGCTACATCACCAGGGATCCTTGCCTTCTAGTTTCTGATTGGATTTTGTCGATGGGAGGTAAGAGTAGTTCAGAGGTCAGAAGTGGAGACATGCCAAAGGGTTCATTGCCCTTGCTCCTTCCTGCAGCCCTGTGGTTTGGCAGTGGTTGCAACTTCTACTCAAGGCTGAAACTTCTTTCCGATGGACCAGTCCTACAGCTACAGCTTCCTGCACATCAGTCCTTGGTGGCCTTCCTTTAATCTGCGGAAGCTTTGTAGATAGTCCCTTAAATCGCCATTTTTGAGTGTGCTATTTATTTCCAGCTAACAGATTCCCATTGCCACATATGCCCTTTTGTGGAAAGTTAAACTTTAAGAGGAAAATAAAAGATCTCCAAATGGACTTTTTTCCAAAGAAATATCCAAAGAAATTTTCTAAGAACTAGACTTATAATGAGGGAAAGACCTGTGAACTTCACATAAAATTTTCAAAATCCTATCAACAAACTTTATATAGTTTTCTACCCACAAAATCACCATGTTTGGTCTTGCTCCATATGACATGGAATCATATTATAAAAAGTTAATCAATATTTCAAGTACTTACCCATACAAGAGTCTGCAGAAAATACAAAGCTAATGTGATTATTTTGCTAGATGAGTGGTGGCCAACATTGATGCGTCTCAGATCCTGAAAGTTTATCCTGGATAGGGGGTTGTCAATCAATTTACATTTTTGTAAGTTTGATATCAACTGTCCATTTGCCTTGATAAGTCTGTAAGGAAGTAATATGACAGCATACAGAAAAATTTTAAAATATGGAATTCGCTTCTGAATTGTTTTTAAAGTATACTTAAGAATAAATACAGTCATGAAAGCATTTTAGTGCATATTATTTTACTGTCACATGACAAATGTCTTGTTATTCTTACTACAGATTCCTTCCAAAGGAAGCAAGGCTGTTAACATTTAATTTTAAATAGATTATTATTAATTTTCAAGAAAAAGTCTTATTTATCCTTATTATTGTCTATATAGCACAGAATGAAGTGATATGATTAATTAAATTGCCATGGAAATGAAGGCTGAAATGACAATACCTGATTCACTCTGATTCCTAAAATTCTATTTTGGGATCTAAATTAGCTGCTTTAATCCATTGGTCTACTCACTTTCACTGCCAAGGCTACTCACTTTCAGCTTCTAAGAAAAATTATCCCTGTTCTGAGATTTCCTACCCACGCCCTATATCACCCCACGGCTTCTCTCACCTGCTTGCAATCTGTTCATCCTTGGTAGTATGTTGGAACCCTGCTTCCACCGATACCATCTGTCCCTGCAGGGAATCTGCTTCACACATCCACAGCCCCTAATATCTGCAGTACTCATTAGCAGGAGTCACTTAGGCGGTTAGTGGTTTCGTTTGATGGACTCTTTTTACCAGACCAAGTGACATTCTCCAGAAAGAGAAACCTTCTTGTAATAATTCACACAAGTACTCACATGTATAATTATTATAATTATTCACATGTAGTATCCAGTATGTAGTCACCCATAAAAAATGGTCAATAAATGTTTGTGACTATTTCTGAGCAAATGAACAGCCTCATTCCAGTCATCCTCTTCATCTGCTCCCTGTGAGCTGTCGCAAGAACATGCCACATTGGGCCTATTGCCTATGCTGAGTATATCTTTAATCAGGTATTGAATTTCTATGTGTAGGAAGAGCCTTAAGCTAAGATTCAGGTTGTTGTTATTGTTCTTAGGTGCCATTGAGTTGGTTTTGACTCACAGCAACCCTACCTACAACAGAACGAAACACTGCCCGATCCTGCGCCATCCTCACAATCCTTGTTATGCTTGAGATCATTGTTGCAGCCACTCTGTCAATCCATCTCGTTGACAGAATTCCTCTTTGTCAATGATCCTCTACCTTCTCCAGGGACTGGTCCTCATGATACCATGTCCAAAGTATGTGAGATGAAGTCTCACCATTCTTGCTCCAAAGAACATTCTGGCTGTACTTCTTCCAAGACAAGATTTGTTTGTTCTTTTGGCTGTCCATGGTATAGTCAATATTCTTTGCCAACACCATAATTCAAAGGCATCAATTTTTCTTCTATCTTCTTTTTTCATTATCCAGCTTTATGAGTTGATATTGACTGTTGTCTCTGAGCCATCAATAAGTTATTGTATTTATTTATTTTATGTTTCCTTACTCTGTCCTAGCTTCTTGTTTTGTTTTGCTTTGATATGCCCAAATAGGCTGCTGCTGTGAGCTAGTTTAAAGCTGTAATGTCCTGTCACCAGGTAGTTAGTGCTGTTACTAGGTATGTGAGCACAGGAGTCCATTTAATTTTCTTGTATGGATTCAGCTTAGGTGTCCAGGTAGTTGGTCACCAAGTGTGTGGTGCAGGTTCTCACCTACAGTCCTAGATGGGCAGGTGTGATTGGTGTGGACACAGGTATCTGGCTGCAGTTGGGGGTTATGCCCTGAGCAAGACAGGAGCTGACAGCTGCCCCTGAGTGTCTGTGAGGAAAGTGTGTCCCTGTTCCCTAGAGCGTGTAGGTGGGTAGGTTTTACAGCTGGACTATGGGCACCCAATGCTATTGGCTGAAAGGACTGGGAGGCACCACTCATTCTTGGACCCCTGTTGCAGGTGGCTAGTTGGCATGGGTGGAGCCACCAGTCCTCAGGCCCCTGACATGGGCAGGTGAGGACCCTGCTTAATAGGCAGAATGGTGTCAAATGTCACGAACCTGCCTCTCCACCATATAGCTGAAACAGTTGAAGTTAGACTTCAGGTATATACCTGGTTGTACTCTGCTAATGAGGGCCTATGCTGCTGAAATGGGCCCACACAGGTCTATGCAGGGGTGAAAGGCATTCAAAGTCCGTGGACCCCTTATGTCTGAGCCTAGGTGAAGGAGTTGTGTTTGTCTTGAGTTCCCGGCTTAAGGGAGCCGGCAGATTACTTTTTTTTCCCTGTTTGTTAATTTTTTCCCTCTCCAAGGTGAGGAGAACGGCTCAGGGTGCATGATGGGTCCTACTTCTGGCCCAGGAGAAGTGACAGTCTCTGACGCCAGCTCTAACCCAGTACAGAGTGGGGAGGAGGCAGGTAAGTGGGAGACAGGTTTTTTCCAAAGGGGTGTTTTTTGATCTGCTTGGTAGGTTAGACTCATGTACTTATCTTTTGCTAATTGAGCACTGCTTTTCATTGGTTCTAGAGGCATTAGTAGATTCTCTGCCTCTCGGTCTCTCCCCATGTGGAAAGCACGACCCAAATGCCACTGCTTGCATCACCGCTGATGCCAGCTGATCCCAGCCTGCAGGGTGCCGGTTCCTGCTGGGTCAGGTCTGGCAACTCCTCACTGCTTATAAATGGTCTCTCCCTCCCCCTGGCACACAGTCAAATTCCTCAACTTTGCCTTTGATGTTCAGGGCTCCTAGATTGTCATATATAATTGACTCACTTGTTTTTTTGGATCTTTGTTGTAAGAGGGACCACTGGAAGTGTCTGACTACTCCACCATCTTGGCCCCGCCTCTCATTATTGAACTTTCACATGCATATGAGGTGACTGAAAACACCATGGCTTAGGTCAGGCTCACCTTTGTTCCTTAAAGTGATATCTTTGCCTTTTAACACTTTAATGAAGTCTTTTGCAGCAGATTTGCCCAGTGCAACGTGTCATTTGATTTCTTGACTGCTGCTTCCGTGGGTGTTGATTGTGGATCCAAGTAAAATGAAATCCTTGACAACCTCAATCTCCTCTTCTTTTATCACAATGTTACTTATTGGTTCAGTTGTGAGGATTTTTATTTTCTTTATGTTAAGGTGTAATCCATACTGAAGGCTGTGGTCTTTAATCTTCATCAGTAAGTGCTTCAAGTTCTCTTTGCTCTCAACAAGCAAGGTTGTGTCATCTGCATAGTGCAAATTGTTAATGAGTCTTCCTCCAATCCTGATACCCCGCTCTTCATCATATAGTCCAGCTTTTCAGATTCTTTGCTCAGCATACAGATTAAGTAAGTATGGTGAAAGAAGACAACACTGATGAACGCCTTTCTTAACTTTAAACCATGCAGTATCCCCTTGTTCTATTTGAACAACTGCCTCTTGGTCCCAGCACAGATTCCTCATGAGAACAATTAAGTGTTCTGGAATTCCAATTCTTTGCAATGTTATCCATAATTTGTTGTGATCCACACAGACGAATGAATGCCTTTGCATAGTCGATAGAACACAGGTGAACATCTTTCTTGTATTCTCTGCTTTCAGCCAGGACTCATCTGATATCAGCAATGATATCAGATTCAGGGTATCTGAAATCTAATCCTGGCAGAATTGTTAGCTTAATGGGAAACTGGATATATTCCGTGTCTCAGTTTCCTTATTTGTGTCATGGGAATTGAGATAACTTTCCCACCATAGGGAATTGTACTGAGAATCACATAATAACAAGACAAAAAAAAAAAAGAAATCATTAAGCCAGGGTTGGATTTAGACCACTCCTCAGGGTAATCTTACCTCCAAGATATGGTGGTACTGGAGCTACACCCAGAAAGGATGAATTTTATATCCAGTAACCTATTTCCAAGTTGGTTGCCTCTGCCTTCCACAACCTCACTTGCAACTTTCTTCCAAAGGCAATTCACTGATTATCTGTGCCGATTGTAGTACTGTAAACTCAACCTTTCTTTAGTCTATAATAGAATGATTGGCAGCTAATCAAGAGGCTAAAGATTCATGGTGCTCTATTTTCTCTGTAATCTGAGGCTAATAAATAATATAACCCAGTAGCAATTGTGTGTGTGTGCATTTAAACCTTTGTGATCACACAGACCATGTATGTCTTATTAAAAAATAACTGACTGCAGTTCGCTTTAATCACACAGGGAACTGACTAATGCAAAAGAGAATAAAAGGCATTTACATTCGGTTTTATTTTATTGTTCTATAAAGACTGGGATGCAGTCCCTACTTGAAATAAGGCAACTAACCTTGCACATAAGGAACTAGGGACTATATACAACACTAGCTGTGTCCCCACATCTCCCACCTGATCAGGGCTTTGCCTGTGCTTTACAAACTTCTTTGTGGAGTTTATTTAGTTTTCTTTTGTTACATTTTAAAGCTTGCTTCTGAAAACGCTAAGTGGTTGGTGTCATGGGTTGAATTGTGTCTCCCCAAAATATATGTCAACTTGGCTGGCCCATGATTCCCAGTATTGTGTGATTGTCCACCATTTTGTTATCTGATGTTATTTTCCTATGATGTGAAAGAGGTGGGATAGGCAGCAGTTACGTTAATAAGGCAGGACTCAATCTACAAGATTGGATTGTGTCTTGATCCAATCTCTTTTGAGATATAGAAGAGAGAAGCAAGCAGAGAGACAGGGGGACTTCATACCACCAAGAAAGGAGCGCCAGGAGCAGAGGGTGTCCTTTGGACCCAGGTTTCCTATGCCGGGAAGTTCTTAGTCCAGGGAAAGATTGATGAGAAAGACCTTCCTTCAGAGCCAACAGAGAAAGACTTCTCCTGAGCTGACACCCTGAATTTGGACTTCTAGCCTGCTAGACTGTGACAGAATAAACTTCTGTTTGTTAAAGCCATCCATTTGTATTTCTGTTACAGCAGCACTGGATGACTAAGATAGTTGGTACTGGTGGGGTCTAGGAAAGTTTCAGAATCCAGGGAACTGGCAGAGTTGAACAGAGGGACTGAGCTCCAAAGAAGGCAAGGGTGTCCTTTCCACCTCAGTCCTGATCTCTGAGCTGGAAAGAAAGAATTACCAAGAGACGCATGGCCAGTCCTTCATGATTGCAAAGTCCAATCTTCTCATTAGATAGCTGCCGTTAAGCCCCCTCCAACTCATGATGACCTTATGTAAAACAGAAAAAAATGTTGCTCAGTCCTGTGTCACCCTCACGATCAACACCATGTTCCAGTCCATCGTTGTGGCTATTTTGCCAATCCATCTCACCAAGGCCTCATTTGCCTTCATTGGCACTCTACTTCACCAAACTCGATGCCCTCCCCTAGTGATTGAATCCTCCTGATGATATGTCCAAAGCAAATGAGTCAGACAATGTTCTGTTGTGATCCATAAGGTTTACATTGTCTACTTTTTGGAAGTAGATTGCCAGGCCTTTCTTCCTAGTTTGTCTTAGTCTGGAAGCCTTGCTGAAACCTGTCCACCATGAGTGGCCCTGTTGGTGGCATAGCTTCTAGCATCATAGCAACATGTGAGCTGCTACAGTACAATAAACTGAAAGGTGGTGGAATCTTTTCATTAAATGCAGCTAAACACCTAAGGATTTGTTTCAGAATTTCTCTGTATAGATTATTTTTAATACAGTAAGAAAAAAGTGTTTTGTCATGCCAAGTTTCCAAAAACTTTGCAAGTTTTAATTTCTACAACATGGAATTCCTGCAGCCAAGGACTTCCAAATAATATTAATAATGATGATGATAATGATGACTGACTTACAGTTTAAAGTCCTGGCAATAGATTGAAGTATGTTTTGATATGAAGCTGTAGCCTTCTGACTCTAATCCTGATTTCTTCTAGGAAAGGAATTCACAAAAAATATTACTGAATTGCTTCATTTCACTTTGGAGAAATTTTCAGAGGCATCAATTAGAAAGATTATTTTCAGACGAGAGAAAAGGAAGTCCAGGGGCCTCTGGAGAGTGTGGAGGAGGAAGCTAGGTTTCAATTTTTCTGAAGTTAAGTCTTGAAAGAGTGTTTTTTCGTCATGTTGAATTGTTATTTTTTGTCTCATTTACATTCTACCTCTACTATGTGCCAACAATTGGCTTAGGACCCAGAGATGAATAAACTAAAGCTCTCCCTTCAGGGACCTCATTGTTGTTGTTAGTGGATGTCTAGTAGATTCTGATTCGTGGAAACCCCGTGTGTTACAAAGTAGAACTGCTTCATAGGGTTTTCTTGGCTGTAATCTTTTTTTTTTTTTTAGTTTTTCATTCAAAAATTTATACACAAATTGTTGTGTGACATTGGTTGCAATCCCCACAATGTAGCAGCACTTTCCCTCTTTCCCTTTACACTCTGGGTTCCCTGTGTCCATTCCTCCAGGTTTCCTGTCCCTTCTTGGCTTGGCTTTAATCTTAATGGAAGCAGACTGCCAGGCCTTTTCTTTTGCAGTTTGAACTACGAACCTTTAGGTTAGTAGGTGAGTGAAAACTGTTTGCACCACTTAGGGAACTCATAGGGAGAAATTAATGCAAGTTAACACCCCCTGGTGGGAGAGGGCACCAGTGATCAGCTTTCAGGAGAGGGGCAAGGTAGCCTGCACATGAGATCAATGGAGATACTCAGATGAGCCAGCCTAACTCACCGAGTGAAAGTGATAGAAAGTCTCACAAATGAGGTGTGGTTGAGTTGGTACTAAAAGATGAGCTTCCCTGAAAGTTAAGCAGGGCAGAAGGGTATTCCACAGAAAGAGACCACTAGGTAAAGGAGCAGAAGTGTGAGAGTGCATTTCTTGAGAAAAGATCCTTTATTAAAGTGCTGCCACATGGCTGGAGGGCAGGTACATGTGGAGGAGAGGAGGAATGAGGCCAAAAGGGCAGCAAGAGCTGAGGATGTGGGGGGGAGGCTGCTGAGTTTGGGAAAGGAAATGACTAAAAGATTTTAATTCGGGAGATGGGGCCAAGATGGTGGAGTAGTTAGACGCTTCCAGTGGTCCCTCTTACAACAAAGACCAAAAAAAAACAAGTGAGTTGATTATATGTATGACAAGCTAGGAGATCTGAACATCAAAGCCAAAGTTAAGAAATTGGACTGAGTGGCAGGGGGAGGGAGAGACAGTTCAGAAGCAGTGAGGATTTGCTGGACCTGTCTTGGAGGGGACTGGCTCCCTGCAGGCCCAATCCCCTGGCACAACCGTGGCGAGGCTGGCTGTAGTGTTTGGGAGGCATTTTCATCAGCAGGAGAGTGTAAGTGGCACAGAATCTACTCACACCTCCGGAATCAACAAAGAACAGTGTTCTCTGCAAAAGATAAGTACTTGTGTTAATTTACCTCATGGGCTAAAAAGCACCCCTTTTGAAAGAACTCTCTCCCATTTATCTGATCCCTCCTCCCTCTGTTCCAGCTCCCAAGCTGGCTTCAGTGGCCGTCGCTTTCCCTGGGCCTTGGAGAAGGAAAAAATTAACAAATGGGGAAAAAATAATCTGCCAGCTCCCCTAAGCTGGGAACTCAGGACAGAAGTGGCTCCTTTGCCTGGGTACAGGCACAAGCAATCCATGGGCTTTGAATGCCTTTTATCCTTGCATGGACCTGTGTGGGCCCATTTCAGCAGTTTAGGCCGTGGTTGGCACAGTGCAACAGTGTATATACCTGAGGTCTGACTTCAACTGTTTCGGCTGTGTGGTGGAGAGGCGGCTTTTTTTTTTTTTAAATTGTACTTTAGATGAAGGTTTACAGAGTAAACTAGTTTTTCATCAAACAGCTAGTACACACATTGTTCTATGACATTGGTTAACCCTACGACATGTCAACACTCTCCCTTCTCAACCCTGGGTTCTCTATTACTAGTTTTCCTGTTCCCTCCTGCCTTCCAGTCCCTGCCCCAGGGCTGGTGCACCCCTTTAGTCTTGTTTTGTTTTATGAGTCTGTTCAATCTTTGGCCGAAGGGTGAACCACAGGAGTGACCTCATTACTGAGCTGAAAGGGTGTTTGGGGGCCATACTCTCAGGGTTTCTCCAGTCTCTCTCAAGCCAGCAAGTCTGATCTTTCCTTTTGAGTTAGAAGTTTGCTCTACAATTTTCTCCAGCTCTGTCTGGGACCCTCTACTGTGATCCCTGTCAGAGCAGTCAGTGGTGGTAGCCAGGTACCATCTAGTTGTACTGGACTCAGTCTGGTGGAGGCTGTGGTTGATATGGCCCAATAGTCCTTTGGATGAATCTTTCACTTGTATCTTTAGTTTTCTTCATTCTTCCTTGCTCCCAAAGGGGTGAGATGAGTGGAGTATCCTAGATGGCCACTCACAGGCTTTTAGGACCCTAGACGCCACTCACCAAAGTAGAATGTAGAACATATTCTTTATAAGCTGTTATGCCAATTGAGCTAGATGCTCCCCGAGACCATGGTCCCCACAGCTCTCAGCCCAGCAATTTGGTCCCCCTGGGAGTTTGGATGTGTCTATGGAGCTACGATGACCTTGCTTGTACAGGTTGTGCTGGCTTTCCCAGTATTGTATACTGTCTTACCATTCACCAAGGTTCCCACGTTTATATTGTCTTTTAAGTGTTTTCCATCCCCACCCCTCCTCCCTTGTAACCGTCAAAGATTGCTTCTTTTTGTATGTAAACCTTTTCATGAGTTTTTACAGTAGTGGTCTCATATAGTTTTTGTGATTGACTTATTTCGTTCAGCATAATGCCCTCCATATTTACCCATGTTATGAGGTGCTTCACAGATTCATCATTTTTCTTTCTCATTGCTTAATACTCCATTGTGTGTACGTACCAGAGTTTGTTTATTCATTCATCTGTTGATGGGCATCTGGGCTGTTTCCATCTTTTTGCTTTTGTGAACAATGCTGCAATGAACATGGGTGTGCATGTGTCTATTCATGTAACGACTCTTATTTCTCTAGGACATATTCCTAGGCGTGGGATTGCTGGATCATATGGCAATTCTGTATCTAACTTCCTAAGGAAGTACCATATCATTTTCCAAAATGGTTATATCATTTTGCATTCCCACCAGCAGGGCATAAGAGTTCTGATTTCCCTGTAAGAGAGGTGGGTTTTTGATGTTTGACACCACTCTACCCATTAAGCAGGGTCCTCACCTACCCACATCAGGGGCTGGAGGATTGGTGGCTCCACCCATGCCAACTAGCTACCAATGACAGGGGTCCAAGGACAAGTGGTGCCTCCAAATCCTTATAGCCAAAAGCATTGAATACCCATGGTCCAGCTGCAGAGCCCACCCACCTGTGTGCTCTAGAGAACAGGGACATACTCTCCTCACAGACACTCAGGGGAATGTTGTCAGTCCCCTGCCTTGCTGAGAGCGTGACCCCCCCCTGCTGCAACCAGATACCTACACCTACACTAGTCACCCCTGCTCCTCTAAGACTGTAGGTGAGAGCCTGAACCACACACTTGCTGACCAGCTACCCAGACTCCTGAGGTGAATCCATACAAGAAAAGTGAATGGACTCCTGGGCTCATATATCTGATAACATCTCTAGCCATCTGGTGTCAGGATGTTAGAGCCTCAAAGGTGCCAATAATCAAACTAGCTCTCTCAAGCAGCCTATTTGGGCTTATCAAAACAAAACAAAGCAAGGAGCTAGGACACAGTAAGCAAACATAAAATAAATTAATACAATAAGCTATAGATGGATCAGAGACAATGGTCAATATTAAAGCACATAAAGAAGCAGACTATAATTGCATCAACAAGCTCCCAAAACACAGATTCAAGGAATCTTCCGGGTAAAGATATCTTTCTGAAACTACCAGAGGTAGCATACAAAAGATTAATATACAGAACTCTGCAAGAGATCGGGAAGGAGGTCAGGCAAAATGCAGAACAAGCCAAGGAACACACAGATAAAGCAGTGGAGGAAATTAAGAAGGTTATTCAAGGGCATACTGACAAATTTAATAGGCTGCAAGGATTCATAGAGAGACAATGAACAGAAATTCAGAAGATGAACGATAAAATTACAGAATTAGAAAACTCAATAGAAAGTCAGAGGAGCAGCATTGAGGAAATGAAACTCAGAATTAGTGAGATTGAAGATAAAAAACTTGGTACCAATATATTTGAAGAAAAATCAGATAAAAGAATTTTAAAAAATGGAGAAACTCTAAGAAGCATGTGGGACTCTATCAAGAGAAATAACCTACAAGTGATTGGAGTACCAGACCAGGGAAGGAGACTAGAAAATACAGAGAGGATTGTTTGAGATTGGTTGGCAGAAAATTTCCCTGATATCATAAAAGATGAGAAGATAACTATCTGACATGCTCATCAAACACCATACAAGGTAGATCCCAAAAGAAAGGCACCAAGACATATTATAATCAAACTTGCCAAAACCAAAGATAAAGAGAGAACTTTAAAAGCTGCTAGGGATAAATGGAAAGTCACCTACAAAGGAGAGTTAATAAACATAAGCTCTGACTACCTAACATAAACCATACAGGGAAGAAGGCAATGGGATGACATATATAAAGCCTTGAAGGAAAAAAATGGCCAGCGAAGAATCATATATCTAACAAAACTGTCTCTCAAAAATGAAGGCGAAACTAGGAAATTTCCAGATAAACAGAAATTCAGGGAATTTGCAAAAACCAAACCTAAACTACAAGAAATACTAAAGGAGTCCTCTGGTTAGAAAATCCGTAACATGGGATAACAACCCAAGACTAGAACACAGGACAGAGCAACCAGATATCAACCCAGATAGGGAAACCACAAAAATAAATCAAGATTAAAAAACACTCAAAACAGGGAAACAGTGATGCCATTATGTAAAAGATGACAACATTAAATCAATAAAGAGGGACTAAAAAGTGTAGTCATAGGTCTTTCACACAGAGAGGAAGTCAAGGCGATTTAAAGAGATAAAAGTTTGGTTTAAACTTAGAAAAACAGGGGTAAATGTTAAGGTAATCACAAAGAAGACTAACAATCCTACAGATCATAATAAAATACAAGAAAAACGTAAAGACTCAGCAAAAACAAAATCAACCACAATGAAAAAGAGGAAAAGACAATATATAAAGAAAAACTACTCAGCACAAAAAATTAAGTGGAAAAAAGAAACTGTCAACAACACACAAAAAAGACATCAAAATGACAGCATTAAACTCATACCTATCCATAATTATGCTGAATGTAAATGGACTACAGGGACCAACAAAGAGACAGAGAGCGGCAGAATGGATTAAAAAAAAATGATCCATCTATATGCTGCCTACAAGAGACACGCCTTAGACTTAAAAACACAAACAAACTAAAATTCGAAGGGTGAAAAAAATATATCAAGCAAACAACAATCAAAAAAGAGCAGGCATAGCAGTATCAATTTCTGACAATATAGGCTTTGAACTTAAACCCACCACAAAGGATAAGGAAGGACACTATATAATGATTAAAGGATCAATATACCAGAAGGATATAATCATAATAAATATTTACGCACCCAATGACAGGGCTTCAAGATACATACAACATACATGGAAAAGTGAGATAGGCAAGTCTACAGTAATAGTAGGAGACTTCAACACACCACTTTTGGTAAAAACAGAAACATTCAGAAAGAAGCTCAATAAAGACAGAAGATCTAAATGCCACAATCAACCAACTTGACCTTATAGACATATACAGAACACTCCACCCAACAGCAGCCAAGTATACTTTCTTTTCCAATGCACATGGAACATTCTCCAGGATAGACCACATATTAGGTCATAAAGCAAACGTTAGAAGAATCCAAAACTTTGAAATATTACGAAGCACCTTTTTCTGACCATAAAGGCATAAAAGTAGAAATCAGTAACAGAAAAAGCAGGGAAAAGAAATCAAACACGAGGAAACTGAACAACACCTTGCTCAAACACTACTGGGTTATAGAAGAAATTAAGGACAGAATAAAGAAATTCATTGAATCCAAAGAGAATGGATTACTACCAGAACCTTTGAGACACAGCTAAACCAGTGCTCAGAGGTCAATTTATATCAATAAATGCACACATCCAAAAAGCAGAAAAGGCTAAAATCAAAGAATTATCCCTACAACTTGAACAAATAGAAATAGAGCAATAAAAGAAACCCTCGAGCACCAGAAGAAAGCAAATAATAAAAATTAGAGCAGTATTAAATGAAATAGAGAACAAACAATGGAAAGAGTTAACAAGACAAAAAGCTGGTTCTTTGAAAAGATCAACAAAATCGATAAACCACTCACCAAACTGACAAAAGAAAAGCAGGAAAGGAAGCAAATAAACCAATTAAGAAATGAGAGGGGTGATATCACAACAGACCCAACTGAAATTAAAAGAATCATAGCAGATTACTATGAAAAATTGTACTCTAACAAATTTGAAAACCTAGATGGAATGGAAAAATTTCTAGACACACACTACCTACCTAAACTAACACAAACAGAAGTAGAAGTAAATAAACCCATAACAAAAGAAGAGTTTTAAAAGGTGATTAAAAAACTTCCCCTTCCCCCCCCCCACAAAAAAAAAGCCCTCGCCCTATGGCTTCATTGGGAAATTCTAGCAAACTTTCAGAGAAGAGTTAAAACCACTACTACTAAAGGTATTTCAGAGCATAGAAAAGGACGGAATACTCCCAAACTCATTCTATGAAGCCAGCATATCTCTGATACCAAAACCAGGTAAAAACCAAAAACCAAACCCACTGCCAAAGATACCAACAAAAAAGAAAATTACAGACCTATATCCCTCATGAACTTAGATGTAAAAATATCAGCAAAATTCTAGCCAATAGGATTCAACAACATATCAAAAAAATAATTCACCATGACCAAGAGGGATTCATACCAGGTATGCAGGGATGGTTTAACATTAGAAAAAGTCATTGTAAACCATCGTATAAATAAAACAAAAGAGAAGAATCACATGATCTTTCTTATCAATTGATGCACAAAAGGCATTTGACAAAGTCCAATACCCATTCATGATAAAAACTCTCAGCAAAATAGGAATAGAAGGGAAATTCCTTGATATAATAAAGGGCTTTTATACAAAGCCAACAGCCAACATCATCCTAAATGGAGAGAATGTAAGCATTCCACTTAAGACTGGGAACCAGACTAAGATGCCCTTTATCATCACTCTTATTCAACATTGTGCTGGAGGTCCTAGCAAGAGCCATTAGGCTAGATAAAGAAATAAAGGGGCATTTGAATTGGTAAGGAAGAGGTAAATTTATCTGTTTGCAGATGAAATGATCTTATACACAGAAAGGCCCAAAGAATCCACAAGAAAACTACTGAAACTGATAGAATTCAGCAAAGTATCAGGATACAAGCTAAACATACAAAAATCAGTTGGATTCCTCTACACCAACAAAGAGAACATGGAAGAGGAAATCACCAAATCAATACCGTTTACAATAGCCCTCAAGAAGATAAAATACTTAGGAATAAATCTCACCAGAGACATAAAAGACCTATACAAAGAAAAATACAAGACACTACTACAAGAAACCAAAAGAAAGCTATATAAGTGGAAAAACATACCTTGCTCATGGATAGAAAGACTCAATTTTGCGAAAATGTCTATTCTACCCAAAGTGATCTATAGATACAATGCAATCCTGATCTAAATTCCAATGGCATTTTTCAATGAGATGGAGAAACAAATCACCAACTTCATACGGAAGAGGAAGAGGCCCCGGATAAATAAGGCATAACTGAAAAAGAAGAACAATGTGGGTTGTCTCACACTACCTGATTTTGGAAACTATTATACTGTCACAGTAGTCAAAACAGCCTGGTATTGATGCAAAAGCAGATACATAGACCAATGGAACAGAAATGAGAATCCAGACATAAATCCATCCAAATATGAGCAGCTGATATTTGACAAAGTCCTAAAGTTTGCTAAATGGAGAAAAGGCAGTCTCTTTAACAGACGGTGCTGGCATAACTGCATATCCATCTACAAAAAAGTGAAAGAAGACCCATACATACCTCACACCATGCACAAAAACTAACTCAAAATGGATCAAAGACCTAAATATAAAATCTAAAACAATAAAGATCATGGAAGAAAAAATTGAGACAAGGCTGGGAGCCCAAATACATGGCATAACAGTATACAAAACATTACCAACAGTGCACAAACACCAGAAGAGAAACAAGGTAACTGGGAGCTCCTAAAAATCAAACACTTATGCTAATCCAAAGATTTCATCAAAAGAGTAAAAACACTACCTACAGACTTGGAAAAAGTTTTTGGCTATGACAAATCCAATCAGCATCTGATCTCTAAAATCTACATGATACTGCAAAAACTCAACAACAAAAAGACAAATAACTCAATTAAAAAATGGGCAAAGGATATGAACAGGCACTTCACCAAAGAAGACAGTCAAGCTGCTAACAGATACATGAACAAATGCTTACAATCATTAGCCATGAGAGAAATGCAAATCAAAACTACAGTGAGATACAATTTCACCCCAACAAAGTCTGGCACTAACCCAAAAAACAAAGAATAGTAAATGTTGGCAAGGTTATGGAGAGAATGGAACACTTATACACTGCTGGTGGGAATGTAAAATGGTACAACCACTTTGGAAATCGATTTGGTTCTTCCTTAAAAAGCTAGAAATTGAGCTACCATATGATCCTGCAATCTCACAACTTGGAGTATAGCCTAGAGAAATAAAAGCCCTCACACGAACAGATATATGCACACTGATGTTCATTGCAGCACTGTTTACATAGCAAAAAGATGGAAGCAACCAAGGTGCCCATCAATGGATGAATGGATAAATAAATTATGGTATATTCACGTAATGGAACACTACGCAACGATTAAGAACAATGATGAATTCCTGAAACATGGAGGAATCCAGAAGGCATTATGCTTAGTGAAATTAATGAGTTGCAAAAAGACAAATATTGTATGAGACCACTATTACAAGAACTGAAGAAAAAGTTTAAATGCAGAAGAAAATATTCTTTAATGGTTTCAAGGGAGAACGGGAGGGGATATTCCCTAATTAGATACTAGACAAGAACTACTTTAGGTGAAGTGAAAGACAACACACAATACAGGAGAGGTCAACACAACTGGACCAAGCCAAAAGCTGAGAAGTTTCCTGAATATAACCAAATGCTTTGAAGAACACTGTAGCAGGGACAGGGGTCTGGGGACCATGGTTTCAGGGGATATCTAGGTCAATTGGAATAACAAAACATGTTAAGAAAACGTTCTGTATCTCACTTTGGTGAGTGACATCTGGGGTCTTAAATGCTAGAAAGCGGCCATCTAGGATGCATCAATTGGCCTCAACCCACCAAGAACAAACACCAAAGACACAATGTAAATATGAGCTGAAGAGACAGAAAGGGCCACATAACCAGAGACTCCATCTGCCTGAGACAGGAAGAACTAGATGGTGTCGGGCTACCACAGATGATTGCCCCAAAAGGGAACATGACAGAGAATCCATGATGGAGCAGGAGAACAGTGGGATACAGACCTTAAATTCTCATAAAAAGAGCAGACTTGATGGTCTGACTGAGACTGGAGGGACCCCAGAGGTTATGGCCCCCAGACCCTCTGTTAGCCCAAGACTGGAACCATTCCCAAAGCCAACTCTTCAGACAGGGCTTGGGCTAAACTATAAAACAGAAAATGATACTGGTGAGGAGTGAGGTTCTTGGCTCAAGTAGACACATGAGACTATGTGGGCAGCTCCTGTCTGGAGACAAGATGAGAAGGCAGAAGGGGATAGGAGTTGGTTGAATGGACACAGGGAAAACAGGGTGGAGAGGAATGTGCTGTCACATTAGGGGGAGAGCAGCTAGGGTTACATAGCAAGGTGTGTATAAGTTTGGTATGAGAGACTGACTTGATTTGTAAACTTTCACTTAACACACAATGAATTAAAAAAAATTTTAATTAGGACAGAGACACAATCAGCAAATCTGCTGCAAAAGGCTTCTTAAGGTTTTAAAAAGCAAAAATGTCACTCTGATGACTAAGTTGTGCATGACCCAAGCCATGATCTTTTCGATTTTCTCGTATGCATGTGAAAGCTGGATAATGAAAAAATGAAGAATTTGTGCATTTGAATTGTGGTGTTGTTAAAAAATATTGAATATACTGGGGACTGCCAGAAGAACAAACAAATGTCCTGGATTAAAAAAACCAGAATGGTCCTTATACGCAAGGACAGTGAGACTTAGGCTCCCTTACTTTGTACATGTCATTAGGAAAGACCAGTCACTAGAAAAGGACCTCATGTTTGGTAAAGGGTCTGAGAAAATGAGTGAAACCCTCAATGAGATGTATTGACATAATAGGCACAACAATGGGCTCAAACTTACCAAGAATCATGAAGATGGCAAAAAACTAGGCAATATTTTGTTCTGTTGTACATAAGGTTGTGACTTCAAGGCAGCTAACAACAACAACAAAACAGGGTGTAGGAGGTTTATATTTCATTTAGGAGAGGAGTTTAGAGAGAAGAGCTTGGAAGAGACTTGGAGGGCACAGTCAGCAATTCATAGGCCTTGCTTAGATGTGGGAAGTAAGGAAGAAAGAAAACTCTGGAATGGGTCCCAGTTATTTGATTTGGAAGTTGTGCAATTTGTGAAGACAGAGAAAGCAGAGGATAAAGTTTTAGAAGGGAATAGAATGAATTCAGTTTTTTATAGATTGACTGTGGTCTGCCAGTAGGTCATCCAGATGTCAATATCCATTAGGCACCTGGATGGGGGAGTGAGGATAGGAATGCAGATTTGGACATAACCCGGCTGTAGGTAGAGCCATGGTTGTGAATGAGGTGAACCCTGCAGAACACCCATGCTTAAGGAATATAAAACCAAGAAGGGCACAGAGAATGAGCTTTCTGAGTAGAGGAGAACCATGAGAAAGTAGAATCATGGAAGGCAAAAGAAAAGAAAATTCTAGGACAGAGTAATAGTCCAGGAAACCCTGGTGGCACAGTGGTTAAGAGCTATAGCTGCTAATGGAAAGGTCGGCGGTTGGAATCCACCAGGCATTCCCTGGAAACCCTATGGGGCATTTCTACTCTGCCCTAAAGGGTTGCTATGAGTCGGAATCAACTCTACGGTAAAGAGCTTGGTTTTGGTTTTTTGATAGTCATTCAAGTGTCACCAAAAGGTCATTAAATTAAGGACCTGACATGTCCAGGAGACTTGGCTACAATGTAATTATTTAACTTGGCAGAAACAGTTTTAGGTGGTTGACCAGAAGTTGGAATACAATTACTAAAGCAATAAATTGGAGAAAGTGAAGATAAGGAGCATAGGTCTCTTTTATGATGGTTTTGGCTAGGTATGAAAAATAAGACATGTGGATAAAGAGGTTGCTGACTGAGTTTACGATGGAAGCATGTTTACAGCCAAAAGAAAGGGACTGTCAGAAGAGAAGAGGATAAGAAAAGGAAGCTAAGGTGTGGAGTAGGAGTTGAGTGATGTCTAGACAAAGCTATAGAAGCTTGCCTTGGATGAGGGAAGGACCCAGACTAGAGAGAATGTATGGCTGCATCCAGAAGCAGATAAGGAAAAACTCAAAGAGTAATTTTGGGGAAGAGAGAGAGTTTGAAGACCATGCTGTCAAGAAAGAGAGATAAACCATGCTGTCTTGCCTGGATAGGGAAGGAAGTGAAATAAGAAGGATCAAGAACAAATGTAGTTAGACAAAGGAAGTGAGAGAGTAGGTGCAATCAAAACCAAAATCAAAACAAACCCAGTGCCGTTGAGTCGATTCTGACTCATAGCGACCCTTTAGGACAGAGTAGAACTGCCCCATAGAGTTTCCAAGGAGCGCCTGGCAGATTCGAACTGCCGACCTTTTGGTTAGCACTCAACCACTACGCCACCAGGGTTTCCGTAGGTGCAATCAGAGGTTGTTTATTCGATGCTTTGGTCTGCTACAGCCCCCACTGCTTCAGAATGTGGCTTTCATACCTTTCTGCAAGAAGGCTTATAGCTGAGTCCCTTCCCAGGAATTGTTTTTGCCCAGAGGAAGTTTCAAATAGGGACATCTCTGAAGGGCCATCCCATCTTCAGAGCTTTCTCTGGGAATGGCCAAGTACTCTGGTACAACTGTCTGAATTTCAACTTCTTCCTCTGCCCAATCCTGTTTCCTTTACCAGTAAACCATAATAAACCACCTGCATACAAATCTCCATCTCAGAGTCTGTTTTCCAGAGAACTTGGCAGCTGGGGACAGAAAGAGGGAATGTGGTGGTGTACATTGTCAGATGTAGAAGAGCTCTGAAGGATGTCAAAGTCAAGATTTGACTGTGGGTGTAAGACACACTCATATGCTCTTCACCTGATCCTCACCCTTATCTCTGGAGCCCTTGGACACCTGCTCTGCCACAGGAACGTGTGCCTGGGCTCTGACCCTGTCCACACTGCAGAGCTCTTTCCTCCTGCCCATTGGTGATGTTAGGTTCTATCAAGTCAGTTCTGACTCATAGCAACCCTATGTACAGCAGAACGAAACACTGCCCTGTCCTGCACCATCCTCACAATCATTGCTATGTTTGACCCCACTGTTGCAGCCATTGTGTCAGTCGCTCTTATTGAGGATCTTCCTCTTTTTCACTGACTCTCTACTAAGTATGATGTCCTTCTCCAAGGACTGGTCCCTCCTGATAACATGTCTAAAGTACATGAGATGAAATCTTGGAATCCTTGCTTCTAAGGAGCATTCTGGCTGTACTTCTTCCAAGATAGATGTGTTTATTCTTCTGGCAGTCCATGGTATATTAAATATTCTTCACCAACACAATACTTTAAAGGCATTAATTAGGTCTTCCATATTGTCCAGCTTTTGCATGCATATGAGGAGATTGAAAATACCATGGCTTGGGTCAGGTGCACCTTAGTCCTCAAAGTGACATCTTTGCTTTTTAACACTTTAAAAAGCCCTTGTGGTGCAGTGGTTAAGTGCTTGGCTGCTAACCAAAAGTTCCATAGTTCGAATCCACCAGCTGCTCCTTGGAAACACTATGGGGCAGTTCTACTGGTCGCTATGAGTTGGAATCAACTCAATTGACAGTGGGTTTTTTGAGTTAAAGAGATCTTTTGCAGCAGACTTGTCCAGTGTAATATGTCATCTGATTTCTTGACTGCTACTTCCATGGGTGTTGATTTCGGATGCAAAATGTAATCAGCAACATGGCACTTCAGGTAGAAGCACCATGTCATCCCTCTGCAGCAAAGACCTGAAAAGCTAAGTAAAAGAGATACAAACATCAATCCTGGAACCTTAATCATCAAATGAAGGGATAAAGAATTAGATCAAGGACCTAATGGAAGAAGAAACTGACAGAGAACAGAGAACGAAGAGGGGTATGGAGTGGAGGTCCTCCGCCAGCTAATGCAGCACAGCTTCGCCATCTTGGAGCACAGCCAGCAACAATCCTGGACAGGGAGTACGGGAAGGCAACTTCACAGAGCTCCCAACAGGAGGCAGAGC
Source organism: Loxodonta africana (assembly GCF_030014295.1). NCBI lineage: Eukaryota > Metazoa > Chordata > Mammalia > Proboscidea > Elephantidae > Loxodonta > Loxodonta africana. Next base: position 5,578,832 of record NC_087355.1, read on the forward strand.
AACTGGTAACTAGAGAAACATGCTTTCCTGCCCCCCACCCCTCTGCCCAGTACACTGCCTCTGCTGCTTCCCAATGGGCCATAGTCACTCAGCTGGATAGACACTGCTGCCCCGGTTCTGTCCTGTCCGCACCAGGCAGCTCTCTTAGTGCCATTTTTTTCTCCTTCTCTTCCTTCCCTTTCTTTCTTCCTCTCACCTAGCCCCACGAGCCACCTCTGCCCCTTCCTGACAAGCCACACTGTGCCACTTGGCAAGAGAGACACTAGCTCACTGCCACTCTCTCTCTGCTCTGCCCCCACCAGCTGGCTCCCTCAGGGCCATATTTTTTTCCTCTCTCTTTTCCTTACTCCCTTCTCTTTCTCTCACCATCTACCCCTGTGTGCCACCTCCACCTCTTCTCAACAGGCTGTGCCACATGGCTTGGCTAGAGAGCCACCCACACATGTCCTCCCCGGGTCTGCCCACCCCCACTCACCAGCTCCTGCCTTGCTGCCATTTTTTTGCTTTTGTTTCTCTGTCTTCCCTCTTTTGTTTCTCCCTCCTACCTAGTTTCACACATTGCATCCCCTCCCTTACCCTTCTGATGGGCCCTCAGGTCTGCCCCACCCCAGTAGGCAGCTCCCGCTGAGCCATTTTGTTCTTTTTTCTCTCTTTCCTTTTCTTCTTTTTCTTTCTCCCTCCCACCTAGACCTGCACACTGCCTCTGCTCCTTCTTGGGTTCCACTGTGCTGCTCAGTAAGACACCAGCTCAACACCACCCATGGTCTGCTCCACTCCCATGGGCTGGCTCCATTATACCATATTTTTTTCTTCTCTCTTTTTTCCCTTTACTTTCTCCCACCCACCTAGCCCTGTGTGCCACCTCTGCCCTTTTTTGACGGACTGTGCCACACCACTTGTCTAGAAAGCCACCCATACACAACCCGCCAGGTCTGCCCTGTCCCCACTCACTGGCTCCAGCCATGCTGCCTTTTTATTTGCTTTCTTTTCTGTATTTCCCTTTCTTCCTCCCACTTATCCTTGTATGCCACCTCCACCCTGTCTTACTGGGCCATGCCTCAATACCTGGGCTACAGAACCATTGGCTCATGGCCACCTGGGGACCTCCATGTCCCCACCCTCTGGATCCTGCTGTGTCACCATTTTTTCTTCTTTTTGTTTTTCTCTTCTCTTTCTCCCTCCATCCTAGCTCCACACATCACATCCTTCCCTTCCAACCAGCCCTTGGGTCCACCCTGTCTCAACTCATGGATGTACACCATGTGACAGGTTTTAAATTTTTGATTATTACTTTTTAATTTATTTTTAGTTTCTTAAATAATTTTTTCTTTTCTCTCCATTTTCCTTCCCCCTCAGACCTAGCCTCGTACGTCACCTCCCCCTCCCATTGCTATGCCACCACAGCTGAAGAGCTACAGGCCTGCCATTGTCCAGGGTCTGCCCCGCCCCCACTATACTGTCACTTATTTTATTTTTTCTTTTCTTTTAATTTCTTTCTACCTCCCACCTAGCCTAGTATATTACCACCGCTCCCTTTCCCATCAGTGCCCAGGTCTGCCCAGCCCCACCTGCTGGCTACTTTTAATTTTTTTTAATCTTTCTTTTCTTTCTCTTCTGCGCCTAGCCCTGTACACCCTGCTTCCCACTGGCCCCTTATGTGCCACCACGGCTAGAGCACCCCAGTGCTCAGGCCAACCACCATACTGGGCCTGTACTGCCACCCCTCCCACCACTTGGCCAGCTGCTGAATGGTGGGAGATGAGCCCATGCCATTCCCCATCCGACAAGCCTACCTATCTGGTGAGGGGCTGGGAAAGTTTCCACACCACTGAACCAACATCAGGAAACAGAGCTGGCCCAGTCTGCCCTCAACCACCTCATAAAACCAGTGTACAAGCGGGGGCCAAGATGGCGGACTAGGTGGATGCTACCGCGGATCCCTCTTGCAACAAAGACTCGTAAAAACAAGTGAATCAATCACATATATAACAATCTACGAACTCTGAACAACAAACACAGACTTAGAGACGGAGAACGAACAAATACGGGCAGACAGCGATCGTTTTCAGAACTAAGAGCCAGCGTACCAGGCAGGTGACCTTCGGAGCCCGGGCTGGGGCACAGCCCAGGGGGGCAGATGGCACAGACAAGGGGCCCAGCCCTAACCCCCCCGAACCCATCCCAGGAGGGAGTCTAGCTGGTTGGCGCGGGCGGCGTAGCAGCGCAGCCGGTGGGAGAAACACCTGGGAGGCAGTGACTGATCTTGGACCCAGGAGAGCAGCGTCCCAGCCGGGGAGCCTCCCGCCAGGAGTTTGGCAGGAGGCGGGCGAGGTGTGAGCATGGGGATCACCTATATTTATCTAAAACGACCCCGAGGGGGGGCGCCCAGACGTTCGTGAGGGCCACGTCCACCCAGTTCGCGGGAGCGGTGCAGCGCACCAGAGGGAGAAATCCCCGGGAGGAAGTGACTGGTCTTGGAGTGGGGAGAGCAGCGTCCCAGCCGGAGAGCCGTCCCGCTGGGATCTTGGCGAGAGTGGGAGGGGTGTGAGCGCATTCCCCTGAATAGACCCCGGGAGCGAGCCCAGCTGTTCGTGAGGGCCACGCCCACTCAGTTCGCGCGAGCGGTGCGGCGCACCGGAGGGAGAAATCCACGGGAGGAAGTGAATGATTTTGGAGCGGGGAGAGTAGCGTCCCAGCTGGGGAGCCATCCTGCTGGGATTCTGGCAGATGGGGGCGGAGCGTGAACGCGGGGATCAGCTCTATATTCTGTGGTGCTACACGCCTAGCTCTCTGATCCCTCCCCCACCCTCCCCAGGCGGCCCCATTAACATCCGAATACCCTGAGCCGGAAGGAGAATTCAGATAGGGATCTGACTGCATTCTTTTTTAGCTGATTACCTGGAAAATCTAGTTTCCGAGTGATGGCTCGGAGACAGCAGTCCATATCAAACCACGTAAAGAAACAGACCATGACAGCTTCTCCAACCCCCCAAACAAAAGAATCAAAATCTTTCCCAAATGAAGATACAATCCTGGAATTATCAGATACAGAATATAAAAAACTAATTTACAGAATGCTTAAAGATATCACAAATGAAATTAGGATAACTGCAGAAAAAGCCAAGGAACACACTTATAAAACTGTTGAAGAACTCAAAAAGATTATTCAAGAACATAGTGGAAAAATTAATAAGTTGCAAGAATCCATAGAGAGACAGCATGTAGAAATCCAAAAGATTAACAATAAAATTACAGAATTAGACAACGCAATAGAAAGTCAGAGGAGCAGACTCGAGCAATTAGAATGTAGACTGGGACTTCTGGAGGACCAGGGAATCAACTCCAACATAGCTGCAAAAAAATCAGATAAAAGAATTAAAAAAAATGAAGAAACCCTAAGAATCATGTGCAACTCCATCAAGAAGGATAACTTGCGAGTGATTGGAGTCCCAGAACAGGGAGGGGGGACAGAAAACACAGAGAAAATAGTTGAAGATCTCCTGACACAAAACTTCCCTGACATCATGAAAGACGAAAGGATATCTATCCAAGATGCTCATCGAACCCCACTTAAGATTGATCCAAAAAGAAAAACACCAAGACATATTATCATCAAACTTGCCAAAACCAAAGATAAAGAGAAAATTTTAAAAGCAGCCAGGGAGAAAAGAAAGGTTTCCTTCAAGGAAGAATCAATAAGAATAAGTTCAGACTACTCAGCAGAAACCATGCAGGCAAGAAGGGAATGGGACGACGTATACAGAGCACTGAAGGAGGAAAACTGCCAACCAAGGATCATATATCCAGCAAAACTCTCTCTGAAATATGAAGGAGAAATTAAGATATTTACAGATAAACACAAGTTTAGAGAATTTGCAAAAACTAAACCAAGACTGCAAGAAATGCTTAAGGAGATTGTTTGGCCTGATGACCAATAATATCAGGTACCAGCACAATACAAGGTCACAAAACAGAACGTCCTGATATGAACGCAACTCAAATAGGGAAAGCACAAAAACAAAGTAAGATTAATTCTAAAAAATAAATAAATAAACAAAATAATACACATAACAGGAAATCATGGAAATCAATAGATAAACGATCACAATAATCAAAAAGAGGGACTAAATATAGGAGGCATTGAACTGCCAGATGGAGAGTGATACAAGGCGATATAGAACGATACAAGTTAGGTTTTTACTTAGAAAAATAGGGGTAAATAATAAGGTAACCACAAAAAGGAATATCAATTCCATAACTCAAGAAAAACGTAATGACTCAACAAACATAAAGTTAAACATTATGAAAATGAGGATCTCACAATCTACTAAGAAAAACGTCTCAGCACAAAAAAGTATGTGGAAAAATGAAAAGGCCAACAACACACACGAAAAGGCATCAAAATGACAGCACTAAAAACTTATTTATCTATAATTACGCTGAATGTAAATGGACTAAATGCACCAATAAAGAGACAGAGAGTCACGGACTGGATAAAGAAACACGATCCATCTATATGCTGCCTACAAGAGACACACCTTAGACTTAGAGACACAAACAAACTAAAACTCAAAGGATGGAAAAAAATATATCAAGCAAATAATAAGCAAAAAAGAAGAGGAGTAGCAATATTAATTTCTGACAAAATAGACTTTAGACTTAAATCCACCACAAAGGATAAAGAAGGACACTATATAATGATAAAAGGGACAATTGATCAGGAAGATATAACCATATTAAATATTTACGCACCCAATGACAGGGCTGCAAGATACATAAATCAAATTTTAACAGAATTGAAAAGTGAGATAGACACCTCCACATTTATAGTAGGGGACTTCAACACACCACTTTCGGAGAAGGACAGGACATCCAGTAAGAAGCTCAATAGAGACACGGAAGACCTACTTACAGCAATCAACCAACTTGACCTCATAGACTTTTACAGAACTCTCCACCCAACTGCTACAAAATATACTTTTTCTTCTAGTGCACATGGAACATTCTCTAGAATAGACCACATATTAGGTCACAAAACAAATCTTGGTAGAATCCAAAACATCGAAAAATTACAAAGCATCTTCTCAGACCACAAGGCAATGAAGCTAGAAATCAATAACAGAAAAACTAGGGAAAAGAAATCAAATACTTGGAAAATGAACAATACCCTCCTGAAAAAAGACTGGGTTATAGAAGACATCAAGGAGGGAATAAGGAAATTCTTAGAAAGCAACGAGAATGAAAATACTTCCTATCAAAACCTCTGGGACACAGCAAAAGCAGTGCTCAGAGGCCAATTTATAGCGATAAATGCACACATAAAAAAGAAGAGCCAAAACCAGAGAACTGTCCCTACAACTTGAACAAATAGAAAGTGAGCAAGAAAAGAACCCGTCAGGCACCAGAAGAAAACAAATAATAAAAATTAGAGCTGAACTAAATGAATTAGAGAACAGAAAAACAATTGAAAGAATTAACAAAGACAAAAGCTGGATTTTTGAAAAAATTAACAAAATTGATAAACCATTGGCCAGACTGACTAAACAAAAACAGGAAAGGAAACAAATAACCCAAATAAGAAACAAGAAGGACCACATCACAACAGAGCCAAATGAAATTAAAAGAATCATTTCAGATTACTATGTAAAATTGTACTCTAACAAATTTGAAAACCTAGAAGAAATGGATAAATTCTTGGAAAAATACTACCTACCTAAACTAACACATTCAGAAGTAGAACAACTAAATAGACCCATAACAAAAAAAGAGATTGAAACGGTAATCAAAAAACTTCCAACAAAAAAAAGTCCCGGCCCAGACGGCTTCACTGCAGAGTGCTACCAAACCTTCAGAGAAGACTTAACACCACTACTACTGAAAGTATTTCAAAGCATAGAAAATGACGGAATACTACCCAACTCATTCTATGAAGCTACCATCTCCCTGATACCAAAACCAGGTAAAGACATTACAAAAAAAAGAAAATTTTAGACCTATATCCCTCATGAACATAGATGCAAAAATCCTCAACAAAATTCTAGCCAATAGAATCCAACAACACATCAAAAAAATAATTCACCCTGATCAAGTGGGATTTATACCAGGTATGCAAGGCTGGTTTAATATCAGAAAAACCATTAATGTAATCCATCACATAAATAAAACAAAAGATAAAAACCACATGATCTTATCAATTGATGCAGAAAAGGCATTTGACAAAGTTCAACACCCATTTATGATAAAAACTCTTACCAAAATAGGAATTGAAGAAAAATTGCTCAACATAATAAAGGGCATCTATGCAAAGCCAACAGCCAATATCACTCTAGATGGAGAGAACCTGAAAGCATTTCCCTTGAGAACGGGAACCAGACAAGGATGCCCTTTATCACCACTCTTATTCAACATCGTACTTGAAGTCCTAGCCAGAGCAATTAGGCTAGACAAAGAAATAAAGGGTATCCAGATTGGCAAGGAAGAAGTAAAGCTATCACTATTTGCAGATGACATGATCGTATACATGGAAAACCCTAAGGAATCCTCCAGAAAACTACTGAAACTAATAGAAGAGTTTGGCAGAGTCTCAGGTTGTAAAATAAACATACAAAACTCACTTGGATTCCTCTACATCAACAAAAAGAACACCGAAGAGGAAATAACCAAATCAATGCCATTCACAGTAGCCCCCAAGAAGATAAAATACTTAGGAATAAATCTTACCAAGGATGTAAAAGACCTATACAAAGAAAACTATAAAACTCTGCTACAAGAAATTCAAAAGGACATACTTAAGTGGAAGAACATACCCTGCTCATGGATAGGAAGACTTAACATAGTAAAAATGTCTATTCTACCAAAAGCCATCTATACATATAACGCACTTCCAATCCAAATACCAATGTCATATTTTAAGGGGATAGAGAAACAAATCATTAATTTCATATGGAAGGGAAAGAAGCCCCGGATAAGCAAAGCATTACTGAAAAAGAAGAAGAAAGTGGGAGGCCTCACTCTACCTGATTTCAGAAGCTATTATACAGCCACAGTAGTCAAAACAGCCTGGTACTGGTACAACAACAGGCACATAGACCAATGGAACAGAATTGAGAACCCAGATATAAATCCATCCACGTATGAGCAGCTGATATTTGACAAAGGCCCAGTGTCAGTTAATTGGGGAAAAGATAGTCTTTTTAACAAATGGTGCTGGCATAACTGGATATCCATTTGCAAAAGAATGAAACAGGACCCATACCTCACACCATGCACAAAAACTAAGTCCAAGTGGATCAAAGACCTAAACATAAAGACTAAAACGATAAAGATCATGGAAGAAAAAATAGGGACAACCCTAGGAGCCCTAATACAGGGCGTAAACAGAATACAAAACATTACCAAAAATGATGAAGAGAAACCAGATAACTGGGAGCTCCTAAAAATCAAACACCTATGCTCATCTAAAGACTTCACCAAAAGAGTGAAAAGACCACCTACAGACTGGGAAAGAATATTCAGCTATGACATCTCAGACCAGCACCTGATCTCTAAAATCTACATGATTCTGTCAAAACTCAACCACAAAAAGACAAACAACCCAATCAAGAAGTGGGCAAAGGATATGAACACACATTTCACTAAAGAAGATATTCAGGCAGCCAACAGATACATGAGAAAATGCTCCCGATCATTAGCCATTAGAGAAATGCAAATTAAAACTACGATGAGATTCCATCTCACACCAACTAGACTGGCATTAATCCAAAAAACACAAAATAGTAAATGTTGGAGAGGCTGCGGAGAGATTGGAACTCTCATACACTGCTGGTGGGAATGTAAAATGGTACAACCACTTTGGAAATCCATCTGGCGTTATCTTAAACAGTTAGAAATAGAACTACCATACAACCCAGAAATCCCACTCCTAGGAATATACCCTAGAGATACAAGAGCCTTCACACAAACAGACACATGCACACCCATGTTTATTGCAGCTCTGTTTACAATAGCAAAAAGCTGGAAGCAACCAAGATGTCCGTCAACAGATGAATGGGTAAATAAATTGTGGTATATTCACACAATGGAATACTACGCATCGATAAAGAACAGAGACGAATCTCTGAAACATTTCATAACATGGAGGAATCTGGAAGGCATTATGCTGAGCGAAATGAGTCAGAGGCAAAAGGACAAATATTGTATAAGACCACTATTATAAAATCTTGAGAAATAGGAAAAACTGAGAAGAACACATACTTTTGTGGTTACGAAGGGGGGAGGGAGGGAGGGAGGGAGAGGGTTTTTTATTGATCAATCAGTAGATAAGAACTGCTTTGGGTGAAGGGAAAGACAACACATAATACAAGGAAGGTCAGCCTAATTGGACTGGACTAAAAGCAAAGAGGTTTCCGGAATAAAATAAAAGCTTCAAAGATCAGCGGAGCAGGGGCTGGGATCTGGGGAACATGGTTTGAGGAGACTTCTAAGTCACTGGGAAAATAATTCTATTATGAAAACATTCTGCATCCCACTTTGAATTGTGGCGCCTGGGGTCCTAAATGCCAACAAGCGGCCATCTAAGATACATCAATTGGTCTCAACCCACCGGGAGCAAAGGCAAAGGAAGAACACCAAGGTCACACGACAACTAAGAACCCAAGAGACAGAAAGGGCCACATGAACCAGAGACCTACATTATCCTGAGACCAGAAGAACTAGTTGGTGCCCGGCCACAATCGATGTCTGCCCTTCTAGGGAACACAACAGACAACTCCTGAGGGAGCAGGAGGCCAATGGGATACAGACCCCAAATTCTCATAAAAAGACCATACCTAATGATATGAATGCGACTAGAGGAATCCCAGAGACAATGCTCCCCAGAACTTCTGATGGCACAGGACAGGAACCATCAGGCATGAAAAGGACTGGTCAGCGGGGGGGAGAGAGATGCTGATGAAGAGTGAGCCAATTAAATTAGGTGGACACTGGAGAGTGTGTTGGCAACTCTTGACTGGAGGGGGGATGGGAAGATAGAGAGAGAGGGAAGATGGCAAAATTGGCACGAAACGAGACACTGAAAGGGCTGACTCAATAGGGGGAGAGCAAGTGGGAGAAGGGAGTAAGATGCATGTAAACCTACATGTGACAGACTGATTGGAATAGTAAATGTTCACTTGAAGCTCAATTAAAATTAAAAAAAAAAAAAACCAGTGTACAACAGAGCAGGCTCACCCTGCCTACCCAGACAAGGTGGTGGGAAGTATTATGTCCACAGACAAGAAAATGGCAAAACATGACTGGACAGACCACTCTGACGTATCAAATCAAAACAGAAGCAGGGCAAAACAATTGAACATACAATCAATCAATCAATAAAATAATACCTTAATATGTCTTGGAGAGAGCAGACAATATAAAAATAAATAATCAGGAGAAGATGGCTCCAGCAAATGACCAAAATAAAGAATCAGACAACTTTCCAGTAGAAGAAAAGGCAGTGGAACTACCTGATATGGAATTCAAGAGACTAACATTTAGGAGCCTCCAAGAGATAAGGAAAGAGATCAAGGAAAACACAGACAAAATCAATGAAAATATAGCCAAAATCAAGGGTAACGCACACAAAACAATAGAAGAATTCAGAAAAATAACACAAGAACAAAATGTCAAAATAAATAAAAAATTAGAAATAATATAAAAAACAGCAACTAGAAATCCAAAACATAGCAAAATTTCAGAAATGGATAACTCAATAGAAAGTTTTAGGAGCAAATTTGAAAAAATGGAAGACAGAATCAGCAAGATTGAAGACAAGTCTATGAATGGCACTTTGAGGAAAAATCAGAGAAAAGAACAAAGGAAAATGAAGAAAACCTAAGAATTATATGGGACACAATCAAGGGCAAAAATTTTCATGTGATCAGAGTATCAGAACAGGAGGAGAAAATGGAAAACATAGAGAAGATTGTTGAAGATTTGCTGGCTGAAAACTTCCCAAATATTATGAAAGATGAACAGCCAATCAATCAAAAACCTCAACAAACCCTAAAAGAAAGCCACCAAGTCATATAGTAATCACACTTGCCAAAAGCAAAGACAAAGAAACCTGAGGGCAGCTCAAGAAAAACAAAAAGTCGCTTACAAAAGGAAAACAACAAGCCTGAGCTCTGATTACTCAGAAGAAACTATGTAAGCAAGAAGGCAGTGGGACAATATATATAAAACCTTGAATGGAAAAAAAACTGTCAAACAAAAAATAATATATCCTGCAAAACACTCTCTCAAATAAGCTGGTGAAATTAGAACATTTCCAGATAAACAGAAATTAAGGAAATCTAAAAAAACAAACTTACAAGAAATATTAAAGGTAGCCCTCTGGTTAGATAATCAACAATATCAGACAACAACCGGAGTCCAAGACACAGGACAGGGTCAGCCAGATATCAATCTAGATAAAAAACTGTCAATAATAAAACAAAGCTAAAACACTTAAAGTAGGGAAACAGAAAAGTCAATCTGTACGTGATGATGTCAAAACAATAAAAGGCGGAATAAGCGGTGTAGGTGTAGAACTTTGAAATGGGGAAGTCAAGGCAATATAGAGTAATAAGCGACTGGTTCAAACAGAAAGATATGGTTAAATTTCATGGTAACCACAAAGAAAGTTAACAAACCTACTCATCAGAATAAAAAAGAAACATCAGGATTCAGTAAACAAACAAACAAAAAAACCTACAATAATGAAAGAAAAGAAAACCCACAAGCAAAAGGAACTCAGCTCAGGAGATTAAGAGGAACAAAAACAAACAAAACAAAGCAACAAAAAAATCACTATCACCAAAACAACAACAACAAAAATAAAAAAATAATAAGACAGCAATAAACTTATACCTATCAATAATCATACTGAATATGAATGGTTTAAATGCTCCATAAAGAGACATAGAGTGGCAGAGTGGATTAAAAAACAGAAAACACGACCCATCAATATGGGTTGGCTCTGTTGTATGTAAGGTCGTTATGAGTTGGAACTGACATGACAGCACCTAAAAACAACATCGATATGCTGTCTACAAGAGACACATCTTAGACGCAAAGACATAAATGTATTAAAAATCAAAGGATGGAAAAGAAATCACATAAACAGTAACCATAAAAGGGCAGCAGTAGCAGTACTAATCTCAGATAAAGTAGACCATAAGGCAAAATCAGCAATAAAAGACAATGAAGGACATTATATAATGATTAAAGGGACAATCCAATAAGAGGACATAACCTTAATAAATATCTACGCACCCAATCATAGGGCTCCAAAATACATAAAACAAACTCTAACAGAAGTGAAAAGAGAAACTGACAGTTCTACCATAATAGTCGGAGATTTCAACACACCACTTTTGGTAAAGGACAGAAGGAAACTCGACAGAGATACAGAAGCTATAAAGGCCAAAATCGAACAACTGGACCTCATAGACATATACAGAACAGTCCACCCAACAACAGCAAAGTATACATTCTTTTCCAATGCACATGGAACGTTCTCCAGAATAGACGACATTTTAGACCACAAAGTAACCCTCAATAAAATCTAAAACATCTAAATAATACAAAGCATTCTCTCGAATCACATCACCCTAAAAGTAGAAAACAATAACAAGAGGATTAAGGACAAAAAAAATCAAATACATGGAAACTGAACAACACCTTGCTTAAAAACAACTGGGTAATGGAAGAAATCAGAGGGAATAAAAACTTTCCTAAAATCAAATGATAATGAAAACACATCATACAAAAACCTTTGAGACACAACAAAGGCAGTGTTCAGAGCTCAATTTATAGCAATCAACATAGACATCAAAAAAGAAGGATGTGCCATAATCAAAAAGTTAGCCTTACAACTCGAACAAGTAGAAAAAGAGCAGCAAAAGAAGCCCTTGGGCACCAGAAGAAAGGAAATAATAAAGATTGGAGCAGAAATGAATGAAATAGAAAATACAAGGAATCAACAAGACCAAAAGTTGGTTCTTTGAAAAGGCCAGCAAGATTGGCAAATCATTGGCCAAAGTGACAAAAGAAAAACAGGAGAGGAATCAAATAACCCAAATAAGAAATGAGATGATGGAAATTACAACAGACCCAACTAAAATAAAAAGGATCGTAACAGAATACTATAAAAAAAAAAGTAGCCAAAAAATTGAAGAAACTAGAGGAAATGCACAAATTTCTAGAAACACACTACCTGCTTAAACTAACACAAACTGAGATAGTAATTCTGAACAGACTCTTAACAAGAAAAGGGTTTGAAGAGGCAATAAAAAACTCCCAACAACAACAACAACAAAACCCTCGTCCAGATGGCTTTACTGGAGAATTCTACCAAACATTAAGAGAAGCTCACACCAGTACTCAGAGCATAGAAAAGGAAGGAATACTACCAAATTCATTCTATGAAGTCAGCATAACCCTTATACCAAAACCGGGCAAAGACACCACAAAAAAAGAAAATTATAGACCAATATCTTTCATGAACATAGATGGAAAAATTCTTAACAAAATTCTACCCAATAGAATCCTGCGTCCTATGGAAAACATAATACACCACAACCAAGTGAGATTCACACTATGTATGCAAAGATGGTTCAACATTAGAAAACCAATCAATATAATCTGCCATGTAGACAGAACAACAACAAAAACAACAAAAGAATCACGTGATCATCTCAATTGACACAGAAAAGGCTTCTGATAAAGTCCAACACAGATTCCTGATAAAAACTCTCAGCAAAATAGAAATACAAGGGAAATTTCTCAACACAATAAAAGGCATCTATACAAAACCATCCCCACAAGTCTGTCAGTTTGTTGTACTGTGGGGGCTTGTGTGTTGCTGTGATGCTGGAAGCTATGCCACCGGTATTCAAATACCAGCAGGGTCACCCAGGGCGGACAGGTTTCAGCTGAGCTTCTAGACTAAGACAAACTAGGAAGAAGGATGTGGCAGTCTATTTCTGAAAAGAATTAGCCACTGAAAACCATATGAATAACAGTGGAACATTGTTATAGTGCTGAAAGATGAACCCCTAAGTTTGGAAGACACTGAAAAGATGACTGGGGAAGAGCTGCCTCCTCAGAATAGAGTTGACCTTAATGATGTGGATGGAGTCAAGCTCTCAGGACCTTCATTTGCTGATGCGGCATGACTCATAATGAGAAGAAACAGCTGAACAGTATGAATAGTATGAATCTAGAAAATTGGAAATCGTCAAAAATGAAATTGAAAGCATAAAGATCATTATCCCAGGCATTAGTGAGCTGAAATGGAATGGTATTGGTCATTTTGAATTGGACAATCAATCATATGGTCTACTATGCCTGGAATGAAAACTTGAAGAGGAATGACATTGCATTCATCATAAAAAAGAACATTTCAAGATCTATCCTGAAGTACAACATTGTCAGTAATAGGAAACTCTCTGTTAATACGACTATAATTCAAATTTACATATCAACCACTAAGACCAAAGATGAAGAAATTGAAGGTCTTTACCAACTTCCGCAGTCTGAAATTAATTGAACATGCAATCAGGATGCATTAATAATTACTGGTGACTGGAATGTGAAAGTTGGAAACAAAGAAGGATCGATAGTTGGAAAATATGGTCTTGTTAATGGAAATGATGCTGAAGGTTGCATGATTGAATTTTGCAAGAACGTCTTCTTCATTGCACATACCTTTTTTCACCAACATAAACGATGACTATACACGTGGACCTCGCCAGATGGAACACACAGGAATCAAGTTGACTACGTCTGTGGAAAGAGACAATGGAAAAGCTCAATACCATCACTCAGAACAAGGCCAGGGGCTGACTGCAGATCAGACCATCGATTACTCATATGCAAGTTCAAGTTGAAACTGAAGAAAATTAGAACAAGTCTATGAGAGTCAAAGTAGAGCCTTGAGTATATCCCACCTGAATTTACAAACTATCTCAAGAATAGATTTGAGACATTGAACACTAATGACCGAAGACCAGACAAGTTGTGAAATGACATCAAGGACAACATACATGAAGAAAACAAGGGGTCATTAAAAAGACAGAAGAGAAAGAAAAGACCTAAATGGATGTCAGAAGAGACTCTGAAACTTGCTCTTGAACATTGAGTAGCTAAGGTGAAAGGAAAAATGATGACAAAGTAAAGTATTATGATGACGTGTGCAAAGACTTGGAGATAGACAACCAAAAGGGAAGAACATGTTCAGCATTTCTCAAGCTGAAAGAATCGAAGAAAAAATCAAAGCCTGGAGTTGTAATAGTGAAGCATTCTATGGGAAAATATTAAACAACTCAGGAAACAGCAAAAGAAGATGGAAGGAATACACAGAGTCAGTATACCAAAAAACATTGGTCAATGTTCAACCATTTCAGGAAGTAACATATGATTAGGAACTGATGGTACCAAAGGAAGAAGTCCAAGCTGCACTGAAGGCATTGGTGAAACAAAAGGATGGAAAAACAATGTTCCAACAAAAGGATGCAGTGCTGGAAGTGCTCACTTTTCTATGCCAAGAAATTTGGAGAACATGTGGCCAACTGACTGGAAGAGATCCATATTTATGCCTCTTCCCAAGAAAGATGATCCAACAAAACGTGGAAATTATTGAACAATATAATACCACATGCAACCAAAATTTTGCTGAATATCATTCAAAAGCAGCTGCACAGTATCTCCACAGGGAACTGCTAAAAATTCAAGCTGGATTCAGAAGAGGATGTGGAACTAGGGATAGCATTGCTGATGTCAGATGGGTCCTGGCTCAAAGCAGAGAATACCAGAAAGATGTTTACCTGTGTTTTATTGATTATGCTAAGGCATTCAACTGTGTGGATCATAACAAATTATGGATAACACTGTGGAGAATGAGAACTCTGGAACACTTAATTGACTTAATTGTGCTCAGGAGGAACCTGTACATAAATCAAGAGGCAATTGTTTGAACAGAACAAAGGAGTACTGCATGGTTTAAAGTCAGGAAAGGTATGTATCAGGGTTGTATCCTTTTTCACCATAGCTGTTCAATCTCTATGTTGAGCAAATAATCTGAGAAGCCTGACTATATGAAGAAGAATGGGACATCGGGATCAGAGGAAGACTCGTTAGCAGCCTGCGTTGTGCAGATGACACAACTTTGCTTGCTGACAGTGAAGAGGATTTGAAGCACTTACTTATGGAGATCAAAGACAGCAGCCTTCAGTATGGATTACAACCTCAACATAAAGAAAACAAAAATCCTCACAACTGGACCAATAAGCCACATCATGATAAATGGAGCAAAGACTGAGGTTGGCAAGGATTTCATTTAACTTGGATTCACGGTCAACCTTCATGGAAGCAGCAGTCAAGAAATCAAACGAGCAGGGGCAGGGGTTTGGGGACCATGGTTTCAGGGGACATCTAAGTCAATAAAAATAGGCACAGTAAAATCTATTAAGAAAACATTCTATGTTACACTTTGGGGAGTGGCGTCTGGGGTCTTAAAAGCTAGCAAGAGGCCATCTAAGATGCGTCAACTGGTCTCAACATACCTGCAGCAAAGGAGAATGAAGAACATAAAGACACAAGGTAATTATGAGCCCAAGAGACAGAAAGGGCCACATAAACCAGAGACTGCATCAGCCTGAGACCAGAAGAACTAGACGGTGCCTGGCTACAACCAATGACTGCCCTGACAGGGAACCCCTGAAGGAGCAGGAGAGCAGTGGGATGCAGACCTCAAATTCTCATAAAAAGACCCAGTCTTAATGGTCTGACTGAGACTAGAAGGACCACAGGAGTCATGGTCCCCAGACCTTCTATCAGCCTAAGACAGGACTTATTCCCAAAGCCAACTCTTCAGAAAGGGATTAGACTGGACTATGGGATAGAAAATGATACTGGCGAAGAGTGAGCTTCTTGGATCAAGTAGACACAGGAGACTCTGTGGGCAGCTCCTGTCTGGAGAAGAGATGAGAGAGCAGAGGAGGTCAGAAGCTGCCTGAATGGACACGAAAATAGAGAGTGGAGGAAAGGAGTATGCTGTCTCATTAGAGGGAGAGAAACTAGGAGTATATAGCAGGTGTATATAGTTTTTGTACGAGAGACTGACTTGGTTTGTAAACTCACTTAAAGTACAATAAAAATTGAAAAAAAAAAAGAAAATGAGGCCTTACATTGGACAAATCAGCTGCAAAAGACCTTTTTAAAATGTGAAAAAGCAAAGATGTCACCTTGAGGACTAAGGTAAGCCTGACTGAAGCCATGGTATTTTCAGTCACCTCATATGCACGCGAAAGCTGGACAATGCATAAGTCAGACTGAAGAAGAATTGATGCCTTTGAATTGTGGTGTTGGGGAAGAATATACCATGGACTTCCAAAAGAATAAACAGATCTGTCTTGGAAGACGTACAACCCGAATGCTCCTTAGAAGCAAGGATGGCGAGACTACAGCTCACATACTTTGAATATGTTATCAGGAAGGATCAGTCCCTGGAGAAGGACATCATGCTTGGTAAAGTAGAGGGTCAGTGAATAAAAGGAAGACCCTCAATGAGATGGATTGACACAGTGGATGCAACAATGGGCTCAAGCATAGCAGCAATTGTGAGGATAGTGCAGGACCGTGCAGTGTTTTGTTCTGTTGTGCATAGTGCACTATGAGCCAGAGCCAACTCAGTGACACTTAACAACAACAACAACATACAATACCAACAGCTAATATCATTTTCAATGGAGAGAGGTTGAAAGCATTCCTCCTAAGAATGAGAACAAGGCAAAGATGCTCTTTATTTCCACTCCTATTTGTGCTGGTATTGCTAGCTAGAACAATAAGGTAGGAAAAAAGAAAAAAAGGGCATTGAATTGGAAAGGAAGAAGTAGAACTATCCCCATTTGCAGATGATATGATCCTATACATACAGAAACCCCAAAGATTCCACAAGAAAACTACTGGATTCAGCAGAACAGCAGGATACAAAATCAACAACAAAAAAAATCAGTTGGATTCCTATACACTAACAAAGAAAACTTTGAAAAGGAAACCAAGAAAACAATATCATTCATAATAACCGCTGTAAAGATAAAATATATAGGAATAAAACTAACCAGGGACATAAAAGAACTTTTACAAAGAAAACTACAAAACACTATTGTAAGAAACTAAAAGAGACATACATAAGTGGAAAAACATACCATCGTCATAAGTAGGATGACTCAACATCGTGAAAAGCTATTTACAATTATAATGCAATCCCAATCCAAATACCAACAGCATTCTTTAACGAGATAGAAAACTAATCACTAACTCTACATGGAAAGAGGCCCTAGATAAGTAAAGCATTATTGAAAAAGAAGAACAAAGTAGGGGGCCTCACACTACCTGATCTGGGAAGCTACTATACAGCCACAGTAGTCAAAACAGCCTGATATTGACACAATGAAAGACATATAGGCCTATGGAACAGAACTGAGAACCCAGGGGTAAATCCATCCACCTATGGTCACTGGATCTTTGACAAAGGCCCAAAGTCCATCAAATGGGGAAAAGATGGTGTCTTTAACCAATGGTGCTGCAAAACTGGATGTCCATCTGTAAAAAAAAGGAAACAGGCCCCATACATACCTCACATCACACACAAAAACTAATTCAAAATGGACTGAAGACCTAAATATAAAACCTAAAACTATAAAGATCATGGAAGAAAAAGTAAGGACAAAACTGGGGCCTAATATTTGACATAAATAGAATATAAACCATAACTAACAATGCACAAACACCAGAAATAAACCAGATAACTGGGGGCTCCTTCAAATTAAACACTTATGCTCATCAAAAGACTTCGCCAAAAGAGTAAAAAGGGAATCTACAGACTGAGCCCCCACGTGTGTGCCAGAGATCGAATGATAGAATTTTGCGGGAGCAGCGACTTCTTCATAGCAAATACATTTTTCACCAACATAAATGACGACTATACACGTGGACCTCACCAGATGGAATACACAGGAATCAAATCGACTACATCTGTAAAAAGAGACGATGGAAAAGCTCACTATCATCAGTCAGAATAAGGCCAGGGACAAACTGTTGAACAGACCATCAATTGCTCATATGGAAATTCAAGCTACGACTGAAGAAAATCAGAGCAAGTCCATGAGAGACAAAATACGACCTTGAGTATATCCCACCTGAATTTAGAGACCATCTCAAGAATAGACTTGACACGTTGAACACTAATGACCGAAGACCAGATGAGCTGTGGAACGACATCAAGGACAACATACATGAAGAAAGCAAGAGGTCATTAAAAAGACAGGAAAGAAAGAAAAGACCAAGATGGATGTTAGAGGAGACTCTGAAACTTGCTTTCGAACACTCAGCAGCTAAAGCAAAAGGAAGAAATGATGAAATCAAAGAACGGGACAGAAAATTTCAAAGGGCAGCTCGAGAAGACAAAGTATTATAATGACACGTGCAAAGAGCTGGGGATAGAAAACCAAAAGGGAAGAACATGTTTGGCCTTTCTCAAGCTAAAGGAACTGAAGAAAAAATTCAAGCCTCAAGTTACAGTAGTGAAGGATTCTATGGGGAAAATATTAAATGACCCAGGAAGCATCAAAAGAAGATGGAAGGAATACACAGAGTCATTATACCAAAATGAACTAGTCAACATTCAAACATCTGAAGAGGTAGTATATGATCAGGAACCCATGGTACTGAAGGAAGAAGTCCAAGGTGCACTGAGGGCACTGGTGAAAAACAGGGCTCCAGGAATTGATGGAATATCAGTTGAGATGTTCCAAAGAAAGAGTGCAGTGCTGGAAGTGCTCATTCGTCTATGCCAAAAAATATAGAAGACAGCTTCCTGGTCAACTGACTGGAAGAGATCCATATTTATGCCTATTCCCAAGAAAGGTGATCCAACCTAATGTGGAAATTATTGAACAATATCATTAACATCACACACAAACAAAATTTTGCTGAAGATCATTCAAAAGCGGCTGCAGCAGTATATCGACAGGGAACTGCCAGAAACTCAGGCCGGTTTCAGAAGAGGACGTGGAACCAGGGATATCATTGCTGATGTCAGATGGATCCTGGCTGAAAGCAGAGAATATCAGAAGGATGTTTACCTGTGTTTGGTTGACTATGCAAAGGCATTTGACAGTGTGGATCATGACAAATTATGGGTAACATTGCCAAGAATGGGAATTCCAGAACACTTAATTGTGCTCAGGAAGAACCTGTACATAGATCAAGAGGCAGTTGTTTGGACAGAACAAGAAGATATTGAATGGTAAAGTCAGGAAAGGTGTGTGTCAGGGTTGTAATCTTTCACCACACCTATTCAATCTGTATGCTGACCAAATAATCCCAGAAGATGGACTATACAAAGAAGAACAGGGCATCAGGATTGGAGGAAGACTCATTAACAACCTGTGTTATGCAGATGATACAACCTTGCTTGCTGAAAGTGAAGAGGACTTGAAGCACTTGCTAATGAAGATCAAAGACCACAGCCTTCAGTATGGATTGCACCTCAACATAAAGAAAACAAAAATCCTCGGGAGACAAGATGGCGGAATAGACGGATGCTTCCATCAAGCCCTCTTTACAACAAAGACTGGAAAAAAAAAGTGAAACGAGTATATCTGTGACAAGCTGGGAGCCCTGAGCATCAAAGGCAAGCTTAGACAATGAACTGAGGATCAGGGGAAGGAAGAGACCATTCAGAAGCGAAGAGGAGTTGCCGGACCTGAATCGTGGGGAGCCCTCAGGCACCATTTCCGGAGAGGCTGTGGCGGCTGCAGAGGTGGGCTGGTCCTAGCCTTCCGCTGCAGTTTCCTCAGGGAGAAGCAGCCACCCACATACCCAATCACACCTCCGGAACCTGAGCAGAAGGGCGCTCTCAGCAAAAGCTAAGTTTTGTGTATATTTTACTGTGCCCCCCCACCCGCAACCCAGCTTCAGCAGCTGAATCCCTAGATCTGAGATAGACCCTGGTGAGCACCTGGAGCAGTCCTCCCGGCCTTGGGGAAGGACAAAATTTGCAACTGGGGGGGAAAAGATAATTTGATAGCTCCATTAACTGGGGGAGCTCAGGACAGAAGTGGCCCCTGTCCAGGCATAAACTGTCCGTGGACCTTGAGCACCTTTCCCCTCTGCATGGACCTGTGTGGGCCTATTTCAGGAGAATAGGCCCTTGTTGGCAAACTCCAACCATTTCAGCGGTGCGGTGGAGAAGTGGGTATTTGACATTTGACATTGCTTTGCCTATTAAACAAGGTCCTCACCTGCCCACAACAGGGACCTAAGGACTGGTGGCTCCACTTGGGTCACCCATCCACCCGTGACAGGGGCCCAGGGATAACTGGTACCTCCCAGTCCTTACAACAAAATCTTTGGGTGCCCACAGTCCCTCTGCAGAGCCCACCCACCAGCACGCTTTAGGGAACAGAGACGTGTTTTCCTCAGAGACATTGGGGGTCGGTTCTCAGCCCCCTGCCTTGTTCAGAGCATGACTCCCTGCTGCAGTCAGATACGGGTATATACGCCAATCACCCCAGCCCCTCTAAGACTGTAGGACAGAGCCTGTACCACACACTTGATGATCAGCTGCCTGGAAACCTGAGCTGAATTCATACAAGAAAACTGAATGGACTCCTAGACTCATATACCTGATAACAGCTCTAGCCAGCTGGGGACAGGACACCACAGCTCCAAAGGTGAAAATAATCAAGCCAGCTCACTCAAGCAACCCATAGGGGTGTACCAAAACAAAACAAAGCAAGCAGCTACGACACAGTAAGCAAGCATAAACTAACACAATAACTTATAGGTGGCTTAGAGACAACAGTCAATATCAAGTCACATAAAGAAACAGGCCATGATCACCTCAAAAGGCTCTCAAAACAAAGAATCCAGGGATCTTTTAGATGAAAGTGCATTCCTGGAATTACCAGATGCAGAATACAAAAGTTTAATATACAAAACCCTTCAAGATAATCAGGAAGGAAATCAGGCAATATGCAGAACATGCCAAGGAACACACAGCTAAAGCAACTGAAGAAATCAGGAAGATTATTCAGGAACATAATGAAAAGTTTACTAAGCTGGAAAAATCCATAGACAGACAGCAATCAGAAATTCAGAAGATTAACAATAAAATTACGGAATTAGATAACTCCGTAGAAAGTCAGAGGAGCAGAATAGAGCAAGGAGAAGCTAGAATTTCTGAACTCAAAGATAAATCACTTGGCGCTAATATATTCAAAGAAAAATCAGATAAAAGAATTTTAAAAAATGAAGAAACCTTAAGACTCATGGGATTCTATCAAGAGAAATAACCTACAAGTGATTGGAGTACCGGAACAGGGAGGGATAACAGAAAATACAGAGAAAATTGTTGAGGATTTGTTGGCAGAAAACTTCCCTGATATTGTGAAAGATGAGAAGATATCTATCCAAGATGCTCATCGAACTCCACATAAGGTAGATCTTAAAAGAAAGTCACCAAGACATATTATAATCAAGCTTGCCAAAACCAAAGATAAGGAGACAATTATAAGAGCAGCAAGGGATAAAAGAAAAGTCACCTACAAGGGAGAGCCAATAAGAATAAGCTTGAACTACTCAGCAGAAACCATGCAGGCAAGAAGGCAATGGGATGACATATTTCAAAAATTGAAGGAAAAAAATTGCCTACCAAGAATCATATATCTATCAAAACTGTCTCTTAAATATGAAGGTGAAATTAAGACATTTCCAGATTAACACAAGTTGAGGGAATTCGTAAAAACCAAACCAAAACTACAAGAAATACTAAAGGGAGTTCTTTGGTTAGAAAATCAATAATATCGGATATCGACCCAAGACTGGAACACTGGGCAGAGCAACCAGAAGTCAACCCAGACAGGGAAATCAAAAAAAAAAAAAAAAAAGCAAGATTAAAAAAAAAAAAAAAAAAAACCAACACAGGGTAACAGCGATGTTAATATATAAAAGAAGACAACATTAAAATAGTAAAGAGGGACTAAGAAATATAATCATACACCTTCCATATGGACAGGAAGATACTGTGATACAAAGAAATAAAAGTTAGTTATAAATTTAGAAAAATTAGGGTAAATAATAAGGTAACCACACAGGAGACAAACTATCCTACTCATCAAAATAAAATACAAGGGAAAAATACAGACTCAGCAAAAACAAAATCAACAACAACAAATACGAGGAAAGAACAATATATAAAGAAAATCTACTCAGCACATAACATCAAGTGGGAAAAAGAAGCTGTCAACACACAAAAAAAGACATCAAAATGATAGGACTAAATTCATACCTATCCATAATTATCCTGAATGTCAAGCGACTAAATGCACCAATAAAGAGACAGAGTGGCAGAATGGATTAAAAAACAAGATCCGTCTATATGCTGCCTACAAGAGACACACCTTAGACTTAGAGACATAAACAAACTAAAACTCAAAGGATGGAAAAAAATATATCAAGCAAACAACAATCAAAAAAGAGCAGGAGTGGCAATATTAATTTGTGACAAAATAGACTTTAAAGTTAAACCCATCACAAAGGTTAAGGAAGGACACTATATAATGATTAAAGGGACAATACACCGAGAAGATATAACCATATTAAATATTTATGCACCCAATAACAGGACTGCAAGATACATAAAACAAACTCTATCAGCAGTGAAAAGTGAGATAGCTCCACAATTATAGTAGGAGACTTCAACACACCACTTTCAGTGAAGGACAGGACATCCAGAAAGAAGCTCAATAAAGACACAGAAGATCTAAATGCCAGAATCAACCAACTTGAACTACTAGACATATACAGAACACTCCACCCAACAGAACCAACTATACTTTCTTTTTTAGTGCACATGGAACATTCTCTAGAATAGAGCACATATTATGTCATAAAGCAAGCCTTAGCAGAATCCAAAGCATTGAAATATTACAAAGCATCTTCTCTGACCATAGGCCATAAAAGTAGAAATCAATAACAGGAAAAGCAGGGAAAAAAAATCAAACACTTGGAAACTGAACAACTCTGCTCAAAAAAAGACTGGATTATAGAAGACATTAAGGATGGAATAAAGAAATTCATAGAATCCAATGAGAATGAAAACACTTCCTATCAGAACCTTTGGGACATAGCAAAAGCAGTGCTCAGAGGCCAATTTATATCAATAAATGCACACATCCAAAAAGAAGAAAGGGCCAAAATCAAAGAACTATCTCTACAACTTGAACAAATAGAAAGAGAGCAACAAAAGAAACCCACAGGCACCAGAAGAAAACAAATAATAAAAATTAGAGCAGAACTAAATGAACTAAAAAAAAAAAAAAAATGAACTAGAAAACAGAAAAACAATTGAAAGAATTAACGAGACCAAAAGCTGGTTTTTTGAAAAACTGAACAAAATTGATAAACGATTGGCCAAACTGACAAAAGAAAAGCAGGAGAGGAAGTAAATAACCCGAATAAGAAATAAGATGGGCGATATTACAATAGACCTGACTGAAATTATAAGAATCATATCACATTACTATGAAAAACTATACTCAAACAGATTTGGAAACCTAGAAGAAATGGATGAATTCATAGAAACACACTACCCACCTGAATTAACACAAACAGAGATAGAACAACTAAATAGACCCATAACAAAAGAAGAGATTTAAAAGGTAATCAAAAAACTCCCAACAAAAAAAAAGCCCTTGTCCGGAGGGCTTCGCTGCAGAGTTCTAACAAACTTTCAGAGAAGAGTTAACACCACTACTACTGAAGGTATTTCAGACCATAGAAAAGGATGGAATACTACCAAATTCATTCTATGAAGCCACCATATCCCTGATACCAAAACCAGGTAAAGACATCACAAGAAAAGAAAATTATAGGCCTGTATCTGTCATGAATGTAGATGCAAAAATCCTCAACAAAATTCTAGCCAATAGAATTCAACAACATATCAAAAAAATAATTCACCATGACCAAGTGGGATTCATACCAGGTATGCAGGGATGGTTCAACATTAGAAAAACAATTAATGTAATCCACCACATAAATAAAACAAAAGACAAGAATCACATGATTTTATCAATTGATGCAGAAAAGGCATTTGACAAAGTTCGACACTCATTCATGATAAAAGCTCTCAGCAAAATAGGAATAGAAGGAAATTTTCTCAACATAATAAAGGGCATTTATACAAAGCCAACAGCCAACATCATTCTAAATGGAGAGAGCCTGAAAACATTCCCATTGAGATCGGGAACCAGACAAGGATGCCCTTTATCACCACTCTTATTCAACGTTGGGCTGGAAGTCCTAGCCAGAGCGATTAGGCTAGATAAAGAAATAAAGGGCATCCAGATTGGCAAGGAAGAAGTCAAAGTATCTCTATTTGCAGATGACATGATCTTATACACAGAAAACCCTAAGGAATCCTCCAGAAAACTACTGAAACTAATAGAAGAGTTCAGCAGAGTATCAGGATACAAGATAAAGATACAAAAATCAGTTGGATTCCTCTACACCAACAAAAAGAACATCGAAGAGGAAATCACCAAATCAATGCCATTTACAGTAGCCCCCAAGAAGATAAAATACTTAGGAATAAATCTTACCAGAGATGTAAAAGACTTATACAAAGAAAACTACAGTACGCTTCTGCAAGAAACTAAAAGAGACTTACGTAAGTGGAAGAACATACCTTGTTAATGGATACGAAGACTTAACATTATAAAAATGTCTATTCTACCAAAAGCGATCTATACATTTAATGCAATTCTGATCCAAATCCTAAGGACATTCTTTATGAGATGGAGAAACAAATCACCAATTTCATATGGAAGGGAAAGAGGCCCCGGATAAATAAGGCATGACTGAAAAAGAAGAACAAAGTAGGAGGCCTTACTTTACCTGATTTTAGAACCTCTTATACCGCCACAGTAGTCAAAACAGCCTGGTACTGGTACAACAACAGATACATGGACCAATGGAACAGAATTGAGAATCCAGACATAAACCCATCCACATGTGAGCAGCTGATATTTGACAAAGGCCCCAAAACAGTGAGGGATCTGTGAGACATTTCATAACATGGAGGAACCTGGAGGGCATTATGCTGAGTGAAATTAGTCAGTTGCAAAAGGACAAATATTGTATAAGACCACTATTATAAGAACTTGAGAAACAGTTTAAACTGAGAAGAAAACATTCTTTTGTGGTTACGAGAGGGGGAAGGGAGGGAGGGTGGGAGAGGGGTGTTCACTAATTAGATAGTAGACAAGAACTACTTTAGGTGAAGGGAAAGACAGCACACAGTACAGGGGAGTTCAGCACATTTGGACTAAACCAAAAGCAAAGAAGTTTCCTGAATAAACTGAATGCTTCGAAGGCCAGCGTAGCAGGGGGAGGGGTCTGGGGACCATGGTTTCAGGGGACATCTAAGCCAATTGGCATAATAAAATCTATTAACAAAACATTCTGCAACCCACTTTGAAGAGTGGCGTCTGGCGTCTTAAACTCTAGCAAGCAGCCATCTAAGATGCATCAATTAGTCTCAACCCACCCAGATCAAAGGCGATTGAAGAACACCAAGGGCACACGGTGATTACGAGCCCAAGAGACAAACCAGCGACTACATCATCCTGAGACTAGAAGAACTAGATTGTGCCTGACTACAACCGATGACTGCCCTGACAGGGAACACAACAGAGAACCCCTGAGGGAGCAGGAGAGCAATGGGATGCAGACCCCAAATTCTCATAAGACCAGACTTAATGATCTGACTGAGACTGGAAGGACCCCCGTGGTCATGGCCCCCAGGCCTTCTGTTGCCCCAGGACAGGAACCATTCCTGAAGCCAACTCTTCAGACATGGATTGGACTGGACAACGGGTTGGAGGGGGATGCTGGTGAGGAGTGAGCTTCTTGGATCAGGTGGCACTTGAGACTATGTTGGCATCTCCTGACTGGAGGGGAGATGAGAGGGTGGAGGTTATTAGAAGCTGGCGAAAAGGACATGAAAATAGATAGTGGAGGGAGAGAACAGGCTGTCTCAATAAAAAAAGTAATTGGGAGTGTGTAGCAAGGTGTATATGGGCTTTTGTGAGAGAGACTGACTTGATTTGTAAACTTTCACTTAAAGCACAATAAAAATTATTTAAAAAAAAAATCCTCATAACTGGACCTGTAAGCCCCATCACAATAAGTGGAGAAAAGATTGAAATTGTCAAGGATTTCGTTTTACTTGGATCCACAACCAACACCCGTGGAAGCAGCAGTCAAGAAATCAGAAGATGCATTGCATTGCATTGCGCAAATCTGCTTCAAAGGACGTCTTTAAAGTGTTGGAAAGCAAAGACGGCACCTTGAAGACTACGGTGCACCTGACCCAAGTCATAGTATTTTCAATTGCATCATATGGATGTGAAAGCTGGATAGTGAATAAGGAAGACCGAAGAATTTACTCCTTTGAATTGTGGTGTTGGTGAAGAATATTGAATTGCCATGGGCTGCCAAAAGAATGAACAAATCTCTCTTGGAAGAAGTACAACCAGAATGCTCCTTAGAAGCAAGGATGGCGAGACTGAATCTTATATACTTTGGACATGTTGTCAGGAAGGATCAGTCCCTGGAGAAGGGCATCATGCTTGGTAGAGTACAGGGTCAGCGGAAAAGAGGAAGACCCTGAACGAGATGGATTGACACAGTGGTTGCATCAGTGGGCTCAAGTATAACAACTATTGTAAGGATGGCACAGGATTGGGCAGTGTGTTTTGTTCTGTTGTGCATAGGGTCGCTATGAGTCGGATATGACTCAATGGCACCTAACAACAACAACAGACTGAGAAAAAATTTTTGGCTATGACATAGATGATGAGGGTCTAATCTCTAAAATCTGCAAGATACTGCCAAAACTCAACAACAAAAAGACAAATAATCCAATTAACAAATGGGGAAATGATATGAACAGACACTTCACCAAAGAAGACGTTCAGGTGGCAACACACACATGAGGAAACGCTCTTGACCACTAGCCATTAGAGAAATGGAAATCAAAACTACAATGTGATACCATCTCACCCTGACATTATTGGCACTAATTAAAAAAAAGAGAGAGAGAGAAATAACAAGGGTTGGAGAGATTGCCGGGAGATTGCAACTTTTATGCACTGCTGGTCGAAATGTAAAATTATCCAATCACTATGGAATATAATATAGCGCTTCCTTAAAAATCTAGAAATAGAAATACTATACAATCCAGCACTCCCACTCCTAGGAATATATCCTATGGAAATAGGAGCCATCACATGAATAGATATATGCACACCCATGTTCATTGTAGCACTGTTCACAATAGCAAAAAGATGGAGACAGCTTAAGTGCCCACCAACAGATGAATGGATAAACAAGCTTTGGTACATAACACACAATGGAATACTACCCAACCATGAAGAGCAATGAGGAATCCTCAAAATATATCACAACATGGGTGAATCTGGAGGGCATTATGCTGAGCAAAATAAGTCAATCACAGAAGGACAAATACTGTATGAGAACACTATTATAAAAATTGAAGAAAAGGTTTACACACAGAGAGAAACAATTTTTGTTGGTTACAACAGAGGGGAGGGTTGGGAAGGGAAATCATTAACTAGATATTAAAAAACAAAAACCAAACCCACTGCCGCTGAGTATATTTTGACTCATAGCGACACTGTAGGACAGAATAGAACTGCCCCATAGAGTTTCCAAGGAGTACGCGGTGGTTTTGAACTGCCAACCTTTTGGTTAGCAGTGTAGCTCTTAACCACTGCGCCACCAGAGTTTCCAAAGCCCTAGTGGCGCATATTTGGTTTTGGCAAGTTTGATTATGATATGTCTTGCTGACTTTCTTATGGGGTTTTTCCTGTATGGGGCTTGTTGAGCTTCCTGGATAGATACGTTCTTGTCTTTCATGATAAAATAAAAAAAAAGTAGGGAAGTTTTCTGCCAGCAAATCTTTGACAATTCTCTCAGTGTTTTCTTCTATCCCCACCCCCCGCGCCCTCTGTTCTGGTACTCCAATATCTTGTAGGCTTTTCCTCATTTTTCTTCATTATTCTTTCTGATTTTTCCTCAGACAAATTGGTGTCAAGGGATTTATCTTCAGTCTCACTAATTCCAATCTATTGTCTCAACTCTGCTCCTACGACCTCTACTGAGTTGTCTAATTCTGAAATTTATTGTTACTCTTTTGGATTTCTAGTTGCTGCTTTTGTATTATTACTCATAGACTATTTATTCTGTCATATTGTTCTTGTAATGTTTTCCTGAATTGTTCTTTGGTTTGGTCTGTGTTTTCTCTAATCTCCTTCTTGATCTTTGGGACAGCTCTGTATATTAGTCTTTTGAATTATTTATGAGGTAGCTCCATTGGCTTATCTTCTTTCAGAAGGTTTTCTGCTTCTTTATTTTAGTTGCTTGCTGGAGCAATCTTGTCCTGTTTCTGTATGGGATCTGATAATGACTGTTGTCTCCAAGGCATCAAGAAATTATTTTATTTATTTATTGTATGTTTGTTTACTGCTTCCCGAATTTTTATTTTGTTTTGTTTCGATATATCCAAGTAGGCTGGATGTATGTGCTACTCTGGTCATTTATGTGGCCACATTGATGCTCTCACCTCCTGTCTCCAGGCAGGGGGAGCAGGTACTAGGTATATGAGCCTGGTGTCTGTTTACCCTTCCTGTGGGGCTACTGAGGATGTAGGCAGTGTTTTTGACAAGGTGATGAATCTGGGGGTTACCCGGCTGTGGGTGTTCTCCCTGGTGTTTGGGTTGGGTGTTGCATGTATGCTCTGTTGCTTGCTGTTTGGTTGGGGTACAGGTGCCAGTGTTACCAGTCACCAAGGGTGTGGTGCAGAGACTCTCCCCTACAGTCTTGGGCAGGCAGGGCTGCATGGGGGGGGTCAGTGTGTTCAGAGCAGGCATAGGTCTCTGGTTGCAATGGGGAGGCGGAGATGTGAAGAGTAAGGCAGGGGTCTGTCAGCTGCCTCCCGGTGCCTGGATGGAGAGTGTGCCCCTGTCTACTAGAACACATTTGCTGTTGTTGTTAGGTGCCCTTGAGTCAGTTCCAACTCATAGTAACCCTGTGCACAACAGAACAAAACACCGCCTGGTCCTTTGCCATCCTTGCAATCGTTACACTTGATCTCATTGTTGCAGCCACTGTGTCAGTCCACCTTGTTGAGGGTCTTCCTCTTTTCCACTCCTCTGTACTTTGCCAGGCATGATGTCCTTCTCCAGGGACTGATCCCTCCTGACAACATGTCCAAAGTATGTAAGACACAGTCTCATCATCCTTGCTTCTAAGGAGCATTCTGGTTGTACTTCTTGTAAGACAGATTTGTTTGTTCTTTTGGCAATCCATGGTATATTCAATATTCTTCGCCAACACCACAATTCAAAGGTGTCAGTTCTTCTTCGGTCTTCCTTATTCATTGTCCAGCTTTTACATGCATTTGAAGCAATTGAAAATACCATGGCTTGGGTCAGGTGCACCTTAGTCTTTGAGGTGATATCTTTGCTTTTAACACTTTAAAAAGCACATAGTAGAGTGGTAATGCAGCCAGTCCTTGGGGATCCAGTGCCATTGGCTGGAGGGATTGTGGAGCACCACTTGTTTTTAGGTCCCTGTCGTGTGCAAGTGGATGGAGTAGGTGGTACCACTGACCCTCAGGCCCCCAATATAGGTGGTTGGGGCCCCATCTTAGGGGGTGGGGTGATGTTGAATGCCACAGATCTGCAGTTCCCACTTGGCTGCTGCAGATGAAAATGGGCTTCATCTGGGAACCCTGCCCACTTTGTCCTAATGAGGGTGTGCCATCCTGGGTTGGCCAGTAAGGCACTGATGTGGTAGATCAGTGAGGATGAAGGGTGCTGCAAGTTCATGGACGCCCATGACATTGGTTGGGCTCAGGCTGGGCTGAGAGCCCCAGGCCCACAAGAGCTACAGGCTTAAGGGGCAAGGTGGTGCCGAATGTCACAGATCTGCAGCTCCCATTTGGCTGCTGGTGAAAATGGATTTCAGGTGGGAACTCTGCTCAACTTATGCCAATGAGTGGGTGCTGTGCTGAGTGGGTCAGCAAGGCACTGGTGCAGGTGTTAGGAGGGGGTGGGAGTTGCTGCAGGACCGTGGACCCCTTGTACCCATGGCTGGGTGAAGGGGTGGGTGCTTCTGGACCAGGGCCATGCATTCCTGGCTTAGTAGGTGTGGCCATATCGAATGCTGCTGCAGAACTGATGTTGAGGGGGAATGAATGAAGGGAAGGAAGTGCTCCTCAGCCCATGGAGCTCTGGTGGGGGTAGGACTGTTATATGCGCCATGGGTTGGATGGGTGCACTTAATTTTTGCAGGTCTAATGTCACTCCTGTTTGGTTCTGGAGGTGCATACATAGTAGCTACTGTCTAGCTGTGCAAGATGGGGTGGGTTTTAGCTTGGGATGCTGCTGTTTGCCTCAACATGTCCATACTGTGCAGTTAGTAGGATGCCGGCTATCTGACTACCCATAATTCCCTGTTCCCACTGATTTTGAATTGCCTCTCCTTCTACTTGTCCCTCAGTCCAATTCTTCAGCTTTGTTTTTGATGCTTAGGGTTCCCAGATTGTCATATGTATCTGATTCACTTGGTTTTAGGGTCTTTGTTGTGAGAAGGATGACATGGAGCATCTGACTATTCCTCCATCTTGGCCCTGCCTCACCAGGCTGCTTTGACTATCATGGCTGTATACTAGGTTCTGAGATCAGGTAGTGTGAGGACTCCTAAGTTGTTCTTTTTCTTCAATAATGCTTTACTTATCTAGGGCCTCTTTGTTTTCCATACAAAGCTGGTGATTTGTTTTTCCATCTCATTAAAGAATGTTTTTGGAATTTGGATCCAGATTGCATTATATCTATAGATCGCTTTGGGTAGAATTTTCATTTGCACAGTGTTGAGTTTATCTATTGTATGTTTTTCCATTTATGTAGATTTGTTTTGGTTTCTTACAGTAGTGTTTTGTAGTTTTCTTTGCATAGGTCTTTTTCTTTCCTGGTTAGATTTATTCCTAAGTATTTTATCTTTATGGGGGGCTGTTGTAAATGGTATTGTTTTCCTCCTTCCTTTTTGAACTTCTCATTGTTAGTGTAGAGGAATCCAGCTGATTTTTTGTGTGTTGATCTTGTGTACTGCTCCTTCCCTGAATTCTTCTATTAGTTCCAGTAGCTTTCTAGTGGAATCTTTGGGATTTTCTATGTACAGGATCATATCATCTGTGAATAGGGATAATTTTACTTCTTTCTTACCAATCCGAATGCCCTTTATTTCCTTTTGTTGCTTTATTACTCTATCTAGGACTTCCAGTACAATGCTGAATAAGAGTGGTGATAAAGGGCGTGCTTGTCTGGTTCCCATTCTCAAGGGGAATGCTTTCCCTCTCTCTCCATTTAGAATGATGTTGGCTGTAGGCTTTGTATAAATGCTCATTATTATGCCAAGGTATTTCCCTTCTATTCCTATTTTGCTGAAAGTTTTTATCAGGAATGGGTGTTGGAATTTGTCAAATGCCTTTTCTGCAGTGATTCAGATGATCATATGATTTCTTTATTTTATCTTATTTTTGTCTTACATTGATTAATGTTCTAAATGTTGAACCATCCTTGCATATCTGGTATGAATCCCACTTAGTCATGATGTGATTTTTTTTGATATGCTGTTGTAATTCTATTGGCTAGAATTTTGTTGAGAATTTTTGCATCTATATTCATGAGTAGTGTCTTTGTGTTACTTTTGCATCAGAGTTATGCTGGCTTCATAGAATGAATTTGGGAGTATTCTTTCCTTTTCTGTGCTCTGAAATAGTTTGAGTAGTATTGGTGTAAGATCTCTCTTCTCTGAATGTTTGGTAGAATTCGCCACTGAAATCATCCAGCCAGGGCTTTCTCTTGTTGAGTTTTTTTTTTTTTTTTTACTTCTTCAATTTCTTCTTTTGTTATGAGTCTGTTCAGTGTGTTGGAGTACAGTTTTTCATGGTATTCTGTTATATCCTTTTTGTTTCAGTTGGTTGTAATGTCACCCTTCTCATTTCTTATTTCGATTATTTTCTTCTTCTCC
This sequence comes from Loxodonta africana, assembly GCF_030014295.1. Lineage (NCBI taxonomy): Eukaryota > Metazoa > Chordata > Mammalia > Proboscidea > Elephantidae > Loxodonta > Loxodonta africana. The sequence continues at coordinate 5,611,037 of NC_087355.1, forward strand.
AACTTTAACTTATATATGAACATTGGATGGTCTGTTTCACAGTCAGCCATTTACCTTGTTCTGCCTTGAAGCTGAAACTGAAGAAAATTAAAACAAGCCCATGACAGCCAAAGTACAACCTTCAGTACATCCCACCTGAATTTAGAGACCATCTCAAGAATAAATTTGATACATTGAACACTAATGGCCAAGGATAGATGAGTTATTGGATGACATGAAGGACGTCATACATGAAGAAAGCGAAAGGTCATTAAAAAGACAAGAAAGAAAGAAAAAAATGATGCCAGAAGAGACTCTAAAATTTGCTGTTGAATGTAGAGTAGCTAAAGTGAATGGAAGAAATGATGACATAAAAGAGCTGAACAGAAGATTTAAAAGGGTGGCTCAAGAAGACAAAGTAAAGTAATACAGTTGATTTCTAGAAATTTGACAATTTTTCCTAGTTTGTTGGTTGGTGTTAAGGAGGATAAAATTTTTAGAGGTTCTCACTGCCGTTTTCACTTATGTCACTCAAAATAAATAATTTTTAAAGTAATTAAAAATTATTTTAAAGTGTCTCTAATTCTTGAGTAATATGGATTGTTCTTTAAAGTGTTAGAACAAAATAAGTGGGCAGTAGCAAAGGAAGAGAAATATTAGAAAAAACTTAACATGGGAAATTGTGAAAATTTTAACTACCATGCCACTATTCTCCTCAAATCAATTAAACTTTAGAGTGCATTGCTTATGTATAGAAAATAGTATGAAATATATTTTAAACCATCATTTTCACAAATTACAACAAAATTATTAGGAAAGTAATTGTTGATTACTTGTAACTTTCTTGGGGCTTGAAGGAATTATAAAATTTGTAATCTAGTGGGTAAGCATAAAAAGATAAAAATAATAAATTAATATATACATAGGCTGTAGAAATGGCACATACGGTACATGTGGGATAGATATAAAAACCTCAAAAACCTAATGCTTCCTAGTCAATGAATTAAAATTTACTCATATTACAAAATTTGCACTGTTAAACATTACATATTGCTATGCGTAATTTCTTTAAATGCAGCTCCTTTTGTGCTTATGTTTTTTTTTTTTTAATCTTTAATTCATTATGAAGTACTCTATATGAAACGTCAGGTATGTAGGCAAAGAAACTTAAAGCTCAAGCACCAGTAACTACTGTCAATTCAACACCAATAAAATAAGTACACAGTTTCTCTGAATCATAAAATAATAAATTGCAGAGGTAGAATTCGTATTACAGAAATAAAATGTACATAGTTTATAAAAGAAATGTTCCACATTCTACTTTGGTGACTGGCATCTGGGGTCTTAAAAGCCTGTGAGCAGCACTCTAAGATACTCCACTTGTCTCACCCCTTCTGGAGCAAGGGATAATGAAGAAAACTAAAGATACAAGGGAAAGATTAGTCCAAAGGACTAATGGACCACATCTACCACAATCTCTACCAGACTGAGTCCAGTGCAACTAGATGTGCCCAGCTACCACCACTGACTACTCTGACAAGGATCACAGTAGAAGGTCCTGGACAGAGCTGGAGAAAATGTAGAACAAAACTCTAACTCATACGCACACAAAAAGACCAGATTTACTGGTGTGACACAGACTAGAGAGACCCCAAGAATATGGCTCCCGAACACCGTTTTAGCTCAGTAATGAAGTCCTGAGGTTCACCCTTCAGCCAAAGATTAGACAGGCCCATAAAGCAAAACGAGGCTAAAGGGCACACTTGCCCAGGGGCAAGGACTACAAGGCAGGAAGGGACAGGAAAGCTGTTAATAGGAAGCCCAGGGTTGAGAAGAGAGAGTGTTGACATGTTGTGGGGTTGTTAACCAATATCATAAAATAACGTTTGTGCCAATTATTTAACGAGAAGCTAGTTTGTTCTGTAAATCTTCACCTAAAGTACAATAATAAATAATTGAAATGTATAGGCAACTTTTAGAGAACTAACGGTTGAGCCCACTGCAAGAAACTCACCTATTCAGAGTAATATATGTAGCCATAAAAGAAGACATGTTTGACCCATAAAAATGGTTATGGAATTGTTGATCTATATTTTTTAGAGTGGCAAAATTGCTGGCCCTAAAGTCATATATGAGATAACAAAGGCCCAAAGAGGCTATTAGAACTCAAGGTCATATGTGGATTTTTGACAGAGTGGGAACTAGAAACCGTATCTCCTCAGAGGCCAATACTCATGCCACAATAAACGATGTGGCAAATTTTAGAGAGGACTACTATCTCTAGGAATCCCTAGGACACTCTTAGGGTTGCCCACGAGAAGGCTGGGGGAAAGGGAATCTGTACTGAGAATACAAAGGCTATTATTTCTTCAAATAGTATGTAAAGTATTTACTCACTCATGTATTCATTTCCATCATTTTATTCAATAAATGTTTATTGAGCCCCATACTTTTGTGTAACTTGCATGCTAGTGAGGGACATTGACAGTAGACAAATAAATCCGGTATTTAATGTATAAAGAAAAAATAAATAGAAGTATTACATGAGAAAAAATGTGGGGGCCAATTTTCAGGTGTCAGAGAAGGCTTTGTTGAAGAAATGATACTTTGCTGGAATCTGAAGGATAATTAACAGTTAGCGGAGATACATGAACTTCAGTATTTTGGAGACAAATTACTTAATATAATTTTCCTCCTCACTGGCCATTCTTTGAGTAATTTATGATGTTTTTTTTTTTCAACCTGGCCTACTCCATGTGAACAGAATGATCATGATCTTTGGACACGTGGTAGTGCCCTCATGGCTGTCATAAGTCCTTACCTGGGATCTCACATTTTAGAGATGGCATTTACTGCTCCACTGAAAAGGGGCTGCCACCTTTTCTTCTCCAAAACTTGCTGTTCTGTCTGGTACTCTCTATAAGACGTTCCAGGACTTCCTAGAGTGTGCCCTCTGCAGAACTGCTCTGACTCCATCAACTTAATTACATTACTTTTAGACCCAGCTCTGTAAAGGAAATGCCTGCCTTCCTGACTAGCCGATTGTTTTTATTCTTTTCATATAACACTGCTGGGTGGTGACAAAAAGACATAGCCTTCCACAGAGTGCCACCCTATAATTTACTTAATAATATAGTGATAATGGCCATGTCATAGTTTGGCATTTTATAGTGATCTTGGTTCTGATGTGCCTTTGTTGTATAATAGTAATCCTGACTGAGGTTTTCTTGGATTGTTGGATTTCAAAAATTATTTTTTATTATTTTAAATATACATAATCCTTTTACAAAATTAAGTTATTGTCTGACTTGGAGGACTCAATCAAATCGATAAGCGGAGCAGCAGGGACTGGCATTCCTTCCCTTTGATCAAGCGCATTGAGCTCTGCACTCAAGATTAGCCCTGGGCTGGAAAGAACCATGAAGAGGGCTGCAGGCTGCTGTGTTAATGAGAGGGAGCCAGTTTTTCACTGGAAAATGGAGACAGTAAGTCAGAGCATTTATCTGGATGACAGAAGGGGAAAAACCTGTTTTCAAATGAACATTCTATACCAAAGGCCAGAGCCTGAGGTCGCACGGCAGAATACCAGGCAATTGGGCAAAAGACAAGCTTCGAAACCAACGGCTGTCTGATGAGATTGACCAAAGAAGTAGATATTCATCCTTTCAATTTTGCATGCTTTGTATTTCTCATGGCTCTTAGAAATGAATAAAAATGAGTTCTCACCAACTTTCCATTGTTCAGAAACTGCCCTCTGAAGACTGTAAACAACCGTATCGAAAACTCTAAGCAAAACAACTTACAATTAAACTCGATGGTGACTAACAACAACAGCAACAACAAACAGACCTGAGTATGAGCTGGGACTCCTAGCTCATTGCCAATTCTCTACTGCATCTTAGGGAGTAGATATTGATCACAAAAATAGAGGGTATATGCACACAGCGAAAAAGCAAAAGGAGAAACTCATTATTTCCCTTTAATTGTCAATGTAGTTTGAATGAAAGTGGTTTATTTTATATTATTTTATATTTTTATTTGCACAAGTAATTCTGACTTTCTCAGAGTTGAGCTTTACAAAAGTGTGATTTTGAATCATATGTATTTCATGGGCATAGAAATCATTCACACGAAACATCTTGGAAAAGCTAGCTGCTTTCTGCTGGTGGTGGCAAGGAGTCCTGAAAAGAATTCACGTGGAAGCAGGGCCCTGGAGGTGCCAATTCTGAAGCTTTCAGATCTCAAGGCCATTGGGCTCTACTGGAGACAAAGCAGGCTGCTGACCCAGTGAGGATGTGACACCAGGCCGGATTTTTTCTTTTTTAAAGAAAACTAACTTTGTTTACAGCCTTTCTCACAAGATTCTAACCTTTCATTTGTGGAGAAATTGCAAACTGAAATCAGAAGATTGTGCTTTACATCATTACCTGAATCACCATTAAGAATTGCCTATTTTTGTAAAGCGGAAAATGGCAGGCTTGTTTTTAGAAAAGAATAAACTGGAGGGTTTTCAAAGTGTCCCTCCAGTAGTCACCACAGGAAGGGGTTATGGTAGTGGCCCTATAGAACCATGGCTGTTGAAAGACACTGTAGTAGGGGGATGGTATAGCATCAAGAGAACTGGTGAAACAGGATATGTGTATATCTCATGGCTCTTAGAAATGAGTAAAAATTAAGTGGGTTTTATTTAAGGTTGAGATGAGATTGGCTTGAGTTAGGTACACATTTATTCATCTACTACTCTGTTCAAGTAAATACTTAGAAAGTACATTTTCTGTGGTTGTTACTGCACTAGGAGTTGGGAATATAGATTGGAGTAATACATAATACAGTTCCTGGTCTTGTCCACTTTGCAGTCTAATGGGGGTGGGTTGGAGCAACAATAAGCAAAAAACCAATATCACTAGAGGGTTATAAGTTTTATGTACAAGAACTGTGAGATTTAAAAAATAAGAAATAGAGGTTGGCAGCACTTGAGATGGGTATTAGCAGTCGGGGTGATATCAGGGAAGAGCTGTGAAAAAAGTAAGTCTGTCTCTGGATTCACTCTTCTTCCTTGAGGTGTATTCCCCTGCTTTCCATGCTTTATTCCATAGAGATGCTGAGATTCCTGTGTTTGAATACATGAGTAGGAATCAACTTGATGGCAATTTTTTTTTTAATTAGCAATAATAAAACCTACAACTGAGCAACATACTTTCTGGCAGGGCCTGTGCTAAGTCTATGAAAGGAAGTCTTTAAAGCATTTTCAAACTGAATCAAGTTTAGGAGCTGAAAGTTTAGAATAAGACCCAAAAATGTAGTGACCTCCTGCCAACACTCCCAAGGAACCACCACCATATTAAAAAGTATGTTCCCTCTAGGATATTTCTAGCTATTTATTCTCCGTGACGTTTATGCAACTGTAAATATATTGGAGTCTTGAAGCATTCTAACACAGAAATATGATATGCTACTCATATTCAAGGAGGCAGAGCCAACATGGCACTATAGATAGAAGCAACATGCCATCCCTCTGCAGCAAAGACCCAAAAAAATCAACCCTGGAATGCTAAGCATCAAATGAAGGGATAAAGATTTAGACCAAATGCCAAATGGAAGAAGAAACAGAAGGAAAACAGAGAACAAGGAGAGATAAGGAGTAGAGGTCCCCTGCCAACTAACATGGCACAGCATTGCCATCTTGGAGCACGGCCAGAAATGGCCTCAGGGAGTATGGGAAGACAACTTCGTGGCTCCCAACAGGAGACAGAGCACCTGGTAACCAGAGAAACATGCTTTCTCACCCCTCATCTTTCTGCCCCATATGCCACTTTCACCCTTTCCTGATGGGCCATGCTGTGCCACTCAGCTTGAGAGCCACTGGTCAGCTCCATCCCACCCCCACCCTCTGGCTCTTACCACACCATTTTTTTCTTCTTTTTCCCTTTCCTCCTTTTCTTTCTCCTTTCCATCTAGCCCCCTATGCCACCTTCTCCCCTTCCTGCCAGGTCACGCCATGCCTCAACAGATAGAGAGCCACTGGCCTGCAGCCACACCAGGTCCACCCCACCTGCCAGCTCCTGCCATGCCATTATTTTAAGTTTTTTCTCTTCTTCTTTTTCTTTCTCACTCATTCCTAGCCTCATATGCCACCTCCACCTCTCCCCGCTGGGCCATGATGCACCACCTCAGCTAGAGAGACACTGGCAAGCCACCACCCTGGGTCTATCCTGTCCCGACCAGCTGGCTCTGATTGAACCATTTTTTTTTCTTTTCTTACATTTCTTTCTCCGTCCAACCTAACCCAATACACCACCTCCCCCCTTTCCTGCTGGGCCATGCTGCACTGCTGTGGGTAGAGAGTCATCACCATACCACCACCCAGGCCCTCCCCACCTCCACATGCTGGCTCCCACTACACCACTGTCATGGATTGAATTGTGTCCCCCAAAATGTCTGTCAACTTGGCTAGGGCAGGATTCCCAGTATTGTGTGATTGTCCACCATTTTGTCATCTGATGTGATTTTCCTATGTGTTGTAAATCTCTATGATGTAGATGAGGTGGCATTAGCAGCAGTTATGTTAATGAGGCAGGATTCAGTTTACAAGATTTGATTGTGTTTTAAGCAAATTTTTTTTTAACTTTTTTTTTATTAACTTTTATTGAGCTTCAAGTGAACGTTTACAAATCAAGTCAGTCTGTCACATATAAGTTTACATACATCTTACTCCGTACTCCCACTTGCTCTCCCCCTAATGAGTCAGCCCTTCCAGTCTCTCCTTTCGTGACAATTTTGCCAGCTTCCCACTCCCTCTATCCTCCCATCCCCCCTCCAGATAGGAGATGCCAACACAATCTCAAGTGTCCACCTGATATAATTAGCTCACTCTTCATCAGCATCTCTCTCCCACCCACTGTCCAGTCCTTTTCATGTCTGATGAGTTGTCTTCGGGGATGGTTCCTGTCCTGTGCCAACAGAAGGTCTGGGGACCATGGCTGCCGGGATTCCTCTAGTCTCAGTCAGACCATTAAGTCTGGTCTTTTTATGAGAATTTGGGGTCTGCATCCCACTGATCTCCTGCTCCCTCAGGAGTTCTCTGTTGTGCTCCCTGTCAGGGCAGTCATCGATTGTGGCCGGGCACAAACTAGTTCTTCTGGTCTCAGGATGAAGTAGGTCTCTGGTTCATGTGGCCCTTTCTGTCTCTTGGGCTCTTAGTTGTCATGTCACCTTGGTGTTCTTCATTCTCCTTTGATCCAGGTGGGTTGAGACCAATGGATGCATCTTAGATGGCCACTTGTTAGCATTTAAGACCTCAGACGCCACATTTCAAAGTGGGATGCAGAATGTTTTCATAATAGAATTATTTTGCCAATTGACTTAGAAGTCCCCTTAAACCATGGTCCCCAAACCCCCGCCCTTGCTCCGCTGACCTTTGAAGCATTCATTTTATCCTGGAAACTTCTTTGCTTTTGGTCCAGTCCAATTGAGCTGACCTTCCATGGCAAATCTCTTTTGACATGTAAAAGAGAAGCAAGCAGAAAGATAGGGGGAACTCATACCACCAAGAAATAAGAGCCAAGAGAATGGAGCATCCTTTGGACCCAGGATCCATGTGCTGAGAACCTCCTTGAGCAGGAAAGATTGATGACAAGGACCTTTCCCCAGAGCCAACAAAGAGAGAAAGCCCTCGCTTGGGGCTGACACCCTGAATTCAGACTTCTAGCCTCTTAGACTGTGAGAGAATAAATTTCTCTTTGTTAATGCCATCCACTTGTGGTATTTCTGTCATAGCAACACTAGATAACTAAGGCAACCACCATATTTAAGAAAAAATTTTTTTCTTACTCCCTCCCACCTAGCCCTGTATGTCACCTCCCTCTTCTTCCAACTGGTCCTCAGGTCCGCCCTGCCCCCACTCATTGGCCCACACTGTGCCACCAGTATCTTTTAATATTTTAATTTTCTCTTTTTTCGTTTTCTTTCTCCCTCCCACCTATGCCCATATGCCACCTCCCCCCACCTCCCTCTGACCCAAAGATCTGCTCCACTCCTACCTTCTGGCTACCTTTTTTTCCCCTTTCTCTCTCTTTTTTTCTCTCCCTCACCTAGCCTCATATGCCAGCCCACCTTACCACCGGCCTTCCATGTACTACCATGGCTAGAGTGTAACCTGGGGCTCAGGCCTGAAACTGCACCAGGCCCACACTGCCCCTCCCCTCCCATCACTCAAAGAGCTGCTGAACTGTGGAAAGTAAGCCCTTACCATACCCCATCCAACAACCATGCCTATTTGGTGAGGGGGTGTGAATGCTTCCACACCACTGAACCAACATCAGGAGGCAGAGAGCACCTGCCTAGTCTTCCCTTGTCAACATTGCCAAACCAGTTGTCATGGATTTAATTGAATCCCCCCAAAATATGTGCCAACTTAGCTAGGCCATTATTCCTAGTATTGTGTGGTTGTCCTCTATTTTGTGGTTTTTCTATGTGTAATAAATCGTAATCTCTGCCTGTGGTTAACGAGGATTAGGGTGGGATGTAGCACCCTTGCTCAGGTCACATCCCTGATCCAATGAAAAGGGTGTTTCCCTGGGGCATGGCCTCACCACCTTTTATCTTACAAGAGATAAAAGGAAAGGGAAGCAAGCAGAGAGTTGGGGATCTCATATCACCAAGAAAGCAGTGCTGGGAGCAGAGCATGTCCTTTGTACCTGGGGTTCCTGTGCAGAGAAACTCCTAGTCCAGGGGATGATTGATGACAAGGGCTTTTCTCCAGAGCCAACAGAGAGAGAAAGGCTTTCCCCGGAGCTGACACTCTGAATTTGGACTTCTAGCCTACTAGACTGTGAGAAAATAAAATTCTCTTTGTAAAGCCATCCACGTGTGGTATTTCTGTTATAGCAGCAGGAGATAACTAAAACACCAGAGTACAGCAAAGAGGACTTGCTCTGCTTGCTGCTTCCCTGACTACTAGGACAAGGTGGTGAGAGCTCTCATGCCCATGGATGAGCAAGCAGCAAAGCATACCTGGCCCATCCAATGTGATATATCAAAGCAAAATAAAGAAGCAGGATGAGACAAACAAACATATAATCAATGAATAAAGAAAATAATATTTAATGTCTTGAAGACAACAGACAATTTAAAAACAAAAACCAAAAACTCCTGTCTTGGACTGCTTCACTAGGGAATTCTACCAAACATTCAGAGAGGAGCTCACACCACTACAACCGAAACTATTTATGGACGTAGAAAAGGAAGGAATACTACCAAATTTATCCCATGAAGCCAGCATAACCCTGACACCAAAGCCAGGCAAAGACACCACACAAAAAAAGAAAATTACTGACAAATATCTCTCTTGAAGATAGATACAAAAATTCTCAACAAAATTTTAGTCAATAGAATTCAGCATACTGTGTAAAAAATAATACACCATGAACAAGTGGCATTCATACTAGGTATGCAAGGATGGTTCAACATTAGAAAGTCAATCAACATAATCCTCCACATATAGAGAACAAAAGAATCACGTGATCATTTCAATAGACGCAGAAAAGGCATTTGAGAAAGTACAACATGCATTCCTGATACTCTTTTAAAATTTTTATTAAAAAAATTTTTTTCAGATTTTTTTAATTGTACTTTAGATGAAGGTTTACAGAGCAAACTAACGTCTCATTAAACACTTAGTACAGATATTGTTTTATGACATCGGTTAACAATGCCACCATATGTCAACACACTCCCTTCCCAGTCTTAAGTTCCCTATTACCAGCTTTCCTGTCCCCTCCTGCCTTCTAGTCCTTGCCCCAGGGCTGGTGTGCCCATTTAGTCTCCTTTTGTTTTATGGGTCTGTCCAATCTTTGGCTGAAGGGTGAACCTCAAGAGTGACTTCATTACTGGGCAAGAAGGGTGTCCAGGGGCCATACTTTTAGGGTTTCTCTAATCTCTCACAGGCCAGCAAGTCTGGTCTTTCTTTTTGAGTTAGAATTTTGTTCTACAGTTTTCTCCAGCACTGTCCGAGACCCTCTATTGTGATTCTTATCAGAGCAGTCAGTGGTGGTAGCCAGGCACCATCTAGTTGTACTGGACTCAGTCTAGTGGAGGCTGTGGTAGATGTGGTCCATTAGTCCTTTGGACAAATCTTTCCCTTGCATCTTTAGTTTCTTCATTCTTCCTTGCTCCCGAAGGGGTGAGACCAATGGAGTATCCTAGATGGCCTATCACAGGCTTTTAAGACCCCAGACACTACTCACCAAAGTAGAATGTAGAACACTTTTTTTTATAAACTATATTATGCCAATTGAGCTAGATGCTCCCCGAGGCCATGGTCCCCACAGCCCTCAGCCCAGCAATTTGGTCCCTCAGAGAGATTGGCTGTGTCTATGGAGCTTCCAGGACCTTGCCTGGTATAAGTTGTGCTGGCTTCCCCAGTATTGTGTACCGTCTTACCCTTCACCGAAGTTACCACTTATTTATTGTCTATTTAAATGTTTTTCCCTCCTCACCACTCCCATCCCTCGTAACCATCAAAGATTGTATCTATTTGTATATAAACCTTTACACGAATATTTACAGTAGTGGTGTTATACAATATTTGTCCTTTTGTGATTGACTTATTTCACTCAGCATAATGCCCTCCAGATTCATCCATATTATGAGATGCTTCACAGATTCATCGTTGCTGTTATCGTTGCATAATACTCCATTGTGTGTATGTACCAGAGTTTGTTTATCCGTTCATCTGCTGATGGGCATATAGGTTGTTTTCATCTTTTTGCTATTGTGAACAATGCTTCAGTGAACACAGGTGTGCATATGTCTATTCATGTGATGACTCTTATTTCTCTAGGATGTATCCCCAGGAGTGGTATTGCTCGATCATTTAGTATTTCTATTTCTAGCTTTCTAAGGAAGCACCATATGGTTTTCCAAAATGGTTGTATCACTATGCATTCCCTCCAGCAGTACATAAGAGTTCCGATCTCCCCACAGCCTCTCCAACATTTGCTATTTCCTGTTTTTTTTATGCTTGCCAGTAATGCCAGTGTGAGATGCTATCTCATTGTGGTTTTGATTTGCATTTCTCTAATTGCTAGTGATTGCGAGTATTTCCTCATGTGTCTGTTGGCTGCATGAATGTCTTCTTTGGTGAACTGTCTGTGCATTTCCTTTGCCCATTTTTTAATTGGATTATTTGCCTTTCTGTTGCAGAGGTTGGATTTTCTTGTAGATTTTAGAGATTAAAACTGTCTGATTTGTAACAGCCAAAAAATTTTTCCCAGTTTGTAGGTTCTCTTTTTCCTCTTTTGGTCAAGTCTTTTGATGAGCATGTTTAATTTTTAGAAGACCCCAGTTATTTCCTCTTCTGGAGTTTGTATGTCGTTGGTTGTGGTTTGTATCCTGTTAATCCCGTGTATTAGGGCCTCTAGTGTTGATCCTATTTTTTCTTCTATGACCTTCCTAGTTTTTGGTCTTATATTTAGGTCTTTCATTCATTTTGAATTTGTTTTTGTATATGGTGTGAGGTATGGGTCCTGTTTTGACATCCAGTTTTGCCGGCATCATTTGTTTAAAAAGACTGCCTTTTCCCTATTTGATTGTCTTTGGACCCTTGTCAAAGATCAGGTTACCATAGGTGGATGGATTTACACCTGGGTTCTCAATTCTGTTCCATTGGTCAATGTATCTGTTGTTGTACTAGTACCAGGCTGTTTTGACTACCATAGCTGTATAGCAGGTTCTGAGTCAGGTAGTGTGAGTCCTCCTACTTTATTCTTCTTGAGTAGTGCTTTACTTATACAGTGCTTCTTCCCTTTCCATATAAAGTTAATGCTAAGTTTTTCCATCCCTTTAAAGAATGTTGTTGGAATTTGGATCGGTATTGCATTGTATTTGTAAATCACTTTGGGTAGAATTGTCATTTTTACAATGTTGAATCTACCTATCCATGATCATGGTATGTTTTTTCCATTTATGTAGATCTGTTTTGGTTTCTTGAAGTAGTGCTTTGTAGTTTTCTTTTACATCCTTGGTTAGACTTATTCCTAAGTATTTTATTTTTTTAGGGGCTATTATAAATGGTATTGTTTTCATGATTCTCTCTCACCAATCTCTTTATTCGTGTATAGGAATCCAACTGATTTTTGTATGTTGATCTTGTATCCTGGTACTCTGCTGAATCTTTCTATTATAAGTTCCAGTAGTTTTCTCATGGAGTCTTTTGGGTTTTCTAAGCAGAGTGTCATATTAGCCACAAACAGGGACAGTTTGACTTCTTCATTATGAATTTGGATGCGCTTTATTTCTGTTTCTTGCCTTATTGCTCTAGCTAGGACTTCCAACACATTGTTAAATAGGAGTGGTGATAAAGGGCATCCTTGTCTTGTTCCTGTTCTCTGTTTTCAGCCTCTCTCAATTAAGGATGTTGTTGGCTGTTAGTTTTGCATAGATGCCCTTTATTATGTTCAGAAATTTCCCTTCTATACTTATTTTATGGAGAGATTTTTTTTTTTTTTAATTGGGAATGGGTGTTGGACTTTGTCAAATGCCTTTTCTGTGTCAATTGAGATGATCACGTGATTCTTTTCTTTCCTTTTGTTTATGTGGTTGATTACGTTGATTGATTTTCTATTGTTAAACCATCCTTCATACCTGGTATGAATCCTTCTTGGTCATGGTGTATTACTTTTTCTTGATATGCTGCTGAATTTTATTGGCTACAATTTTGTTGAGAATTTTTGCATCTATATTCATGAGATATATTGGTCTGTAATTTTCTTTTTTTGTTGTGTCTTTGCCTGGTTTTGGTATCAGGGTTATGATGGCTTCATAGAATGAATTTGGAAGTATTGTTTCCTTTTCTATGTTCTGAAATAGTTTCAGTAGTACTGGTGTAAGCTTTTCTCTGAATGTCTGGCAGAATTCTCCAGTGAAGCCATCTGGGCCAGGTTTTTTTCTGAGGAGGGGAGGGGGTAGTTTTTTAAAAGTACCTTTTCAATCTCTTCTATTATTATGGATCTGTTCAGATTTTCAACCTCAGCTTGAGTTAGTTTGGGTAGGTTGTGTGTTTCTAGAAATTTGTCCATTTCCTCTAGGTTTTCAAATTTGTTGTAGGTTTTTCCTAATATTGTTATGATCCTTTTTATTTCAGTTGGGTCTGTTGTAATGTTCTCCATTTCATTTCTTTTCTTATTTGAGTTATTTGTGTCCTTTACTTTTTTTTTTTTTCTTTTGCCAGTTTGGCCAGTGGTTTGTTGATCCTTTCAAAGAACAAACTTTTTGTTTATTGATTATTTCTATTGTTTTTCTATTTCATTATTTCTTCTCTCCTCTTTATTATCTCCTTTCTTCTGGTGCCCATAGGCTCCTTTTGTTGTTCTCTTTCTACTTGTTCAAGTTGTGTAGCTAACGTTTTGATTTTGTCCTTTTCTTCTTTTTTGAAGTGTGCATCTGTTGCTATAAATTGACCTTTGAGGACTGCCTTTGCTGTGTCCTGAAGGTTATGGTTTGATGTGTTTTCATTCTTGTTTGGTTCTAGGAATTTTTTGATTCCATCTCTGATTTTTTTTTCGATTAACCAGTGGTTTTTAAGCAGGGGTTATGCAGTTTCTATGTAGTTGATTTTTTTTTCCTTGCTCTTCCTGTTGTTAACTTCTACTTTGATGGCATTATGGTCAGAGAAGATACTTTGTATTATTTCAATATTTTGGATTTTTTTGAGGGTTGCTCTGTGGTCTAAGATGTGGTCTATTCTGGAGAATATACCATGTGCATTGGAAAAGAATGTGTACTTTACAGCTGTTTGGTGGAGTGTCCTGAGGTGTACAAGGTCAAGTCAGCTGATCACGCTCTTTAGTTATTCTGTATCTTTGTTGAGATTCTTTCTAGATGTTCTGTCCTTTACTGAGAGTGATGTGTTGACGTCTCCTACTATTATTTTGCAACTGTCAATTTCTCTTTTCAGTGCTATTGGAGTTTGTTTTATGTATTTTGGA